>NC_140932.1:123305409-123949159 GCF_014529385.1 Adiantum capillus-veneris
TAGGATAAAAAACGGTATCCTAACTTATGTAGAAACATCAAGACATAACATGGAGTAAAAACTCAATGTTCATGGGGGTAACCAACTTATCCGTGGCTGGAAAGCCATCATTATCATCAATTTATACCAAGGAGTCGGAGGTGTCTTGACACAAGCTGTCTCGAGGATGATCAATCATATCTTTCCTAACTCAACCAGTTTTAACCCAAACAATTCTTTCCTACATTATAAACAAATGCACGTTGGAAGTTACCTTCCATTTTTGGTCAATTATTCCTTTCCTGATTCTTACTCAATTCTTACGTATGCAATGTTAACTTATAAAAGAACTTAACTATTTAAAGACTTAATTGAATAATACCCACCTGGGATTGATCGGCCATCTGTTGTTGCGCTGGCACTTGAAGACTCTCCTGTGTAGGCCCACTACTAGGCCCGGCTTCGTCGTCGTGCGACGCTCTGGTTCGTTTTGGAGCTACGTCCTCATCATTAGATGTAGGATTTGGTCGGGTCCTTTTAGGTGCCATAACTTCTTATCCGTTTAAAAAGGAAGACGTCTAATCATTAGGTAAATTATCCAAAATCTAGATTCAACCTTTGTATTCAACCGTAACTCATCCAAGGTTAAATTTATAGTCTTAATTAGTAAATTCTTGACTTAGTAATTTCTTATTTGCCTATATCGGCATGATAACTTTTTTCACAGCTTCCCTAAGGTTTTTGTAGGCTATCCGAATTTTCTTATAATTTTCTATACCTTTTTCCTAATTTCCCCATCGAATCTTAAGCTTGGAATCTACTTATTCTGAGCTTAATATTTATTCTATTTATTTTCTCTCAAAGATTTCATTTGCTCAACTTGATATCACAGGTTTACGCTTACTATAATTTTCCTAAAAACTTATGACCGCAAAGTCTATTTATTTTAATTATTCTTTGGCCAAAAATAGGACTTTTAGTCAATTATAATTTTCTAAGCTTACTAATAAATTATGGCATAATTATCACCAGTAGATAAGGATATTTTTTACCTTTGGTAATTATCTTATTATTTTCCAACTTAATTATATAATTTCTATCTTCAATTTTCAGCTAAAATTAGGATAATTTGACTTAAATAAATATTTGTACTATTTTTCTAACCTTGAGATAATTATCACGGCATCTTTATTATGTAAGATAACTCTGATAAATAGAATGTAATCATATAACATGATTAGATAATTTCCCCCTTTAAATTTTAGCCAAAATTAGTATATTTTGACTTAAATCAATATATATACTAAGTTTCTAACCTTAACATAATTATCACGGCCTTTTCATATAGCATGATAAATAGCTATATGATAATTATCACGGCCTTTTCATATAGCATGATACTAAATTTCTAACCTTGACATAATTATCACGACCTAGCTCTGATAAATAGCATGTAATCATATAGCATGATTTACTAATTACCCTCTTTAGTTTTTAGCTAGAATTTGTATAATTTGACTTAGATAAATATCTATACTACTTTTCTAACCTTGAAATAATTATCACGGCCTCTTTATCCTATAATCTAGTTTAAATAGCATGTAATCATAGCACATGATTTACTAATTTTCCTCTTTAATTTACCCTCAATAATAGTGATTTTTTACTAGAATAATTTTTTAAAATAATTATTTGAGGTTATGATAATTATCACGGGTTACTTGACATGTAATTTACCTCTGATATTTATCTCAAAGCTTTTTGGGTTCATTTGCTAATTTCTCCATTTTAGTTTTTTTTTAAAACGGTGTAATTCTGCTGAGATAATTATTTAAACTAATTATTTACAATTAAGATAATTATCATAAGTTTTCTAAGATGTGTTTTCCCTCTAAAAATTATCTCAAAGCATTTTGGATCAATTTGCTATTTTTCCCTTTTAATTTCCCCAAAAAATAGTGTAAATACACTGTGATAATTAGTTGAACTAATTATCTAAGATTAAGATAATTATCATGTGTTTTATAACATGTGATTTACCTCTGATAATTATCTCAAAGCATTTTGAATCAATTTTCTATTTTTCCCCTTTTCATTTGTCCTAAAAACAATGTAACTCTGCTAAGATAATTAGGTAAACTAATTATCTGAAGTTAAAATAATTATCATGGACTTTTTATTATGTAATCAACCTCTGATAATTATCTTAAAGCATTTTGAATCAATTTGCTATTTTCTCCCTTTTAATTTTTCCTAAAAATAGTGTAATTCTGCTCACATAATTAGATAAACTAATTATCTGAGGTTAACATAATTATCATGGAGTTCCTAAGATGTAGTTAACCTCTACTAATTATCTCAAAGCATTTTGAATCAATTTGCTATTTTCCCCCTTTTAATTTGTCTTACAAATAGTGTAATTTTGCTAAGATAATTAGGTAAACTAATTTTCTGACATTAACATAATTATCATGAGCTCCCTTAGATGTAATTAATCTCTGATATAATTATCTTAAAGCATTTTGAATCAATTTTCTATTTTTTCTCTTTTAATTTGTCCTAAAATCAGCGTAGTTTTGCTAAGATAATTAGGTAAACTAATTATCTGAGGTTAACATAATTATCATAAGTTCCCTAAGATGTAATTAACCTTTGATAATT
Source organism: Adiantum capillus-veneris (assembly GCF_014529385.1). Taxonomy (NCBI): domain Eukaryota; kingdom Viridiplantae; phylum Streptophyta; class Polypodiopsida; order Polypodiales; family Pteridaceae; genus Adiantum; species Adiantum capillus-veneris. The sequence continues at coordinate 123,308,050 of NC_140932.1, forward strand.
ATCTCAAAGCATTTGAAGTAGTTTGATCATTTTCCCCTTTATTTTTCTCTCAAAAACGGTGTAATTCTGCTTAATTAATTATGAAAATTACTCAAAAAATTATAAGATAATTTTTCTAGCATAATGACAGTCTAACATAGCTCTCATAATTATCTCATCTTAATCTAAACTTGATTAATATAATTACCATTAATTTATGGTTAAATTGGATAATTTCAACCCTAATATGATATAATAATTAATTAGCTTAATATCCCTAAGCTTAATCACAATAATCAGCAGAGAATATTTAATCAAGAGAGAATTTTTGAGTATACATAGGATTAATCTTCAATTAATTAAGAATTTGTAACCAGGTTAACCTAGCTTTGCTAATTAAGAAAGATTATGGCTAATTATCATTTAATTAACCAACTAGATCTTTATCTCTAGTGATTTTTGTGTAGAGGTCTCTCTAGATGAGAGAGAGTGTGCCAAGGCTCCGAGTATGTCTGAAATTATGAAGCAAGGGTCATATTTATAGGTTTCTGGGCACTCATGGGCTGGAAAATGCCAATAACTTGCATCGCAAGCAGCCCTACAGCTCCAAAAATGCCCCTTGCTGCTAAATCTAGTCTGGGAAAGTTCATCATTATCCCACACAGCCCCCCAGATACACAGAATCAATTTTTTGCTAGTTTGTTGACTTTTAATGATTAATTTTGGAAATATCTGCAATTTCTAAAACCTTAGGATAAAAAGTCTTTAGCAGTAATAATTACTGAAACCATTCAATTTTAATTAACTAATTAAATTCATAGTGTAACCTTTCAGAGCCCGTAACTTTTTCAGATTTTTATCAGAATTCGATTTTGAAAAATTCCAACCCTAGTAAAGCTCTGGTTACGGTTCCAAAAATACCAATATTTACCATAGTTGGATCATTCTACAATGTTTTCTTAACAACCAAGTTAATTTGATCAGGCTTTGTACAATTTCTAAGGTTTCAGAAACTGAAAACCTTACATTAGTTGCATCTCCAAAGATTTACCCTCATCTGTTGTGTTTGCGACAACTTCAGTAGTACGGGACTTATTATTGTCTGTTCCCATAGATTTTAAATTTACTATCTAGATTTTGAGTGCAATTTACGAGAAAATTATCCCTTCCACATCGGTCACAGATTCCTTGAATTTTATGTTTTCTGCATGATGTTGGTTTCCCTCCACAATCCTATGTTTTCTTTTCCCATCTCATGCGTTACAGGCTCATGAGTTTTTGGAACTCCAGGCTATAGCAGGGCTTGAGCACTTTCTACGAGTCTTTTGTACACCTCCATTCTTTAGGTTTCATCTTTTGGATGCGGATAGGTCAGTAGTCATTGTTCTAAAGTTTGGTTGTTATTGAGCCTTGCCACATAGGCTTGCAACATAGCATGTTGTGATCTTTCTGACTCGGTTTGGATTTTTTGGATAGTTGGGGATCAAGTGAATGACTCCACAATCAAGACAATAGGCATTTACTTGAGTGATCTCCGTCTAAGGGTTTGACCCATTCATAACTTTTGTGACAATCTATCTCAAGTTGAACTTCTTGCATTTCCTCTTGGTTGTAAACAAGCTCTCACCTAGCTAAGCCTCTATTCACAATGAACCGCAATGTCCTTTCATCCATCTCATACCTTCTTTCTTCAGCTCAAAATGCAAAAGGTGGAGGTTGTACCAGCCTCACCACTCCATGTATTTCTCTCATCTTATGCTGCTTTGAAGGGTAGTACCCACTTTGGTGGTTATAGTGCATTGTAGTTGATACTATCGCTTTTTTATTTGATGCTTCCATCATCAGTATGTATCTCATGTCTACATGCATTCTAGCACCTGGTAGAGGAGGTTGTTGTCCTAAGACATGCTATGGTCTTGAAACTCTTATTGGCCTTAGCGCATTCCCCATAACGTATCTAGGTTGAGGAGGTGCTACTAGAATAGGTTGTGCATACCTCTCCCTAGCATATTCCATGCTATAGTAACACTCTTCTCTTGTATGGCTTATCCATTTTCTCTCAATTTTTCACCACTTAAGATCCCTAGCATTAGACTTTGCAAGAGGAGTCAACCTCTTGACCATTTTGTCAATAAATTGTTTTTTATCGATAAGTGCTGTTGGTTTTGCATTGGACTCACTCATCTGTGAATCACTGTGTTGCGAGGATGTGCGAGGATGTGTCATCCTCTTGACTCTTACAATCCTTTTCTTTATATTCTTCACAGCTCTAAAAGCCGCTACATGATCTCTTGGATCTTTATCTCCAGAGTATTTTTTGTTTACCCATTTCTGGATCAGGGACAGTGTAACTTGCCGATTGTCTACAAATCTAACCATAGAGTCTCCCAATCTTTCTCTCACTTTAGGCCTTCTACTATGCCTAGGTTCTTCTTCTAAGAGATTAGTCGTTTTGTTGGAGATTGGTCCTTGAGAAGACATGTCTGCCATCTCTCTGATCATTTCATCTCTCGTTATTGCTCTAGAAGGGAATCCAAGTGGCTCCCTTATTGGAATTCCGTAGAAATTCTCATATTTGGTGGCGATATCTTGGTCCTCCATTGACCAAATATCCATCTATTTCTAATGCAGTCCGTGGTTTTATGCTTTCTACATCTCTGTATTCTCATCCATACTTGTGAACAACTATAGATTTCCATTGGTAGTCGACTCCGTTTGTATAGACATATAAGAACTGGTAATCCATCAGCTCTCCTGGGCATGGCTCTGAGCACCTATAAAGGTTACCGCCAATATATCTATATAGTCCTTCACTCTCATGATCTGTCATCCAAACTCTCTCAACAAGATTGGTGTTTATCAACTGCAAGTTTAGAAGATCCATTATGGGCGGATGTTCCTCTATCGTTGGGATTCTGAAGCTTGTGTAAGCTAAGTTTGAGTCTAAAGTAGACATGATCTCTGAGCTTAACAGCTCTAGCTTGATGTAAGAAGGCTTATTTCAATGTGTTTAAGTGCTTGGTTAGGGAAAATTCAAAACTATGTCCAAAATCGCGATCGTTTTCTCAGAATTTTCTCAAATTGTCAATTTTAGACACCCCTAACTTCCAAATGAATTTTGAGGCCTTAAACGACGTTTTTCGGATGATGAGCATCAATAGATGACTCAAAGGGTCTTTAAATATTGTTCAAGGGCTGCATTGAAACTTGTAAAGCTACTCTGGAGCTTCATTCTGAGAAAAAATGTTTATGAATCAGATATCGGCAGCTCAAGTTATGGCCAAAGCAATCAATTTGTGCCTGGAGACTTCATATGTGTATGATGTCTCTTGACTCATAATTGCTCCAAACATCAAGTGTAGACTCTCCTTGATGTACTCTAACCACTCCAAGACTCAGTTTGTGATTTTGACACTTTTAGTCAAGTCTATCAATCCTTTTTTTTATTTGGTTGTATTGCAACTTCCCGAGGAGATCCAAATTGAATGAAACTTGGTCACTATGCCTATTTTGTGATGATAAACACTTCTGTGAGCTCAAATGTGAGTTTTGACCTCTAATTTGGCACTTGAGACATCAGACGTGTATGATGTCTTTTGTGGCAAAATGAAGTGACTTTTGTTCCAGTGACTCTTTATCACTCAAGTAAGTCTCAACATCTTCCAGAATTCAATTTGAACACTTTTTGTGCAAGTTATGGTCAATATAAGCATGAACCTTTCCCAATTTTTTTTGTTTGGCCCTTTTTAGCCAAAATGTGCTCCAAATTCAATGAGATTATGGTGAGAGATGGAAGTGCAAAACAGATCCAGTGGCCTCTACACCAAGACTATGCACAATGGCCTCATCATGGGAGGTACACAATAGGGGCACCACTTAGCAAGATATGCAGCTAGGATGCATACATATACACAATCAAACATGCCATGGAAAACAATTTCATGATCCATGCCCAGCTGTGGGATGGGGTGGTTGGAAAACAAGATGAGAGGAATGGTGAGTGAGCGAGAATGAGTTTTCTACTCGTGCATGTAGTAAGGAAGATAATGAGGTAAGGGAGACATGCAGGTATGCTCACTTCTCATACCAGATGTGGCAAATCTGCACACCTTAAGATGCAAGTAGCAAGGTGATAGGAATATGAGAGGGAGAGAGAGTGTGTGTATGGTGGCAAATCCGCACACCTTAACATAAGCAAAATCGAAAGAACAAGCATAAACCATACTCACAATGAAGTGTATCCCAAACAACACAAGGTATGGCACAAAGATGGAGTGTGTTGATTGCTTACAAAAGATGAATACAATAGGTAGCATAGGGAAAGAATATGAGAAGGGGACAAGACCGTAGGAAGCATAATGGAGGGATGGGACTTGATGGCGAGGAATATCATGAGTGTAGCCATCATTCTTCTTCTTGAAATCGTGCCTTCAATCCTTCAATACAAGTGTGTGGAGATATGGTGCTCATTTTGTGCATGGTAATGTTGATGGTGTTGTGATTATGTGATTAGAGTTCATGCTACTAGAATGTAGCACAAGGGTGTGTATGTGTAGGTGTGTGGGTATGTGATAGTGTGCATATGAGGTTGTGTGTGTGTGTGTGTGTGTGTGTGTGTGTAAAAAAGGAGGAGACCTCCTTTTATAGGCCAAGAGAGTGATTAGGGAAGAGATTATGAGTAAAAGGACTTATTACAAAGTAACCTCACTTAAAGGCATTCCCCCAATGAGAGAGCTCCGTGTGCCCTTCTTATTGACCAATTTCCTCTTAATCGCCTTCATCATGGCGAGCTTTGTCTCCATGCCACCTTCCATAGCTTGAGTCCAAGAGCTTCCTTATTATAATTGAGATAATCTTGATAAAATAAGAGAAAATACAACAATAATGGAGAGAAACCTATAAGAAATTGGTATGTGTAGTTGGATAACCATGACATCTTCCCAAGTGGACAGATAGGCTCCACCATTTTGATCATACCTCCCAAACCGTAGCTCAAAAAATTATTTAAAAAAATAGGGGCCGAAAGATCAGCTCAACGCCTACAACTTTGTTGTTGAAAACTTTTTCCAATTTGAAATAAAAAAAATAGAGAAAAATCCTACAAAAATATGTGTCCATCTTTTCCCTTCCAAAAGTCTTCCAGGTGGTCGCCTCTTGACTTCATGTGCAAGCCTTGTGTCCACAAGTGAATTATGCTTGAATTTGATAATGTTTTGATGACTCCAACTCAATAATGCATAAGATTCTCCTCCCTTTCACTATTGACTTTTATTCTTCACTTGTAGTGACCGTTCAGTAGCGACCATCGGGTAAAATCAGTATCCAGTGATTGTTTTTTTCTTTCCATAGGGTTTGTTCCTACCTCTCCTTATTCCGAGATCCAAATGTGTCAAAACCATAGCTATGTACAAAATGAATACATAGGTTTTTTTGTGATTTTCATGCATCAAGCGAATACCAAGAGAGAGGTGGAGCAAAATTTGAAAAACGGCCCTCAATGGCTAGGGACTTCTTTTATGCTCTATGAAAATAGGCTATACTCAAATGTCTGATTTAACCCAGATCTAGCCCCTAAGACATCATACACATATGATGTCTTTTGGCTCAAATTTCACTTCTGCTTCTACCCAAGGTGCTCCTTGATGTATACAACAAGAATATGTGATGAGAGAAAATTTTGGATGTCAAAATTGCTCAAAATCACTACTTTTTCACCTTCACCTTCTTGTGTCTGCAAAAATTCCTTTAAATGCAAAATTATGCATCCAAATGAGATGAAATTTTGCAAGCAAGCTTAAATCATCATTTCCAAACCCCTTGTGTGTTCAAAAGTGCAATTGGACCTTTAGATCTAGACTTGAGACATTATACGCGTATGATGTCTTTTGGCTCAAAATCGGTCCAATTTTGGTCTATAAGCTTTGTTTTGTGGTGTTAAACACCCTCATAAGCTTAAATGTCAATTTTGGTCCCTAAAATTTCCCTTTAGACATCATACATGTATGATGTTTAACTAGTCAGAATGAAGTGAAATTCACTCAAGAGGTTCCTCACTACACTGGTAGCCCATAGTAACTTTTAGAATTGAATTCCAACTCTTTTTGAGCAAGTTATGATCACTTCAAGCAATCCTTTGCCTAGCTCTGTTTGTGTGGTCTTTGCAAGCCTAAAAATGCTTCAAATTTAATGAAATTTTGCCTATATACTTCAAGTAATCACTTTGCCTAGATCTATTTGTGTGGTCTTTGCAAGCCCAAAAATGCTTCAAATTTAATGAAATTTGGCCTATATGTTTCATAAATTCTCTTAATCACAAGGGTGCACTCAGTTGTACCTTCTGACCCAAAATCTAGCCTCTAAGACATCATACGTGTATGATGTCTAGGTGGTCAGAGTGGACTTTTGTTTCTACCCAAGGTTCGCCTTGATGTGTACAACAAGAATATGTGCTCACAACAAATTTTAGATATCAAAATTGCACAAAATTACCACTTTTGAACAAGGAAATCCCCCGAAAGAGTCAAGTCCCCTCAATTCTCAATCTCTATGTCCTAATGAAATGAAACTTGGTGTATGTGCTCAACACAACATGCAGAAGATGCGTGTAAAGTCAAAAGTTCAAATTTGCTGCTAGAATCACCCTTCAGACGTCATACATGTATGATGTCTGCTGATGAATTTTTTATCAAAATTCATTCACGAACATCCCCAAGTCTTCAACATTGGCTTTCAAGCACTTCTACCAATTTTCATGCAAAAATGTGCTCAGAATCACAATTTCTCTTTTTTCCATTTTTGACACTCCGCCTTTTGTCTTTTGGATGTCAAGACTTGGTCAAAACTCTTGTTTCAAGATGTACTTAGGATAAAACACCCCTTAAGAGCACTCTGATACAATCAGATTTGTCAAATCTAGTCTCCAAATTCCTTTTGAGACATCATACACGTATGATATCCAAGTTTATAAAATTTGGGTTTTTCTACACAGAACCCTTGCACATGCTCTCTTATATGCACATCATCAATTAGTCATGTAAAAATGTCAACCAAAATCTTTTTATTACATTTTTACCCTCAAAAGAAGACTTTTTAGTGATTTTAAATGCAAACAAGAACTTCAGCAAATAGATCAGTGAGATGAATAGCTCTAGATCAAAACAGCATGTCCTACCTAAAGCGACTCCTACACATCATATGGGGTTTTGCATTAATAGTAGAAAAACGCTTCACTACCACACACGGACTAGCAAACACTTTTATCACCTCCAAATCACTCGACTACCAACAACTACTCTAATCTACAACTAATGCTACAAATCCTAACTAAATCTCCCTAGTCGCAGACCCTTGGCAAGACACACGCTTCTTGGCTATCCACTTGATCTCGGAGTAACCTCTTCCGGATCCACTTAAGAAAAATGCTTTCTTTAGCCAAAACTAAATCAAGCAATCATTAGGCGAGTGTTAGTAGGATTACCTACTCAAGTCCTTGTGTCCCCGGCAGCGGCGCCAATGTTGCGGGAGCGAATCACAACAGCTATAAAGTGTATGCAACACAACCTAGATCAACATAATGTCAATCAAGGACATAGATGACACGATAGGTGCACGGAGGCAATCTCTTTAGCTTGTGAGGCTAAGCCTATCCCATGCATACAACACTCTGGAAGGCTGACCAAACCACATTCAAGAATCTCACTGCTCTCAACTACACCACCTACTCCACATACACACAAATGGAAGAAAACTCATTAAATCATGCCAGAATCATACAAAACTTAAGGAACACCATCCCCTCACTAGAATACACATGTCCCAAAGCCTCTACACTCTAAACCCACCTGTGGAAAATGCGTATGAAGACAAAGCCGGATTTCAGAAGTGCTCAAAAATGAAATCTATGAGTACCTACACGTAGCTTATGTCGCCACGATTCCGAAAACTACTTGCACGCAAGAAACAAACATCATTTGATATACTTACGGCCACAAATAGCTCATAGATGCGCAAGTGTGTTTGCCCCATTTTATAAGGAATGCTTAGAGTTGATGCGTAGCTCTTGCCAAGCCTAGCACAATGGTGCAATTGAATCTCCAATGCGATGAGTGAGTCGGGAGCTGCGTCGGGATGAATCTCACACTCTCTTTCTCTTTCTCTCTCACACACAATTGACGGCAGCTTAAAACTTGATTATGATAAATGTTCTCCTTACAAAATGACCTAGGTACCTTATATACTAAGGCTACCATAAGTTGAACCTAAAATAGAGTTCAAAGGGTCAAATGGCTTTGTATTTACAATCTAGAAGTGCCATTGCACCCCTACTTCTGCAACTAGACTAACCACTCATTACAAATGATGTTTTTAACCAAAATTTGTAGCATTTCATAGCTCTCATAAAATAAGGCTTTGTTGAGTTATGTCGTGTTGTTGACCCACGGGTCAACTCTCTCTCTCTCTCTCTCTCTCTCTCTCTCTCTCTCTCTCTCTCTCTCTCTCTCTCTCTCTCTCTCTCTCTCTCTCTCTATGTGTGTGTGTGTGTGTGTGTGTGTGTGTGTGTGTGTGTGTGTGTGTGTGTCGGTGGGTGGATGGGTGCCCACCCTTTCCGAGGTACCATAGTCATTGAGGTAGTAGGCCCATTGAGTTTGGACACACTACCTCATCAAAATGATAAGTATATAAGAAAAACATGGCGTCAAGATAGTGGTCATCTCTCTAATAAGAACCGTAGTGAGAGTGTTGCTTAGTTTCTCCCAAAAATTGTATAAGAACAAACAATGGTTATGTGAACTTTTTACTTTAATAGAAGTTTTAAAGCATTATGATTTAATATTATACAATGTCTTTATGAAAACTGGAGTTTTAAGGCTTTGTAACCAGTATTTTAACAATATTTGTGTAAACATTGTACCCCAGTAGTTGTCCATTTATATGGAGTCTTTTCTTGAAAAATATATCAAGTCTATACAAAATCTAAAAAGGAAGAGTGAAATTTGTAGTTCCTCTGTCCTGAAACCAATCAAGTCAGGACACTACAGTGACTATGAATATTTGTCCAAGCCACCAAGAAAAAATACTTTGCTTCGTAAAATAATTTTAAGGATTTCGTTAAAAAAAAGAGGGTGACATGTGAGGAGGTAGTATCATCAAGAGTTTCCATGGTGAAATCAACAAGGTACAATAGTTTCAAAATCTTTTCAAGGTGTAAGTGAAATAGAGATAAACCCAAATGTGCTTCCTCTCTTAGGAGCATGTGTGAGTGCACATTGGTAAGCATTAAAGCAATGAAACAAGGGAGAGAACCAAGGCTAAGAGAGGTAAAGAATCCCTCACATTATATAGAGGTTCATAGCAGTCAACCAAAGCATCCTCCTCCTCTTCATGCTAGGTATTAGCTTGTTTAAGCCATTGCAAGCATTGTCTTGCCTCTACTAATGACAACACTCCAGATATTAGTACCATAGTGCACAATATTTTCCTTAGACCACAAGGGAAAAAGTTAACATTATGAGAGAAGAAGAAAAATGCTACAAACAGAAGGCGAGGTGGCTCTGCCAAATAGAGAAAATAGCATATTGCAAGCCATAAATCGACAAAACTGTATACTTGGCAACCATCTTTGCATATACTCCAAACCGTACGCGATAAGAGAGAGACAGAGAGTGGGAAAGAGAGAAAGACAGCGTGTCGGCGCACCTCCTAGAGCAGAGTGCTATGTCAGCACACTGAGAGAGAATAGAGGAGAGGAGAGAAGAAGACAAAAGCATTGGGTGCAATCTCCCCCCGTGCAAAAGTGAGCATTTTCCTCCTGCACGTAATTACTTATAGATTTCTTCAATGCTCAAAATGAGTACAAGCTGGCCGACCGGACATAAACGGACAAAGCTCATAAAGAGCACTTGAATAATGAAATATACATAGATGTGATAATATCCTTTCGCATAGGCCATAGTTCGACCATGATTTTTCCACCTATCAGATGCAATAGTTCATCTAAGCATAGCTTGAGATTTGTGTTAAAGTCCATACCATGCTCTACTGCTAGCATGAGACTTGGAATTGTAAACTCCATCAAGACTATTGCCTCTATTCCATAGAGCATTCTGAAGGGTGTCATGCCCGTGGTGACCTTGTAGGTAGTTCTATAATCCCATAATGATGTCTACAGCTTTGCATCCCACTGATGTGGCTCCTTCTAGACTATTTTTGTTAGGATTGTCTATCATTTTGTTACTACTCTCTGCCTGGTCATTGCACCTAGGATATTATGGCGTGGATTTTTGGTGCTTAACCAAAAAAAGCTGAGTCGGTATCTGAATTGTTTCATTCATGAGGTGTGTATCCTGATCTGAGACTACCTCGATGGGGCAGCCATATCTAGAAATGATGTAATCCTACAATAAGACTTGTTGATTTTGTTGTGTTATCTAGTAATTCCTTGGCTTTGACCCATCTACTCACATTTACTTGCATAGCAAGTAACCATTATCTTGAATGGACCCATGAAGTCAAGTCCCGACTTCATGAACACTCTCAGTGGCTTTACTCAAGTCAAAGGTGTCATGTTAGCTATTGTCCATCTTCACATTTGCTGACAAATATCGCATGTCTTGCAAAATGCCTTGACATCTGCTATCATCCTTTGCCACCAGAGGCCTACCTACAGCATTTTCTTGTAGCTAATATCACTGAAGAGGTGCCCACCTGCATCCCCATTATGAGCCTCTGTGATAACTTTCATCCGTCCTTGCATAGGCACTCATCTATGAATTACCCCTCCTCCAATGATGGTGAGCTTCAAACTCTTTATTATGAGTGCCTTTTTGTTTACTTCCAAACTGAAGGAAGTCATACACATCCTATAATTCCGGATATGGTCCATATATTTCTACACTCGAGAATAGATCAGCATCTACTGATTCATCCCTCAGTGATGTGTCTGAGATTCCCTTTGTACTTCTCAATAGAAAATATGCACCACAATGTACCTTTCCCAGCTTATGGAAGATTTTAAACTCAAATTCCATCAAAACCATCATCCATCTAATCAGCCTACCTTGAATGGTCACTTTGTTGATCAGAAAGAGGAGTCAAAGATGATCGACATAGAAGTGGAATAATTTGCCCAACAAGTAGTGTTTGAACTTTGTGGTACTGAAAACCATTCCTATTGCTTCTCGCTTTGTAGTGGAGTAGCCTTGTTCAGCTGAGTTGAATTGATGACTGGTGAAGTAGACTGGATAGTCCGTCTTCCCATTAGGCTGGGCTAGTATAGCTCCCTTCACCATTCCAGACACATCCACATACACATGGAAATCTACATCCCAGTCTGGTTGGTGAAGGACTGGTGGCTTCCTCTTGATAGCTTCCTTCAAGCACTGAAAACTCTATTAACATTCATGGGTCCAAATGAGCTTCTTTACCTTGTTGGTTAATTCATATAAGGGAAGTTCCTTAGCTACAAACATATGGACAAGTCTGCAATTAAAAATAACATATCCCGAGGAAGAACTCAGTTCAGAGGAATTTGTCAGCTCTCTAGCTTGTTGAACACACTTAATCTTATCATTGGCCATCTCCATGCCATTTCAAGAGATAACATGTTCCGGAAGCTAGCTATTCCATATTATGAAAACTGATTTAAAAGGATTCAAGCAAATCCTCTTATCCTGGCATCTCTCACAAACCATTTCCAAGAAGAGTAGATGCATTTCCTCACTAGAGAAGATAGTGAAATCGTCCATAAATATTGCCAAGAACTTGTGCAAGAATTCACTAAATATTTCCATCATACATCTTTGAAAAGTGGTTGGAGCCTTACAAAGTCCGAGTGGTATGATTAAGTACATGAATGCTACCCATTTAGTGATGAATGTTGTTTTTGCTCTATCTTCTTGTGTGATTTTTAGTTGATTGTAGCCCCTATAGCTATACATCTCATGGCCAACAATCTTGTCAAGCAGCATGTAGGTAATGGGAGTGAAAAGGGATCTTTAATAGTCTGAGCATTAAGCTTCATGTAATCTATGTAGACCCTTAACTTCCCATTCTTCTTTAGAACCACTACAATCGATGGGAATAGCTAGTAACTTCTCATAACCTCAGTGATGAACCCTACCTTTAGGAGATTTTCAATCTCTTCCTTGACCTTCTTAGTAAAGTTAAGGTTCATTTTGTATCTCTGCAGTCTGACTGGTCTTGCATCGGCTTTCAATGGTATCCTATGCTAATACACTTCAAGATCAATGCCTTTTGAGTCAGTGTGTTCTCAGGAAAATACATCCTTGTCTTTTTTCAATAACGCTCTCGCCTTTTCCTTAATCTCTAGATTTAGATGCTTGTTGATCTTGACCATCTTAGTGTTTTGTTCTCATCTTGACTATCTTAGGGTTCTCATATATGTCGAGATTCCATTTTTCCACCTCCTGATCATCTGGAAGTAACCAATTTGGACCCTCTCCTTTTTGCTTGGCCACTGATTTTGCTTCCTCTTCAGTACAAATACATGTTTCATATTCATTAATGCATATTCAATAAATGGATTGCCTAGCTTTGCCAGTACAGGCTCCATGTTTGTGTTTCTAGTAGTTTGATTTGAACTTTCTATATTCATTTGATCGGGCTCCGCTGCTGATCTGAAATCAAACTTCTCTAAATTTGCATGTTCTAGTGTACGCCCATCCAACGAAAATGTCCTTTCCCCAGTATTCAACTCCATGAACTGATTTGGGTATTGTTGTTTCTACCTATCAGCCTGCTCTTTGTCCATTAGAACAGTAGTCAGGTCTATTTTCGTGAGAAGGAAGATATTCATTGAGGCTAAAATCCTCTCAATTTTCTTGGTGTCATATGTCTTACAAAGCTCTTCTAGTTGTAGAACCTTTTTCCAACTCCTTGTATTATTTGTCTTGATTTGGATTCTCCTACTCGACCCTTGGATTTTCAATGTTTGGTTAACATAATATAGTGCATTGCACCAACAGTTCTGACATGGTTTGTCTAGAAGCATTCCATATGCTCCTTGTAAATCTAGAATTAGGAATTCGATTTTAAATTTCTCTTTACCCACTATGATTTTCATATTCTCAACTAGTCTAGTGGCTTGTATTATCCTATGGTCAGTCATTTGTACTCTGAATGGTGTTGGCTTTGAATCATGAATTCCTAATTTTTGTCTCAGATTCTCTCCAAGGATATTCACTCAAGCTCCCCCATCCAGTATTAGTCTTGATAATCATTCGCACTCCTTTTTAAGCTTGTAATTGACTTGAATAATTGGAACCTCACCATCCCTTATGGCTGTCAAGTCCATTTCTCTTGCCTCATCTTCTGCCCTTCCTCTTTTGTCTAATGAACTTTGCAGTTGGTGGTAATATGCATTTGATGCCGTCCATTTCTATTATCAACCTCTAGATTCTTTCACAAACATTAGAAGATTTCGGAGGTCATTTGGAGGACCTTCTAAGAAAATATATTTCTCTCTCTAGAAAATCTTCTTAAAATGCCTTTGCACTTATTGAGTACGTCCAAAAGGACAACTTGATACTTTGAAAAGTAAACCTAACTTTCTAGCATTTTTTGATGGTCACCTTTTCATTAAATGTGATTGTCTTTCACGAGGTCGGCAATGCTCATTCAATACGGCTTTCTACACACAAATTTAAAAATATAAAAATTGTCAAATAATGTCAGACTTCGAAGATTTGGATATCGTCAATGTGTCCGAAACACCCAAATACCTATAAATCGAGTGTCTACTTGCCATGTTCTAACATCTGCAGAGGAAGAAAATGCCAAAAATCTCTAAAAGGGCGTTGTAGCAGAACAGCAAGCGAGGGGCACTCTAATTTTTGCCATTCTGCTACGTCTCCCTTTTATGGGTTTATATATATATATATATATATTATAAAAGGGTTTTAGCCAAACGGCACGCAAGGAGCACTCTAAATTCTTGTGAAATGGCCTCTGCGCGTCATTGGGCTACTTCTCTCTTTTATGGGTTTATATATATATTTATTTATTTATTTATATACTTCCTACTCTATATATATAAAGAACTATATATACATATACACAAAAATTTAGAGTGCCCCTCGCGTGCCGTTCTGCTACTACTCCCTTTTAGAGGTTCTTTGGCATTTTCTCCCTCTTCGGGTGTCAGAACAGGGCAAGTAGACAGTCGTTTTTTAGGTGTTTGGGCGTTTAGACACATTGCGGTGTCCAAATCTTCAAATTTTGACATTATCTGACTTTTTTTTTATTTGAATGATGTAGATAGCCGTTTTTAATTAGCGGCGTCGACCTTGTGAAAAAGAAATCACATTTAATAAAAAGGTGACCGTTTTCAAGGATCGTTGGCTCATTGAATGAGTAGATGATACTTTTTCATATTTTTGTTAATATCAACCTATTTTTCTACATAACATTGGTCCTTCTCTCATTGGAGGAGCTCTTTTTTCTCTCTCTACTAAAAGGCCCTCCAAAAGACCTCCGAAATTTTCTAATGCCTTCACATATATGTCATCCTATTCATTATCAGAGCTACAATCTGAAATAGAAGATCTTTCCTCTACCTTGCTATCTTTGCAATTCCACTGAGCTGAATTCATCTGTCTGGTACTTGCATGATCATGTGATGGTTTCTTCGATTAATTCTTTACTAGATCAGTGCCTCCAGCTTTAATCAAGTCTAATTTGACTTGTCTTACTTCTTCAACAACCAAACTTTCTTTAGCAACAATTATAGGTTCATTGAGTCCAATCACTGCTTCTTCTTTGACTCCGTGAGATATTTCTCTTCATGAGCTCCTAAAGGTTGAGGTTGTAGTTTTTGGATTACCCTAGCAGCTGAACACTCTGGCTATTCTGACATCTTCTTTGTCAGGTTCTATGTAATTTGTGCTGCCAACTCTCGTTGTTCTTGCCATTCATCAACTTGCCTTTTGCCTTCCATGTGGATCGTTGTTGCTCCCATTTCTTGGTTTCAGCATCCTGCTTTTGCTTAGTTTCTTCTAGAATTTCCTCAATGACAACACCCCTGCTTTTGGTCACTGCCCTTACTAGCATTGGTTCATGTATTTTCTATTTTGAACCTTTTGGTTTGGCTGCACATGGGCATTGAGCTACAAAATGGCCATATTTGCTGCAAGTATAGAAATTTCTAAAGACTCCTTTTGCCAAAGTCAACTCTTCCTCTGCCCCGGCCAAAACCCCTTTGGTACCTACCTCTGCCCCCTCTCGGTCTCATTCTCTTTGGAGCAATGTGAACACTAGGTATCTAGTTTTCTCATTGAAGGTTTGGTTTTTACCATATCATCAATTTTCTTGGACATTTCTTCCATCTTCTTTGGCCAGGACCGCTTCTTTTTACTCTTAGCTTTATCATCCAAGTCACTCTCCAATGAATTGGAACTAGAGGTAGTCTCAGACTCTTCACTAGTTGTCTCGGTGTCAATGGAATTCCCTCTACTCTTGTGTCCCTTTTCCTTTTTTTCCTATTTTTCCTTTTTTTCCTATTGTTCCAATCTCAATGCTCTCTATACTGAATCATTGAATCTCTTCATTTGGACCGGAATATCTTGTTCCCGTAGCTTTTTACTTTGAAACCCGCTACGTAACCAAGCCCTCATTCACTTTTCGGATGGAGGTTTGTGTAGCTGTGTGGTCAGTTTAATCTTTTCGACGTAGTTTTGAACTGACCATTCCCATTATTTAATTTTGTCTTAGTAGTTTGCATAAAATTTCTTCATCTCCTTTGTTATCTGAGTATTCAAGCATGAATGCTTTGATCAGCTTATTATATGACACTGTCCAGATCTGGCACGCTAGATAATGGTAGTACCATTTCCGAACTTGATCCTTCAATGTATGAGGAAAATAGTTCCCCCATTCATCTTTATCAATGTTTTGATCTCCACATACTACTCCAAAGCTTGAATGTGAACATATGGGTCATCTTTCTTGCCTTCTTTGAATACTAGAAAGGCAATCTTCAAATCAGTGGATCATCCATGTTGTCTGGTCTTGTCTTTCAAATTTGAGCTACGCTCCATGCACTTATTCTTGCTTTATGATTAGTGCTTGCTTCCCGTTGGTCGGTATCATCCATTTTAGTTATTGTATTTGGGTTTGGTTTCATATAAGTCTTTCAATGTCTTGACTTGTGTCTGCCTCTGCTAGCTTCACTGTTATCAGAGTGCTTTTTGGTTTTGCCCTTGTCCTTCTTTTGAGATTCAACAGATCAAGAACGCCTCTTTGCCCTCTTTGATCACCGATGCCTGGACCCTATCGAGTGTTGGACGTCATCTTGCTTCCCAGCCTCCTGCTGATCCAAGTTTGGATCAATCTCATTACTAGCCTCCATGTCAATGTCAAAGCCATGCTCTAACTCCTCTTGTATTGGGTTGACACGTTCTGGGTTCTTTGTGAATCTGATTGATGGCCTTCTGCCACGAGCAACTATTTTAGGTGGCATGACTACGAGCAATTAACTCAAAACTAACTAGGAGAGTGATCCTTTGTCAAGAGCACTTCATCTCAAGCCATCGTGATTGCCACGAGGTGGTCTCGTCAGACAGCTATTTAGTGTTGGGTTAAGAGTTAATTGGTCAGTTTAGACTTCATACTTCAGATGTCAGATCAGACAAAGACACCGATATTGAAATGGAATTGGAAATAGTAACTGAAATGGAAATGACACATAGAGTGGAAATGGAATTGGATTATATTCAAATTAGATTAGTACAACCAAAACAAAGTATAGTGTGAGCCAAAAGGATTTCTCTGAGCTTATCAACAAGAGAATACAAGAGCACATTGAGCTCCAAGACACTAGACTCAAAAGTAGAATAGCATGTGGCTCCCCAAATCATAGCCCAAAAGTCTTTTCGTCAAATGAAGTAATGGACCTTATTTTAGGTGTTAGATTGGGTCTTTGAATGATTGTCCATTGTGCAATTACTACAATAACTGGCTTGATAATTACCAACTCAATCACCAGTCAAAATTCCAATCTAGTTCCCATCTTCTACGACAACCCAATCCCATCTCTATGTCATGGTCACTTTGAACCCCATTGGAATCCCAGTAATCTGAAGACCTACCCATTAGGAATCTCTTGACAACCTACTGCAGTAACACATAGGGGACTTTCCCATTAAAGGGTTTAAAGCCAGTTTTATGATGGTTGATTTTAGAGCTAAAAAAATGTTAGAAAATTCTTGACTAGCATTTCACAGAGCATTAGTGTCATCTACTAACATTTGTAGACACATGTCAATATCAAAACCAACAAGATTTTGATCCCTTTCAGATTTCCTTCTTGCATCTGCTTTCTCACCAACCAGCCCAAGGAATCTGACACAATAGCAAACATCAAAAAGGCAAGAGGACAACCTTGCCTGATGGATCTCGTAAGGGATATGGCATAAGTTGATTCCCCATTTATGGCAATTTTTGCAAATGCATTCCAAAAAGCACATGAACAAATCTTGTGAATATTTTTCCAAAACCCATGTCAAACAAGGACTGCCAGACGAAATCCCATTCTATTCTGTCATAAGCTTTATCAAAGTCAACTTTGAAAAGGAGAAAGTATTGCCCGTTCTCTAGTGCATGTTCCATTCACACTCATAGTTATAGGGCAAAAGTTGTGTTATTGTTGATCTCCATGACAAAAAGAACTTGGGTTACAGAGTCACTAGTCACTGTAAAGTGTGAGTCAAGGAGAGAAGAGTGTAATTATCCCACATGCTATGGTGCAAGTCTATAGAGCTACTTAAAGCTCATTTCTTGAATGAATAAACACAAGTCTATTTTGCATTACATCTCCTTTGTTTATAGTGAGCTTGTGATGGCTTAGCAAATACTCAAGATTGTGTTTATGAGTCCAAGTTAATTGATCTTGGAACCTAATTTGCTTGAGTGATAATCTAGCCAACACACCACTCACTTGTGTGCACGATGTTTCTCTTTCATCCACCCTAGCTAGCACGATCCCATTCCAATCAAGTGGTATCAGAGCTCCATGTTATACTAGCTAGGTTTGTCGTTATGCATCTATGTGTTAGTGATTAGCATTTCTTAATTGTTGTTATGGCCCATTGGCATTTACATAAGTAGTTGCACCTCTTGCTAATTAAACCCTAATCTTGCTATGTGTGGGCATGTCCTTGGCACACCCAAGAGGCCACTACCCTCCATGGCTAGGTTAGCTTGATTAGGTAGAACATTGGTATTCGCTTTTGTGTTCATTTTTTGCTAAGTGCAACTTATGTGTGTGCATAGTGTTTCTTGTGCCGATTGCTGCTCCTCACTTGAGCAAAATTGCGTAGCCCCATTCATGTGTATGTGTAGCCCCATTTGAGAGCTTCCCGTCAAACCTACCCATGCTAAAATCGCACTTGAAATGCCTATTCTAGAGCTTGATTAGTTTTGCTCTTTTGCATACCCTCACTCTTTGGAATTGCTACAGCAAAATCCCAATTGTGTGTGTGTGTGTGTGTGTGTGTGTGTGTGTGTGTGTGTGTGTGTGTGTGTGTGTGTGTGTGTGTGTGTGTGTGTAGCTGTTTTAACATATATAATAAGACATAATTGAACTTTTTACATTCAAAAGACAGGTGGCTTTAGAACAGGGGAGATGATAAGCACAAAATAATTCAGCCTTAGAATTAATTTTGTAATGAAGCACCATTCCAATATACAGCTTAAAAGAACTTCCCAAGCAGTAGGTATATGTGTAATCCAGTGTTGGACAGCTTGCTAGCCAAAAAAAAACTTTCCAAGATAAGATAGAGTCCTTACCTGCATCCATCCAAACAAAACAACAAATATGTTAGCCTTGGATGTGTCTTACAGGTATCAATGGACTATGCTAGTTGTAATTCATGTCCATCTTACAAACCTTTTTTTTTAACTTACAAGCTTAGTCCGTAATATTTATGTAAAAAATGTTTCTTTTTCAAAAAAAATCCCAAAATTTCTAGTAAAAAATATCATTTTGATTAGAAGGCCATCAACGCTTCTAATCCAAGTGTCTAATCCCCCATTAATACTTTTATCAGTTTATAAGTTTACTTTCAAGATTAATGAAACACCACCATATAAGGTTATAAAAGAAGCTCTTTAGAGAATTCCATTTATAGTTTCTAAAAAGCATCAAACTCGTTTATATTTGTTTTTAGGTCAGATACAGTTTATGCCCATCATGCTACATGGAATCCAAATCATCCCCCAATTTGTATATCACTTACCTTATACATCTCTTTGGCAAAGTGGCAAGGAGCCTTTGCGGAATCGAGCCAGACCTCGAGTCCAACCACGAAGTTTAAAGGAATTATGCTTTATGTTTCCAATTTCACTTGTCATTTGTGAATCAAAAAATTAATGTAATACCTTACCAAGACAAGCAGTAATACCTCCAGTAACTGTAAGTGTTCAGGCCAAAAAAAACCATCTAATAACCGTATGCAACTGGGCCAAGCCGTGATTTACCATAGTCCAAAAAATAAGAAACCGTACCCGCCTATGATTTACAACATCTCATTCCAAAAAAATATAGGTAATGAACCAGTAACGCCACGGTAGGCAGTTAGGGCAAACTCCCCTATGAATCCAAAAAACATCTAATAATAGTGCGCAGTAGGTCAACCCTTTATATTCTCATAACCAACCCAAGGCGGTGGTCTTTTAATAGGCAGTATACCATGCTTTAAGTGATAGTACCAAGTCAATCTCAAAGCTACAAATGGAGCTACACCCACCTATGTGAATGTAGATAGTGTATTACATTACCCCATCCCAACAATAAATTAATGACCAAGTAAAGCAACATTGCGCAACCGGGCATCTCCCCTTTAAAAACATTCAATATCAGTGCGCAGTGGGTCAGAGAACCCCACCCTTTTTGTGCTCCCATATCCAACCAAAACAGAAGGCCCATCAGGGTTTCTCATGACTATGATCAATAATACATGCAAAAGCGATGGTACCAAGCAAATCCCCAAGCATTTTGATGATTAGTAAGCACCAATAGTATGTCCGGTTATCCTCGAAAGAGTACTGCCTAGCCAAGTTAAGCAACAGAGGTAACCACTGAAAACACCGCCCACCCCATTGTTTTTTTTAAATATAACCAAACCCATACCAGTAAGAATTTAGAGCAAACACCCATTTTGACATGACTGATACTGTGCAACCTGTAAAAGACCAGTAGAAAGTGCAGGAAAAACCAGTGTGTACCATAGACTACAACAGCACGCTATTGTCAATCATGGCCTTACTTGCTAAGCCATGTGGTAACAACATAACCCAGTATGGTCAGATTAGCCAAACGCAGAAAGGTAAACAATCCATGCGCCAAAAAAATTCATCTCATATACTCATAGCCCAACCAGGAGCCGTTAATGTAGAGCAAAAACAATATTACGAACTACCATATCAAAACAGGCTACAACATAAAGAAACACGATGCATTAACACCCCCCTTTTTTATAAAAAATAATCATCAGTCTGCAAAAAATATATGCAAGGGCGAAGAAGCCAACTTGAGACACCTGCGTTGCAAGCTCCATACTTCAAAGTAACACATCTACTCAATTTGTACTTAATGTAAGCAGAATAATCAACCAAAAGCTAAGTGAGGCGTAGAGATGCACCCTCACCTCTTTAAATAGAGGAAGGAGGACGGTCGTCCGGTCGGTGTGACGAGAAGAGCGCCATGAATGCAGCGAGGCCGCCAATAGGTAGAATGAGAGAGCTATACAATGCGCCTTCACGACAAGTAATACCATAGGCAGTAAAACCGCCCCGCTTAAAAAAACCCCTTTTCCCCACAAGGGTTAATTCCTACAGTGGCCACCTAATGTGGTGAAGCTAAAGGTGTCAAATTAAGCTAATGATCCTTAGGTAATAAAATGTGTGTTTGTGTGTGCGTGCGTGCGTGCGTGCGTGTGTGTGTGTGTGTCCTTTTGCACATTTAATGCTCAAAGTTTTTTTTTTTTTTTTGGGGGGGGGGGGGGGGGGGGGGGGGTAATAAAACTTTTAAGTTTTTGGCCTTTTTCAAAACGTTGGGAGACTCCTATTATTAGGGGAAAAGGAAGTCAAAAGGGTCAAAAACAACACGCCTCTCAATGAACTCAAAGGGCACATGCACCTGCTATCGAGTGATCAACCACGAGCGTGGAAAATTGAGCGCCCCTTATCTACTCGTTGTGCCTGCGCAGTCGGCTCATCAGCCCCAAGCCTCGCATAACTTTGCTCACCACGCTCGCTGCTTGCATCCTTGATAGGTTGATGTGCATCCCCTGCGAGTCGCGACCCCACCTAGTACCACTTGTTTCCCTCGAGGCTCGACCTCAGACCACTACCCCGCCTGCCCAACAGGCAACCCAGAGTCCCTTGCGGCTTGCTCATTACCCGATGGCCACCCGCCGATCGCCTTCAGGCGCCCTCCTAATCCCGCCTTCTCGCGTGATGGCCTTAAGCACCTAGCCTCCTAAGAGGTGTTTCCCCCAAGGCCCCCCTTTCCGCGTTGCTCCACTTTATTTCCCACGGGCCTCAAGAATTCCAGTTAAGCGGCCTTTCCTACAGAAGTCGAAAAGAGCCCATATTCAGAAGTTGTTAGGTGTTTTTTGGGTCTGTGTATACACAACCTTACGCTCCTCCGTGGTGTAGGATTTGAAATGATCAGGTGCAGGGTGTAAGTCCGTGGGATCTTGTCATGTTGTGGACTGTGATTTTGCTTCCACTTCCTTAGTTGTTGAGCTAACTCTCGGCTTTGACGTCTCCTTACAGTACGACTAAAATTTGGCTTCTCTGCGGCCTCTAACTATACAATGTCAATGGCTTGTGGGCTGCACCACATGATGCTTTGAAGATATTCACCCCAATTATCTACCAACTTCCGATGAGCATCACATGCCCCCATATAATTGAGCCATTCTGCGGTGGATTTATTTTCATGTAACCTAGCACGTACATTTGCTCAATATCATCACCTCCTACATCGCTTAATCCTCTTGTCTAATTTTTTATTATGGCCGGTCTCTAGTGCAGAGTCGCTAGATGAATTGCTACTTGTGTCTTCTCCTCTCCAGGATAGATTGTCATCTAGGATACCACTGGGCCTTGAATGGTTTGTCCCCACATTTGCACCAATATTTAACTTATATTCTTCATCCTCAGAGTTAATGTCAACTGATGATTCTGACTCCAAATTGTGTGGGCTATAGTCTTCTGAGACTCTACTGGTTCCAATGTCAGTCAAGCCTTCACCTAGTAGGTCATCAGAATCTATATGCATGGCACTTTGTCCCCCTCAGGTGTTACCCAAGTCATCCCTCTATTTCCCCAAGTGTCTATGGTTGCCGCTAGGTGGACCCAGTCCACCTTGTCAGACTCAGCCATTCCAGATAGAACATCCATATAAGGGGAATATTCTCCAACATCAGTGTCCTTTTTACACGTGTAACAATATTGCAATGGGACTGAGTGAATTGTGGTGTCAGATCGTGGTCGATTTTAAATATATTTCCTAGAGGATTTGCTTGACCAGTCACAAGATCAACTCAAATGATAAAGTCTTGGAACTGTAAGTAGACATGGTTTTTAGACCAGTCATGCACCATTTTTGCTTCCCTCATGAAAGACGTCCGAATATCATCTCAGATGACATAGTGTGCTTGAAAAAATCCATAACAATGAAGGTGTGCCTTACCTTGTGCCCAAGAGCCTTAATCTTGAGATCTTCTAGCATCCCAATAGGTTTAATGATGGTCCCATTGGCTATCTTTACCACTATGTTTGTAGTCCCAAGGTGAGATCTCCCCATAGATTCTCAACATTTTTTAGTTACAATGCTAACCCCAACGCCCCCATCAAGGATTCCCTTCACAATTAATCCTTTGGTAGTGATTGGTAAGGTCGCATTGGATTCATCGCCTTCAAAGCACTGTCCCAACTTGTTAACATGTATTTCAACAATAGAGTTCTCATCCAAGTTGGGTTGTGGATCTAAGGGTTCCTCCTCTACTGGCACTTCATAAGACCTAGCTATCGGTGCAAATTGTGGTAACCTAACTTTTAGTTCTCCATTGAGGAAAGCTCAAAGAGCAAGGAATAGTTCGAGGTCTCCATATAATTTAGACATGATGGTGGTTCTAATTTTTGAAGCCGTGGAATCCATCAATTTGGCAATATTTAACGGGACTTTTTGGACCGGCTCCTTGGCATGGGAAAGATGAAATCTCCATTTCTTAGATAGGATCAGGTAATCCTTTTGTAAACATTCTCTCCAACAAGAAGGGAGTACGCCCACTTCCCAATGACTTAAAGTCACTTTCTTCTTGGATGACACTAGGTATGGCTAGTGGTCTATGGTCTTTGTGAGGTTGATTTTGTAAAGGAAAGATTGTGTCTATAATTTGGATCTTCTTAGGTGTTGGTTCTAGCTCCCTTTGGGTCTCATCTACCACACTCCTTAATTTCTTGGGTCGCTCGATCTCATCTATAGGGTTTGGGTAAGTTCCGATCTTCTCCCCATGTTCCATGGGTTGTGTCCATTGTGGCTCATCATGATCCTCCTTGTTCTTTTCTTTTCTAGTGGTCGTTTTAGTCTCCATGGTCTCACCTAAGTCAAAATCATTTCCAACGTCGTTCATATACACGGGGTTGTCATCAGTATCTATGTTAGTCTTTGAATTGGGGTTTGACGTCGTTACCTTTTGTGATCTCTTCCTTCATGTTTTCTTCTTCTTCTTGGATTGGGCGATTGATGCCACGTCTCTTTCTTCAAGAATATAATTTTGGTTTTGGAACATCGATCATGTGAGTACATTTACTGGTACCACCGATGTTCTTTGTGATGGCACCTCAATAATCTCAATTAAGTTCAATGGCGTGATCCTTGGTGCATTCGGATTATTAGGACATTGGGCAATCAAATGATCTATGCCACATCTATTACACACGAGTATCGGCATTTTAGATGTCCTCCATTGATTGGTATGCACTAGTGTGGCATTTTTTTGTAGTCTAATAGGACACTTAGCTACACGATGTGGATCCCACACTCGTAGCATTGAAGAGGTGGTCTCTTAGCAGTGAGATTGATATTTTGGCCTCTTGCTACAAGAGCAGCTACTTGATAAACATGTTTGACTTGTCCTCAGTAGTCCTCCATGTAGTATTGTGGACACTCTTCAAGTGCATCCATCCCATAGGCAATATTAGGGTCTATATCTTCCTCATAGACTTCCAAACAAGCAGTAGATGACTCGCAACCCATATGATTCACATGGCCGACTCTTGGATGCGGGGGCTGCGTTCCTAGCACTAGAGGTGGTAGTGGTGTAGCTTGAGCAACATTTTGGGCTCTAGGAACCATGTGTTGTGATAGTTTTTCAACAGGTGGGTAGGCATCAATGCAAGAACTCGAGGTGAATCCGTCCAGGCCAAGCGTGGTCTATTCGCCATCACATGTTTGAACATTATACAATCCTTATCTTGGTGACCGTACCTACCACATGCATTGAAATTTTCGTTGAATTTTACTCTAAATGTAGGGCATTCACTAGTGCTATGTGGACCAAAGCAAACTGAGCACCATTGTTGTTCCCTTCTTTGATACATATGATTGTTTTGTGGAGCATGATTATCTCTAACTTTCTTGAATGGCCTTGGTGAGATCTGCTAAAGTCATCTCATATATCTTTGGCTCTTTAACAACAATAGGCTTTATGGCCATGGGCTCATCCCTTGATGCTTGCGAGCTAGTAGATTTAGGCTCAACAGACACTCTTTCTCCTTGAATCATTAAATTTTCCTCCAATTGAATTGCATTGGTGGTGAGTGCTTCCCAAGTGATGATACCTCTAATGACTAGGCCATTATAAATATCCTCATGTCGTAGTCCCCTAATGAATCTATCGAGAAATTGGTTATTATTGAAGCACTCATTTGGATTACAACGAGAATTCAAATGCTTCAAGCGACTAATAAAGTCTCTCACTGAGCTCCCTCTCGTATGTATTCTTTCAAGAACAATCTCCTAAGAGTAGGATAGTTCGTGCGCTCTTCATTTTGTAGTGTTCTATACCATGCATTGCCTTCCCACTTAGAGTCGAGCTCAAAGGTTTGCATTTATGCAGTTCATCATGCTCTTCCAGGGAATGATATACATGCTCAAATACCTCAATATGATTTCTAACATCCCCGTCCCCACTGTATTTTTGTGTGAGCTTGGTCACTTGTACTGCCTTACTTCTAGGCTCTCTATCATGCGTGTTACATATATTTTTAGCAATACATCGTCTGATAGCTTGAGCAAATGTTGCTAAGTCACCCAAGTGAGCATGTATGATGGGGACAGACGCTCTCGGGACTGCATGTGGAATGGGGGTTGGCATTGGGTTAGGCATACGGGTGATCCTCGGGTCCCAAGCTGGGTACGATGTTGTGCCATGTGGTGGCCCAAAGTTCATGTGTGGCCCTATGCATAGTAGACATAGGATATGACATGTTAATACTAGCTGGTATGGCCCCACTAGAATGAGTACTCAAATAGGGTGGTTGTGGAGTGTAGGCTGTCGAAACAATTGGGGTGTGGGAGCTACATGGGTATGAGGGCCCATAGGTACATATGATCGATGTACACTTGTAGGTATTGTTGTGAGCATTGTGCTACTATGTAGCAGTGCTTTATTCACGGATAAGGTCCAAGGGGTACTTTTTGTGGGACAGGCATAGTAGCCGTAGATTCTTCGAGGTAAAGATGAGCTAAATTTGGAAATGTGAAACTATTGCTTGTGGGTTCAGAGGATATCGAGGCTCCAGGCAAAACAACATATGAAGGATCAATGGGACTCACTAAGGGAGTCTCCATTTGTGATAGGGTTGGTCATTTGGCCTTTCTCGTATCCAAGAATCTCATAGGAACCGTCGAAGGAATGTTAATTCCCTGGTCTTGCCTCCCTAATTGGACGATACCACGGATGACATCACAGATCATCCGTTGCTACTCTTCTAAACTTGTGGCCCCAAACATGGATTGTACCACCTTTAACCAGTCAACGTCTCAGTTTGTAAATCATATTCTCAATTTTCTATGAGAAATATCCCCTCTAAGTTTGGCATGCCGGAGGTTCACCTTGAAGTGGAAGCATTATGGATCCCCATCGCCTGACCCTCTGTGTGACTGCTATCTTGGGGGCACTCAGTTGCTCGGTTGGCATGGTTTTTGTCATAGGGGTCTTCGCTTTCATGGCTTGCCTTTGTTCTAGCATTCATAGGTTCTCAATTTCTCTCTCCCTCGTTGCTTGCATATATCGTTCGATCTCTTGCACTTTGGAAAGACCCCTACCATCGGGTAGTAGAACCTCAGGGGGTGATGGCTAAGTAGGGTCTTTAATGAACGGAGTAGGTAGGATGTCAACATGGGCACCCTTGGGGACTATAGGGTCTACATGAGAAGTGAAAGCGAATCTACCTCCCCATTGCCCTTGTTCACTTCACTAATTGTGGGCTACGAACGGCTGGCTTGACTACATGTCCCTTTTAAGCGGCTAAACACGCTAGAACAATGTCGTGGGGCAAAGACATGCATGTCTTGACTTGACATTTCAGGGTTCTGTATAGGATATACCTCCATCGCGTCTGAGTCAGAGAAAGAGTCACTAGCTACTAGGAGTGGGTCTTGAGTAGTACTTCCTTGGGTTCCCGTTGAGGGCTTAGAGCCTAATGTGGAGGGATAATGAATGCCCGTGTAAACTGAGGCACTCTCTATATGATTGTGCTCTAGCACATGACCAAAGCGTAGGTGCATGTGACCTTGACACCCTAGATGCGTCACTGTTGTAAGGTCGCTTGCTCACCCTCGCTCGCACACACACGCTCTCAAACACTCACACATGATAGGAGTCTATGCTGCAGAGAAAGAGAGCAAGAAAACCATACATTCAAAAGTAAGATAAAAGTTAGGGTTACAAGCCCTTATGTGAGTTGTCCCAACCACACTTGGTCGACAATTAGTATCCTATCTCTCTCTCTCTCTCTCTCTCTACTAAATGTGGCGTGCACCTATCATCGACGATCACCCATGAATACATGTGTGGAGCCAACAAGCCCAGCCCATAGCTCAATAATAATAACGAGGATGACCAAAGTAAACAATGGCTGATATTCTCTTCGAAGCCAGGGTCAAGTGTAATCAACCCTAACCTCAAGGGTGGATTCACACTGCCTCATATTGTCATAAGTTGGCCAAAGCTCGCTTGACGAGAGGAAAAGAGAACCCTTTATGACCCGAATACAAAGACATGGAATGCATTAACACCATATGAAGCTAAAATGGCAACATTCAAAATGGACCAACTGAAGCAAGAAGCTTTGTATCACCTAATCCAAAAAGAGAATGATGGACCAGCTTGCAAGAATCCTTCAAAGTGTTGTACAAACCTCCAAAGAAGAGGCCACCAGACAAAAAGACGGGTCCGATGATGGACTGACACAGGCTGATTGACTGGTAAATTTTGGTACATACCAAAATTCAAGAAAGGGGAGAAGGAATGTAAATGGTGGGAATGGCTACCAGACTAGAGTGCTTAGGCTGGTAATTACAGGATCAGTTGTGCCGATTACACACAGGGAACGTTCAGTCAAAAGGCCAGTGAGGGGCTATAAATAGGACCCATTACTTCATTATCGATGATCCGATGATCCGATTCCCGAGTTCCTTATCCTGAGCCTAATATCTTTGCATCTTGAGCCAAGAGTTGTTGTACTTTGTAATTCTCATTAAGCTGGAAACTCACTTGTCGCTCTAACTCCATTTGTATACGCTTTCTCCTGTAACTAATACAATTCCATTTTCATTTCTCATTTTAATCTCAATTTATTTTTAATTCTAGTTATGTCTTTCAGTCATACTTAGTCTCATCTAAAGTCTCTTGTCTAATCTGAAATAACTCTAACTACCAACCTAGAATGGATGTCTGAAATTGTCCAACTCATTCCATTGACATTTAATAACTCCCAAATTTTGCAATCTTGAGAGGTTTAGAAAGGTCAAAAACTCTATACACACTCTTGGATCAACCTATAGTACAAATTTAGGTAAACTACTACCCTTCCATTGAAGCGTAGCATATTCAATGATTATTTATATATTTAAGTGCACCCGTACAAAGTGTTGCTAAGATGTTGTAGAAAGAATGACCCTGAGGGGAACTGGTTGTTGGGAGAAGAGGGGGAGATCGACCGCTTAAAATATTCAACACAAGCTTCCAAACATCACCATCAACCTGTCCACCTCTTCTTCCAATTTCCAAGCACACACACTCACACCTAAACTATGACACACACACACACACACACAGTAAACATAGAATTGACATAGACATGCTTGTAAGAGAGTGTAAGAGATGTGTAAGAGATGGAGACTAGATTAGAGAGTACACAGCAAATAACCATAGCTTAAGAGAGTAGAGAAGAGAATCTACAAGAGACCCTAAATCTAACCCCAAACTCCACGGCACCTCTCTTGTGGAGTTGGTATTTAATATATTATTTTGAGTTTAAGGTGCCAAAAATTGAGGCCCCTCTTTTTACAACCACTTTACTTTTGTAAATGAGTGAAGCTCATTAGTTCTTGCATGACCCATAAGGGGAGTTCCCACTACAACTATTTACAGAGCCATAGTGGCTTATTGCAATGATGTTCTAAGATACTGTGCAAATATAAAATGGCCAAGAGTAATTGTCGTCGCCTCTTCATCAACTCCCCGCATTCCACTCTACAAAATCATCATCAACTCAATTAGTAAAATAAATAGACAGCACATAATTAACCATTACGCCATCTATCCCAATTGCAGCTAACCACTACAACAGAAGGGTGCCCAATCTCGTAACATCCCTCCCACCAGGGATAGCAACTGTCCTCAGTTGCTCAATAGAGAAATCAACTGGGCCGTGAGTGATGGAAAGTGTGGAGAAGGTCGGGAAAGTTGCGAAAAAACTTTTCAGGCATCCATTTGGCATCCTCTCTAGGGTGGCCCTTGAAAGTCAATAGGTAACGGTTATAAACCATTCCAGAGCCATAGTGGCTTATTGCAATGATGTTCTAAGATACTGTGCAAATATAAAATGGCCAAGAGTAATTGTCGTCGCCTCTTCATCAACTCCCCGCATTCCACTCTACAAAATCATCATCAACTCAATTAGTAAAATAAATAGACAGCACATAATTAACCATTACGCCATCTATCCCAATTGCAGCTAACCACTACAACAGAAGGGTGCCCAATCTCGTAACATCCCTCCCACCAGGGATAGCAACTGTCCTCAGTTGCTCAATAGAGAAATCAACTGGGCCGTGAGTGATGGAAAGTGTGGAGAAGGTCGGGAAAGTTGCGAAAAAACTTTTCAGGCATCCATTTGGCATCCTCTCTAGGGTGGCCCTTGAAAGTCAATAGGTAACGGTTATAAACCATTCCAGTGCGTGTAGTGGTGGTCTCATGGTCAACTATTTTATGAGGGATGAGTTGCTCTTCTTGGTCTACAAGTGAAGGTGGGTCTTCATAAATGTGGTGTGTAGGTAGGGGTCCTCGGAATGGGCGTAAAAGACTAATGTGAAAAGCATTGTGAATGTGCCAATGTGCAGGTAGTTCTAAACGAAAAGAAACATCATTAATGACATCTGAAATTTTGAAAGGTCCATAAAAACGAGGAGTAAGCTTAACGAAGACATTAGTATCAACACTTTTGATCCTTCATTTTTCGATGCGAAGTAAAACATGATCACCTTCTTTGAATTGGTGTGCCTTGCGGTGCTTGTTAGCATGTTTAGTGTAAAGTTCTTGTGAGTGTTTAATGGCAGAATGCACACTTGCATAAATATCATGAAAGTCAGTAGTGAAATCATCAGCGGTTTAGGGTTTAGGGTTTAGGGTTTAGTGTTTAGCTTGTTTTAGACATTAGGGTTTCTTACCTGTAGCTGCTTTGATTTTTTGACAAATCAGACAAATTGAAACATACTGTTTGACATCCATTCTCATAGTAGGCCAATAGAAATCACGACATAAATTTTGAAAAGTTGTAGCAAATCCTCTATGTCCAGCATAAGGTGGTTTGTGCAATTCTTCAATAATTAGTGTACGGAAAGGTTTAGTCACACACAGTTTTTGTTTGAAATAAAGGAAGTTTTCTTAAATAGTGTATTCGAGAAATGTGTGTACAGAATTATCAAGCATGTGCAACCATGTCGTTTTGAAATCATCATCATGTGCATAAGTGTCAAGCATAGTGTCAAATGAAGTTCCCGTAATGGTTGATAGATGATTAAGTGAGGGTCTTCTACTCAATGCATTAGCTACAACGTTTTCTTTACTAGGTTGGTATTGAATGTTGGGCTGAAAACTTTGAATAAAAGCGGCCCACTTAATATGTCTATCATCTATTAAGGGCTGAGAAAGTAAATATTTGATACTTTGTTGATCAGTTTTAATGATCAATTCAGTACCCATTACATAGTGTTTCCAAATTTTCAATGCATGTACCACAGCAATCAACTCTTTATCATAAGTACTGAACTTTGTTTCAGACGGTTTGAATTTACTACTTTCGAAATCAATTGGATGGTTATCTTGCATGAGGATTGCACCGATACCTTTTCCACTAGCATCAGTGACTACCACAAAGAATGGTCTTTCAAAATCAGGCAATTGCAATACAGGTGCATTAGTCAAAGCATGTTTAAGTGCATTAAATGAGCTTTCTTGCAGATCAGTCCATTCATAAGGCGTGTTTTTCTTCAACAAGAGAGTCAAATAATGTGCTTTGTAAGGAAAATTACGAACAAATTTCCTGTAATAGCTACAAAGACCAATAAAAGATCGTAGCTCATGCAAGTTTTTGGGTCTAGGCCATGATTGAACGGCTTCAATTTTCTTTGGATCGACATGTATTCCCTTACCCGATACAATGTGTCCCAAATATTCAATTTCAAATTGGAAAAATGAACTCTTTTCAGGATTCAAATACAAGTGATTTTGTGCAAGCAGATCAAATACACATGTTAAATGTTGCTTATGCTCTTCTTTAGATTTACTGAGTACCAAAATGTCATCAAAAAATACAATCACAAAATCTTGATGATCAATGAAAATTCGATTCATCATGCGTGTGAATGTAGCTGGTGTATTTGTCAAACCAAATGGCATGACAAGAAATTCATAGTGTCCAGTTTGTGTTATGAAAGCAGTTTTGTAGACATCATGTTTAAACATTTTGACTTAGTGATACCCTGATTTAAGGTCAATTTTGCTAAAGATGTTTGCCCCTTTTAGTTTGTCTAGTAGATCATCCATTCTAGGAATAGGAAACCTATTCTTAATGGTGATCATGTTTAAAGCCCTGTAGTCGATACACATACGAAAGGTTCCATTTTTCTTCTTGACATGAAGTACTGGAGCTCCGTATGGTGAACTACTAGGTCAGATTAGGCCTCGGTCAAGTAAATCAGTGATTTGAGTTTGTATTTCCCTGTGTGCGATAGGATTTACACGATAAGGTGCTCTACAAGGAGGTTCACTACCCGGTATGATGTCAATTTTGTGGTCTTCTGGGCGTGATGGTGGAATTCCAGGTGGAAGATCAAGCATGAAACAATCTTTAAATTGTGAGAGAAATTCATCATGGTTGGAGTTATGTGAAGTTTCCGTTTCAGCAGAAATTTGATTTACCAAAACTAGATATGTTTTCCCCTGTTTTCGAATTGCTCGTTTGGCTTGAGTGTGAGAGAGGAGTGGAAATTTTTGATGTGCCAATGTTGCTTGGATGGAGAAAATTTTTATTATTATGGGAGACATTGTACGTGTTTTATAATTAATCAACGGGTCAAATTCATGACGAAATGGCATTCCCAAAATCATGTCAAGACCATGCAATGGTGCTACCAAAAATGTACGTGCTTGTGTGAATTCACTAATGCAAACTTCAATAGTGACTTGAGTTTTACAATTAAAACGTTGATTATTAAAAACAGTTTTGACCTTGTGAGGTGATGAGATTTCAGAAAGTGATAGTTGCTACGTCAATCGTGTGGAAATGAAATCATGGCTACTACCATCATCTAATAGAATGGTGACATTTTCACCCTTAACAGTGCCTTGTACTTTAAACAAAGTGTGAGGAGATAGAGGAGTACCTGAGGTTGGGTTGTCATCGTTATCATAATCAGGATCATATCCCTCACCGTAGTTAACTTGCACTTCATTGTCGTCGGTTGTAGCATCTTCAATGAGGTTAAGAGTAGCTCCGTTGGGGCGGTTGTTGTTGAAGGTTTTTTTACTTGAATTCTTGTTGACTCCATTTGAATGGCCATTGGATTGACAATTGCCCTTAGCATGACCATTTGGGCACTTATCTGCATAGTGACCATACTGAAAGCATTTAAAACACTTCACCTTTTTGTTACCATTAGAATTCGGAGGAGAACGCTGGTTGAAAGGATGTTGGTTGTCTCGTTGCTGGGTGTTGTTGTTGTCGTTGCTCGTATGAGGTTGAGCAGTTGTAGGAGGATTGTCAAATCTACGTATTTTGAAAAAAGTACGGCTTTGGTGTTTGCTTCTGTCAAAGTTAGGAGAGAAAGGAGGTCTCTTGTTGCGGTTAGTGTTAGTAGGTTGATCAATGTGAGAGGAATGTCCACCTTTCTTCTTTTCTGCATTGAGAGCCAAATAAATGGCCTTTGACAGAGAATCTGGTTCGAACATATCTACCTCATCACTAATTTGTAGTGCCAAGCCTGATATGTACTTTTGCTTCAATATCCTGCGACTAACATGTTCAATAGCTTGCAATTGAATTAGACAATTCCAAAAATGGTCAGTGTAACCCTGTACATCTTCATTTCTACCCTGTAGAATTAAATCCCATTGACGTCGTGCTTTAGCTTTGTACTGTGTGGGCAAAAATTGAGGTAAAAACACTTTTTAAATGCATTCCAGGTGCGTGGTCTTCTTCCATGTTGTTTGGTGGCGTTCCACCACAATGCAGCGCTGCTAGTGAGATGATTTGATGCACACTTTACCATTTCACGCTCGGGAAAGTCTTCATCATGAAAATAGTCATCTAGTTGACTAACCCATGCTAGAACCGTGCTAGCATCTTTAATGCCATCAAAATCTTTGAAAGTGAAGGCTTTTCTCCTAATTTTTGTTTTTCTTCGGTGCCGGTGTAGATTCGGTGCATGCAAAATGCAATAATTTATCTTCAAGTTCTTGCCTTCGCATGCGTTCATATGTGAGTGATTGTTGCAGATTTTGAAGTTGTTTTGCAATCGTGGGTGCCTGGGGAAGGTGTGCCATGATTGCGTGCTTTTTATGTTTTCCTCTCTTTTTTTCTCTTTTTAAAAGAAATTATTTATTTAAATAAATACTTAAATGGTAATGCTTAAAGAGGCTATTTGGTGATATTCACAGATGCAATATGCGGAATAAAATAAAATAAATAACAGAAATGTAATGTACTTAGCTGAGAAATAGCGGTGGCGTCCAGTCCGGAATGGCGATGCGCTAGGAAATTGCCAGAGAAGTAGATGGTCCGACGGTGTGTCATCGAGCCGGTTGAATTTTGTAGCGTGCGGTCTCCTTATCCCAAAAGATAGTGATAATTTTTAACTTTCACCCCAAAGGTTGTCGAAGATGTTCGGCGAAGAATGAACGGCCAATATTCCTCTTTGAACAGCGAAATAGAAAGCTTGTGCGGCCAAAGGAGTCAATCGAATTAGAACTGGAGACCGACCAAGCAATTATAGAAGGGTACCCGAGTCCTTAATAAAAGGGGCCAACTTAATACTTAAGTTGAATGGCCATAATGGAATTGGAAATCCTTTAGAGGTTTGAGTTAAATGGATTTGAAGGTTTACTTTAAAATAGGACCGTATGTTGTGTTGGGGAAGCCAAATGAATCGGGTATTGCCTGGGGCGGCCAAGGTAAAAGGTAGACTGCAGAGTAGGCGGCCGAGTAGGAACAATGGGTGGCCAAGTTTAAATGGTAAGGCTTGTAAATTTTTGCAGTGGGCGGCCGGCCAAGTTTTTAAGCCATCTTTTGTTTTTATAAAAGGTGTGTAAAGGCTACTAAAAGCCTTGCATGGCGTGCAGCAGGGCGCCTACAGTCGCGCGAGCAGAGGAAAGGACGAGGGTGACTCACAAAGTCCGTTTCGGCTGACGTGCATGCCTAGTAAAACAACCCCAGTGCCAGGGCGATTCTTTCGATGCTGTCTGGGTTCGCTTCTGCAGAGGTCGACGGTGATGCTTTTTGCCAAGCAAGGGTGAATTCCCACAGTCGTGCTACGCTTTGTTTATGTCGAACCTCTTGTTGGCTACAAGATGTGGTAGTTACACATCCGTAAGCTCTTTTGTGACAAAAGGCCGTCGGGTGTTGCAATCTAATCCTTCTTTCTTTCCTGCAATCTTCCTCTCTAATTAAACTTTCCGATGTCGTTCTTCATGACAAGGCAATTGCTCGCTTGCAAAGAAAAATCTTCCGACTCTTTCGAAGTCAAAAATCTTCCGACTCTCCAAGCTTTTCTGCTTTCTTCTTTCCTTCACAATCCGCAATGATTATACATTAGAATTGAAAGTGGACACTCGACATACCATATTTTGGGTCGTTATGAAGCCGAATTGGAAATCAGTTGCCGATTAGCCACCAATTAACAATCGAGTTTTCTTCTGCAAATTCGATCAATTATACTTCGAATTTCCACGAGTCCTTGAATCCTTGAAATGCAAGGTCGATGAATTGCAATTGGGATTTTGTCGATTAGAGGAACTCCTTCTTAAAATTGAAATCTTGTGCCGATTTATCCTCGAACCCGAGGCTCTGATACCACTGTTGGGAGAAGAGGGGGAGATCGACCGCTTAAAATATTCAACACAAGCTTCCAAACATCACCATCAACCTGTCCACCTCTTCTTCCAATTTCCAAGCACACACACTCACACCTAAACTATCACACACACACACACACACACACACACACACACACACACACACACACACACAGTAAACATAGAATTGACATAGACATGCTTGTAAGAGAGTGTAAGAGATGTGTAAGAGATGGAGACTAGATTAGAGAGTACACAGCAAATAACCATAGCTTAAGAGAGTAGAGAAGAGAATCTGCAAGAGACTTTAAATCTAGGCCCAAACTCCACGACACCTCTCTTGTGGAGTTGGTATTTAATATATTATTTTGAGTTTAAGGTGCCAAAAATTGAGGCCCCTCTTTTTACAACCACTTTACTTTTGTAAATGAGTGAAGCTCATTAGTTCTTGCATGACCCATAAGGGGAGTTCCCACTACAACTATTTACAGAGCCATAGTGGCTTATTGCAATGATGTTCTAAGATACTGTGCAAATATAAAATGGCCAAGAGTAATTGCCGTCGCCTCTTCATCAACTCCCCGCATTCCACTCTACAAAATCATCATCAACTCAATTAGTAAAATAAATAGACAGCACATAATTAACCATTACACCAGCTATCCCAATTGCAGCTAACCACTACAACAGGAGGGTGCCCAATCTCGTAACACTGGTCTAAGTAATCATGGCTTTGCGGCCTAAGTAATCATGTCGTATTAGTTATTCCCTTCAATTGACCTTGTTATATCCCTTCTCCCCCCCCAAAAAAAGGGAGAAAAGAAAAAAAGAATAAATAAAGAGAAGTCAAACCAATAACCTCTCTCTCTCTCTCTCTCTCTCTCTCTCTCTCTCTCTCTCTCTCTCTCTCTCTCTCTCTCTCTCTCTCTCTCTCTCTCTCTCTCTCTCTCTCTCTCTCTCTCCGATCAATCCACGCGCAGTTGAGAGTGCATACATCTAGGCCTTGGCTCCAAAACTCTTCCACAACAGAAAACTGTACAATTAAATCTCTCTCTCTCTCTCTCTCTCTCTCTCTCTCTCTCTCTCTCTCTCTCTCTCTCTCTCTCTCTCTCTCTCTCTCTATCTCTCTCTCTCTCTCTCTCTCTCTCTCTCTCTCTCTCTCTCTCTCTCTCTCTCTCTCTCTCTCTCTCTCTCTCTCTCTCTCTCTCTCTCTCTCTCTCTCTCTCTCTCTCTCTCTCTCTCAGGCAGCAGGCAAATTCGCGCAGGCAACAGGTTAGGGTTCGCACAAGGCAGCAGGTTTCGCACAGCAAACAGATT
Organism: Adiantum capillus-veneris; assembly: GCF_014529385.1. Lineage (NCBI taxonomy): Eukaryota > Viridiplantae > Streptophyta > Polypodiopsida > Polypodiales > Pteridaceae > Adiantum > Adiantum capillus-veneris. The sequence goes on from NC_140932.1 coordinate 123,344,232, forward strand.
CACGCAGGCAGCAGGTAGATTCGCGCAGGTAGTAGGTTTCGCGCATGCAGCATTTCAGGGTTCGCCCAGACTGTAGGATTTAGGGTTCCTATCACCTCCGTCTCTAGCACGCACACACCCTCATGCCCACACGCACTCACTGCACAGCGGGACATGCTAAAGTAGGAGCAGCCAGGCATAGTCAACTCGCCTTCACTGTCGCACAAGGCAGACGACGCTCAGGGTAGAATTTGTATAGGCTGGAGATGAACATGCAGGGCAGATCACACACCTTCTCTCCGGCAAATAAAAAATCAAAAATCGCAAGCCTTCAGACAATTGCAGAATTTTGAGAATTTACAGGAAATTCAAAATTTGCAGAATTGACAGGAATCTGCAAAAATTACACAAAACAGAGGTTTTTTGCCACTTGGTCGTATGCTACAGAAATTGCAAGAAATGCGCCATGTATGCCTATTGTGGAACATGTACGCATAATGTGGAAGCACATGTGCGTGTAGGCTAATTTTTCCTCGTTTTTGACACCGATCAAGCATGAGGAAGCAAAGTGATAAGGCCGACCCCTTAGAAGATGCAGTTTCAAAATGCAAAGAAGAAATGGTCGAAACCATAAACAATATCAACCACCAACTTTTAGGGACAATAAGAATGCTCGAGGATAGCGTTTCGGCTCGAGAACGCAAGATCGCGGCAATGGGAGATCGGATGACGGCCCAAGACGGAGAGATTGCATCACTTAAGAAGGATCTCGCCGAGGCACGATCACGAAACACGCTTGAAGAAGGAGAATTGCAACCTTCAGTAATAGAGGAGCTCAACACGATCAAAGAACAAGTGCGAGCCATCAACGAGGGGGAAGAGCAACACAAAGAAATGACGACCTCTTGGGTGGACGTTATCACAAAGACTCAACAGAAGGTAGATGAGGCCGAGAAATGGATTGAGATCGCCAAGAAGGGGAAAAGCAAGGAAACAACTACGTCCACACCCGCCATAATTAACCTGACACTAGAAGAGGAGCAAAGAAGGCGAGTTCACTCTCTACACGTGAGAATTTGTGGCCTTAAAAAAGATAATGTGGACGAAGAGGTAAAAGAACTTATGGCTTTGATGGGGATTCATGAGCCGATGCACTGAAGAGCTTGGAGAGTGGGCAACAAGAAAAATGGGAGCAAGGGGGAAACCTCGAAAGAAAGAGCATTCATCCTTCGTTTGAAGAAGAGACCAACTCTTAAGAAAACGGGCATCTTCCTCGGGGATGACCTTACCCTATCACAGATAGCTCATATGCAGGAGGTAATGCCAGAGATTAGAGCGGCAAGGGAAAAAGGTAAGATTGCTTTTTATTGAGATGGAAGAGTGGTGATATTGAAACCACACTCCACATGACAGTGTGAGACCTATGGGACCACACTCAAAGTTGCTACCTGGAATTGTAATGGATCTATGCATCTAGATGTGGGTGCTTTGGAGGAAAGTTTTAGTGGGAGAGATATCATCCTCTACTCTGAGACACATCAGGCCCCTGGGCAGTCTATGCCTCACATTAGTGGATACAAATGGGAGACCGCATGTAGACAAGAGACACGATCAGATCACAGAGGGCGGGGCTCAGGTGAAGTGGCAGTGCTATTCAGGGAGGAGTTGCATCCATTGGTACACATAGCTCGCAGGGATGAGCAAGCTAGGTACATGTGGGTGAGATTGAGAGCAAAGACAGACAGATATCTTTATATTGCTATTTGCTACTTTCCCCCGAGTACGTCAGTGTATGCACCACCCAGAGGAAAGTCCCCCTTTTCTATTTTGGATGATGACATCTGGGAGTTCTCTAGAGATGGTGACATCATCATTCTAGGGGATTTCAATGCTAGGACTGCTCATCATCATACAATTTTTTATGATACTTCAGAAGAGATGCTGAGAGAGCTTGATGTGGCAGAGACAGGCCTATCCAGACTATCACAAGATGGGGAGCATACTGAGTATGGACGACACTTGATAGACATGGGGACTGCACATGGATTGGTCATCTTGAATGGCCTACAGAGATTTCCCGCTGCAGGGGGTTTTACATGCTTTCCACACAAACATGGAGCTAGCACAGTGGATTATGTCATGGCACAGCCGAGTCTCATCTCTAGTATCCAGGACCTCATAGTTGGACCCAGACCTATTGGTGTGGCAGTGGACCATGCTCTTGTGTCGCTGACCATCTCTTTCGAGTTTAGTGTAGCACACAAGCCACAGGCAGCAACTCCTACTCGCTACACCTTCACGTGGGAGACGGACTCTGTATACATAGATGGGATCTATAGACGCTTGTGTACAGAAGAGCCAGGGCGACTTTGGAGGAGCTTACTACTATATTGACGTAGACGTTACATGATGCAGCAGCAGAGGCATACCCACACACACAGCCTGAGTAGAGACGTTGTTTAGGGAGCATGCCCTAGAACAGCTGGTATGACGAGGAATGCCGAGAGACCAAAGCTAGACCTCAGAGAGAGGTGCTTTTGGGGGACATCACTTACAGACAGTCACAGATTGACTTTCGACGCCTAGTGCGGCGGAAGAAGAGGGCATTTTTGGCTCGCCTAGAGCAGGATCTATACCAGCTATTCTTGAGTCAGGACTCACGTGAGGCATGGCAGCTCTTTCATGAGCATTCCCCTCGCCCTGCCATTACGTCCACAGAGGCTTGGGGCCAGTATGCGTCATCTCTATACACAGTTCCTGGACAACCGCCCCTTCCTGACCCCCCCGATCCATGCCCCCATACATGTGATTTTTTCACTCTGCTGAGATGGTGAGGAAGGCCATTGACAAGATGAGGACTGGGAGAGCATATGATCATGATGGCTTAGTGGTTGAGCACTTCATGCATGCCAGAGATCTACTAGAAGAGCTCCTAGCAGTTATGTTTAACCGTGCCATGTGTGAGGGCTTGCTTGATACTTGGAGCCTATCTACTATTGTACCTATCTTCAAGTTAGGAGACCCTATGGAGCCTGGGAATTATCGCACTATGATGATCGGACACACATTGGCACGGTTGTATGCATCCATTCTTGAGCAGCAACTGAGTAGATGGGCAGAGAAGGAAGGGATACGCGCAGCCGGGCAGGCAGGATTCAGGATAGGTTTTGAAGGAGTACGAGCGGAAGTGCGACGCGAGAGAGAGTGCAAGAAGAAGAGCACGACGATATGGTGAACTCGCTCTACTGTAATGTATAGAGCATAATGAGTTCTTATTAGGTTTTAACAAAAGAATATGTGTACATACCTGGCGGCCCGCCCACTTACCTGGGCGACCACATTGGGCTTTATACCCCAACAACCTCCCACTTAAAGTCCAATGTGGTACTTTAAGTGTGAGAGAAGCTACTATACAAGCTAATATACAAGAGATGTAGAGAAGTGATGTACTACCCTACACCTAACTACTTGCGAAAATGCGCAAAGCTCCCTGAGGGAAGTCCTTTTGTAAGTAGATCAACAGGATTTTCTGTGGTGTGAACTTTGACAAGCTGAAGTTGCTTATCCTCGAGCATTTCCCTGATGAAATGATACTTCACATCCACATGCTTTGTCTTTGAGTGATAAACTGGATTGCGAGCCAATTGTATAGCACTTTGACTATCACAATATAACACAGACATCTCTTCTTTGATTCCCAAATCTGTTACTAGTCGATTAAGCCAAATTGATTCTTTGCATGCCTCTGATGCTGCAACATATTCAGCCTCTGTAGTAGACTGAGTAACACAATCTTGTAATGTGGAACGCCATGATACTGCTCCACCAGCCAATGTAAAGACATGCCCTGACGTAGACCTTCGGTTGTCTAAGTCACCTGCATAATCTGAGCCTGTAAAACCCTTTACACTTAGCTCCTGACTCCCATAGCATATACGCATACTCTTTGTAGCTTTCAGGTATCTCAATATTCCTTTCACTGCCTCCCAATGTTTCTTGCCTGGGTTTGACATGTATCGACTTACTACTCCCACTGCAAATGCAATGTCTGGGCGAGTAGCAATCATTGCATACATCAAACTACCCACTACAGGTGCATATGGAATCTTATCCATTTCAGCCTGTTCTTCCTCAGACACAGGACAATCTTGTTTGCTAAGTTTCACATATGGTGGCAATGGAACACTCAATGCCTTTCCCTTCTCCATATTGAAACGTTGCAAAACCTTGTCAATATACTCTGTTTGAGATAACCAAATCAACTTCTTTGATCTGTCTCTCGCAATGCGCATACGAAGTATATGACTTGCCTCACCCATGTCTTTCATGTCAAATGATTTTGCCATCTTTGACTTCAAAGCTGAAATTTCTTCCAAGTGCTTGCCTGTATGGTAAGCAAACACAACAGCCACATAAGCATAGAAGCAATAGAAGAGATACACATTTGGCTTTTCATTTAATGATTTTGAATTCTGTGAACATTGTCTGTATGGTAAGCAAACACAGCAGCCACATAAGCATAGAAGCAGTAGAAGAGATACACAGTTGGCACTTGTTCATAGTGATTTGTGTGGACCTATGCCTAACCTATCTCTAGGGGGAGCTTGTTACTTTATGACATTTATAGATGATCACTCGAGGAAAGTATGGGTTTACTTTCTCAAGCACAAGGATGAAGCGTTTAGTGTTTTCAAAAAGTTTGTGACACTTGTGGAGAATCAGAGTGGCAAGAAGCTTAAATGCTTACGCACTGACAATGGTGCTCATGTTCCAAAGGAATTTAGGAACAAACTTGAGCCAAAGAGTAGAAAGTGCATCTTTCTAGGCTATGGTAATTCTGGTGAGATGGGGTACAAACTTTGGGATCCCGAATCCAGAAAGGTTATCCGTAACAATGATGTTCACTTTAATGAAGTCAAATATCATTCTAAACCAGAGAGGGTTGAGGAGATTAGAAGAGTTGTCTTCCAAGAAGATGGACCTGCACGTGCAAGACAAAATGTCAGGGCTCAAGAGGAGCAAGGACAGGATAGAGTGGAACCACAGGTTGTGGCTGAGCCTGAGCCACCTATTGAGCGTAGATCTGGACGTATCACGCGACCTCCTGATAGGTTTGTTCCATCTATGAACTATGTCATGTTGACTGATTGCAATGAGCCTTCATGCTACAAGGAAGCAGTGCAAATGAAGGACTCCGGGAATTGGCAACTGGCCATGCAATCAGAGATGACAGCTTTGCATAAAAACCAGACATGGAAGCTAGTTAAATTACCACAGGGCAAAAAGGCTCTACCTTGTAAATGGGTTTACAGGTATAAGATCATCGCTCATGATAGTCAGCCAAAGTACAAAGCAAGGCCTGTTGCCAAGGGCTTTAAGCAAGAACAAGGCATTGACTTTGATGAAGTCTTCTCTCCGGTGGTCAAGATGACTACATTGAGATGCTTTCTTGCATTGGTTGCCATATTAGATTTGGTGTTGCACCAAATGGATGTCAAGACAGCATTCTTGCATGGTGATTTAGATGTGGAAATTTACATGCAGCAACCAGAAGGGTTTGTTGAGAAAGGCAAGGAAGATTTGGTATGCCAGTTGTTAAAGAGTCTTTATGGCTTAAAACAATCACCGAGGGCATGGTACCATAAGTTCCACAAGTTTATGCTTTCTCAAGGCTACAAACGTAGCGAGTTCGATCACTGTCTATATACAAAGAAGGCTAAGGATGGCATTTGGCTGATCCTTATTTTGTATGTGGATGACATGTTGATTGTTGGCAAGCACCTGGAAGAAATTTCAGTTTTGAAGTCAAAGATGGCAAAATCATGAAAGACATGGGTGAGGCAAGTCATATACTTGGTATGCGCATTGAGAGAGACAGATCAAAGAAGTTGATTTGGTTATCTCAAACATAGTATATTGACAAGGTTTTGCAACGTTTCAATATGGAGAAGGGAAAGGCATTGAGTGTTCCATTGAAGTTTCAGAATGGCTCTTCTTTCACGCTGAAAAATGTGAGACATGTTCCCGCAATTACAAAGAGCTTGATCAACACAGGTTTACTTGATGATGCTGGCTACGTCACCACTTTTGGACAAAATATGTGGAAGATATCCAAGGGTTCCATGACAGTAGCACATGGAGAAAAGTCTGGAGGACTTTACACGATTTATGTATCAAATGTCTCTAAAAATGTAATCAATGTAACCGAGCAGCCGAACGTTTCTTTGTGGCATAGCCAGTTAGGACATATGTCCAAGAAGGGAATGGAAATCTTGTCTCGTTCTGGTTATTTTCCTGGCTTTTCATTTAATGATTTTGAATTCTGTGAACATTGTCTGTATGGTAAGCAAACACAGCAGCCACATAAGCATAGAAGCAGTAGAAGAGATACACAGTTGGCACTTGTTCATAGTGGGGGGGAGCTTCTTACTTTATGACATTTATAGATGATCACTCGAGAAAGTAAACCCATACTTTCCTCGAGTGATCATCTATAAATGTCATAAAGTAAGAAGCTCCCCCTAGAGATAAGTTAGGCATAGGTCCACACAAATCACTATGAACAAGTGCCAACTGTGTATCTCTTCTACTGCTTCTATGCTTATGTGGCTGCTGTGTTTGCTTACCATACAGACAATGTTCATAGAATTCAAAATCATTAAATGAAAAGCCAGGCAAATAACCAGAACGAGACAAGATTTCCATTCCCTTCTTGGACATATGTCCTAACCGGCTATGCCACAAAGAAACGTTCGGCTGCTCGGTTACATTGATTACATTTTTAGAGACATTTGATACATAAATCATGTAAAGTCCTCCAGACTTTACTCCATGTGCTACTGTCATGGAACCCTTGGATATCTTCCACATGTTCTGTCCAAAAGTGGTGGCCAGCATCATCAAGTAAACCTGTGCATCAAGCTCTTTGTAATTACGGGAACATGTCTCACATTTTTCAGCGTGAAAGAAAAGCCATTCTGAAACTTCAATTGAACATCTCCAACACCTAAGATCTCACATGTCTGCCCATTGCCTAGCTGAACATGATCTTTAGTGGTCACATAAGAGGTAAACCACTCCTTGTTTGGAGACACATGAAGTGATGCCCCTGAGTCTATAATCCAGTCACTCAGTGCATTTCCATCAGATGCTGTAAGAAGAGCCGAGTCCATTATATTCTTTAAGAATTAGATGTCTCCAGACACTAGACTGTCATCCTCTGCAAAAATGTTTGTCACATTTATTTCTTGAATCTTCACTGAGGACTTGTTCTTCTCACCATGGTCTTTAGCTTTCTCTTTGGCTTTTTCTGCTTTCCATTCTTTGCAGTCTCTTTTCATGTGACTCTTCTTGCCACAATGGTAGCATTCTATGTCACTCTTGCCTTTAGCACTGCGGGACTTGCTACGAGACTGATTCCTCTTTCCACCTTTGTACTTTTCTTTGGTCCTTCCCTTGACAACTAAGGCTGTTCCTTTGCCTTTGTCCATTGTCTTTCTATTGGTTTCTTCAGTAAGTAGACTGCCTTCTACACCTGCTACGAGACTGATTCCTCTTTCCACCTTTGTAATTTTCTTTGGTCCTTCCCCTGACAACTAAGGCTGTTCCTTTGCCTTTGTCCATTGTCTTTCTATTGGTTTCTTCAGTAAGTAGACTGCCTTCTACACCTGCTATGGTCAAACCATCTGGAGGTGCAGAATTACTCAAAGCTGTGCGAAAAGTGTCCCAACTTTCTGGCAATGTGATCAACAGGAACATAGCTCTAACAGGTTCATCAAACTCGACACCTTGAGCTGACAACTGACTATAGATGGTGTTGAATTCATTCAGATGATTGGACATAGGTGTCCCTTCTTTCATCTTCAAGTCAACAAGCTTCTTAAGCCAGTATACCTGTGAAGCTGCACTCTGCTTCTCATAAAGATCACTCAACTTTGTCCATGCTTCATAAGCCGACATCTCGTCCTCTACATTGAAGTAAACGCTTTCTACCAAAGTCAGCATAATGGTAGAAAGTGCCAATTCATCCATTTTGCTCCATTCATTTTCGTCCATATCTTCTGGTTTTGTCCCCTTGAGATTTATAGGTTTTATCTGCTTCTTTTGTACCAACACGTGCCAAATCTGCTTCTTCCACAATGGGAAATTGGTTCCATCTAGCTTCTTGATATTGTAAAGAGCAGTGTCCTGTGATCCAGCCATAGCTACGCTTCACAGTAGTTTACTTTCCTGGGAAAAATTTGACAGAGTTTCCCCTGTAAACTGACCTCTGAACCAATATCAACCTGTCAAATGAACCAAGAAATCTTCAGATTCTGCATAAATTTCGGCAGTCTCCTTTGTAAAATGGCTATGGTGTACTAAAAAAACAGACCAAAAACAGCTCAAAAAACCACTGTCTCTCTAACACTGTAAGCTGTGGGTAAACCTGTCCTCCACCTATACTATCTCTCACTGTCGTGTAAGCATAGACTGCGACAATGCCTCAACGGCAGTAAAGCAAAGATGCAATCCCAACTATCTAACTCACAATCAATACATCCTAGCTGCCTATCTAAGGGTGCTCGAGGGATCGCTCTAAGACCTGTATCACCGAAAGAATCTCAACATTCGAGAATCCCCCAGCTCAATAAAACCTCACTCGACCCTCAACAAAGGCTGCCGTAAATCTGACAGTACATAGACTTCCCACAAAGTCATACATCCACAAATTTCCCACTATATGCTGTAAACGCTGCGGCGGTTGTTTGCTGCGTGACTCACAGTCAGCGAACCCTCAACAGACATACATCATCTCTAACAATACATCCCATGTGGAAGTACCTGCAATGTCAAGATGAAATCTGGAATATCAAGCAGCAAACACAAGCTACCTGATAAACTAGTGGATGTCGCCTACAATCTGTGTGTAGATGCGCCCGTGTCGTATGTGACACGCCTCCAAGAACTGTGAGCCGTCCTTCGATGTGTAGACAGCCACAAATCAGCACTCTGGGAGTGCTGATATCCTCAGCACCTGCAGTCGTAGGCCGAAACCCCAAATTTGCAAAGTCAGATCTGCACCCGCCGAGACCACGTAGTCGAAAATGGCATGCGCAGAACTTTGTCGAAGCTGAACGGTGGCCGAGATGACCTCAGAATGAAATTCTGATAACACCGAGCCCTTCGGGCTCACCCATAGGAATTGGGGCCGTGTCTTCGCCTTTCAAATCTCACTCCAATCTGAGCAGGTGACTTTGATTACCTACAAATGCTGCCCCGAGCCTCGATCTGAGCTCTGATACCAGTTGAAGGAGTACGAGCGAAAGTGCAACACGAGAGAGAGTGCGAGAAGAAGAGCACGAAGATATGGTGAACTCGCTCTACTGTAATGTATAGAGCATAGTGAGTTCTTATTAGGTTTTAACAAAAGAATATGTGTACATACCTGGCGGCCCTCGCCCACTTACCTGGGCGACCACATTGGGCTTTATACCCCAACAGGTTTTTCTACTCTTGACCATATCTTGACACTCAAAGCCATCATTGAGGAGGGTAGATCACATGGGAGACGAATCTATTGTAGCTTTGTGGACTTCCACAAAGCATTTGACACCTTACCCAGAGCTATACTGATGCGCAGATTACAGGAGATGGGAGTACCCACAGAGCTCATTTGGGGGGTCATGGCACTATACAGGTCAGTAGTGGGGCATGTACGCACCTCAGAGGGCCTATCTACAATGGTTCATTCCACTATTGGGGTGAAGCAGGGTTGCCCTCTCTCTCCTACTCTGTTTGGTATGTATGTGGATGAGGTTTCTGACTACATTGAGAGAGATGGTGATAGAGGTGCACAACTGGCAGGAACATGGATCCCACTATTGTTATATGCTGAGATATTGTGTTGATCTCCAACTCTCCAGAGGGGATGCAACGTCACTTGGATGCTTTGCATGGCTTTGCCCATGAAAGTGGCTTGTCTGTCAACCTTGGTAAAACCAAGGTCATGGTATTTAATACGACTCCACAGTGGATCAGGAGGTCAGCGGCCGCATTCACATACGGCCAGGAGACAGTGGAGTATACAGATGCTTACACCTACCTTGGAGTGGTTTTAAGTGGACCAGCATTTTCATTGAGAAGAGCAGCAGAAACTAGATTGACCAGAGCCCATGCAGCATTGGGTAGATTGGAGAGGATGTGTTCGGATGTTCAGTTTCAGGAGCCTCGGACGAAGCTCTGGCTCTTTGACACTCTGGTGGCTTCTGCATTGCTCTATGAGCTGAGATTTGGGGACCTTCATTGGACCATCATGGGAGGACATGTCGCACTGATGGATGGGGGGACATGGAGAAGCCACTAGTCTCTATGATCTCATGGCTCATTAGAGCCAAGGCTTCAGTACCACGTGCCATTATACTAGCAGAGCTAGCTGCCCCCCCGCTAGTGGTTGAGGCGCTCACCAGATCTATCTCCTTCATACACCGCATTTGGGAACTTCCCAGAAATAGATATGCCCGCCTTGCACTTGAGTCCTCTCGACAGTTAGCCATGCAGGGAGATGCATCATGCTGGTATGGGGAGATGACATCATGGTTTCAGGTGCATGGGTTCAGCATAGACACACTGCCTCCCTTCCAATACTCACTGGATGCACCCTCTTTGACTCTCACACAGTCCGAGATCACTAGGCTCATCCGCCAGGACGTGACTCAGCTAGACATCAGGAGGACATGGATACAGCCAGCACAGGAGCTGGGCACGAAGATGGTTTTCTATAGAGAGCATCTTCTCCAGCTTACGGAGGACGGTTTTGTGACGAGACCTAGATACATGGACACCCACTTGTCTCATGAGATACAATGTGCTATTGGCCAGATACGCACATCTTCACACCAACTGCGGATCGAGACTGGGAGATACAGTAGAGTACCAGCAGAGGCCATGACATGCCTCCTATGTGACTTGGAGCCTGAGACAGAGTTGCACTACACATGCCACTGCCCCGTCTACTACGAGATACGCGGCCGCTTCCACTGCTTGTTCAGAGAGGGCTTCGGACCACTCTCCAGAGTCATGCGGGACGAGGATCAGAGATGCTTGGGTCTGTTTTTGCTCGAGCTGCGCAAACACAGAGAGAGCATGATGAGAGGAGAGGCCAGCCAGTCTCAGAGACGGATCACAAAATTCTTTAGAGTGACACTGGACACCCGGAGGAGCTACTACCACAGGAGAGCTCGCCGCCTCACACCGGAGGCACACTGATCGACCGAGCGACCGAGCTAGGGAGATCCAGACGCCCACGACTGCGGAGGACTACACAGCATTGAAGGAGGTTGCATCAAAGGATTCGAATCACTTTGGCCCAACATGCACGATGCCCGGTCAGGCTATTGACCATGGAGAAGATTGATGAGATCCGCCAGCGACCGATGTTGGATCTTTTGTGATTTGTGATTTAGCTATCCCACCTAGCTGGATCTTTTGTGATCTGTGATTTAGCTATCCCACCTATCTACCTAGATCACACCTAGCTGTTTCAGACTCCATAGCATTTTATTATGTCATTGTCATTTTTGTTACTCTGACTTTGTATCAGATCCACCACATTGTAACTCTTTGGTCTCATAGGTCATTCTGGCCTTCTGAAGACGTTAATATAACATTTCATTTCATTTTATTTCTCTCTCTCTCTCTCTCTCTCTCTCTCTCTCTCTCTTTAATAGACGCGCCACGGTAGCTTCAAGTTTCTATGGGAATTTTGTTACGTCGACGAGCTAACTGCTACTAGCTAGCAAGGTATGTTTAGTTCTCGTGTCCCATAACATTACAAAACCAGTTCAAGTTTACTCTCCGCATGTCCTTGGTTACTTTCGGGTCTCAGTTTACTTTTCGGCATTCAATGTCCTTGCACGCCTCTGCTTTTGTGTCCGAGTCTTGCCGCTATCAATCTTAGGGCTTTAGCTTCATTGAATTATGAATACCCTGTGTGATGTAGTGCCCCCCCCCCTCCCCCCCAAAAAAAACATAATAACAATAAAAATAAAAAATAAAAAATAAAAATCAAGATCTCTCTCTCTCTCTCTCTCTCTCTCTCTCCAATAGACGCGCCAAGGTGGCTTCAAGTTTCTGCGGGGAATTCTGCTACGCCGAGGAGCCAAATGCTGCTAGATAGCAAGGTATGTTTATTCCTCGAACACGAGCTGCTACTGACCCACTTCAGATTTTCTTCGGAGGGCTACTGGCTTTTGTGAGCTGGCGCTTCTCAAAGTCGGAGCCCCATCTCCACACATGCTAGCTCGCCCGCGAACACCCACACGCGCACACGCGCGCGCGCGCACACACACACACACGCACTCACAGAGAGAGAGAGAGAGAGAGAGAGAGAGAGAGAGAGAGAGAGAGATTATTTTTGAGCTGTGATCTTTCTGGTCGCTCCTCTTCCCTTTTCTTGAGAGAGAAGAAGGCATTAGTCAAGCATCAGGGCTTTAATTTGAACGCATAGATAATCCCATTGAACTTTATAGTGTTTTGGGCTTTTCTACTTGCAATTTCAGATCATCTTGCCTGTTGTGGTTTCGCATAATATTTACAAACCATGCAGTTCCCCTTAATTGCCAGGGTGTTTCCACCATGTTTACAAAGAACGATGTGTAGCTATCACACAGATGGGAAGCCTTCAAGAACTTGTGATTGAGGAGCTGGGCTGTCTCGATTCTTGATTGAACAGCAGATAAAGTTTTACATGCATATGAAGAAGCCATATATTGGATTGAATAGAGGGACCGCTTTGCATTTATATTCCAACAGTCCAAGGTAGTGACAAACCGCCAGTACCATCTGATTAAACCTCAAGCTTTGGTTTCATCTACTTGCAAAATCAACCATTTTTGTAGTCCTTATGTGTAAATACATCTGCCTCCCATGTCCGATGCTAGCACATTAAAAAAATAGCACTCATAGGGAAGCCTAGACAGACAAATAGTATGGTTCAAAGCACAATGCAGCTAGAACCCCGCAATTTGATTCCATTTAAGCGTAACAAAAGCTTTGGTCTTGTATGCTTACAATTCAGATTAATCTAGCTGGTTATGTATTGCATTGCTACACATAGTTTTGCAATGTTGTTGTTGTTTGTCTTCTTGGCACAGAACCGACTTGTATAAGCACATGCATTTGTGAATGTGCTCATACATGTACGCAAGTGTGCGTGCACATATATGTGCCTAACACATTTACCTGGTTACGCCATCATGTCTACTGCTTAATGGGATTTCATGTGTTCAGGGACATTTGTATATGAAGAGATACTTGATTGCACAAGGAGACACTTAAATTTGTTCTACATCTATGGGACCAATTCTGTCTTCTTGGAAAGCTTGTGCCAGTACAGAGAATATCTGATATTCTCTTTGTGTGGGCACGGGCTATGGACTCTCCGTCAGTTGGCAGCGATTCTATAATCATCAACCCTGGTCCAAACAGTTCAGAAGCAAGGATGCACAACATTGACAGTCTAGGAGATGACCTTGAGTCTCCAGAGCTTACAGGGTAATGACATGGGGGTGTTTGTCTAGTTTGTAGTTACTCATGGTGCATTATTGATTTTCTTATTGTATCAAGGTCTCAAAGAAAGAAGCGAGGACCTAGGCCTGGTGGTGCAGAAAAAGGCGGGAGAGGCCTTCGTCACTTCAGCATGAAAGGTTGTATATTATGAGTGTTAGTTCTTCCTTTCTAATCATCGCACATTGATTTCTCACAATCTGGTGTGTGTCTAGAATTTCAAATGGTTTCTAAAGGCTTTGTTGCATACATATCGGCTTGGAACATGCATGGTTGTCTAGATGCATGTAAGGTTTCCTTTAACTTCTTGCATACATCCTGATAATGCCCTAATGTGTATGATGAGTTGCAATTAATTTTGTCAGGCTTCTTTGTTTATACTTAATGTCTTGATATTTTCATGATTGAAAGAAGCCGTCACCCTATTTTTTTATGTCGCAGTCTGTGAAAAAGTGGAGCTAAAGCGAAGGACAACCTACAACGAGGTGAGATATGAAACAATCATCTCTATTAGCAGGGTATCATTGTTCCACAAGCCAGAAGAGTTTTAAGTTTGCTGGAGCTGGCCCTTTTGATCTTTTACTATGCCTTTCTGGCTTCTTCATTGCAGATTCATGGCATTTATTGCTTTTGATGTGCTTTCTTAGGCTGTCATAGTTTGTATTAGATCTGTTAATAGCACCTATGAACTAACTTAGCTTTTCAAGGTTTGCTGATTCTTTCTTTCAACAATGGCACCTGTTTACTATTTTAACTGAGTGCAACAATGTATTCATCAGCTTTTGGTACAAGATTACTTATTCAATTTTTGTGCATCTTATGAGGGTCAAAGGAAAATAGGACTGTCTATTGTTGACTTGCAGGTGGCTGATGAATTGATTGCAGAAATTACAAATGAAGAGAGTCTTCTTTCTTCAGTAGACCAGGTATGTGGTACTATAATTGCTTGGTGCAAATATTTTAAAGCATAAAATTTCCTGCCTGTAGTCCTACATTGAAAAGGGATGGCACTGTTTTTGTTGAATGTTGAGTTGTTTAGTGCTCTGTTCTTTTTAGCAACAATATGACGAGAAAAACATAAGGCGAAGGGTTTATGATGCTCTAAATGTCCTTATGGCCATGGACATCATATCGAAAGATAAAAAGGAGATACAGTGGAAGGGCTTACCCAGTATAGACGTTGAGGATGTTGAATCGTTAAAGGTGTGTTTCTAGACCTTGAAATATTGTGAGGGATGTTTTTACTTGGTGTTCTTTAGAAGCGTATCCTATGTTTAGGCAGAACACATGCAACTGAGAGAGAGGCTGGAAAAGAAATCAGCTTACCTTAGGGATCTTGAAGAGCAGGTGACACAAACATTTGCTTTGCACCTTTGAATTGGATGTGGACTTTCTGTATGGACAATATGTCTCTGTATGCTATCTCCTTCCTTCACTTTTTTCTGAATTTCTGTTTCTATTATGGCACGACCTGAAGATCACAGGAATTCAGAACTTAATTGATCGCAATGAGAAGTATTTTCGAGAAATGGGCACGGTGCCTGCCAATGGAGTAGCTCTTCCGTTCATTCTTGTTCAGGTTGGTGGTCCCTCCATCATCAAGCTGTAACAATTTTGATTTAAAGGAGGACTGGTGGGCATTGTTTCTTTCGTTCTTGGGTTTCTGTCTATGCTCTTTAGTGCTGATTCCTTGTTTTCTTGGTTGGTTGGGGCCCGGGGGCGGGGGGGAGACACATCCATACAAGGGTAGGGAAGAATAGAGGAAGAAAGACTTTTAAAATTGTGAGAACATTTTGAGGTGAAACCTGATGCATATATTACATCTTTTTCTAAGGTTATAGGTGTTAAGACTTTCTTCTACCGTCTTTCGTGGTTTCCGTATCTCCCAGGAGCAGATTAGGGGAGGGCTGGCTTGTGGCTGTGCCTGCCCATATGTGAGGTAGACACACCTGCTTTGGCTGTTTTTGCCATGTATACGCGCTAGCCGGCTTTGTAGTGGGCTGAGACCCTTTTCCTAGGTGTTCGGGGGAGTAGTGCGCTTGAGAAGGGTTTGGTCACATTTATAGTTTTATTATCCCATTTTTCTATGTCATCGGTCCTGTTGGTGAGTCTGGGCAACCGTCTAGGGGCCATATAGATGGGCTCCCACCCCCCCCTTATTGTATAATCTCTCATCATCTGGCATCTCTCTCATGAGTGAGTCTCTCCAATGAACCGGATAGTTTTGGAGGTGCAATTGAGGACTCTCGACGTGACGAAGTCTCCATCAGGGGTCACATCTGCAAGATGCAAGAACTCTAGCTAGTAGCAGGAGATACTTCATGCGGGGAAACAAATTAGTATAGAGGATATGACCATTTGGTCGTTTTTTACTTTTTTTCTACTCTCATTACTAGTGGGCGTCTTAATACTATCACATGAGAGGGGATAGCTCTTATGTTATTGGTGGACGAGATGTTTACTTCTTCATGGAAATCAGGCTCTAGAGTCGTGGCCGGTTCTCCACGCAGAGGAAAGCAGAAAGCGAAAGGCAGAGCTAACAAAAAGTCTGATGTTGAGGAGACGCTTTGAAAGCGGAGTGACACTGTTCACTATTTGGGATTGGATTTTAGGTAGTGGTGCCTCATGACATATGATACCTTTGAAGGATCTTATGTGCAACATGTGGAGGAATTGTGGTTTTGTTTTTAGTAGTGTCAAGTCTGGTTGTACCTCTTCATAGCGAGGGTACTCAAGAGCTTATCCCAAGGCTTTTGTGTTCCTCAACTCGGATTCCATCTTATTTGTGGGCAAGAGATATGCTAATTCGGCATGAGGGTGGTCTTCACGGAGCATGCAAGACCTTGGCTCCGACAAGGAAGTCAAAGAGGGCATGGTCTACAAGCTTCGTGCTCGTTTTTTTTGTGACTCTCCTACGGTGACTTATGGCACTACTAGTTTGGTCACTAAAACGTTGATGCTCTTTGGCGAGTCTTTGGGAGTAGATAATTGAGCACTCACAATGTAATTCTTGTATATGCTGGAATCAAATGTGAGGATTTACGGTAATTTTTTGCTTTATCATTACTTCATGACTTGGAAGCTCCGAACTTGAAGATCATGTGCTTTATTATTACTTAATGACTTGAGAGCCTTAAACTTGAAGAATAAAACTTGAGAAAAAGACACTCTGACATTGAAAACTTGGATGAATTGGTAGATCAATTGGAAGTGCGATACAACACTTCTATATACAGGAAAAATTTGTTAAAGTTTGGGTAGGGCAATTTATTGAGGTTGCTATATATGCAACCCCTTGCCTCCATTGTATTACACATTTAGTAATTCATTGCCAAGGTTGATTGGTTTAGGAGACTCTCTCTCTCTCTCTCTCTCTCTCTCTCTCTCTCTCTCTCTCTCTCTCTCTCTCTCTCCCCCGGTCTCTACGCTTTCGCATCATCGACTTTGACATGGTATCAGAGCCGTGTCGTTGAAGAGCTTTGGTGGAGGAGCACCTGTTGAGAAGAAGAAGAAATACAACCTCATCGCCAACATTCAACCCTTTGCTGTCTCCGTGCGTTGCAAAACATTGTCAAATGTGACCCTCCTAGCCATTGCTTGTCACAAGCCGGGCACCACGTGCCAATAGAAAAGAACAGACTTTTAGCACTTCATTAACAATTGAACTGAGAGAGAGAGACGACACGCGACACGGAGTGGCGGAATTCCACCCCAGAGAGTATTGGCCCAAAACCTTGGCGCCCCTTTCTGT
The DNA here is from genome assembly GCF_014529385.1 of Adiantum capillus-veneris. Lineage (NCBI taxonomy): Eukaryota > Viridiplantae > Streptophyta > Polypodiopsida > Polypodiales > Pteridaceae > Adiantum > Adiantum capillus-veneris. The sequence goes on from NC_140932.1 coordinate 123,361,507, forward strand.
ATTTCTTTATATTGCATCAACAAAGTACAAGCCGATACTCCAGACTCTGCACCTTCGCCAAGAAGCATGCCTGAGAATGAGCCCTAACCTCATATTTAAAGGCCCTTGGCCTAAAAAGCAATTACAGTGAAAAGCCTTCAAACTCAAACTCAAAAGCATCTGGTCCAAAAGCAAAGCCAAAAGGCTGCCAGCGTAAATCACGAAAATCCGTATAGCTTGCCACGTCATCAGCCAACGCAAAACGCGAAAATCCGTACAACTTGCCACGTCATCATGCCAGTGCAATTTTTGAAAATGTGCCGTACAATTGCCACGTCATCAGCTTTGCGTGAGTGTGTGCGTGAGTCCTGCTTTATTTTAATCCTTTTATGTCACTGGGCCCCCGTCGAATGGGGGCCCCATAAGCTGGTAGGACTTCTTCTTTTGCTACTTGTTCTTCTTAGGGTTTAGGCCCCTCGGCCAGCATTTGTAAGTTGGCTACATTCTTTAGGCTTTGACACGTCAGCAGTTTGTGACATCTCCCCTTCTTGAGAGATAGTAATCGTCCACGATTACAGCATATCTGCAAAACAACTCAAGTTAGCTCAAAAATTTCCGAGGGTCATTCCGAGGGACAATCAATTTGCTCTTTTTTTTAAGGAGTTAGCTTCTCCTTTCGGCTCTTTTTATCAAGGAGTTAGCTTCTCCTTTCGGCTCTTTTGATCAAGGAGTTAGCTTCTCCTTTCGTCCAGATCGGAACTCTTGATATTTCGGTGTAGTAAAATTAGCCATCTCACCCAAACCGTATTGATCTTCCATGGGTGTCTTGATGCACTAAAATTACATACCAAGGCAATCTCATCTAATTAGGAAGATTCAGTAATTGGCACATCACAATGCAACACAAATGCTTACATATGCATGTTACAAGACACAACAAACAACGCCGTTGAGCGCTCCCCCGAGACAAACGGTCTGCCCGCAAATAACCTAAAAAGGTTTGGGCCATGAGCTCAGAGGACTGTACAACCAAACACTCCCTGACCGCAGTCTGCGTCTCTTGGAGGTTTAAGCATACAACCAAACGCTCCCCAGGCATCTGCCTGCGTTGTTCGGAGGTTTTCTAACATACAACAGAACGCTCCCCAGGCATCGGCCTGCGTTGTTCCGAGGGTTCAAACAATACCAAAACAATATTTCTCACTTCTCCACGCGGAGTAAAATCACCAATCATTGAAAGCAGTATTTAAATCCAAAGTCAAACAATTCAAATCGGCACCAAGACTGGTTTAAAACAGATAGCATCCATTTCAGACAAATTTCAAACAATACTTTCTCAAACAATGTTCAAAAGCATCTAACTAGAAAACAACTAGAGAGGTCATTCAGGGTTTTGTTCGGACGACCGAACTTTGAGGACAACGGGCTTGCCTTTCTGTATCACGGTGATGATTCGGTTTCGGACCTGGAGAGTTGCACCATTCTTGTCGTGCCAGGGCATGCCCAAGAGAACGTCGCAATTGCCCAATTTCATAATGTGGAAATCTGCTTTTCCATGATAACCTTGTATAGTCACTGGAAGTGCACCAATGAGCGGTACCACTTTCTGAGTTTGCCCCGTGGCTAGCTCAACTTCAATTTCTCCACCCTCTGCATCATAATCAAAGTGCATCTGCTTCAAGAATTCTGGACGGATGAAGTCTTCCATAGCTCCGGGGTCAAAGAAAATAAGGGCTTTCAAGCCGTTGACTTTTCCATAAGCTCTGCATAATTCATTAAAACTCTCGAGGTGTATGTAACAGACTTGGACACTCCAAGTCAAGAATCAACCGCGACAACACCAAATAACCACTTCAAAACAATTCACAGATCACAATAGATTTGCACTGGCCCGGCGGAGTTCCGTGCCTAGAGATATTGGCCCCAAAGACTGGCGCCCCTTTCGGTATTTCTTTTTATATTAATCAATCATCAAAGTACAAAAGAGCGGTTAGGGTTTCACTCTCAGACTCTGCGTCCAGATGCCCTGAGAAGTGAGGCCCTCACCACTAATTTAAAGGTTACAAGGGATGCCCAAAAGCAGAGCCCCAAAAGCTTCAAATCAAAAGCAATTGCTCTCTCTCTCTCTCTCACAGAGAGTCAAAACATGAAAGCAAAAGCATTCTCTCTCTCTCTTTCTCATTTAAGTAGAGAAAAAGCGAAATTTGCATCGCTCATCATTTTCCAAATTTTTTTAAAAGAAATAAAAAATGTCAGCCTCCGCGATTTCCAAAAATTAGGGTTTCTGGCAGAAATTAGGGTTTGCAGGAATTTTAGGGTTTCTGGCAGAAATTAGGGTTTCTGCTGTCCGCCACGTCATCACTTTGTGACATACCCCCCTCTTGAAAGCATTGTAATCGACCGCGATTACGCCTGCAAAACCGACAAAAGCCATAAACCGTCTTAGTAGACACTGACTGTTAGTACCTACGTACTAGGAACACACATCTAGCACATGTACAAAATCGACAGTCACATCACACGACATCACCAGACATCACAGGACATCACCAGACATCACAGGACATCACATGACATTCAACATTCATTCGGATCTTAGACCATGATTTATCGGCAATGTAGCTAGCAATCACATCTAGGTCCAATCGGGACCTCAACGATGTCCGATTGATTATCGGCAATGTAGCTAGCAATCACATCTAGGTCCAATCGGGACCTCAACGATGTCCGATTGACTAACCCCTATTGCAACCATGTCTATTCGAGATCAATCAGACCAAAATGCTGCATTCATTTCGGCTATCAGTTCCTGCACTCACAAGAAGTCAAGAACAAATCAGTATCATAATCAGGAATTCCATTTCATAAAGTCATCCAACAGAATACTGTCAGCTCTCAGTATCCCTGAAGCTCAAAGAGACATCAGTGACTTTAGTATCAAAATCGAGGCATATGTTGACAAAGGAGTGGAGTGACTCCCCTCTTGTGCATCCCACTGCACCAGATCTCCGGCCAAGCTGAATTCTGACTTCCGTTTGGAGTAGACTATGCTAAACCAAAACATCGAGGTAAAGTTTCACAATCCGAGGAGTATCTGCTAGGTCCTCCTCCTCCATCCACTTCGCATCAAATGCAAGAAAGTTCTTGAACTTAACCAAGAACCGCCTTCGGACTTTACCTTTCTTCGTATCATTATGTGCCAAAATCTGTTCAGGAACAAGGATCTCCTCGTTTTCTTCCACTTTGGGTTGCTCATCAGGCTCCCCATCATCAGGCACATCACCCTTAACAGGTTTCAAGAGACTCACATGCAATGCATTGTGAATCCTCCAAGTATCTGGCAGTTTCAATCGGAAGGAGACATCATTTATCTTGTCAGTAATTTGGAAAGGTCCGTAGTATCACATACTAAGCTTTGGAAAAAGCCTCTCCTTTCCCTTTTTCTTTCTTAGGCGTGCCTTCTCAAAAGTAAGAGCACCCAATCATCCTCCTTCAGTTTCCAGTCGCGACGATGGCGATCCGTTGCCTTTTTCTGTCGTTCCTGAGACTCCTGCAAAGTCTCGCGAACCTTGGCAAAAGCTGTATCCAAGTCTCGCGAATATTCATCCGCTTCAAATTTCTAATCTTTCGTGCTCAGGAAGGATGGAACCTTCGCAGCAGTTTCAACAATCTCACATGGCGTCTTCCCCGTCGAAGAGTGTATCGTGTTATTGTAGGCAAATTCCACCAAAGGTAAGTTCTTTTCCCATTGAGTCTTCTTATCCGAGATACAAGACTTCAACAAATCTAAAATCACTGAATTGGCAATCTCAAATTGCCCGTTAGTCTGCAAGTGGAACGATGACGAGAACTGCAACCGCGTGCCAATGTTCTCCCAAATTGCCTTCCAAAACAAACTCATAAATTTGGGGTCTCTGTCGGAGACAATCGTCTCAGGCGTGCCATGTAATCGAAAAATCATCGTGATCATTCTGTATTCTCGGGAGATAAAAAAAAATGAAATCCATTTCAATATTTTCCTAGGGGCGGGTGGGTATGGGTAAAGGCTGTAACAATCCCTGTGCCTTATGCCTGTCAAACTTGACCTTCTGGCATACCAAGCAAAAAGAGCGGTTAGGGTTTCACTCTCAGACTCTGCGTCCAGATGCCCTGAGAAGTGAGGCCCTCACCACTAATTTAAAGGTTACAAGGGATGCCCAAAAGCAGAGCCCCAAAAGCTTCAAATCAAAAGCAATTGCTCTCTCTCTCTCACAGAGAGTCAAAACATGAAAGCAAAAGCATTCTCTCTCTCTTTCTCATTTAAGTAGAGAAAAAGCGAAATTTGCGTCGCTCATCATTTTCCAAATTTAAAATAAAAAATAAAAAAATGTCAGCCTCCGCGATTTTCGGAAATTAGGGTTTCTGGCAGAAATTAGGGTTTGCAGGAATTTTAGGGTTTCTGGCAGAAATTAGGGTTTCTGCTGTCCGCCACGTCATCACTTTGGGACAGTGTATACCATAAATATCGGGTACTAATCCAATAGCAGGTCTAGCCTTCTTGGCTGGAGGTGGCCCCGGGGATCTATTTGACGTGGGAGCAAGTTGCATTGAGGATGTTGAGGCTCGCTCAGGACATGTATTGAACGTATGCCCTGTTTGGAAACATTCGAAGCATCGGCCTTTGTAACAAGGCGTCTCGTTGAAGTTGTGTCAGACGAGGCCGTTGAGGTTGGTTTTCACGGGATTCCCGAGAATTTGTTCGTTGTTGTTAGGAGATCTGGTTAGTGGCTGGAGGTTCTTTTGTGGTAAACTCCAACTTTCCTTTCATGAGCTTGTAGCGGATAGCGGCATGGTCCATAAGCTCTTGCATGGTAGAGACTTTCTTGGAGAGACAATATTCCTGCAATTGTGATGGTAGTCCAATGGTGTAGCGCTCGCACTAGTCCTCCAAGGGAATGAACTTAAAGAAGGACATTGGAAGGTACACGTCGAGGAACCTTTGGTTATAGTCGTCCATGGTTTCGGTGGCAAGCATTTTCAAGTTGCCCCACTCTGCCAAAATCCGGACTTCAAACATCGAAGTCATGTAACTACGTGCAAAACTGTCTTGAAAGCTTGCCAGGACCTTGGAGCATGCTGTTGTGTTGCGATTGAACTCCACCATTGCATAGCATTATCTTTAAGAAATCCCGTTGCTCGAGAAATCTTGAATTCTTCTGTATAGTTCCCCAAAGCATAAATGTTGTCGAATTCCTATAGGAACTGCAATGCTTTCTTGCGATCTTTCACCTCGGAAAAAGTAAAAAATTTGACTGTCGTGCCACCATCTTTGAAATCTTTGGGTTGGTTAGGCGCATATCCCGGGTATGGATAATAAGGGTATCCATATGGGCTCCAACCATTGTAGCCTGGTGGCGGTGGTGGTGGAGGTGGGGGTAATGGCGGTTGCACTGGATCAGGGTCAGATGGCTGCACCATGTTCCTGAAGACTCCCCCGATCGGAACAGACGGCTGGGTAGGTTGCCAGTTGGAAGCTCTTGTACTTTCTGGTGCCGGAGGAGGAGGTACCACCTGGGGTATCAGTGGGGGTAACATGTAGCTCAAAAATTGTTGAAAACTTTGCAGCATCGAAAGATTTTGCTGAGGATGCTGCGAAAGAATGTCGTGAAGCTCTTTAAGCAGAAATTGCAAATATTCTGTTGAATCCATGAATTCCAAGTCTTGGGTTCTTTATGGCTTATGCCCTGTAAGAGACAACGATGAAGACGGGAGGGTGCTCGATGCGTGATGAAGTAAGGGTGGGAGTGGCTAATAACTTCGGGGTCGGAGGCTGAAGATACCTCACATAAAATTCCAATAGCTCTGTCTGCTCTTTTGTAGGACCGGTATGCTTTCAGAAAAGCACATGCTTGATGCTCTGATACCACTATCACAAGCCGGGCACCACGTGTCAATAGAAAAGAACAGACTTTTAGCACTTCATTAACAATGAACTGAGAGAGAGAGAGACGACACGTGACATGGAGTGGCAAAATTCCACCCCAGAGAGTATTGGCCCCAAACCTTGGCGCCCCTTTCGGTATTTCTTTATATTGCATCAACACAGTACAAGCCGGTACTCCAGACTCTGCACCTTCGCCAGGAAGCATGCTAGAGAATGAGCCCTAACCTCATTTAAAGGCCCTTGGCCTAAAAAGCAATTATAGTGAAAAGCCTTCAAACTCAAACTCAAAAGCATGTGGTCCAAAAGCAAAGCCAAAAAGCTGCCAACGTAAATCACGAAAATCCGTACAGCCTGCCACGTCATCAGCCAGCGCAAAACGCGAAAATCTACTGTACAACTGCCACGTCATCAGCTTTGCGTGAATGTGTGTGTGAGTCCTGCTTTATTTTAATCCCTTTATGTCACTGGGGCCCCATCGGACGGGGTCCCCATAAGTTGGTAGGACTTCTTCTTCTTTTGCTACTTGTTCTTCTTAGGGTTTATGCCCCTCGGTCGGCATCTGTAAGTTGGCTCCATTCTTTAGGCTTTGACACGCCCAGCAGTTTGTGACATTGCTAGCGTTTCAAAACGCTAGCATTTGACAGTTCTTCTACCTCTTCCGACTCGAGTGAGGACAGAAAGGGCAAGAAGCGAAGCAAAAAGCAAAGCTGTGGAAAGAGAAAGAAAAAGGCAAAGAAACTCAGATTCCGACTAGTTTCTGATAGCTCTATGGAGGTGTAATCCTGTGACAGTTCAAACTCTGACAACCACATGTTTTATGCGAAGAAGAAGCACTTTTACAGAGCCAACCAATACGACTTCCTCGAAGACAAGAGCAAGAAGACAAAGGAATTTAAAGAAGGTGGACAATCGATAAAATTTGAATCCTTTTCTGGATTCCGAGATGCTCCGAGGGCTTTGGCCTTCATCTAGCAGTTTGACATAGCCTTCTCTGGAGGGCATTACTCAGAGCACTCCAAGATCAAGAGGGTTGCATCTTTTCTAAAAGGAAATGCTCGAACATGGTGGTCCACTCTTCTTCTGAGGAAGGAAGCCCCAGTCAAGTGGTTGAAATTCAAACGGCTCTTTATTTCCCGGGAGATGACCAAGGGAGATTCTTTGGATGCATATTGCGAGAGGTTTTGGGACTTTTTTATCGACCTCTTCATTTAAGAGGTCACCTTTAAGGAACAGATTGAGCGGTTTTGCTGCGGACTCTCTACAGAGATCTGAGATTACTGCCTTGAACAAAAATCAGACTTTATTCAAGAATTAATGGGTCATGCGAAATGGGGGTTCTCGATACATTCGGGGAACTTGACCTACACCACTGATGAAATCTTGACTGAAAGGACCAGACAGACTTTGAACAATGAAAATAGAAAAAAAAAGAGTGCTCAGGAAAAGAGAGATTTACGACCCCGACTGACTCTTAGAGAAAGGACTAAGTATCTCAAAGAGGGGAAGTGTTTTGGTTGCGGGGAACAAGGGCACATCTCCGCAAAGTGCCCCAAAAATGCACAACAAGGACAGACTGAAGACAGGCCATAGAGTTCTAGAGCAGCAGAGAAACGTGACAGAAAAGGCAAGATGGAAGCAGCATTGCTACCAGATTGCATGGGAACCGACCCAAGCCAGATAGATGAAAGTACAGAACTTTGCTGAGCGTGAGGCAAAGTGAAAGATCAGGAATCCCTTATTTTTTTCGATGGAGGAGCCAAGGCCAACTTCATTTCACTTGAATTGGCGGCGCGGCTCGAGATTACACCCGACAGGATGGGGCCACTGGCAGAGGCAATTCTAGCAGCGCCCGGACGGGATATAGTCATTACGCCTGTCATCGGCAAACCTCCTTTGCATTGTCAGGGGTATTTAGAGCATGAGGACTTTTACATCATGCCTTTGGAAGGGTGTGACGTCCTCCTAGGAGTCCCTCGGTACCATAAGAACAATACCGTGGTCGACTATCGGGCCAAGATAGCAACTTTGACAAATGAAAAGGGCAGAAAAAATGTACTAGTTGTAAAATTGAAGGATGAGTTGGTCCCTATTGTATCGGCTTCGGCCATTTCAAAATTAATGAAATCAAGTCTTTTTGTTTACTCGATCTATTTGAAAGAGTTGAATAATGAACACAGAACGAACATGTCTGAACTTGACAAAGAATGCCAAGATTTTCTCCACACACATGCTGATTGTTTTTCTAAAGGCTTGCCAAGCGAGTTACCCCCATCTCGTTTTAAGGATCATACTATTGATTTGATTCCTGGAAGCACACCATCGAACCGGCCACCTTATCGTGTTAGCCGAGCCCAGAATGAAGAAATCATGAACCAAGTGAAAGACCTCTTGAAAAGGGTCTTATCCAGCCGAGTACTTCACCCTAGTGCTCTCTAGTTTTGTTGTTATTAAAGAAAGACGGATCTTGGAGATTGTGCATCGACTATAGAGCTCTCAATAAAATTACTATCAAGAACAGATTTCCGATTCGAAGGATCGATGATATTCTTGACCGACTTCAGGGATCCTCTTGTTTCAGCAGGATTGATTTGAAAAGCGGATATCATCATATCAGAATCGCTCCGGGAGATGTCTACAAGACAGCCTTTTGGACAAGCTTTGGTTCATATAAATTTGTGGTGATGCCTTTTGGACTTACCAATGCACCAACGACTTTCAACCAAATGATGGATAGCATTTTCCGAGAGCATCGATCATTTGTCGGCACTTTCTTTGATGATATTATAGTTTTCTCCAAGGATGAAGCAAAACAGCGACACCATTTGCTACAGGTCTTTCAAGCATTGCGTGATCACAGATTAATTATCAATGCCAAAACGAGTGAAATTTTCTTGCCGGAAATACACTTTTTGGGACACATCGTCTCAGCAGCAGGAGTATAGATGGACCTTGCCAAGATTGAGACTATCCACGATTGGCCAGATTTGAAAAATGTACATGAAGTTATAAGCTTCTTGAATTTGTGTTCTAACTACCGGCGGCTCATTCAGAAGTTTGCAGAGGTAGCTTCCCCTTTGCACTTATTGACTTAGAAAGGAGTCCCTTTCTCGTGGGGACCGACTGAGATGACTACCTTTCACTTAAGGAAAAACTGACTACTGGACCAATGTTGGCTTTGCCAGACTTGCAAAACCATTCGAAGTTTATTGTGATGCTTGTGGTTGTAGTCTGGGAGCGGTCTTAATGCAAGAAGGCCACGTGATTGCTTATGAAAGCAGATTGTTTTCAAGACCTGAATTGTCAGCACAGATTTATGAGAAAGAGCTATTTGCAGTGATCCATGCTCTTACTCAGTGGCGACACTACCTACTTGGAGCCGATTTCACGGTCTTTACTGATCACCAAGATCGTCAAAGTTTACGCTACTTCTTGTCACAGAAACAGCTTTTGGAAAAGCAGACGCGGTGGGCTAATATCTTGTCACAGTTTCACTTCCAGATTGTCCATGTTCAGGGACAAAAAAACTTGGTGGCAGATGCATTGTCTCGGAAGCCCCTAGTCATGGCTATTTCCGCGATTCATCACAAAAGCTTCGAGGATATGGTTGATGTCACAAAGTGATGACGTGGCTGCCCGCTCAGCTGAAACCCTAACCCTAAAAATCTGAAACCCTAATTCTGCTGAAACCCTAATTCTGCCCTAACCCTAACCCTAACCCTAACCCTAACTCTAAACCTAACCCTAATCCTGAATTTTGCTGACGTGGCAGCTGTACCGATCTCCGTGATTTGTGGCGTGAATTGCGCTGGCAGCTTTTGACAGCTTTTGAGCAATGCTTTTTTCTACGCAATTGGGAGAGAGAGAACCTCTTTGCTTTAATTTATTGAGAGAGAGAGAGAGAGAGAGAGAGAGAGAGAGAGAGAGAGAGAGAGAGAGAGAGAGAGAGAGAGAGAGAGAGAGAGAGAGAGAGAGAGAGAGAGAGAGAGAAGCCACTTTGCTTTATTTTAGCAAGAGAGAGAGAAAGAGAAATTGTTTTATTTTTGCAAAGCTTTTGAGCTTTTGGGGCTCTGCTTTTGGCATCCCTTGTACCTTTAAATTTGTGAGCAGGCCTCTCAGAACTCAGAGCATCTGGACGCAGAGTCTTGAGTGTGAGCGCTTGCCCGCACTCTTGTACTTGGAACTCAGATTAATACAAAAGGAAATGCCGAAAGGGGCGCCAGTCTTTGGGGCCAATATCTCTAGGCACGGAACTCCGCCGGGCTAGTGTGAATCAATTGTGAACTGTTTTGAAGTGGTTATTTGGTGTTGTCGCAATAGATTCTTGACTTGGAGTGTCCAAGTTTGTTACAGTTGATCAGTACGCCACCGATCTGGATTTTTCCGATGTTTTTACTCGGATATAGAAAGGGGGGATAGTAGCAAGATATTTCATATGGGATGGCTACTTGATGAAGAAAACGATGTTGTATGTTACACAGCCGTTGAGGGAAAAGGTTTTGACTGAGTGCCATTGTCCACCTTTTACGAATCACCGCGGCATCGACACCACCTTGAAAGGTGTGGATCATTATTTCTTTTGGCCGACACTCAAGAAGGATGTGGACGACTTTGTTCGCAGTTGTTTAGTATGCCAGAAGGTCAAGTTTGATAGGCATAAGGCACATGGATTACTACAGCCTTTACCCATTCCCACCCGTCCTTGGGAAAGTATTGCAATGGATTTCATCTCTGATCTCCCGAAGACATAGAGTGAGCACGATGTGTTTGGACTGTCATTGACAGATTTAGCAAGCAAGCTCACTTCATTCCAATGAAGAAAATTGTAAGGTGTGTGTTGAACTTTGCTCAAGATGAGTGCTCCGAACTGTGCTCAAGGTTCCTTTTTACTTAGGGAAGGGAGAGCCTTCCCTTCTTTAATGAGAGAGTGCAAGTGATCACAAACAAAGTGGATGAACACTATGAATGAAGGTACTGAGATTGAGAGATAGAGAGAGAAGAGAACACGACACCAGAATGTTGTCAAAACCCTCCTCCGAAGGCTCCACTCTCTATGGCGAGAGCGGTCTACTATTGATTGCACAAATCTCTACAATGCTATGGACTTGCCGATGATGTCGACGACGACGACGACGACGACGACGAGATAGGCTGAAATCTGAAAATGCTAATGGTTGAAATCTGCAAATCTTTATCTGTTGAATTCTGACTCTATGTTGGTGACGATGTCGATGGCGATGATGCGACGACGCACTGAAAACGCAGATGTTGAAATCTGCGTTTTCCGGGCTGAATCTGCAAACTACGCTGGATCTAACCGTGCGGCGAGGATCTGCTGCGGTAAGGTGAGATCCGCGAGGTTCGGGACTTGTTCTGCGGAGTCTATGTGCTGAAAACTGAAAACGCTGGTCCTAGGGCTGAATCTGTTGCGATGGAATTGCAAAACGCTGAGGATGATTTGCAAACAAAAAACGCTAGGCTGAATTCTGCTTCCTGCGGTGGAAATCTGCTAACGCTAGGGCTGATCCGCTGTCTACCTTCGCCGGGAATCTGCAAGTGCAAAAACGCTGGCTGATCTGATGGAAAAACGCTAGGGCTTTTGGTGAGTGAAAACGCTAGAGTTGTCGGGGGGGGGGGGGGGGGGGGGGGGGAGTCTTGCTGAGAAGTTGCCTGATGAACACCGGGTTCCTGCCGTCTCTTCTTGGAATGTGAATTCCTTTGGTGCAAACTTTTCATCTTTTTATGAATCATCCGTATACATTCGTGCTCATTCATGAGTGAATCGTGTTCAACGTACAATATGACACGCCTGCAAAAAGGGATCACATAAGGACGGTGACTAAAATACAGGAAAGCATCACGAATGAAACACTCAAACAATGCGTGCTGACTGATCATGCGAACACATAATACTTCTTTTGGGGGAGGGGGGGGGGGGGGGGGGGGGGGGGGGGTTCTGTGGACCTAGGCTCGAGTGTCACCAGCGTGTGACTACTATCTATCCTTTTTGTTGATTTCTTTCTTATTATCTATTTACTTTCACTTTTTGGAAACACCCCTCGGGAAATCTAACTGCCCTACATTGCATAGCTAGTGTGGAACTGTCCAGAGGGAGTCCAGGCCTGAGGGCAAGAGAGCACTAAAGTTGGACAAGGACTATGGTTAGCCAAGTGGGGTCATTGACTAGCCAAACTGGAATCCTTTGTTATAGAGGCTACATTTCAGTTCTGGGTGTGGTTGCAGTGTACAAAGAGGGTCAGATGACCTAGAAAGATACAATGGCAGCATCTCCTAAAATTTAGGGAACTGTTATTTTGGGACCTAAAAATGTGTTTGCGTCATTACCTCCGGAATGACAAGGGGAACATTTTCTTACTCTGCCGTGAAGTCAACTGGGCAACCGGTTGGGAGATTTTTAGGCGGCAACCCCGAAACGGGAAAATGCTTGTAAATGTGCCAAGTGGCACTTTCCTCATGCAAGAGAAGGTGGCGCTGAATTTGAAGGGAGAAGAGCCTCATTTTCAGATTTTGTCACAGGTTAAGAGCTATGGAGTGCTTGCTTTCCCTCCTATGTACAGTGCGGTGCCAGGAGTGATGCCCTGCACGCTACGCACTGCCCTCTCTCTCCCCTATGGCAGTATGTTATGCCTCTCTAGTGGGCTTTTCATTTGACCAATGTACAGTTGTGTGGGTTCATGCGCGATTGCCGAGGCAAGACCCTCTTGCACAGGTACTGGATTAGCTAGCGGCTAATCCCCTACAGGTACAGGTGAATTCGGAGAGGTTTCACGCCAGAAATCTCGTCCGATTCAAAGGGCAAGTAGCCCTACAGGTGCGGGAGCTCGAGGACTTGCTACGGATGCGAGCGGCACGCGAAACGGAGCCCGAAACAGTAAATTACAGCCTGCTGTGTATTTTTGCAGGTTTAGGGTTTTGGCCCTAAACGGTCCCTAATACCCCCAGGAGGTTCGGGGACGCGAGGGGACCGCTGTACAGGTGATCTTGCGCATTTTCGGGGCAGAAAACAGAGAATTCGGCGTGCTGCAGATTCTCGCCAGGTTCTGTAAAGTGCCCGTATGCGTCGGGAAAGTCAGTCAATGCGTGGGAATACTGACTGTGAAGGGTCCTAGTACAGTTATGCTGCCGAATTCGGGCTGGAGCAGTCGAAATTCAGCCGAGCTTGTGCGGGGCAGCTTGTAGGGAACCACATCGTTTATTCCCTCTTTTAAGCAATAAAGAAATACCGAAAGGGGCGCCTAAGTTAGGGGCCAATCTGGTGTCGGTCTACTCATACAGGTGCAACCTAGGAGCCTGTATCCCTCTCCCCTTTGTTGTGTCTTGAAAGTACAGGTAGAATAGACGACTAATAATGGGTGAAAGCTAAATCAAGGTTTGAAGTAAAGTCTACCGCCCTTTTTGGATTGAACAGGCCGGTTTCATGGTTCCATCGCCGGGATTAAATCACTTTTTCCCATAGAAGTGAGCCTTGGTCAGGTTACGTTTGAAGACACAGGGGATCATAGACCAGACAGAGGGAATTGCAATTATGGCTGACAGACCAGATGATGTGACTGAAGAGGTTTCCTCCTCACAGGGTCAACAGACATATGAAGTGGGTGAGTCCTCAAGACCACCACAGACGGATGATGATATATTCAGGACCCAGTTGGCACAAGTAATGCTATGTTCACACAAGTAATGCAGAATCTGAGGTTTTTAGCCTTTCTGCAACCTCCTGTTCCGTCTCAGCAAGTTGGGTCACTGGATCATATTCAAAAGCCTGTTAAGGCTCGAGCACAGGTGATTCATACTGCACAGTCAATGGAAACACCTGTACACTTAACGGAGAACATGCAGTCTCCAATACCTGTGCCTAAGGTGCAAGAATAGGTGACTGAGATGCCAGTCTTTCAAGCTGTACCAGTTCAGCCAGCCACTTTTCTGCAGCCTATAGCTGGTTCTAATGGGCAGGGAAGCAACCTACAGGCTATGCAACAGGTCTTCCCACCACCTTCAATACACCCTGGCTATTTTGGAGGTGGATCGGTATTCTAGAGCATGGCTGGTCATGCACCTGGAAATCAGTTTCACACGCCAAGAACGGTATTTGGGGGTGCTCAAACGATGATGCCTAATCCCATGTATGGTGTCACGGGCATGCTACCAGGGTTTCAGAGCACTCAGGGCCAATTTGGGATGCCACAAGCAAATTTTGGTATGGCTGGAATTACAAATCAGCAGCCAAATATGGCATTTCCAGGTCAACTTAATTGCGGTCAGGGAACACAAATGAACCCTAACAGTGTTCCCATGTTTCAGTCACTTCCATATGACAATTTGACGCCGCTGGAGAGGCCAACTCTGTACAAAGAAGGTGGCAAAGGTGTGACATTCACGACCTTTACAGGGTTTGATGACAGGAAGAAGGCTCTCTCATTCCTCCAGCAGTTTGACAAGGCCTATGCAGGGGGAAACTTTACAGAGGCTTCAAAGGTCCGCAAGGCAGCCACTTTCTTGACAGGGAATGCGGGACAATTGTGGACAACTTTATTGCTTCAAGGGCAAGCTCCGTCCACATGGATTTATTTCAAGTAGATTTTTGCAGTAGCATGGTTATCTGATGATTTCGAAGCAGATGTCATGACAGAATGGCACCAGCTTAATGCTGCCACTTGCAAGAATCTGGATGATTACAATCGGAAGTTTTGGAAAGCTCTACTTCCAGTAAATTCCTATAGGTTTGTGCCATTGATAGAACAGATTGAAAAATACTGTTGTGGCCTACCCAAAGGATTGAGAAAGTACTGTACGAAGACCAAAGTCACTACTTTGACGCAGCTCATCGAGGTAGCAAACACTGGCAATGGTTTGCTCAAGGGAGAAGATTGTGAATTCAATACTGGCGTCAAGGAAGGATCAGCCAAGAAAAATTCAGCAAAGAAGTATGTTCCCAAGGAGGTTCCTAAAGTGACTCAGGAGCCAGCCAATGCAGGGAAAGATAAAGCTACGGCTGAATCAGAAAAGGGACCAGCGAAGAAATGGAAAAGACGTTTTCCTCGCAAGTCGGAAGAGCAAAAGAAGGTCCTGAGGTCAGAGAACAAATGCTTTATCTGTGAGCAGCCTGGCCACATTGCTTACAACTGTCCTACAAAGAAAAGGCTAGCTGATTCTGAAGACAAGGAGGACAGGAAAGGAAAGAAGCCCATGGCTGGTCTAGTGCCAGATATGGTGGGCGACAAGCCAAATTCAGATGCAAGTGAACATTGCAGAGCATGGGGAAAGGTCAGGGATCAAACAATGCTTATCTTCTTTGATCCAGGGGCCAAAGCCAACTTCATTTCCCCAGAATTGGCTTCAAAGTTGGGAATAAGACCTGAAGAGATGGGGTATACAGCAGAGGCAGGTTTGGCATGTCCTGGCCATACAGAGGCTGTGACACCCATCATTGGAAAGTTGCGTCTACATATCCAGTCCTATGTAGATGCTGAAGAATTTTACATCATGCCACTGGACGGATGTGATGTGTTGTCAGGTATTCCTTGGTTGTTTCGTGTACAGGGAATCATGGATGCCTACAACAAAAAGATCACTGTACAGAGCAGGGGAAAGACTCACATTCTGGATGTAAAGCTTAAAGGGGAGTCTATTCCCACTGTATCAGCTTCTGCTATTACTTTTGTAATGAAAAAGCATCTTTCTGCGTACTTGGTTTTTGCACGTGAAGTGTCAGATTGTGATGAATCAAATTTATCTGTGCTAGATAAAGAAAGGTCAATGTTTTTACAACAGTATAGTGACTGTTTTTCCGATTCATTACCGTCTCAATTATCGCCAGAGAGACCCGAGGACCATGCGATAGATTTGGTGCCAGGCAATAGCCCACCAAATAAGCCTTCGTACAGGGTTAGTGCGGCTCAGCAGAAAGAGATAATGGGCCAAGTACAGGAGCTGTTAGAAAAGGGGTTGATTCAGCCCAGTTCATCTCCATTCTGTTCTCCAGTGTTGTTGGTGCAGAAAAAGGATGGCTCATGGCGTATGTTCATCGACTACCGTGCACTGAACAAGAATACCATCAAGAATAGGTTCCCTATACCTAGAATTGATGACATTCTGGACAAATTAGAAGGAGCAGCTATGTGTAGCAGGATAGATCTAAAGAGTGGGTACCATCAGATCCGCATTAGATCAGAGGATGTGCACAAGACTGCTTTTAGAACGACGTTTGGCCTTTACGAATTTTTAGTGATGCCCTTTGGTCTCACAAATGCTCCTGCTACGTTCAATAGGATGATGAACAGAATTTTCCTTCCACACCAGCAGTTTGTTGGTACATTCTTTGATGACATGATAGTCTACTCAAAGAATGAAGAGGAGCATAGGCATCACTTGGCCATTGTGTTCAAAGAGCTACGCAGTCATAGGTTGCTCATCAATGCAAAGAAAAAGTGAATTTTTTCTGGAAGAGATCCACTTTCTGGGACACATTGTCTCAAAGGATGGTGTCAGAATGGATCCTGCAAAAGTTGAAGCGATCAAGTCATGGCCAGATTTGAAGACGGTGCATGATGTCCGAAGTTTCTTGGGACTATGCTCCTATTACAGAAGGTTTATCCGAAATTTCGCTGAGATTGCTTCACCTTTACATGCTCTTCAAAAGAAGGCAGTCACCTTTAGATGGACACAGAAAGAGATTTCAGCTTTTAATCTCTTAAAGGAAAAGATGACTTCAGATCCAGTCATTGTGTTGCGAGATCTTAGGAAGTCATTTGTGGTCCAGTGTGACGCCTGTGGTAGTAGCATTGGTGCAGTGCTAATGCAAGATGGCAGGGTAGTAGCCTATGAGAGCAGAATTTTGCAAGGGCCAGAGATGACCATGCAGGTCTATGAGAAAGAGTTACTAGCTGTGATTCATGGGCTCTTAAGTTGGAAGCACTACCTGCTAGGTGCAGATTTCGTTGTTCAAATGGATCATCAGACCTTGCGATACTTCTTGACACAGACAAAGTTATCTGAGAAGCATATGCGATGGGCAAATATCTTGTCCATGTTCCATTTTCAGATTGTGCATGTGGAAGGCAAGAAGAACGTTGTGGCTGATGCCTTGTCAAGGAAGCCACAAATTTTAGCTGTGTCAATTCCTTATCATCATGAACTTGATGACATGAGAGAACAGTATGCAAATGATGAAGATTTTGCAAGGGTCTTCGAGCAACTAATGGATGGACAACGTCATGAACACTATCTTCTTAAAGATGGGTTCATGATGATGCATGGCAGATTGTGTGTCACAAAGCCATTGCGACGCAAAGTTATGGAAGAGAGTGATGTCCCACCGTATGCAGGGCATTGTGGTATCGATGCTATAGTTAAAGCGGTTGAGACATTCTTCTATTGGCCTACATTGAGAAGAGATGTGGATGCCTTTGTGCGAGGATGCCTAATTTGCCAGAAGGTCAAGTTTGACAGGCAAAAGGCACCAGGGTTATTGCAACCACTACCTATTCCAGATAAACCATGGGAAAGTATTGCTATGGATTTTATCTTTGATCTTCCGAGAACGCAGACAGGAAACGATGGTATTTGGACCATTATTTGTAGATTTAGCAAACAGGCTCATTTTATTCCTGTCAGGAAGAAGATAAAGCCAGATCTGATGGCACGCTTGTTTATGAGCAATATTTTCAAGTATCATGGCATGCCACAGTCGATTGTTAGCGACCGTGATCCACGCATGACAAGTTTGTTCTGGAGAGGCTTGTTTGAGAATATGGGCACAACGCTCAAATTCTCTTTTTCATTTCATCCTCAAACAGATGGGCAGTGAGAAGAGGCAAATTCTACTGTCCTAGATCTGCTGAAGTGCTATGTGTTAGAGCATAAAGGAAAGTGGGAGCAGTATTTGCCATTGGTGGAGTATGCATACAATAATACAGTGCATTCATCAATTGGCAAGGCACCCTTTGAGATAGTTGAAGGTGGCAAGAAAGTTCCTCCCATACTGCATACAAAGGACAAGATATTTGAAGCAGATAAGTATGTTCAGGACATGGATGAAATGTACAAGAAGGTCAAAGTGGCCTTGGAAAAGACTCAGGCAAAGCAAAAGAAAGCAGCTGATCGTCACCGTCGTGAAGTGGTATATTCACTTGGTGATTGGGTGCTTTTACGCTTTGAAAAGGCAAGGTTAAAGAAGATGAAGGGCAAGGAAAGACTGTTTCCAAAGCTCAGCATGCGTTACTATGGGCCTTTTCAAGTATGCGACATAATCGGTGATGTTGCATATAGGCTGAAATTGCCTGACAGTTGGAAGATTCACAATGCGTTTCATGTGAGTCTTCTCAGACCCTATGTGGGTGATGTGCCAAAGGATATGCCAGCTGAAGATCAGCCGGAAGTTGAGGAACTTGACGAGATCTTGCTCCCGGAACAGATTTTGGCACACAAAGAAAGGAAAGTGAAAGGCAAGGTTGCTAGGCGTTACTTGGTAAAGTTCAGAAACTATCCACCAATGGATGCTAAGTGGATGGAAGAAGGTGAACTTGCAGAGTCACCAACTGTGTTATCACTTTACCTGGAAGCCTTCGATTTGCAACCTACCTTGACCCCTTGAGTTTCAAAGCTACATGGATTGTCAGTGTGACAATGTCTTTTGAAACAAATGATGTACATGGTATTTAAAGTGAGCTCAAATGAAATACCTGTTACATGAATGCTAGAGCTGTACAGATTGTCAGTTTGGCAATTGCTCTTATGGAATGTCCAAAAGTTTGGTTAGTGCTATAGAAGTGAGTATTTCTTGTCAGTTTGTCAAGGATACATTAATTGCTTCTATTAAAGAGTACATGTGTAACTGCATTCTTAAACTGTCGGTTTGGGTA
Source organism: Adiantum capillus-veneris (assembly GCF_014529385.1). NCBI lineage: Eukaryota > Viridiplantae > Streptophyta > Polypodiopsida > Polypodiales > Pteridaceae > Adiantum > Adiantum capillus-veneris. The sequence goes on from NC_140932.1 coordinate 123,380,284, forward strand.
TGCTCGAAAGTGTTAGGGGATCCAACGTGTACTATAAGACAGTGGCAAAATGTGCAGCTACCATTTTGTCATTGGAAAGTTAGTGACTCAAAGCAATGGCACAGTGCGAAGCTACCACTATGTCATTGGGACAGGGTTCACACGCAGGCAATACATGAGTCGACGAGGTGTTGAATACACCAGGGTTGACAATGAGCATGTATGTGTCGTACATGTGTCGACAGGTGTTGAATACATCAGTGTTGACCGTGAGCATGTACGACATAGATGCAAACGAGGACGTTTGAGATTTCAAGAGGGGGGTATGTCACCAGCATGTGGCTACTATCTATCCTTTTTGTTGATTTCTTTCTTATTATCTATTTACTTTCACTTTTTGGAAACACCCCTCGGGAAATCTAACTGCCCTACATTGCATAGCTAGTGTGGAACTGTCCAGAGGGAGTCCAGGCCTGAGGGCAAGAGAGCACTAAAGTTGGACAAGGACTATGGTTAGCCAAGTGGGGTCATTGACTAGCCAAACTGGAATCCTTTGTTACAGAGGCTACATTTCAGTTCTGGGTGTGGCTGCAATGTACAAAGAGGGTCAGATGACCTAGAAAGATACAATGGCAACATCTCCTAAAATTTAGGGAACTGCTATTTTGGGACCTAAAAATGTGTTTGCGTCATTACCTCCGGAATGACAAGGGGAACATTTTCTTACTCTGCCGTGAAATCAACTGGGCAACCGGTTGGGAGATTTTTAGGCGGCAACCCTGAAACGGGAAAATGCTTGTAAATGTGCCAAGTGGCACTTTCCTCATGCAAGAGAAGGTGGCGCTGAATTTGAAGGGAGAAGAGCCTCATTTTCAGATTTTGTCACAGGTTAAGAGCTATGGAGTGCTTGCTTTCCCTCCTATGTACAGTGCGATGCTAGGAGTGATGCCCTGCACGCTACGCACTGCCCTCTCTCTCCCCTATGGCAGTATGTTATGCCCCTCTAGTGGGCTTTTCATTTGACCAATGTACAGTTGTGTGGGTTCATGCGCGATTGCCGAGGCAAGAGCCTCTTGCACATGTACTGGATTAGCTAGCGGTTAATCCCCCGCAGGTACAGGTGAATTCGGAGAGGTTTCACGCCAAAAATCTCGTCCGATTCAAAGGGCAAGTAGCCCTACAGGTGCGGGAGCTCGAGGACTTGCTACGGATGCGAGCGGCACGCGAAACGGAGCCCGAAACAGTAAATTACAGCCTGCTGTGTATTTTTGCAGGTTTAGGGTTTTGGCCCTAAACGGTCCCTAATACCCCCAGGAGGTTCGGGGACGTGAGGGGACCGCTGTACAGGTGATCTTGCGCATTTTCGGGGCAGAAAACAGAGAATTCAGCGTGCTGCAGATTCTCGCATGGTTTTGTAAAGTGCCCGTATGCGTCGGGAAAGTCAGTCAATGCGTGGGAATACTGACTGTGAAGGGTCCTAGTACAATTATCCTGCTGAAATCGGGCTGGAACAGTTGAAATTCAGCCGAGCTTGTGCGGGGCAGCTTGTAGGGAACCACAGCGTTTATTCCCTCTTTTAAGCAATAAAGAAATACCGAAAGGGGCGCCTAAGTTAGGGGCCAATCTGGTGTCGGTCTACTCATACAAGTGCAATCTAGCAGCCTGTATCCCTCTCCCCTTTGTTGTGTTTTGAAAGTACAGGTAGAATAGACGACTAATAATGGGTGAAAGCTCAATCAAGGTTTGAAGTAAAGTCTACCACCCTTTTTGGATTGAACAGGCCGGTTTCATCGAGAGCCAAGATCGGTTCTTCCGGAGGGGGTTCGTTGGACCTAGGCTCGAGAGCCAAGATCGGTTCTTCCTGAGGGGGTTCTTTGGGCCTCGACTCGAGAGGCAAGATCGGGTCTTTGTGATTGATCAAATCTGCAATGAGGTTAGCTTCACTAGAAAAAGTATCCACTAAACCATCAACCTTGTGAACAATCACGTCTTTTTCCTACAAATCATCATGCTTGTGAGAAATCACATCATTATCCTGCAAATCATCATGCTCGTGAGAAATCACATCTTGATCATGCAAATCATCATGCTTGTCATTATCATTCAAACCATCATGCTTATCATTGTCATTCAAATCATCATGCTTATCATAATCATGCAAATCATGTGTGTTGTGCTTTCAAGAAGAAGAGACTGAGAGTCTCTTCTTTTCCTGAATCTCTTGCATCTGTGCTTGCACTTGAGAAAAGAGTCGCAACATCTCTTTCATGTGTCGGTCGCTCATTGCTTTTCTTGCTTTGTTCTCGCGATCAAATTCTGCTTCTCTTGTTTCGCGTTCTCGATCTATGGCTTCCATTCTTTCTGTGTATTTACGCTCTATGGCTGCCATTCTTTCTTTGTGTTCTGCCTTTCTTGCTTCGCGTTCTAACTTCTTGTCCATCATCATCTTGTCGAAAGCCTCTATAGGAGTTAGTGCAATCCTTGGCGTAGATGGGGAAGAGGGAGAGTCAGAAAAACCTCCTGGTGGGGAAAACTCTTCTTTGCCACTCCATGCTCACAACCTTCATGCGAAGTATCCATTCCGCTTCGGGTGATGACCATCCACTGAAGTGTCGGGTTCTTAAGTTCACGAGGAAATGTAGAAGCGCATCCCAAAATCTCTCACAATAAGCATCCGAAGTGTTGAATAAAGGCTAAAGCCTTGGGAGCATCTCGAAACCCTGAAAAGGTTTCAAACTTTACTGTTTGTCCATCCTTCTTGAATTCCATGGTCTTTTTTTCCTTGTCCTCAAGAAAATCATATTGGTTGGCTATGTAAAAGTGCTTCTTCTTTGAATAAAACATGTGGTCATTGGAGTCCAAACTCTTAAAAGAGGATGAATCCTCGTCAAAACTGTCAGATTAATATCGAGATCTGCGGTATGGTCTTCCAAATCTTTGGTTCTTTCTTCGTTTCTTGCCCTTTCTGTCCTCATCACTCAATTAGAAGAGGAAGAGCTATCCGAAGTGTCAGAAGAAGATGAGGATGAATTGGACAATCCTTCAAAGCGTACATTCTTCTTCTGTTTTCTTGCACTTGCAAAAGAAGATTGAAGGCCCAAATAACTAGGGTAGTTAGTCCCCTTGTTGCGCTTCTTCAATTGCTTCTTTGCCCCCAAAAGTTCGTTGACGCGTCTTTCGACAAGGTCATCAAGTTCATCTTCAGTAAACATCATTGGGGCAAGAGGTTTCTTGAGGGCTGACTTTATTGGGGTATCAATGGCTTTCTGCCAATGAGTATGCACTTCATCAATCGGGTGCCATCTCAAAAATTTGGCATACTGTGGATCCTTCGCAACTAGAGCATTTGCTTTGTGCAATCATCAACCTGTTGCTGACGTTGGACCTCCATAGTTGATACTCCGTAGGCCGAGGTGGCCCATATTCTTGATCTGCTGATCCATTCGAATTTCGTGTGCTGCCTCCCGTTCCTTTCGGTATTCTTTTTGTATTAATGCTTGAGCAAATTACAATTGCCCGCGGGCCCTCTCTGGAGGCTCACAGGCTCGTTAGCACATATGAGCCAAAGAGAGACCCAGGGGTCTTGTTTGAAGGCCCTTGGCCATGGAAAAGTAGTTACATGAAAAACCTTCAAACTCAAAAGCATGGGCTCCCTAAAAGCTGGCGCTAAATCAGCCAGCGTAGAAGACGGAAATTTGTACGCTGCCATGTCAGCTTACCCCAACGTAAATTACGGGCGTCCGTACTGCCAGTCAGTGCGACTCATGCTGATCGGTACAGCTCCAGCCATCGCTCTTTTTATTAATGCTAATGTCCCTGGGCCCCCTTTCGGATGGGACCCTATAAGTTGGGACATCCCAACTTATAACTTTGGTCCTTGTTTGGTATGCCACGTCATCAATTTGTGACACTGTGATGCTTTAGGCGATTGCATTGGTTCAATTCTTAATCAAGAGGGCTACACAAGAGCTTTTGAAAGGAGACGACTTCGTGATGCGGAGCTTTATGCTTTTATTTATGAGAAGGAACTCATGATAGTGATACATGCTCTCTCAGTATGGAAGCATTACTCTCTTGGAGTAGATTTCATAATCAAGACCGATTATCAAAGCCTTTGATATTGAATCACTTAAAAACACTTCACAACTTTAATCATAGTTCAATTGAGTCAACACAACCGGCCGTAGTTCCGTGCCCCGAGAGAATGGCCCCAAAGACTGACGCCCCTTTCGGTATTTATTTTCATATTAATGCTTGAGCAAAGTTACAAGGCCCGAGGGCCCTCTTTGCTTTGCTGCTTGTCAGCCAGACTGAGCCAGAGAGCGGCTCTAAGGTCGTATTTAAAGGCCCTTAGGGCTCTCAAAAGCAGTTACATAAAAAACTGCAAACTCAAAAGCTTCCAAGTCCAAAAGCTAGCGCTCCAAGCCCTCAGCATGATTTGCGGAAAATCCATACTACAGTCAACGCGAAACGTAGGGCTGCCCGTACCTCCTGCCACGTCAGCAGCCTTTACGCGAGTCTTTATCTTTAATTTCTAAGTGTCCCTAGGGCCCCATCGGACGGGACCCCATAAGTTGGAACAACTTATGTCCTTGGCATGCCACGTCATAGTTTTGTGACAGGATTCGTTGACTAAATCCATGTGCTTTGCAAGTAAAGGGATTGGATCCTTTGTAGAAGAAGAATTTTTTGAGCTCTAATACCATTGTAATTGACTTGGACACTCCAAGACGAAGATCTAATGCAACATGCGCGAGAAAACTGAAAGAATTGAACAAACCTGAGAGAGACGAGATGGCACGACGAAGGTCCGCGCCCAGAGAGACTGGCGCCCTTCTCGTTATTTCTTTATTATTATGCTTCACAAAGTACAATGTTCGAGGGTCCTCTTCTCTCCATAGTGCTCCCAAGCTAATCTCCTCGAGAGAGAGCCTAAAAGCAATACATGAAAAGCATCAAATCCAAAAGCTAGCCTTGCCAGCAGCCAACGCGATTTACGGAAATTATACGATTGCCACGTCATCAACGTAAAACACGGGGTCTATACAGCCTTCCACGTCATCAACGCAATTTGTGGGCGTCCGTACAATTGCCACGTCAACAGGTTTTACGCAAGGCTTGAATGTGTGTGTGTGTGTAGAGCCATCTCCCGACGCGATTCGGATCTCATGATATCCGCTTTTCAAATCAATCCTGCTGAAACAAGAGGATTCCTGAAGTCGGTCAAGAATATCATCGATCCTTGAAATCGAAAATCTGTTCTTGATGGTGATTTTATTTAGAGCTCTGTAATCAATGCACATTCTCCAAGATCTTTCTTTCTTTAAAACCAACAACACCTGAGAGCAGTAGGGTGAAGTACTCGGTTGGATAAGACCTTTCACTTGGTTCATAATCTCTTCATTCTGGGCTCGGCTAACTCAGTAAGGTTGCCAGTTCGATGGTGTGCTTCCAGGAATCATATCAATAGTGCGATCCTCAGGACGAGATGGGGGAAACTCGCCTTGCAGGCCCTTAGAGAAGCAATCGGCATGAGTGTGGAGAAAATCTTGGCGTTCTCTATCAAGTTCAAACATGTTCGTTCTGTGTTCATCATTTAACTCTTTCAAGAAGATCGAGTAAACAAAGAGACTGGATTTCATTAATTTGGAAATGGCCGAAGCCGATACAATAGGGACGGACTCGCCCTTCAGTTTTACATCAAGTATAATTTTTTGGCCCTTTTCATCGTCAATGTTGCTTTCTTTGCCCGATAATCGATCACGGCGTTGTTCTTATGGTACCAAGGGACTCCTAGGAGGACGTCACAACCTTCCAAGGGCATTATGTAGAAGTCCTCGTGCCCTAAATACCCCTGGCAATGCAAAGAAAGTTTGCCAATGACAAGTGTAATGGCTATGTCCCGTCCGGGTGCTGCTAAAACTGCCTCTGCTGGTGGTCCCATCTTGTCGGGTGTAATCTCGAGCTGCGCCGCCAATTCAGGTGAAATGAAGTTGGCCTTGGCTCCTCCATCAAAGAAAATCAAGGCTTCTTGATCTTCCACTTTGCCCCAAGCTCGGCAAAGTTTTGTGCTTTCATCAATCAGGCTTGGGTCAATACCCATGCAATCTGGTACCAGTCCTGCTTTCATCTTGCTTTTCCTGCCATGTTCCTCTGTTGCTCTCGATCTCTCTGATGTGTCTTCAGTTTGTTCTTGCTGTGCCTTTTTGGGGCACTTTGCGGAGATGTACCCATGTTCCTTGCAACCAAAACACTTCCCTTCTCTGATATAATTGGCCCTCTCAAAGAGTGAGCCGGGGTCATGTATCCTTATTCTTCTTTTCTTGGGAACTCTTTTTCTTTCTACTTTCATTGTTGGAGGTTTGTTGGGTTCGCTGAGTCAGAATCTCATCAGTGGGGTAAGTCAAATTTCTTGAATGTATCGAGAAACCCTGTTTTGCACGACCCATTAATTCTTGAATAGAATTTGACTTTTGTTCCAAGCAGTAGTCTCGGATCTCCGTAGGGGGTCCGCAACAAAACCGCTCAATGTGTTCCTTAAAAGATACCTTAAATGAAGAGGTTGGTTGAAAAGAGTCCCAAAATCTCTCGCAATAAGCGTCCAAAGAATCTCCCTTGGTCATCCGAAGATGGTTCCAAGTGGTTCGTATATCTCGTTCGTACTCCTGAGTCAGCCAAGAAGATATAAAGAGCCTTTTGAATTTTAACCACTTGAATGGAGCTTCTTTCCTCAAAAGAAGGGTGGACCACCATGTTCGAGCATTGCCTTTAAGAAAAGATTCAGCCCTCCTAATCTTGGAGTGCTCGGAGTAATGCCCTCCAGAGAAGGCTATGTCAAACTGTTGGATGAAGGCCGAAGCCCTCGGAACATCTTGGAACCGAGAAAAGGATTCAGATTTAATCGATTGTCCACCTTCTTTGAATTCTTTTGCTCAAATATAATTAATTTTTTTTTCCCCACCTCCGTGATTTCCGGAAATTAGGGTTTCTTCAAAATTAGGGTTTTTGGCAAAAATTAGGGTTTCTGCTGTCGGTAGCCACGTCATCACTTTGTGACATACCCCTCTCTTGAAAGCATTGTAATCGACCGCGATTACGCCTGCAAAACCGACAAAGGCCATAAACCGTATTAGCAGACATTGACTGTTAGTACCTACGTACTAGGAACACACATCTAGCATATGTACCAAATCGACAGTCACATCACACGACATCACGGGACATCACTAGACATTACTGGACATCACATGACATTCAACATTCATTCGGATCATAGACCATGATTTATCGGCAATGTAGCTAGCAATCACATCTAGGTCCAATCGGGACCTCATCAATGTCCGATTGACTAACCCCTATTGCAACCATGTCTATTCGAGATCAATCAGACCAAAATGCTGCAGTCATCAGTTCCTGCACTTAAAAAGAAGTCGAGAACAAATCAGTATCATAATCAGAAATTCCATTTCATAAAGTCATGCAGCAGAATACTGTCAGCTCTCAGTATCCCTGAAGCTCAAAGAGACATCAATGACTTTAGTATTAAAATCAAGGCATCTGTTGACAAAGGAGTGGAGTAACTCCCCTCTTGTGCATCCCAATGCACCAGATCTTCGGCGAAGCTGAATTCTGGGTTCCGTTTGGAGTAGACTATGCTAAGCCAAAGCATCGAGGTAAAGTTTCACAATCCGAGGAGTATCTGCTAGGTCCTCCTCCTCCATCCACTTCGCATCAAATGTAGGGGAGTTCTTGAACTTAACCAAGAACCGCCTTCGGACTTTACCTTTAGTCTTCGTATCCTTATGTGCCAAATCTGTTGAGGAACAAGGATCTCCTCGTTTTCTTCCACTTTGGGTTGCTCATGAGGCTCCCCATCATCAGGCACATCACCCTTAACAGGTTTCAAGAGACTCACATGCAATGTATTGTGAATCCGTAAGTATCTGGCAGTTTCAATCGGAAGGAGACATCATTTATCTTTTCAGTGATTTGGAAAGGTCCGTAGTATCGTATACTAAGCTTTGGAAAAAGCCTCTCCTTTCCCTTTTTCTTTCTTAGGCGTGCCTTCTCAAAACGTAAGAGCACCCAATCATCCTCCTTCGATTTCAAGTCGCGACGATGGCGATCGGCTGCCTTTTTCTGTCGTTCTTGAGACTTCTGCAAAGTCTCGCGAACCTTGGCAAAAGCCGTATCCAAATCTCGCGAATATTCATCCGCTTTAAATATCTAATCTTTCGTGCTCAGAAGGATGGAACCTTCGCAACACTTTCAACGATCTCAAATGGCGTCTTCCCCGTCGAAGAGTGTATCTTGTTATTGTAGGCAAATTCCACCAAAGATAAGTTCTTTTCCCATTGAGTCTTCTGATCCGAGATACAAGACTTCAATAAATCTCAAACCACTGAATTGGCAATCTCAAATTGCCCGTCAGTCTGCAAGTGGAACGATGACGAGAACTGCCACCGCATGCCAATGTTCTCCCAAATTGCCTTCCAAAACAAACTCATAAATCTGGGGTCTCTGTCGGAGACAATCGTCTCAGACGTGCCATGTAATTGGAAAATCATGGTGATCATTCTGTGTGCTCGGGAGATCAAAAATGAAATCCATTGCAATACTTTCCCAGGGGTGGGTGGGTATGGGTAAAGGCTGTAACAATCCCTGTGCCTTATTCCTGTCAAACTTGACCTTCTTGCATACTAAGCAACTGTGCACAAATTCTTCCACATCCTTTTTGAGTCTCGGCCAAAAGAAGTATCTCTCTACCCCCTTCATGGTGGTAGCAATGCCGCGGTGACCCGTAAAAGGTGGACAGTGGCATTTAGTCATAACCTTTTCCCTCAACGGCTGTGTAACACACAACATAGTCTTTTTCATCAAGTAGCCTTCCCGAAGGGAGTATCCAGCTACCGACTCCCCATCCCATATCCATGTTAAAATATCTGCAAAATCTATATCTGTGGCATACTGATGAACCATATCCTCGAAGCTCCTATGATGTATCGCGGAAATAGCCAGAACCAACGGCTTCCGAGACAAAGCATCTGTCACCACATTCGTCTGTCCCTGCACATGGACAATCTTGAAGTGAAACTGTGACAAGATGTTCGCCCACCGTATTTGCTTTTCCGAAAGCTGCTCTGTGACAAGAAGTAGCGCAAACTCTGATGGTCTGGAAAGACAGTAAAACCGAGTAGGTAATGCCGCCACTGAGTAAGAGCATGGATAACCGCCAAAAGCTCTTTCTCATAAATCTGTGCTGTCATCTCTGGCCTAGAGAACAATCGGCTCTCGAAAGCAATGACATGGCCTTCTTGCATTAAGACCGCACCCAAACTATGACCACAAGGATCACAATATACTTCAATGACTTCTACAAGTCCGGCAAAGTCAAATTTGGTCTTGTAGTCAATTTCTTGTTCAATGTTTGAAAGGAAGTCACCTCTGTGGATCCCCACGAGAAAGGGACTCCTTTCTGTATCAATATATGCAAAGGGGAAGCAACCTCTGCAAACTTTCGTATGAACCGCTAGTACGAACACATTCTTCAAATCGGGCCAATCACGTATAGTCTCTATCTTGGCCGAATCCACTTGCACTCCTGCTGCTGAGACAAAGTGTCCCAAAAAGTCTCTGAAACAGATGATCTCTGTGTTTTGCCTCATTCTTGGCGAAACAATGATATCATCAAAGAAATTGCCTACAAATAGCCTGTACTCTTGAAAAATCCCGTCCATCATCCGGTTAAATGTCGTAGGAGCATTGGTTAAGCCAAAAGGCATCACCAAAAACTCAAATAATCCAAAAAGTAGTCCGGAAGGCTGTCTTGTAGACATCTCCCGTCGCGATTCGGATCTGATGATATCCACTCTTTAGATCAATCCTGCTAAAGCACGAGGATCCCTGTAATCTGTCGAGTATATCTTCGATCCTAGGAATCGGAAATCTGTTCTTGATGGTGATTTTGTTGAGAGCTCTATAATCGATGCACATTCTCCAAGATCCGTCTTTCTTCAAATCTAGCAACAGTGGAGAGCAGTACGGTGAAGTACTAGGCTGGACAATACCCTTTTCCAAGAGGTCTTTCACTAGGTTCATAATTTTTTTTCATTCTGTACTCGGCTCACGCAGTAAGGTGGCCGGTTCGGTGGTTTGCTTCCAGGTATCAGGTCAATGGTCTGATCTTCAGGCCCTCTGAAAAGCAATCGGCATGAGTGTTGAGAGAAATCTTGGCGTTCTTTTGATCAGGTCAAAACATATTCAACCTTTATCCATCGTTCAGTTCTCTCCCAAAAGAATGAGTAAAGAAACTGAAGTTCATCAAGTACAATTCTCTGAGCCCTTCATTTATCAAAGTCGCTTTCTCGGCCGGGTAGTCAACCACGGTGTAGTTCTTGTGGTACCAAGGGATCCTGAGTAGAACGTCACTCGCGTGCCGTGAACACCCCTGTCATTGCAAGCGAAATTTGCCAATGCTCAGTGTAATGGCAACATCCCATCCGGGTGCCAGTCGAACTACCTCCGCCTCTGGCGTCAGTCTGTCGGGCGTAATTCCAAATCGAGCCGCCAATTCCAAGTGAAAAGAAATTGGCCTTGGCTCCTTCAAAAGAGCTTCTTGATCCTTCACTTTGCCCCAAGAGCGGCAAAGTTTGTACTTTCAGTCATTTGATTCGGTGCAGGTCCCACGCCATGTGGTACCCGTTCTGCTTTTCTATCTGCCTTTCCTGCCACGTTCCTCAGCTGCTCTCGAACTCTTAGGCCTATCGTCGTCTTTATCATTCTGTCCTTTCTGTGCCTTTTTAGGGCATTTCGCAGAGATGTGTCCATGTTCCCCGCATCCAAAGCACTTCCCCTCCTTGATGAATCGAGCTCGCTCCTGAGGAGTAAGCTTGGGTCGTGCATCCTTTTTCTCTGGGTTGCTCTTTTTCTTTCTACTTTCATTCCCAGAAGTCTGTTCGGCTGGTTGTGTCATGTTCTCATCTGTGGGGCAGGTCAGACTGCCAGAGTGAATGGCAAAACCCCGCTTCGCATGACTCATCAACTCCTGAATAGAAGCTGACTTCTGCTCCAAGCAGTGATCTCGGATCTTTGTAGGTAGACCCAAGGTGAACCGCTTAATCTGTTCTCTGAACGAGATCTTCTTGAATGAAGAGGCGGGTAGAAAAGAGCTCCAGAATCTTTCACAATAAGCATTGATTGTATCTTTCTTGGTCATCCGAAGATGGTTCCAAGCAGCTCGTATATCTCGTTCATATTCTTGCGTCAACCAAGAAGAAATAAAAAGCTTCTTAAATTTCAGCCATTTAACTGGCGCAGTCTTGTTTAAAAGAAGCGTGGACCACCAAGTACGAGCATTCCCCTTAAAGTAAGAGGTAGGTCTCCGAATCTTGGAGTGCTCTGAATAGCGTCCTCCCACGAAAGCGATGTCAACTGTTGTATAAAAGACATAGCCTTCGAAGCATCTGAGTATCCTGAAAAAGTTTCAAACTTGATCGAGTGGCCACCTTCCTTAAACTCTCGGACTTTCTTGCTTTTATCTTCGAGAAAGTCATACTGGTTGGCTTTGTAAAAATTCTTCTTGTTCGCATAAAAGTATCCGTGATCGGAATCTGAGCTGTTTGTAGACGAGTCCTCAGTAGAACTGTCAGTCTCTGGGCGAGATTTAGCCTTCTTTGCCTTTTTCTTGTCCTTTCCGAAGCTTTGTTTCTTGCATCGCTTTTTACCTTTTCTGTCTTCTTCGCTCGAATCTGAAGAGCTAGAAGGATTGGCAGATGAAGAAGAAGAAGAAGAAGAACTGGGTACTCCTTCAAATCGAACACACTTCTTCTTTTTCTTTGCCTTGTCGAATGTCGACTGACGACCCAAATATCCCGGGAAGTCAGTGCCTTTCTTCTGCTTTTGTCGTGCTTTTTGGCTTTCTTTTGCGCGTCAAAAAGCTGAGCAATCCGTGCATCAACCACCTCTTGTAATTCCTTCTCTGAGTACTGTTTGTGATCAGAAGGTTTCTTGAGAGCGGGTTTCAGGGGTGGTGTAGTGGTTTTCTTCCACTGCGCATGCACTTCCTGAAAAGAAGTCTCGCTCATATTTGTGCTCGGATCCTTAGTAAAACTGAGGATCATCTTTGTTGCATCGCCGATCAATTGACGACGCTTCATCTCTCTTTGCTCCGCCTGAGTAGGCCGAGGCGGGCCATACTCTCTGTCAGAATCTTTGTTGTGATCCCTGCCCGCATCTACAGATGCAAAGGGAGTCGACTGATCCTTGCGTGAAGCCATAGGTGCCGCGGAATTTTTTTTTTGAGATCGGATTTCTTGTAGAAGAGAAATCGGCCGTGCTCTGATACCACTGTAGTCAAGAATCAATCACGACAGCACCAAATAACCACTTCAAAACAATTCACAGATCACAATAGATTTGCACTGGCCCGGCGGAGTTCCGTGCCTAGAGATATTGGCCCCAAAGACTGGCACCCCTTTCGGTATTTCTTTATGTATTAAAGCAATGTCAAAGTGCAAAGAGCGGTTAGGGTTTCACTCTCAGACTCTGCGTCCAGATGCTATGAGAAGTGAGGCCCTCACCGCATATTTAAATGTTAAAAGGGATGCCCAAAAGCGGAGCCCCGAAAGCTTGAAAGCAAAAGCAGATTCTCTCCTTCTGTCAATGAGAGTAAAAATAAAGCAATTCAACTCTCTCTCTCATCCAATTCTTTTCGTAGCAAAAAGCCAAAAGCTTGGATTTTGCGTCGCTCAAAAATAATAATCCCCCCCCCCCCCCCCCCCCCCCCCCCAACCTCTGTGAGTTCCGGAAATCAGGGTTTCTGCAAAATTAGGGTTTCTGCTGTCGGTAGCCACGTCATCACTTTGTGACATGCAGCCCTATGGGTGCCAGCTTTTGGACCGAATGCGCTTTTAGATCTTGCTACTTGCTATGTAACTGCTTTTGGACTGGATGCTTTTAGATATTGCTACTTTTTATGTAAGTGCTTTTGAATGGGCCTAGAGCCTTTCAATATGTACAGTGGGCTCTCTCTCTCTCTCTCTCTCTCTCTCTCTCTCTCTCTCTCAATCTACCCGTGGGGGATGCAGAGCAGAGCCACATAGTTGTACCTTGTTGAAGCAATATAAAGAAATACCGAAAGGGGCGCCATCGTTTGGGGCCATTGTAGTCTAGGAGTTTAACCTCGCCACTCCGCATCTCGTGTGGATTCTCTCCTTCTTGATTCTCTCCTTCTTTCTGCTCAATTGTTTGAAGTGTTAATTGTGTCTCTCAGTCTGCTCTTTTAGTTGGCACGTGGTGCTCGTCCCGTTACATTTGCAAAAGTCTCGAGCGCTGCATAAGAAGGCAATTGACAAGCACCAACATGACTTGTAGTTGAAGTAAAATGATTGGGTGCTCCTTCAGCTTGAGAAGGCACGCCTTAGAAAGAGGAGGGTAAGAAGAGGCTTTTCCAAAGCTGAGTATACGATGCTATGGGCCCTTCCAAGTTTCGAAAAAGATCAATGATGTGTCCTTCAGACTGAAGTTGCCAGATGCTTGGAAGATTCACAATGCATTTCATGTGATTCTCGAGATCTTTGAAGGGGGGTCAGGTGACAGAGGACAAGGAGCCAGAGGAGGAACCAAAAGTAGCAAGGCAAGGAAAGTGAAGGGTAAGCCGGTCTACGTTTATTTGGTCAAGTTCAGGAATTATCAAGCTCTTGATGCAAAGTGGATGGAGGATGACTATGCCTCAGTTATTAGAGCTTTACCTTGAGGCCTTTGGTTTAGCTCCATCTATTCCAAAAGTGCACGTCAAATTTGCGGGTTAAATTTGGTGCGTGTGCGATGTGTGTTGCAGAAGAGAGGAGCCACTTCATTCCCAGGTCACAGATTGCCGAGAAGGGAATGGAGTCAACTGAACTCTTTTTGATTTTTTTGGGGTGCTGAGGTTCACAATACTGTGTTGAGTGGCATAATGGTATATACATAAAAAGTTGACCATGGTTTGTGGGATTATGGTTGGGATTTCAACTGATCGATTGGTGTACTCTTGCAAATGTGTTTTTGTATGAACTTCGAGTAGGAGCGGTGAAATGTCTGCAACATTTTGTCTTTAGTTATCGGTAGGGGTGATATTGATGATTAATATGGTGAATTTAGTGCATCTAGACATCTGCTTGAGATTAGTGAGATCTGGATGTGATGGCTAAATGATTCATGGGAGTCACAATTCATGTATGAGGTCTTGTTGAGGGCAAATATGTGAATGTGATTTTAGTGCATCAACGATTCTATTTGGATGAGATGACTGGATACTGATCCTATCGCATCAAAGGTTCTGAAAGGAGTTTGATGTCTAGATAGTGATCTTCGTGCATTAACAGTTTTGGATTAGATGAGATGACTAATTTCATTGTTTGCATATGACTGTTTAGTGTAATCTATGTGAATGTTAATAAAAAATTGAGTGTGCACTAGGATTTGTGTAGATGCATGCTTTGTGAATGTATTGTATTGTGGGCTGGTCATTGGCATGTTTGCATGGAATTAGTGAAGTGATATGAATGATGAATGACAGGATTTAGTGAGCCATCTGGTAGAGATCCGTGCGATCTGGATGTGATGGCTAAATATGTCATGATGATCACGATTCATGTCTGAGATCTCGACGGGGATACTGATGTGAATGTGATTGTGATTGTACAATAACCAGTGTTCTTTGTGCTAGTGCATGGTTTGAGTGGTCAAATGCATGTATGTATATACTATAGAGTTAATGTCTAGTGAGCTGGTTTATTATTTATTTTTTGTTTTGTAGGCGTAATCTGTCAGAATGGCCACAGAAGATGCAATGAAGACATGAAGTGGCCTCAGATCTAGTGGACCCCTCGACTCTGATTTGGCCTGACTGGGATGGACACCTTGACTCTGATCTGGCCTGATTGGGATGGACACCTTGACTCCGATAAGATCCTCTGACACTAAAACACCTGCAACGAAGACATGAATTGGCCTCCGATCTGGTGGGCACCTCGATTTGATAAGATCCTTTGACACTAGAGAACACCTACAGTGCCACACACATATACAAGGCAATTGTTGCTTACTACTCTTAGTGATTCCAAAACTAAGGGTAAAGGCGTAGACTACTACTAACTAGTATCCGGATCATTTCACAACTCACAAATGCTCCACCCTCGAGGAAAGAGTTTGAAATCCGCACCTTCGGGCACATACCACATGTCAGATCTCCAAGCCGCTACAGGAGGTGCAAAGAGTGTGGACAACCGAGGCTACGGAGAACTCAACTGTCCGATGACGAAGAACCAAAGAACTGTACCAACCATGACTTATCATGCACGAACTACAAACTGTATTTGAAGTAACTTCATCGGAACTGAGAGTGAAAACTGCTATTGATCTTTCTCTATCTGGAACACTTTCCAAGAGAATATCACCCCACTTTGAGAGTGGATCGGGAACTTATATCCAACAAAAAGACACACACATCAATACTGAGGCTGTAGCTAATACAGCAAGATCAAGAGTTTTTGCACCCAAACTCTGCAAGAAAGCAACTAAAGAGACTGTCAATCCTGTTGGTTGTATGTGGAACCAAAAGAACTGAAAGGAATAGTTTGCAGAAATTGACTCCCAAGATGACTCCACAGCCCCCTCTGAAGGGAGAACAAGCAGACTATGGATAACTGCAATACCTCCTCAACACTCTCTACTTGTGCCACTGGATCACCCAAGCAGGGTTGTTCTCGTCCGTCATACGGCTCGTCCCGTCTTGTCCCGTCCCGTCCGGTGTCGTCCCGTCCCGACGTCCCGTACATTCCGTCCGGCCTTTAAAAAAAAAAAAAAAGGTCCGTTTGACCGGCTACAAGAGGTAGAGGTGCAAGAGCTTCCCATGCTCATGGCCGTGGCCGTGGGCGTGAGATGGAGGCTACTACTCCTACAACCTATGTGCGGCGAGGCTCGGGAAGCGGCTCCATTGCGGTGGCCTCTATTTTGGAGGATGTGCCTATTTGTAGATCCAACACTACGGACCCTAGAGAGCCGGAGTATGACGAGGAGGGAAATCTCCTTAGTGAGGGAGATTATGACACACCACAATCCGATTCATGTGAGGATGAAGATGACATCGATGAGCAATGCTCACAAGAGGAAGATGATGATGATGATGAGAGCGGAGAAAGCTCTTAGACTTTAGTGTCTCTCATATCTTTTTTGACCCTACTTCCACTTTTTGCACGATTGAGGCTTAAAAGGCTTACTTTTTTGTATCATCTCGATTATCAAATCTCAACTTAGCTTTTTGATTTATGACATATGTAATGCGAATCGCAATTCATACCCATTGTGTCTCATTGTCTTGATTCTCAACTCTTGAGTGTTGGCACTTGGCACTTGCAAGTTGCATTCTTGTCCAATGTGATAATCAATTGTCTATTTGTCCTAAGTGTAAAATCTAGGGTTAAGAATTGCGTGTTTTTATTTTTGAATGTACGTAACCATGTCGTACGACATAAAATTTTCTAGTTCGATGAGTACCGTACGTCTTCGTACGTGGACAAAACGTATGTGACCGTACGAGACCACCCTGCACCCAAGGTAGGTGACTCCAAAAGAAAATATACCTGTGGAACCTAGAACCAAATCTGGGAGAATCGAGAAGATCGTCTCCCCACTTCGACGAATGCTCTAGCTAATTGTAACTGGCTCTTGGTCTAAGAAGACCATTATCCACTTGTACGAAACTCCATGCCAGTCTATGGATAAGGGAAGTAGGTGTGTCTTGAAGGGTACAGTCTCCAGGGATCATTTGGAAGACAAAATATAGGAACTACTTTTTGGATGCACTCGAAAGAGCAACCATCACACCACAAATCTGAAAGACCAAGCAACCACTGAAGTGGCTCACTAACTGCACTATGGGCTAAAGCACAACATTCAAAGCCGCAAGACGCGGGCAAGGAAACCAAGAACCAAAAGACACCGTGTATGTACTTTGCTGAATGGAACAATGGTGGTCAACTGAAGATAATAATCTGGAAGCCTGCTCTTAAAGAGAAGTATCCTCAAAAGTACGCTTTGAGGTAACAAGAGACTTAATGTCACGTCGGAACAGGGCAACCACTCCTCTCAAAAGATAGGAAGCCCCCCTTTTTGCTCAATCCTCGGAAAAGAGAATAAGTACCACCAAAAAGAAATCCGAGACAACCTAAAGTAAATTGCTTCCGTAGTAATTGAATAGCAAAACGTGAATCTCATACAACGGGAGACTCAAAGAGGATCACACCACCGATAAACTCGAATTGCTAAGAATCGGAAGACGTGAAGGGTTGTCGCCTGAGGATTATGTTTGCCAAAGAAACTGTTGGGGACCCGCAATACCTAGCTACTCAAGCAAAGTCCCTAAGATCAAACCATATGAAATACCCCTGTCATCCATAATCCACAACTTGGTACAAAGTGCAACTGAATCATCAACTTGCTACCCCTCTGATAGATATCTTTGTTGATAATTCTTGTAACAAACTTGGACACCCCAAGTCAAGACACCCCAAGTCAAGACACCCCAAGTCAAGATTTTACCGTGACACAGCAGACATTCACTTCAAAACAATTCACAATTCACACTTGAGTCGACACGGCCCGGCGTAGTTCCGTGCCTAGAGATATTGGCCCCAAAAACTGGTGCCCCTTTCGGTATTTCTTTTTGTATTAATCTGTGTTCAAAGTACAAGAGAGTGGGAGGGTGCTCACTCTCAGACTTTGCATCCAGATGCTCTGAGAAGTGAGGCCCTACCCACTTATTTATTGGTTACAAGGGATGCTAAAAAGCAAAGCCCCAAAAGCCATCAACTTTTAAAAGCTTCTTAAATAAAGCAACTGGCCCAAAAGCTGCCCCAAAAACAGCCAGCATAAATCTAGGAAATCCGTACATCAGCGCAAAAAGCAGAAATCTATACTGCAGGCCACGTCAGCACTGTCAGCGTGAAACGCGACGGAATATCCGGAACTGCCACGTCAGCCTGTCTTCGCGTTTTACAGGTCTGTATGTTGTCGCCAGCCTGTTTGGTGTGTCCAGGAGCATGCCACACTATCCAGGGCCATGCCACGTCACCCATTTGTGACATGCCCCCCTCTTGAAAGCATTGTAATCGCCTTGGATTACGCCTGCAAAATAGACAGAGGCCATAAACTGTCTTAACAGACACTGACTGTTAGTACCGACACACTTGGAACAACACATCTAGATCATATACCAATGGACAACCACATCACAGGACATCACACGACAAATCACATTAAAAAATCATTCCAAATCTCAGACCATGATTAATCGGCAACGTATTTAGCAATCGCATCTAGATGTAGTCGGGACCTCACAAATGTCCGATTAACTACTCCATATTGCAATCATGTCTATAGCGATTTATGAGACCGAAATGCTGCAGTCATTTTGTCACAAGACGGGCACCATGTGCCAATAGAAAAGAACAGACTGAACAGACTTTTAGCACTTCAATAACAACTGAATTGAAAGAGAGAGAGACGACACGTGACACGGAGTGGCAGAATTCCACCCCAGAGAGTATCGGCCCCAAACCTTGGCGCCCCTTTCAGTATTTCTTTATATTGCATTAACACAGTACAAGCCGGTACTCCAGACTCTGCACCTTCTCCAGGAAGCATGCCAGAGAATGAGCCCTAGCCTCATATTTAAAGGCCCTTGGCCTGAAAAGCAGTTTACATGAAAAGCCTTCAAACTCAAAAGCTTCTGGTCCAAAAGCAATGCCAAAAAGCTGCTAGCATAAAATCACGGAAATCTGTACATTTGCCACGTCATCAACCAGCGCAAAAATAACGTGAAAGTGCGTACAGCCCGCCTCGTCATCATGCCAGCGCAATTTTTGGAAATCTGCCACGTCATTAGTTTGTGCAAGTCTCTTTTTGTGTGTGTGTGAGAGTCCTGCTTTATTTTAATCCTTTATGTCACTTGGGGCCCCATCGGACGGGGTCCCCATAAGTTGGTAGGACTTCTTCTTCTGTTACTTGTTCTTCTTAGGGTTTAGGCCCCTCGGCCCACATATGCAAGTTGCTCCCTTCTTCCAAGCTTGACACATCAGCAATTTGTGACATCTCCCCTTCTTGAAAGAGAGTAATTGTCCACGATTATAGCATATATGCAAAACAACTGAAGTTAGCTCGAAAAAATTTCCGAGAGTCATTCCGGGGGACATTCAATTTGCTCTTTTTGTTAAGGAGTTAACTTTTTCCTTTCGGCTCTTTTGATCAAGGAGTTAGCTTCTCTTTTCGTCCCGATCGGAACTCATGATATTCCGGCGTAGTAAAATTAGCCATCACACCCAGATCGTACTGATCTGCCACGGGTGTCTTGATGCACTAAAATTGCGTACCCAGGCAATCTCATCCAATTAGGAATATTCAGTGGTTGGCACATCACAATGCAACACAAATGCTCACATATGCATGTTACAAGACACAGAAACATAAAGCCGCCAATGAACACTCCTCCCGCATAAGCTAACAAGGTCTGGGCCGGGAGATATTCAACGACTCCCTCATTACTCCTCCCACATAACCTAAAAAGGTCCTCGCCGGGAGATATAGGGGCCTTTTACAACCAAACGCCCCCCAGACCGCAGCCTGCGTCGTTTGGAGGTGCTGAGAGTAACCACTGCTGAGACTTCTTAATACTCCTCCCGCATAACCATCCAGGTCCGGGCTGGGTGTCACAACAACAATAATCCCCCGGTAAAATAACCACAAGGGTCCGGGCCATGAGTATGAACAAGCATTCTCGAGATAGCAATTGCACTAAACCTCCAAGGTCATCTGCTCGTAAAGAGACATCTAGTGGGAGATGTCGAGAAATTTCAAGTTATAATCTGCTAGGAGGTTTCCATGGCAAGCATTTCAGGATACCCCACTTTGCCAGAAGTTGCAGTTCGAAGGAAGATGTCAGAAACCATATAACTTCGGGAATTTTTTTTCTTGAAAGCTTGCCAAGTACGTGGAGTATGCTGCTTGGTAGCTATCAACATCTGCATGGCACTGCCTCTAAGAAAAACAACAGCTCGAAACAAATCTTGGATCCTTCTCTTGTAAGTGATCTTTGTCACAAAATGATGACGTGGCGGACATCAAAAACTAATTTTTGCCAGAAACCCTAATTTCCGGAAATTGCGGAGGCTTTATATATATATATATATATATATATATATATATATATATATATATATATATATATATATATATATATATATATATATATATATATATATATATATATGGAAAATGATGAGCAACGCAAATTTCGCTTTTTCTCTACTTAATGAGAAAGAGAGAGAGAATGCTTTTGCTTTTAAGTTTTGACTCTGTGTGAGAGAGAGAGAGCAATTGTTTTTGATTTGAAGCTTTTGGGGCTCTGCTTTTGGGCATCCCTTGTAACCTTTAAATTAGTGGTGAGGGCCTCACTTCTCAGAGCATCTCGAGGCAGAGTCTGAGAGTGAAACCCTAACCGCTCTCTTGTACTTTGATGATTGATTAATACAAAAAGAAATACCGAAAGGGGCGCCAGTCTTTGGGGCCAATATCTCTAGGCACGGAACTCCGCCGGGCCAGTGCAAATCTATTGTGATCTGTGAATTGTTTTGAAGTGGTTATTTGGTGCTGTCGCAGTTGATTCTTGACTTGGAGTGTCCAAGTCTGTTACAGTGGTATCAGAGCACGGCCCATTTCTCTTCTATGGGAAATCCGATCCCCAAATTTTTTTTCCGCGGCACCTATGGCTTCAGGCAATGATCAGTCGACTCCCTTTGCATCTAGAGATGCGGGCTGGGATCACAACGAAGATTCAGATAGAGAGTATGGCACGCCTCGGCCTACTCAGGCGGAGCAAAGAGAGATGGAGCGTCATTTATTGATTGGCGATGCAACAAAGATGATGCTCAATTTTGCCAAGGACTCGAAGATGGCAAAATATATGAACCATACCTCTTTGGAAGAGGTACAGACGGAGTGGCAGAGAACCACAACACCACTCCCGAAACCCGCTCTCAAGAAACCTTTTGCCTCCAAGGAATATACGGAGAAGGAACTGGAGAACGTGGTTGATGCACGGATTGCTCAGCTTTTCGACGTGCAAAAGAAGGACAAAAAGCACGGCAAAAAGCACAAGAAAGGCACTGACTTCCCGGGATATTTGGGTCGTCGGTCGACATTTGACAAGGCAAAGAAACAGAAGAAGCATGTTCAATTTGAAGGAGTACCCAATTCTTCTTCTTCTTCTTCTTCTGACAGTTCTTCTAGCTCTTCAGATTCGAGCGAAGAAGACAGAAAAGGTAAAAAGCGAAGCAAGAAACAAAGCTTTGGAAAGGGCAAGAAGAAGGCTACATCTCGCCCAGAGACTGACAGTTCTACTGAGGACTCGTCTACAGACAGCTCAGATTCCGATGACGGAAAGTTTTATGCGAACAAGAAGAATTTTTACAAAGCCAACCAGTATGACTTTCTTGAAGATAAAAGCAAGAAAGTCCGAGAGTTTAAGGAAGGTGGCCACTCGATCAAGTTTGATACCTTTTCAGGATACTCAGATGCTTCGAAGGCTTTGTCTTTTACACAGCAGTTTGACATCGCTATCGCGCGAGGACGCTATTCAGAGCACTCCAAGATTCGCAGAGCTGCCTCTTATTTTAAGAGGAATGCTCGTACTTGGTGGTCCACGCTTCTTTTAAACAAGACTGCGCCAGTTAAATGGCTGAAATTTAAAAACCTTTTTATTTCTTCTTGGTTGACGCAAGAATATGAACGAGATATACGAGCTGCTTGGAACCATCTTCGGATGACCAAGAAAGATACAATCAATGCTTATTGTGAAAGATTCTGGAGCTCTTTTCTACCCGCCTCTTCATTCAAGAAGATCTTGTTTAAAGAACAGATTGAGCGGTTTACCTTGGGTCTACCTACAGAGATCCGAGATCACTGCTTGGAACAGAAGTCAGCTTCTATTCAGAAGTTGATGAGTCATGCGAAGGGGGGCTTTGCCATTCACTCTGGCAGTTTGACCTACCCCACAAATAAGGCCATGACACAACGAGCCGAACAGACTTCTGGGAATGAAAGTAGAAAGAAAAAGAGCAACCCAGAGAAAAAGGATGCACGACCCAAGCTTACTCCTAAGGAGAGAGCTCGCTTCATCAGAGAGGGGAAGTGATTTGGATGCGGGCAACATGGACATATCTCCGCGAAGTGCCCTAAAAAGGCACAGAAAGGACAGAATGATAAAGACGACGACAGGCCTGAGAGTTCGAGGGCAGCTGAGGAGCGTGGCAGAAAAGGCAGATAGAAAAGCAGAAGTGGTACCACATGGCAGGTTGCTTCCCCTTTGCATACCTTGACTCAGAAAGGAGTACCTTTCTCGTGGGGACCCACAAAGGTGACTGCCTTTCGGACATTGAAAGAGAAATTGACTACGGGACCTATTTTGACTTTGCCGGACTTGTAGAAGTCATTTGAAGTATATTGTGATGCTTGTGGTCGTAGTCTGGGTGCGGTCTTGATGCAAGAAGTCCGTGTCATAGCTTACGAGAGCCGTTTGTTCTCTAGGCCGGAGATGACAACAGAGATCTATGAGAAAGAGCTTTTGGCGGTGATCCAGGCTCTTACTCAGTGGCGGCATTACCTACTCGGAGCGGATTTTACTGTCTTTACAGACCATCAGAGTTTGCGCTACTTCTTGTCACAGAAGCAGCTTTCGGAAAAGCAGATGTGGTGGGCGAACATCTTGTCACAGTTCCACTTCCAGATTGTCGATGTGCAGGGAGAAAAGAATGTGGTGGCATATGCTTTGTCTCGGAAACCGTTGGTTCTGGCTATTTCCGCGCTACATCATAGGAGCTTCGAGGATATGGTCGATCAGTATTTCACAGATACAGATTTTGCAGATATTTTGACACGGATACGGGATGGGGAGACAATAGCGGGATACTCCCTTCGGGAAGGCTACTTGATGAGAAAGACTATGTTGTGCGTTACACAGCCGTTGAGGGATAAGGTTATGACTGAATGCCACTATCCACCTTTTACGGGTCACCGCCGCATTGCTACCACCATGAAAGGGGTAGAGAGATACTTCTCTTGGCCGTGACTCAAAAAGGACGTGGAAGAGTTGTGCGCAGTATGCCAGAAGGTCAAGTTTGATAGGCATAAGACACAGGGATTGTTACACCCTCTTACCCATACCCACCCGCCCCTGGGAAAATATTGAAATGGATTTCATTTTTGATCTCCCGAGAACACAGAATGATCACGATGATTTTCCGATTACATGGCACGTCTGAGACGATTGTCTCCGACAGAGACCCCAGATTTATGAGTTTGTTTTGGAAGGCAAATTGGGAGAACATTGGCACGCGGTCGCAGTTCTCGTCATCGTTCCACTTGCAGACTGATGGGCAATTTGAGATTGCCAATTCAGTGGTTTTAGATTTATTGAAGTCTTGTATCTCGGATCAGAAGACTCAATGGGAAAAGAACTTACCTTTGGTGGAATTTGCCTACAGTAACACGATACACTCTTCGACGGGGAAGACGCCATGTGAGATTGTTGAAAGTGCTACGAAGGTTCCATCCTTCTTGAGCACGAAAGATTAGATATTGGAAGCGGATGAATATTCGCGAGATTTGGATACGGCTTTTGCCAAGCTTCGCGAGACTTTGCAGAAGTCTCAAGAAGGACGGAAAAGGCAGCGGATCACCATCGTCGCGACTTGAAACTGAAGGAGGATGATTGGGTGCTCTTACTTTTGAGAAGGCACGCCTAAGAAAGAAAAAGGGAAAGGAGAGGCTTTTTCCAAAGCTTATTATGTGATACTACGGACCTTTCCAGATTACTGAAAGGATGAATGATGTCTCCTTCCGATTGAAACTGCCAGATACTTGGAGGATTCACAATGCATTGCATGTGAGTCTCTTGAACCCTGTTAAGGATGATGTGCCTGATGATGGGGAGCTTGATGAGCAACCCGCAGTGGAAGAAAACGAGGAGATCCTTGTTCCTTAACAGATTTTGGCACATAATGATACGAAGAAAGGTAAAGTCCGAAGGCGGTTCTTGGTTTAGTTCAAGAACTTTCCGGCATTTGATGCGAAGTGGATGGAGGAGGAGGACCTAGCAGATACTCCTCGGATTGTGAAATTTTACCTCGATGTTTTGGTTTAGCATAGTCTACTCCAAACGGAACCGAGAAACTCAGCTTGGCCGACGATCTGGTGCAGTGGGATGCACATGAGGGGAATTACTCCGCTCCTTTGTCAACAGATGCCTCGATTTTGATACTAAAGTCATTGATGTCTCTTTGAGCTTCAGGGATACTGAGAGGTGACAGTATTCTGTTGGATGACTTTATGAAATGGAATTCCTGATTATGATACTGATTTGTTCTTGACTTCTTGTGAGTGCAGGAATTGATAGACGAAATGACTGCAGCATTTTGGTCTGATTGATCTTGAATAGACATGGTTGCAATAGGGGTTAGTCAATCGGACATCGTTGAGGTCCCGATTGGACCTAGATGTGATTGTTAGCTACATTGCCGATAAATCATGGTCTAAGATCCGAATGAATGTTGAATGTCATGTGATGTCCTGTGATGTCTGGTGATGTGACTGTCGATTTTGTACATGTGCTAGATGTGTGTTCCTAGTACGTAGGTACTAACAGTCAGTGTCTGCTAAGACGGTTTATGGCTTTTGTCGGTTTTGCAGGCGTAATCGCGGTCGATTACAATGCTTTCAAGAGGGGGATATGTCACAAAGTGATGACGTGGCGGACAGTAGAAACCCTAATTTCTGCCAAAAACCCTAAAATTCATGCAAACCCTAATTTCTGCGAGAAACCCTAATATCCGGAAATCGCGGAGGCTTTATATTTTTTTTTCTGGAAAATGATGAGCGACGCAAATTTGGCTTTTTGTCTACTTAATGAGAAAGAGAGAGAGAATGCTTTTGCTTTCAAGTTTTGACTCTCTGTGAGAGAGAGAGAGCAATTGTTTTTGATTTGAAGCTTTTGGGGCTCTGCTTTTGGGCATCCCTTGTAACCTTTAAATTAGTGGTGAGGGCCTCACTTCTGAGAGCATCTGGATGCAGAGTCTGAGAGTGAAACCCTAAGCGCTCTCTTGTACTTTGATGATTGATTAATACAAAAAGAAATACCGAAAGGGGCGCTTGTCTTTGGGGCCAATATCTCTAGGCATGGAACTCCGCCGGGCCAGTGTAAATCTATTGTGATCTGTGAATTGTTTTGAAGTGGTTATTTGGTGCTGTCGTGGTTGATTCTTGACTTGGAGTGTCCAAGTCTGTTACAATCTTTATGGCCTATGCCCTGTAAGACATGAGTGGTGAAGACCAGAGCGCACCCGATGCGCGATGAAGTAAGGGTGGGAGTTCCTAATAAGTCCGTGGTCGGAGCACGAAGCCGAAATTTCCAATGAACTTTTGAAAGTGCAATGTTGCTCTGTCTGCTCCTTGGTAGGACCGGTATGCTTTCAGGAAAGCACACGCCTGATGCTCTGATACCACTGTCACAAGATGGGCACCACGCACCGATAGAAAGGAACATACTGAATAGACTTTTAAATAGACGTTTAGCACTTCAATAACAACTGAATTGAAAGCGAGAGAGACGACACGCGACACGGAGTGGCGAAATTCCACCCCAGAGAGTATTGGCCCCAAACCTTGGCACTCCTTTCGGTATTTCTTTATATTGCGTCAACCCAGTACAAGTCGGTACTTCGGACTCTGCACCTTCTCCAAGAAGCATGCAAGAGAATGAGCCCTAGCCTCATATCTAAAGGCCCTTGGCTTGAAAAGCAGTTTACATAAAAAGCCTTCAAACTCAAAAGTTTCTGGTCCAAAAGCAATGCCAAAAAGCTGCCAGTGTAAATCACGGAAATCCGTATAGCTGCCACGTCATCAGCGAGCGCAAAACGCGGAAATCCGTACAGCCTGCCACGTCATCATGCTAGCTCAATTTTTGGAAAATCTGCCGCGTCATTAGTTTGCGCAAGTCTCTTTTTGTGTGTGTGTGAGAGTCCTGCTTTATGTTAATCCTTTATGTCACTTGGGGCCCCATCGGATGGGGTCCCCATAAGTTGGTAGGACTTCTTCTTCTGTTACTTGTTCTTCTTAGGGTTTAGGCCCCTCGGCCCACATCTGCAAGTTGGCTCCCTTCTTCAGGGCTTTCACACGTCAGCAGTGTGACACATTTAGTCTATCAGTTCCTGCACTTAAACAAGTCAAGTACAATTCAATTAGTATCATTTTCATTATCGGGAATTCAAGTTCATAAAGTCATATAGTAGAATATCGTTAGTTCAGCAGTATCCTTGAAACCCAAAGGGACATCAGTGACTCTATATCAGATCAAAATATCAGGCCAATCTGTCGACAAAGGAGCGGAGTGACTCCCCTCTTGTGCGTACCCGTTGTACTAGATTCGCCCATGCTGAAATCGGGGTTCTATCGGAGAAGACTATGCTAAACCGAATGCTTCAAGGTAAAGGTTCACAATCTGAGGAGTATCTGCTAGGTCCTCCTCCATCCACTTCGCATCCAATGCGGGATAGTTCTTGAATTTAACCAAGAACCGCCTTATCACTTTACCTTTAATCTTTCTATCTTTATGTGCCAATATCTATTATGGAATGAGTATCTCCTCGCTTTCCTCCACTTCGGGTTGCTCATCTGGCTCCCCATCATCGGGCACATCGCCTTTAAAAGGTTTCAAGAGACTCGCATGAAAAGCTTTGTGAATTCTCCAAGTATCGGGCAGCTTCAGTCTAAAGGAGACATCATTTATCTTTTCTTTTATCTTGAAAGGTCCATAGTATCTCATGCTAAGCTTTGGAAAAAGCCGCTCCTTTCTCTTTTTCTTTCTTAGATGTGCCTTCTAAGTTCTCAAAACGTAAGAGCACCCAAACGTCTTCCTTTAATTTCAAATCGCGACGGTGTCGATTTGCTGCCTTCTTGTGTCTTTCCTGAGATTTTCTAAAGCCTCCCGGACCTTGGCAAAAGTAGTGTCCAAGTTCCTCGTGTACTCGTCGGCTTCAAAAATCTTATCTTTTGTGCCTAGGAAGGGTGAAACCTTCGTAGCACCTTCAATAATCTCAAATGGCACCTTCCCTGTCGAAGAGTGAATCTTGTTATTGTAGGCAAATTCCACCAAAGGTAAAAACCTTTCTCACTGAGTCTTCTTGTCACAAAGTGATGACGTGGCTACGGACAGCAGAAACCCTAATTTCTGTCAGAAACCCTAAAATTCCTGCAAACCCTAAAATCTGCCAAAAACCCTAATTTTCAGCAAACCCTGATTTCTGAAAACTTAAACCCTAACTGCCGGCTGAAGCCCTAATTGGCTGAAAACCCTAAAAAACTGACACGTGAGCCGGCGTACAGATTTCCGGATTTGGCTGGCTGCTTTTCCCTCTTCCAAGCGACGTTGTTTGCGTCTTCTTGCTACGCATGGGATATATATATATATATATATATATATATATATATATATATATATATATATATATATATATATATATATAGAGAGAGAGAGAGAGAGAGAGAGAGAGAGAGAGAGAGAGAGAGAGAGAGAGAGAGAGAGAGAGAGAGAGAGAGAGAGCATCATTGCTTTTTTTTTGGATTAAAAGCTCAAGAGAGAGCTTGTGTGTGAGAGAGAGAAAACTCTGCTTTTGCTTTCTGGCTTTTGGGGCTCTACTTTTGGCATCCCTTGTAACTTTTAAATTGCTGTGAGGGCCTCACAGCAGAGTCTGAGAGTGAAACCCGAGCCACTCTCTTGTACTTTGAACTGATTAATACAAAAAGAAATACCGAAAGGGGCGCCAGTCTTTGGGGCCAATATCTCTAGGCACGGAACTCCGCCGGGCCAATGCAAATCTATTGTGATCTGTGAATTGTTTGAAGTGGTTATTTGGTTCTGTAGCTATTGATTCTTGACTTGGAGCGTCCAAGTCTATTACAGTGGTATCAGAGCACGGCCGATTTCTCTTCTACGGGAAATCCGATCCCCAAATTTTCTTTCCGGCAGCACCTATGGCTTCATGCAAGGATTAGTCGACTCCCTCTGCATCTGGAGATGCGGGTAGGGATCACAACGAAGATTTTGACAGAGAGTATGGCCCGCCTCGGCCTACTCAGGCGGAGCAAAGAGAGATGAAGCGTCGTCAATTGATTCGGTGATGCAACAAAAATGATGCTCAGTCAGTTTTGTGAAGGATCCGAAATTGGCAAAATATATGAGTGAGACCTCTTTTCAGGCAGTACATGCATAGTGGCAGAAAACCACTACACCACCACTGAAACCCGCTCTCAAGAAACCTTTGATCACAAACAATATTCAGAGAAGGAATTACAAGAGGTGGTTGATGCACGGATTGCTCAGCTTTTTGACGCGCAAAAGAAAGCCAAAAAGCACGGCAAAAAGCAGAAGAAAAGCATTGACTTCCCGGGATAGTTGGGTCGTCAGTCGACTTATGACAAGGCAAAGAAACAAAAGAAGCGTGTTCGATTTGAAGGAGTACCCAATTCTTCTTCTTCTTCTTCCTCTGACAGTTCTTCTAGCTCTTTAGATTTGAGCGAAGAAGACAGAAAAGGTAAAAAGCGAAGCAAGAAACAAAGCTTCGGAAAGGGCAAGAAAAAGGCAAGGAAGGCTAAATCTCACCCAGAGCCTAACAGTTCTACTGAGGACTCGTCTACAGACAGCTCAGATTTTGATGATGGAAACTTCTATGCGAACAAGAAGAATTTTTACAAAGCCAACCAGTATGACTTTCTCGAAGATAAAAGCAAGAAAGTCCGAGAGTTGAAGGAAGGTGGCCAATCGATCAAGTTTGATACTTTTTCAGGATACTCAGATGCTTCGAAGGCTTCGTCTTTTATACAACAGTTTGACATTGCTTTCGCGGGAGTACGCTATTCATAGCACTCCAAGATTCGGAGAGCTACCTCTTACCTTAAGGGGAATGCTCGTACTTGGTGGTCCATGCTTCTTTTAAACAAGACTGCGCCAGTTAAATGGTTGAAATTCAAAAAGCTTTTTATTTCTTCTTGGTTGACGCAAGAATATGAACGAGATATACGAGCTGCTTGGAACCATCTTCGGATGACCAAGAAAGATACAATCAATGCTTATTGTGAAAGATTCTGGAGCTCTTTTATACCTGCCTCTGCATTCAAGAAGATCTCGTTCAGAGAACAGATTGAGCGGTTCACCTTGGGTCTACCTACAGAGATCCGAGATCACTGCTTGGAGCAGAAATCAGCTTCTATTCAGGAGTTGATGAGTTATGCGAAGCGGGGCTTTGCCATTCACTCTGGCAGTCTGACTTACCCCACCGATGAGAACATGACACAACAAGCCGAACAAACTTCTGGGAATAAAAGTAGAAAGAAAAAGAGTAACTTAGAGAAAAAGGATGCACGACCCAAGTTTACTTCTCAGGAGCGAGCTCGATTCATCAAAGAGGGGAAGTGCTTTGGATGCGGGGAACATGGACACATCTCCACGAAGTGCCCCAAAAAGGCACAGAAAGAATAGAATGATACGGACTACGACAGGCCTGAGAGTTCGAGAGCAGCCGAGGAACGTGGACGAAAAGGCAATGAAAACAGGATTGGTTCCAGATTGTGTGGGTACCGATCCCGACACCATGGATGAGAGTACAAAACTTTGCTGAGCTTGGGGCAAAGTGAAAGATCAAGAGGCCTTGATTTTCTTTGATGGAGGAGCCAAGGCCAACTTCATTTCCCCGGAATGGGCGGCGCGGCTCGAGATTACTTCCGATAATGGGACCACTTGCAGAGGCAGTTCTAGCGGCACCAGGCAGGGACGTAGCCATTACACCTATCATTGGCAAACTTCGGTTGCATTGTCAGGGGTATTTGGGGCATGAGGACTTCTTCACAATGCCTTTGGAGGGTTGTGATGTTCTCTTAGGGATTCCCTGGTACCACAAGAACAACGCCGTGGTCGATTATCGGGCGAGAAAAGCGACTTTGACCACAGAAAAGAGCAGAACAATTGTACTTGATATAAACCTCAAGGGCAAGTCTGTCCCTATTGTATCGGCTTCGGCCATTTCAAAATTAATGAAATCCAGTCTGTTTGTTTGCTCGATCTTTATGAAAGAATTAAGCGATAAGGATAGGACAAATATGTCTAAACTTGATAAAGAACGCCAAGATTTTCTCCACTCTCACGCCGATTGCTTCTTAGAGGGCCTACCAAGCGAGCTACCCCCTGCTCGTCCTGAAGATCATACCATTGATCTGATACCTGGAAGCACATCACCGAACCGGCCACCTTACCGTGTGAGCCGAGCACAGAATGAAGAGATTATGAAGCAAGTGAAAGACCTCTTGGAAAAGGGTCTTGTCCAGCCTAGTACTTCACCGTATTGCTCTCCAGTGTTGTTGGTTTTGAAGAAAGACGGATCTTGGAGGATGTGCATCGATTATAGAGCTCTCAACAAAATTACCATCAAGAACAGATTTCCGATTCTTAGGATCGATGATATACTCGACAGGTTATAGGGATCCTCGTGCTTTAGCAGGATTGACTTGAAGAGTGGATATCATCAGATTCAAATCGCGCCCGAAGACGTCTACAAGACAGCCTTTCGGACTACTTGAGTTTTTGGTGATGCCTTTTGGCTTAACCAATGCTCCTGCGACATTTAACCGGATGATGGACAGGATTTTTCGAGAGTACAGACTATTTGTTGCAATTTCTTTGACGACATCATTGTTTTCTCCGAGAATGAGGCAGAACACAAAGATCATCTGCCTCAGGTTTTTCAGGCATTATGAGATCACAAGTTAGTGATTAATGCAAAGAAAAGTGATTTTTTCTTGCCAGAGATGCACTTTTTAGGACACATTGTCTCAGCAGCTGGAATGCAAATGGACCCGGCCAAGATAGAGACTATCCGTGATTGGCCCGATTTGAAGAATCCATGAAGTTAGAAGCTTCTTGGGACTGTGTTCGTACTACAGGCGGTTCATACGAAAGTTTGCAGAGGTTGCTTTCCCTTTGCATATCTTGACACAGAAAGGAGTCCCTTTCTCGTGGGGATCCAGAGAGGTGACTGCCTTTCGGACCTTGAAAGAGAAATTGACTACGGGACCAGTTTTGACTTTGCCGGACTTGCAGAAGTCATTTGAAGTATATTGTGATGCTTGTGGTCGTAGTTTGCGTGCGGTCTTGATGCAAGAAGGCCATGTCATTGCTTACGAGAGCCGATTGTTCTCTAGGCCAGAGATGACAGCACAGATATATGAGAAAGCTTTTGGCGGTTATCCATGCTCTTACTCAGTGGTGGCATTACCTACTCGGAGCGGATTTTACTGTCTCTACAGACCATCAGAGTTTGCGCCACTTCTTGTCACAGAAGCAGCTTTCGGAAAAGCAGATGCGGTGGGCGAACATCTTGTCACAGTTTCACTTCCAGATTGTCCATGTTCAGGGACAGAAGAATGTGGTGGCAGATGCTTTGTCTCGGAAGCCGTTGGTTCTGGCTATTTTTGCGATACATCATAGGAGCTTCGAGGATATGGTTGATCAGTATACCACAAATATAGATTTTGCAGATATTTTCACACGGATATGGGATGGTGAGTCTGTAGCTGGATACTCCCTTCGGGAAGGCTACTTGATGAAAAAGACTATGTTGTGCGTTACACAGCCGTTGAGGGAAAAGGTTATGACTGAATGCCACTGTCCACCTTTTACGGGTCACCGCGGCATTGCTACCACCATGAAGGGGGTAGAGAGATACTTTTTTTGGCTGAGACTCAAAAAGGATGTGGAAGAATTTGTGCGCAGTTGCTTAGTATGCCAGAAGGTCAAGTTTGACAGGCATAAGGGACAGGGATTGTTACAGTCTTTCCCATACCCACCCGCCCCTGGGAAAGTAATGCGATGGATTTCATTTTTGATCTCTTGAGAACACAGAGTGGTCACGATGGTATCTGGACTGTTATTGAGAGGTTTAGCAAACAGGCTCATTTCATTCGAGTGAAGAAAACAGTCAAGCCGGATCACTTAGCGAGACTGTTTTTGGCCCAGATCTTCAGATTACATGGCATGCCTGAGACGATTGTGTTCGACAGAGACCCCAGATTTACGAGTTTGTTTTGGAAGGCAATTTGGGAGAAAATTGGCACGCGGTTGCGGTTCTCGTCATCGTTCCACCCGCAAACTGATGGGCAATCTTAGATTGCAAATTCAGTGGTTCTAGATTTATTGAAGTCTTATATCTCTGATCAGAAGACTCAATGGGAAAAGTACTTACATTTGGTGGAATTAGCCTACAATAACACGATACACTCTTCGATGGGGAAGGCGCCATTTGAGATTGTTGAAGGTGCTGCGAAGGTTCCACCCTTCCTAAGCACGAAAGATAAGATCTTTGAAGCGGATGAATATACGCAAGATTTGGATACGGCTTTTGCCAAGGTTCGCGAGACTTTGCAGAAGTCTCAAGAACGACAGAAACAGGGAGCGGATCCCCATCGTCGCGACATGAAATTGAAGGAGGATGATTGGGTGCTCTTACGTTTTGAGAAGGCACACCTACGAAAGAAAAAGGGAAAGGAGAGGCTTTTTCCAAAGCTTAGTATGCGATACTACGGACCCTTCCAGATCACTGAAAAGATAAATGATGTCTCCTTCCGATTGAAACTGCCAGATACTTGGAGGATTCACAATGCATTCCATGTGAGTCAGTTCAAACGTTTTAAAGGTGATGTGCCTGATGATGGGGAGCTTGATGAGCAACCCGAAGTGGAAGAAAACGAGGAGATCCTTGTTCTCGAACAGATTTTGGCACATAAGGATACGAAGACTAAAGGTAAAGTCCGAAGGCGGTTCTTGGTTAAGTTCAAGAACTATCCTGCATTGGATGTGAAGTGGATGGAGGAGGAGGACCTAGCAGATACTCCTCAGATTGTGAAACTTTATCTCGATGCTTTTGGTTTAGCATAGTCTATTCCAAACAGAACCCAGAATTCAGCTTGGCCGCAGATCTGGTGCAGTGGGATGCATAAGAGGGGAGTCGCTCCGCTCCTTTGTCAACAGATGCCTTTATTTAGATACTAGAGTCACTGATGTCTCTTTGAGCTTCAGGGATACTGAAAGCTGACAGTATTCTGCTGTATGACTTTATGAAATGGAATTCCTGATTATGATACTGATTCGTTCTTGACTTCTCTTAAGTGCAGAAACTGATAGATGAAATGACTGTAGCATTTTGGTCTGATTGATCTCGAATAGACATGGTTACAATAGGGGTTAGTCAATCGGACATCGATGAGGTCCCGATTGGACCTAGATGTGATTGCTAGCTACATTGCCGATAAATCGTGGTCTAAGATCCGAATGAATGTTGAATGTCATGTGATGTCCTGTGATGTCGTGTGATGTGATTGTCGATTTGGTACATGTGCTAGATGCGTGTTCCTAGTACGTAGGTACTAACAGTCCGTGTCTGCTAAGATGGTTTATGGCTGTTGTCGGTTTTGCAGGCGTAATCGCGGTCGATTACAATGCTTTCAAGAGGGGGGTATGTCACAAAGTGATGACGTGGCTACATACAACAGAAACCCTAATTTCTGCCAAAAACCCTAAAATTCCTGCAAACCCTAAAATCTGCCAAAAACCCTAATTTCTGGAAACCCTAACCCTTACTGCTGGCTGAAACCCCTAAAAATTGCCACGTGGGCCAGCATACGGATTTCCGGATTTGGCGGGTTGCTTTTCCCTCTGCCAAGCGACGCTATTTGCGTTTTCTGGTTACGCATGAGAGAGAGAGAGAGAGAGAGAGAGAGAGAGAGAGAGAGAGAGAGAGAGAGAGAGAGAGAGAGAGAGAGAGAGAGAGAGAGAGAGAGAGAGAGAGAGAGCATCATTGCTTTTCTTTTGGATTAAAGGCTCAAGAGAGAGCTTGTGTGAGAGAGAGAGAAAACTCTGCTTTTGCTTTCAGGCTTTTGGGGCTCTGCTTTTGGCATCCCTTGTAACCTTTAAATTGGTGGTGATGGCTTCACTTCTGAGAGCATCTAGACGCAGAGTCTGAGAGTGAAACCCGAGCCACTCTCTTGTACTTTGAATTGATTAATACAAAAAGAAATACCGAAAGGGGCACCAATCTTTGGGGCCAATATCTCTAGGCACGGAACTCCGCCAGGCCAGTGCAAATCTATTGTGATCTGTAAATTGTTTGAAGTGGTTATTTGGTGCTATCACGATTGATTCTTGACTTGGAGTGTCCAAGTCTGTTACACTTCTGATCCGAAATGTTAGACTAATATAAATATAGCACGACTCAATTTGCAATCTTAGATTGCCGATTTGTATACTGGTGGAAAGATGACGAGAACTACAACCGTGTGCCAATGTTCTCCCAAATAGCCTTCCAAAACAAACTCGTAAATTGGGGATCTCTGTCGGAGACAATTGTCTCAGGCATGCCATGTAATCTGAATATTTGGGCAATGAAGAGTCATCGCTAAGTGATCCGGGTTGACTGTTTTCTTCATCGTAATGAAATGAGCTTGCTTGCTAAATATGTCAGTAACAGTGCCCACTCTGTGTCTTTGGGAGATCAAAAATGAAATCCATAGCAATACTTTCCCAGGGGCGGGTGGGAATGGGTAAGGGGTTGTAACAAATTACAATCCCTGTGCTTTATGCTTGTCAAACTTGACCTTTTGGCATACCAAGCAACTGCGTACAAAATTGTTCACGCCCTTCTTGAGTCTCTGCCAAAAGAAGTATCGCTTCACACCTTTCAAGGTGGTATCAATGCCGCGGTGACCCGTAAATGGTGGACAATGGCATTTGGTTAGAACCTTTTCCCTCAACAGCTGTGTAATGCACAACATCGTTTTCTTCATCAAGTAGCCATCTCGAATGGAATATCCCCCTACTACCTCCCCATTATGTATTCGATTGAATACATCTGCAAAATCTGGATCCGTCGCATACTGATCGACCATGTCCTCGAAGCTTCTATGATGTATCGTGGAAATAGCCAAGACCAATGGCTTCCGGGACAAAGCATTTGCCACCAAGTTCTTCTGTCCCTGCACATGGACAATCTGGCAGTGAAACTGTGACAAGATGTTCGCCTACTGCATCTGCTTTTCCGATAGCTGCTTCTGTGACAAGAAGTAGCATGAACTTTGGTGATCTGTGAAGATCGTAAAATCGACTCCGAGTAGGTAATGTCGCCACTGAGTAAGAGCACGGATAACCGCCAAAAGCTCTTTCTCATATATCTGTGCTGTCAATTCCAGCCTTGAAAACAATCGGCTCTCATAGGCAATGACATGGCCTTCTTGCATTAAGACCGCACCCAGACTACGACCACAAGCATCACAATATACTTCGAATAACTTATGCAAATCCGGCAAAGTCAAAACCGGTATTGTAGTCAATTTCTCTTTCAATGTCTGAAAGGCAGTCACCTCTGTGGGTCCCCACGAGAAAGGGACTCCTTTCTGTGTCAAGATATGCAAATTTAAGGGGAAGCAACCTCTGCAAACTTTCTAATGAACCGCTGGTAGTAAGAACATAAGCCCAAGAAGCTTCTAACTTTATGGACATTCTTCAAATCGGGCCCATCACGTATAGTTCCAAAAAGTGTATCTCTGATTTGAATTTTTTTTTTGAATTGATCACCAACTTGTGATCTCTCAATGCCTAAAAGACGTGTAGTAGATGGTCTCTATGTTCTGCCTTATCCTTGGAGAAGACAATAATGTCATCAAAGAAAGTGCCAACAAAAGATTTGTACTCTCTGAAAATCCTGTCCATCATTCGGTTTAAGGTCGCTGGAACATTGGTAAGGCCAAAAGGCATCACCAAAATCCAAATAAACCGAAGGTCGTCCGAAAAGTTGTCTTGTAGACATCTCCCGGCGCGTTTCGGATTTGATGATATCCGCTCTTCAAATCGATCCTGCTGAAACAAGAGGATCCCTGTAGTCGGTCAAGAATATCATCGATCCTCGGGATCGGAAATGTGTTCTTGATGGTGATTTTATTGAGAGGTCTATAATCAATGCACAGTCTCCAAGATCGGTCTTTCTTTAAAACCAACAACACCGAAGAGCAATAAGGTGAAGTACTCGGCTGGACAAGACCCTTTTTCAAGAGGTCTTTCACTTGGTTCATAATCTCTTCATTTTGGACTCAGCTCACACGATAAGGTGGCCGGTTCGGTGGTGTGCTTCCAGGTATTAGATCAATGGTATGATCCTCAAGACGAGCAGGTGGCAACTCGCCTGGCAAGCCCTCAGAAAAGCAGTCGGCATGAGTGTGGAGAAAATCCTGGCGTTCTTTATCAAGTCCAGGCATATTTGTCCTGTCACAAAGTGATGACGTGGCGGACAACAGAAACCCTAAAATTCTTGCAAACCCTAATTTTTGCAAGAAACCCTAATTTTCGGAAATCGCAGAGGCTTAAAAAAAAAACTTTTAAAAAAATAAAAATAAAAATGATATGCGACCAGAATTCCGCTTTTGAAGGGAATGCTTTTTTTTAACAAAAAAAAAGGAGAACTTGAGAGAGAAGAGCTTTTGAGCTCTTATGCTTTTTATTTTAAAAGATTTTGGGGCTTTGCTTTTGGGAATCCCTTGTATCTTTAAATAAGTGGTGAGGGCTTCACTTCTCAGAGCATCTGGACGCAGAGTCTGAGAGTGAAACCCTAACCGCTCTCTTGTACTTTGATGATTGATTAATACAAAAAGAAATACCGAAAGGGGCGCCAGTCTTTGGGGCCAATATCTCTAGGCACGGAACTCCGTTGGGCCAGTGTACATCTATTGTGATGTGTGACTTGTTTTGAAGTGGTTATTTGGTGTTGTCGCGGTTGATTCTTGACTTGGAGTGTCCAAGTCTGTTACAGTGGTATCAGAGCACGGCCGATTTCTCTTCTACGGGAAATCCGATCCCCAAATTTTTTTCCGCGGCACCTATGGCTTCACGCAAGGATCAGTCGACTCCCTCTGCATCTGGAGATGCGGGCTGGGATCACAACGAAGATTCTGGCAGAGAGTATGGCCCGCCTCGGCCTACTTAGGCGTAGCAAAGAGAGATGATGCGTCGTCAATTGATCGGCGATGCAACGAAGATGATGCTCAGTTTTGCCAAGGACCCGAAGATGGAAAAATATATCAACCAGACCTCTTTGGAAGAGGTACAGATGGAGTGGCAAAGAACCACAACACCACTCCCGAAACCCGCTGTCAAGAAACCTTCTGCCTCCAAGAAATATACGGAGAAGGAACTGGAGGACGTGGTTGATGCACGGATTGTTCAGCTTTTCGACGTGCGAAAGAATGGCAAAACGCACAGCAAAAAGCAGAAGAAAGGCACTGACTTCCCGGGATATTTGGGTCGTCGGTCGACATTTGAAAAGGCAAAGAAATTGAAGAAGCGCGTCAAGTTTGAAGACCTACCCAGTTCTTCTTCTTCTTCTTCTTTTGACAGTTCTTCTAGCTCTTCAGACTCGAGCGAAGAAGACAGGAAAAGCAAAAAGCGAAGCAAGAAACAACGCTTCGGAAAAGGCAAGAAAAAGGCAAGGAAGTCTAAGTCTCGCCCAGTAAGTGACACTTCTACAGAGGACTCGTCTACGGACAGTTCAGACTTTGACAATGGAAACTTTTATGCGAACAAGAATAATTTTTACAAAGCCAACTAGTATGACTTTCTCGAAGATAAAAGCAAGAAAGTCCGAGAGTTTAAGGAAGGTGGCCACTCGATCAAGTTTGATACTTTTTCAGGATACTTAGATGCCTCGAAGGCTTTGTCTTTTATACAGCAGTTTGACATCGCTTTCGCGGGAGGACGCTATTCAGAGCACTCCAAGATTCGGAGAGCTGCCTCTTATTTTAAGAGGAATGCTCGTACTTGGTGGTCCACGCTTCTTTTAAACAAGACTGCGCCAGTTAAATGGCTGAAATTTAAAAAGCTTTTTATTTCTTCTTGGTTGACGCAAGAATATGAACGAGATATACGAGCTGCTTGGAACCATCTTCGGATGACCAAGAAAGATACAATCAATGCTTATTGTGAAAGATTCTGGAGCTCTTTTCTACCCGCCTCTTCATTCAAGAAGATCTCGTTTAAAGAACAGATTGAGCGGTTTACCTTGGGTCTACCTACAGAGATCCGAGATCACTGCTTGGAACAGAAGTCAGCTTCTATTCAGGAGTTGATGAGTCATGCGAAGGGGGGCTTTGCCATTCACTCTGGCAGTTTGACCTACCCCACAGATAAGGCCATGACACAACGAGCCGAACAGACTTCTGGGAATGAAAGTA
The DNA here is from genome assembly GCF_014529385.1 of Adiantum capillus-veneris. Lineage (NCBI taxonomy): Eukaryota > Viridiplantae > Streptophyta > Polypodiopsida > Polypodiales > Pteridaceae > Adiantum > Adiantum capillus-veneris. Next base: position 123,418,669 of record NC_140932.1, read on the forward strand.
GAAAGAAAAAGAGCAACCCAGAGAAAAAGGATGCACGACCCAAGCTTACTCCTGAGGAGAGAGCTCGCTTCATCAGAGAGGGGAAGTGATTTGGATGCGGACAACATGGACATATCTCCGCGAAGTGCCCTAAAAAGGCGCAGAAAGAACATAATGATAAAGACGACGACAGGCCTGAGAATTCGAGAGCAACTGAGGAATGTGGCAGAAAAGGCAGATAGAAAAGCAGAACTGGTACCACATGGCGTGGGACCTGCACCGAATCTAATGAATGAAAGTACAAACTTTGCCGCTTTTGGGGCAAAGTGAAGGATCAGGAAGCTCTTTTGAAGGAGCCAAGGCCAACTTCTTTTCACTTGGAATTGGCGGCTCGATTTGGAATTACGCTCGACAGACTGACGCCACAGGCAGAGGTAGTTCGACTGGCACCCGGATGGGATGTTGCCGTTACACCAAGCATTGGCAAACTTTGTTTGCAATGACAGGGGTGTTCAGGGCACGTGAGTGATGTTCTACTCAGGATCCCTTGGTACCACAAGAACTACGCCGTGGTTGACTACCGGGCCGAGAAAGCGACTTTGATAAATGAAGGGCTTAGAGATTGTACTTGATGAACTTCAAGTTCTTACTCATTCTTTTGGGAGGGAACTGAACGATGGATAAAGGTTGAATATGTTTTGACCTGATCTAAAGAACGCCAAGATTTTTCTCCACACTCATGCCGATTGCTTTTCAGAGGGCCTGAAGATCATACCATTGATCTGATACCTGGAAGCTCGTCACCGAACCGACCACCCTACCGTGTGAGCCGAGCACAGAATGAAGAGGTTATGATCCAAGTGAAAGACCTCTTGGAAAAGGGTCTTGTCCAGCGTAGTACTTCACCGTATTGCTCTCCAGTGTTGTTGGTTTTGAAGATAGACGGATCTTGGAGAATGTGCATCGATTATAGCACTCTCATCGAAATCACCATCAAGAACAGATTTCCGATTCCTAGGATCGATGATATACTCGATAGGTTACAGGGATCCTCGTGCTTTAGTAGGATTGACTTGAAGAGTGGATATCATCACATCAGGATAGCGCCAGGAGATGTCTACAAGACAACTATTCGGACGACTTTTGGGTTATTTGAGTTTTTGGTGATGCCTTTTGGCTTAACCAATGCTCCTGCGACATTTAACCGGATGATGGACAAGATTTTTCGAGAGTACAGGCTATTTGTTGGCACTTTCTTTGACGCGATCATTGTTTTCTCCAAGAATGAGGCAGAACACAGAGATCATCTGCTTCAAGTCTTTCAGGCATTACGAGATCACACGTTAGTGATTAAGGCAAAGAAAAGTGAATTTTTCCTACCAGAGATACACTTTTTGGGACACATTGTGTCAGCAAAGCAGGAGTGCAAATGGACCCGGCCAAGATAGAGACTATCCGTGATTAGGCCCGATTTGAGGAATGTCCATGAAGTTAGAAGCTTCTTGGGACTGTGTTCGTACTACAGGCGGTTCATACGAAAGTTTGCAGAGGTTGCTTCCCCTTTGCATAGCTTGACACAGAAAGGAGTACCTTTTCCGTGGGGAACCACAGAGGTGACTGCCTTTCGGACATTGAAAGAGAAATTGAATACGGGACCTATTTTGACTTTGCCGGACTTGCAGAAGTCATTTGAAGTATATTGTGATGCTTGTGGTCGTAGTCTGGGTACGGTCTTGATGCAGGAAGGCCATGTCATAGCTTACGAGAGCCGTTTGTTCTCTAGGCCGGAGATGACAGCACAGATTTATCAGAAAGAGCTTTTGGCAGTTATTTCATGCTCTTACTCAGTGGCGGCATTACCTACTCGGAGCGGATTTTACTGTCTTTACAGACCATCAGAGTTTGCGCTACTTCTTGTCACAGAAGCAGCTTTCGGAAAAGCAGATGCGGTGGGCGAACATCTTGTCACAGTTCCACTTCCAGATTGTCCATGTGTAGGGACAGAAGAATGTGGTGGCAGATACGTTGTCTCGGAAACCGTTGGTTCTGGCTATTTCTCATAGGAACTTCGAGGATATGGTCGATCAGTATGCCATAGATACAGATTTTGCAGACATTTTCACACGGATACGGGATGGGGAGACAGTAGCAGGGTACTTCCTTCGGGAAGGCTACTTGAGGAAAAAGACTATGTTGTGCGTTACACTGCCGTTGAGGGAAAAGGTTATGATTGAATGCCACTGTCCACCTTTTACGGGTCACCGCGGCATTGCTACCACCATGAAAGGGGTAGAGAGATACTTCTATTGGCCGTGACTCAAAAAGGACGTGGAAGAGTTGTGCGCAGTATGCCAGAAGGTCAAGTTTGACAGGCATAAGGCACAGGGATTGTTACACCCTTTACCCATACCCACCCGCCATTGGGAAAGTATTGAAATGGATTTCATTTTTGATCTCCCGATTACACAGAATGATCACGATGATTTTCCGATTACATGGCACGCCTGAGACGATTGTCTTCGACTGAGACCCCAGATTTATGAGTTTGTTTTGGAAGGCAATTTGGGAGAACATTGGCACGCAGTTGCAGTTCTCGTCATCGTTCCACTTGCAGACTGACGGGCAATTTGAGATTGCCAATTCAGTGGTTTTAGATTTATTGAAGTCTTGTATCTCGGATCAGAAGACTCAATGGGAAAAGAACCTACCTTTGGTGGAATTTGCCTACAATAATACGATACACTCTTCGACGGGGAAGACGCCATGTGAGATTGTTGGAAGTGCTGCGAAGGTTCCATCCTTCCTGAGCACGAAAGATTAGGTATTTGAAGCGGATGAATATTCGCGAGATTGGATACGGCTTTTGCCAAGGTTCGCGAGACTTTGCAGGAGTCTCAAGAACGACAGAAAAAGGCAACGGATCGCCATCGTCGCGACATGAAATTGAAGGAGGATGATTAGGTGCTCTTACGTTTTGAGAAGGCACGCCTACGAAAGAAAAAGGGAAAGGAGAGGCTTTTTCCAAAGCTTAGTATGCGATACTACGGACCTTTCCTGATCACTGACAAGATAAATGATGTCTCCTTCCGATTGAAACTGCCAGATACTTGGAGGATTTACAATGCATTGCATGTGAGTCTCTTGAAACCTGTTAAGGGTGACGTGCCTGATGATGGGGAGCCTGATGAGCAACCCGAAGTGGAAGAAAAGGAGGAGATCCTTGTTCCTGAACAGATTTTGACACATAACGATACGAAGAAAGGTAATGTCTGAAGGCGGTTCTTGGTTAAGTTCAAGAACTTTCCTGCATTTGATGCGAAGTGGATGGAGGAGGAGGACCTAGCAGATACTCCTCAGATTGGGAAACTTTACCTCGATGTTTTGATTTAGCATAGTCTACTCCAAACGGAACCGAGAAACTCAGCTTGGCCGACGATCTGGTGCAGTGGGATGCACATGAGGGGAATTACTCCGCTCCTTTGTCAACAGATGCCTCGATTTTGATACTAAAGTCATTGATGTCTCTTTGAGCTTCAGGGATACTGAGAGCTGATAGTATTCTGCTGGATGACTTTATGAAATGGAATTCTTGATAATGATACTGATTTGTTCTTGACTTCTTGTGAGTGCAGGAACTGATAGCCGAAATGACTGCAGCATTTTGGTCTGATTGATCTCGAATAGACATGGTTGCAATAGGGGGTAGTCAATCGGACATCGATGAGGTCCCGATTGGACCTAGATGTGATTGCTAGCTACATTGCCGATAAATCATGGTCTAAGATCCGAATGAATGTTGAATGTCACGTGATGTCGTGTGATGTCGTGTGATGTGACTGTCGATTTTGTACATGTGCTAGATGTGTGTTCCTACTACGTAGGTACTAACAATCAGTGTCTGCTAAGACGGTTTATGGCTTTTGTCGGTTTTGCAGGCGTAATCGCGGTCGATTACAATGCTTTCAAGAGGGGGGCATGTCACAAAGTGATGACGTGGCGGACAACAGAAACCCTAATTTCCGGAAATCGCGGAGGCTAAAAAAAAAATTCTCAAAATAAAAATAAAAATGATGAGCGACGTGAATTGCGCTTTTGAAGAGAATGCTTTTTTTTAACAAAAAAAAAGGAGAACTGGAGAGAGAAGAGCTTTTGAGCTCTTATGCTTTTTATTTTAAAAGCTTTTGGGGCTCTGCTTTTGGGCATCCCTTGTATCTTTAAATAAGTGGTGAGGGCTTCACTTCTCAGAGCATCTGGACGTAGAGTCTGAGAGTGAAACCCTAACCACTCTCTTGTACTTTGATGATTGATTAATACAAAAAAAAATACCGAAAGGGGCGCCAGTCTTTGGGGCCAATATCTCTAGGCATGGAACTCCGCCGGGCTAGTGTACATCTATTGTGATCTGTGACTTGTTTTGAAGTGGTTATTTGGTGCTGTCGCGGTTGATTCTTGACTTGGAGTGTCCAAGTCTGTTACATGTCCTATGTTCATCATTCAACTCTTTCAAAAAGATCGAGTATACAAACAGACTAGATTTCATTAATTTTAAAACGGCCGAAGCCGATACAATAGGGACAGACTCACCCTTCAGTTTCACATTAAGTACAATGTTTTGGTCCTTTTCAGTAGTCAATGTCGCGTTTTTTGCGCGATAATCGACCACGGCATTGTTCTTATGGTACCAAGGGACTCCCAGGAGGACATCACAACCTTCCAAGGGTATTATGTAGTAGTCCTCGTGCGCCAAATATCCCTGCAATGCAACCAAAGTTTGCCAATGACAGGTGTAATGGCCACGTCCCTGTCGGGTGCTGCTAGAACTGCCTCTGCTTGTGGTCCCATCCGATTGGGTGAAATCTCGAGCCGCGCCGCCAATTCATGTAAAATGAAGTTGGCCTTGGCTCGTCCATGAAAGAAAATAGGGCTTCTTGATCTTTCACTTTGCCCCAAGCTCGGCAAAGTTCTGTACTTTCATCAATCGTGCTTGGGTCAGTCCCCATGCAATTTGGAACCAGCTGTGCTTTTATCTTGCCTTTTTGTTCACTTTCCTCAGCTGCTCTCCAACTCTCTGGCGTGTCTTCATTCTATTCTTGCTGTGCCTTTTTAGGGCACTTCGCGGAGACGTGTCCATGTTCTCTGCATCCAAAACACTTCCCCTCTTTGATGTAGTTGGCCCTCTCGTGAAGCGTGAGCCGGGGTCATGAATCCTTATCTTTCTTTTCTTGGAGACTCTTTTTTTTTTCTACTTTCATTATTAGAAGACTGTTTGGTTCTCTAAGTCAAGATCTCATCTGTGGGGTAAGTCAAATTGTCTGAATGTATGGCAAAACCCCGTTTCGCATGACCCATCAATTCTTGAATAGAATCTGACTTTTTGTTCAAAGCAATGATCTCGTATCTTTGTAGGCAAAACCGCTCAATCTGTTCTTTAAAAGAGATCTTCTTAAATGAAGAAGTTGGTAGAAAAGAGCTCCAAAATCTCTCGCAATACGCGTCCAGAGAATCTTTCTTGGTCATCCAAAGATGATTCCAAGCAGTTTGTATATCTTGTTCGTACTCTCGAGTCAGCCAAGAAGAAATAAAAAGCCTTTTGAATTTAAACTATTTAACCGGAACCTCCTTGTTCAAAAGAAGGGTGGACCACCATGTTCGAGCATTTCCCTGGAAGAAAGAAGTAGCCCTCCGAATCTTGGAGTGCTCTGAGTAATGCCCTCAAGAGAAAGCTATGTCAAACTGGTTTATGAAGGCCAAAGCCCTCGAAGCATCTCGGAATCGAGAAAAAGTGTCAAACTTAATTGACTGTCCACCTTCTTTAAATTCTCTAACTTTCTTGCTTTTATCTTCGAGGAAGTTATACTGGTTGGCTTTGTAGAAAAGTTGCTTCTTTGCGTAAAATCTGTGATTGTCGGAGTCCGAACTATCTGAGGACGAGTCCTCTGTAGAATTGTCAGAAACTCGACGAAACTTAGGCTTCTTTGCCTTTTTCTTGCCCTGCTTCGCTTTTTCCCTTTCCAGTCTTCTTCGCTTGAGTTAGAAGAGCTAGAAGAAGTGCCATAAGAAGAAAAAGAAGAAGAATTGGATAGTCCTTCAAATCGTACTTGCTTCTTCTGCTTTCTTGCCGAGGCAAAAGTAGATTGACGACCCAAATAACCCGGGAAGTCGGTTCCTTTCTTCTGCTTTTTGTCGTGCTTTTTGACTTTGTTGTTCGCGTCAAAAAGGTGACTAATCCGTGCATCAACCACCTCTTCCAATTCTTGTTCTGTAAACATCCTCGGAGCAGGAGGTTTCTTGAGTGCCGGTTTGATGGGTGGCTCTGTGGACTTCTGCCACTAAGTATGCTCCTCTTCGAAGGATGTGTGAGTCAAAAATTTTGCAAATTTTGGATCCTTCGCAATGTTGATCATCATCTTTGTTGCGTCGTCAACCAATTTTCAATGTTCCATCTCTTCAATCTCTACCTGAGTAGGCCGAGGTGGGCCGTACTCTTCGTGCGAATCTTCTTCATGATCTCCTCCCGCATTCCCAGGTGCAAAAGAAGTGGGTTGTTCTCTGTTGGAATCCATAAGTATCGCGAGAAAAGGATCGGATTTCCCGGTAGAAGAGAAATTGGCCGCGCCATGTCTTCTTCGGAGTGCAACTTTTGGTAGAGTGGGGTATCCAGAAATGCTTCCATGGAGACCCTAATAGATTATATCTTGAAGTTTCTCGACATCTCTTAGTAGATGTCTCTTCTCGAGTTGATAACCTTGGAGGTTCGGGCGATTGCTATCTTGGGACTACCATCGCCGCCAAAGAAAACACTCTCTGTCCAAGAGCTGATGGACCATGCTGTGCTGTGCTCGGCTACGACCTTATGGAATGAATCTAACCCTAATTTTTGGTGTAGGTTTCAGGATGGAAAGTTAGTCGACTTTTCGAGCTCGATCGATGCCGAGATTGCTTTTTAAGTTTGAAATCTGTTTGAGAACTTGTTTTTTGATCCGGGTGGAGTAGTGAGAAATTATGTTTGAGAATGCTTGTTCATACTCATGGCCTGGACCCTTGTGGTTATTTGCGGGGGGAGTACTGAATGATTGAAAAGTTCTGTTTTCTTTTGCTCATGGCCCGGACCCTTGTGGTTATTTACGGGGGGAGTATTGTTGTTGTGACTCCCGGCCCAGACCAGGATGGTTATGCTTGAGGAGTATTAAGAAGTCTGAGCAGTGGTTACTCTCAGCACCTCCAAACGACGCAGGTTGCGGTCTGGGGGGCGTTTGGTTGTAAAAGGCCTCTATATCTCCCGGCCCGGACCTTTTTAGGTTATGCGGGAGGAGTGATGAGGGAGTCGTTGAATATCTCCCGGCCCGGACCTTGTTAGGTTATGCGGGAGGAGTGTTCATTGGCGGCTTTATGTTTCTATGTCTTGTAACATGCATATGTGAGCATTTGTGTTGCATTGTGATGTGCCAACCACTGAATATTCCGAATTGGATGAGATTGCATGGGTATGTAATTTTATTGCATCAAGACACCCGTGGAAGATCACTATGGTCTGGGTGTGATGGCTAATTTTACTACGCCGGAATATCAAGAGTTCCGATCTGGACGAGAGGAGAAGCTAACTCCTTGATCAAAAGAGCCGAAAGGAGAAGCTAACTCCTTGATCAAAACAGCCAAAAGAAGAGGCTAACTCCTTAACAAAAAGAGCAAACTGATTGTCCCTCGGAATGTCCCTCCGAATGACCCTCGGAATTTTTTTTGAGCTAACTTGAGTTGTTTTGTAGATATGCTGTAATCGCGGATGATTACTCTCTTTCAAGAGGGGAAATGTAACAAACTGCTGACGTGTCAAAGCCCTAAAGAATGGAGCCAACTTGTAGATGTTGGCCGAGGGGCCTAAACCCTAGAGGAAGTAGAAGCAGCAACAGATTTCCGAAAATTGCACTGACATGATGACGTGGCAGGCTTTGGATTCCGAAAATTGCGCTAACATGATGATGTGGCAGGTTGTACGGATTTCAGCGTTTTGCGTTGGCAGTGATGACGTGGCAGGATTGTACGGATTTCCGTAAATTACGCTAACAACTTTTGGCATTGCTTTTTGGACCAGAAGCTTTTGAGTTTGAAGGCTTTTTGCTTTTCAGGCCAAGGGCCTTTAAATATGAGGTTAGGGCTCATTCTCTGGCATGCTTCTTGGAGAAGGTGCAGACTCTGGAGTACCGGCTTGTACTGTGTTGATGCAAGAAATACCGAAAGGGGCGCCAAGGTTTGGGGCAAATACTCTCTGGGGTGGAATTCCACCACTCCGTGTCACATGTCGTCTCTCTCTCTCTCTCTCTCTCTCTCTCTCTCTCTCTCTCTCTCTCTCTCTCTCTCTCAGTTGAGTTGTTATTGAAGTGCGAAAAGTCTGTTCAGTTTGTTCTTTTCTATTGGCACGTGGTGCGCGTCCTGTGACACAGCCAGCATAAATCTGGGAAATCCGTACATCAATGTAAAAAGCGGAAATTCGTACGGCAGGCCACGTTAGCACTGTCAGCATGAAACGCGGCGGAATATCTGGGACTGCCACGTTAGCCTGTCTTCGCGTTTTACGGGCTTGTGTGCTACCGCCAGCCTGTGTGGTGTGTCTAGGAGCATGTCACATTGTCCAGGGCCATGCCACGTCACCCATTTGTGACAATTCCAATAAATACGTGCAATTGCAAAAGGCCACAACAAATTTGTTAGTGTTATGTAGCCAAATCGCAAGCAGAGGCTGTAAGGGGTCGCATAGATTGGCTTTGCGTTAGAAATAGAGATGGAGCAAATGATTTGGTATGATTAGATCCCCTTCTATGGTGACCTAAAGCCGCTGAAGATCTCTGCAATGGCTTTCATTTTTAATTGCAAAACACTAGCTTAGAGGGGGATGTAATAGATGACATAAGGGGCTTGCCTTCCTGCAAGGGAAAATGCATGTTCAAAAATGCTAGCAATGGATCTTGATTTGTAGCACCAATGGAGAGCTGACCCTCAGTGGTAGTGTCTTGAAAAGCGAAGCTTTTTAGAGACGGTCCAATAGTTGACTGTCACAAATTGTTGACATGTCAGCCACCGAAGAACAGAGCCAACCTGTAGATCCCGGCTCAAAGGCCTAAACCCTAAGTGAAGAAGCTGAAGCAACAGAAAAAGTTTTACCGACTTACGAAGTCTTGCCAAGTGGCCTATTTTTAAAGAAGAGTTCCCACCAATTTATGGGACCCCATCCGATGGGGCCCAGGTGACATAATTGAATTAAAATAAAGCTAGACCCTCACAAAAAAATAAAAATAAATAGCGTAAACACTGATGACGTGGAAGCTAGTACGGACGCCCGCGTTTTACATTGACGACGTGGCAGTTGTACGAATTTTCTTGCTTTTGTGTTGGCAGCTTTTGGACCAGTTGCTTTTGAGTTTGAATACTTTTCATGTAATTGCTTGTCAAGGCCAAGGGCCTTTAAATATGTGCTGAGGTCTCATTCTCTTGCATGCTTTAGTGTGAAGGTGCAAGGATTGGAGTAGCGGCATTGTACTCAGTTGAAGAAGTATAAAGAAAAACCGAAAGGGGCGCCAAGGTTTGGGGCCAATACTCTCTGGGGTGGAATTCCACCACTCCGTGTCTCTCTCTCTCTCTCTCTCTCTCTCTCTCTCTCTCTCTCAGTGCTAAAAGTTTGTTCACTCTGTTCTTTTCCGCTAGCATTTGGTGCCCGTCTCGTGATAGTGGTATCAAAGCTTCAGGCACGTGCTTTTCTGAAAGCATACCGGTCCTACCAAAGAGCAGATAGAGCAAGGTGGCGCTTCCAGAAATTTTATTGAAGAATCTTCGTGTCTCGACCCCGCACTTATTAGCCACTTCCACCCTTCATTGAGCTTCAGGCGCGCTCCCGTCTTCATCACTTTGTCTTACAAGACATAAGCCATAAAGATTACTTGCAAAGAGAAGGATGCGACGTTTGTTTTGAGCTGCTGTTTTTCTTAGATGTAGTGCCATGCAGTGGTGGAAATCTATAGCTACCAAACCGCATGCTCCAAGGACTTGGCAAGCTTTCAAGAAAATTTCTGCCTGAAGTTATATGGTTTCTGACATCTTTTTTCGGAGTGCAACTTCTGGCAGAGTGGGGTATCCTGAAATGCTTGCCATGGAAACCCTAGTAGATTATAATTTGAAATTTCTCGACATCTCTCAATAGGTGTCTCTTCTCGAGTTGATAACCTTGGAGGTCGAGTGTGATTGCTATGTCTTGGGACTACCATCACCGCCACAGGAACACTGTCTGCCCAAGAGTGTATGGACCATGGTGCGGTCGGCTACAACCTTATGGAAGAAATTTTACTTTAATCTTGGTGCAGGTTTCAAGATGGAGCTTGATAAATGTCGAGATTGTTTTTTAAGTTTGAGTTTAGTTTGAGAACTTGTTTGGTGATCCTGTTTGGACTTTGTTTGAAATGGATGGTATCTGTTTTGAACTTGTCTTGGTGTCTATTTGAAATGTTTGACTCTAGTTTTAATACTCGTTTCAATGATTGGTGATTTTACTCCCGGGTGGAGTAGTGAGAAATGCTGTTTTGGTATTGTTTGAACCTCGGAACGATGTAGACGGGATGTCTAAGGAGCGTTTTGTTGTATGCTGGAAAACCTCTGAACGATGCAGACGGGATGTCTAGGGAGCGTTTGGTTGTATGCTTGAACCTCCAAGCGACGCAGGCTGTGGTCTGGGGAGCGTTTGGTTGTACCAATCCTCTGAATTCATGGCTCAGACCTTTTTAGGTTATTTGTGGGGGGGAGTGACGAGGTAGTCGTTGAGTAGCATTGTGATGTGCCAACCACTGAATATTCCTTATTGGATGAGATACTTCTGGGAAACCAACGACCTAGGATATCAAGAGTTCTAATCTGGAATGAGACTCCTTATTGGATTCTTCTGCGAAACCAACGACCCAAAAAAACAAGAGCTCTCATTTGGAATGAGAAAACTGATTGTCCCTCGGAACGACCCTCGAAAATTATTTTTTTGAGCTAACTTGAGTTGTTTTGCAGACATGCTGTAATCGCGGACGATTACTTTCTGTCAAGAAGGGGGGGATGTCACAAATTGCTGACGTGTTAGCCACTGAAGAACGGAGCCAACCTGCAGATCCTGACTCAAACGCCTAAACCCTAAGTGAAGAAGGTGAAGCAGCAGAAGAAGTTTTACTGACTTACAAAGTCTTGCCGAGTGGCCTATTTTTAAAGAAGAGTTCCCACCAACTTATGGGACCCCGTCCGATGGGGCTCAAGTGACATAAAGGAATTAAAATAAAGCTGGACCCTCACCCCAAAAAAAAAAAGGGCGTAACATTGATGACGTGGAAGCCAATACGGATGCTCGTGTTTAACGCTGATGATGTGGTAGCAAGTACGGACGCCCGCGTTTTAAGCCGATGACGTGGCAACTGTACGGATTTCCTTGCTTTTGTGCTGGCAGCTTTTGGACCAATTGCTTTTGAGTTTGAATACTTTTCATGTAATTGCTTTTCAAGGCCAAGGGCTTTAAAATATGTGCAGAGGGCTCATTCTTTGGCATTCTTCAGTGTGAAGGTGCATGGATTGGAGTAGCAGCACTGTACTCAGTTGAAGCAATATAAAGAAATACGGAAAGGGGCGCCAAGGTTTGGGGCCAATACTCTCTGGGGTGGAATTCCGCCATTCCGTGTCTCGTGTGCTCTCTCTCTCTTTCAGTTTAGTTGTTATTGAAGTGCTGTTTAGTCTGTTCTTTTTCGTTGGCACGTGGTGCCCGTCTCGTGACATTGACCCCTATCAAAAGTACCTGCAAAATAAACAGTTCAATGAATGCTACCCTCCAATCAAGCCAGACACTGAAATATAGTAGCTACATTTTCTGGGCTACATGTTGACGCCGTAGGGTGTTTTCATAATCACAACCCTTACTATGCCTCTTACAATCAGTTACGCAAAGAGGATTATACACAGTCAAATACTAGTCTAATAAATCTGTCCCAGCTGGCAGTACCTACTAACATGCTTACAGAGGTGCTAGAGTCATGTTCTCCTAGGCTTTCAAACTTCACCTGATCTCGGAAGTGGGTTCAGTGTGTCCACATGGAATGCGATGATTGATGGTTTGTGTCTCATGTTCTAAGAGAGAGAAAATGTGGATCTTCCTTTGTAGGATTTGGATCAAAGTTCTGCTGTTGTGATTTTTAGGAGAATTCGGAATTTTCAGTTTTGTTTTCTTTGCACAAGTGCTTGTGCTGTGCTTCGAATTGTTTGACTATACATCTCAACTTACTTTGTCTTGGTTCAGACTCGACCACATGCAACTGTTGAGGTTGAGATCTCAGAAGATATGCAGTTGGTCCACTTCGACTTCAACAGGTAGATCTTGCTCATTTCCTTGGGTGTGTCTATCTATCATCTAATGCGTCAATTTGTTGATGATTTCGGGCTGTGAAGAATGGCCTGTGTGTTAACAATAAGTGTCGATGATTTTGGGCTGTTTAAATGGTCTGTGTGTTAACAATAAATGTCGATGTGTCAGGAAGGGTCAGTATGTTAACGAGTCAGGGCTTTTCTTGGATTTATCTTGGTATATTTTTGTATATTGGTTGAAGCCTTTATTGTGTGAATTTTGTGCAGCACACCCTTTGAACTCCACGATGATGCTTTTGTCTTAAAAGCAATGAGGCTTAGTAGTTTGGCCAATAACGACCAAAGGTTCAGAGATGGTGCTGGAAACATTATTAAGTTGGAACACGTAACAGAGGATGTGAGTGCACAACCTCTACGGCACAAGCGACATCTGCCCTTGTTTAAAAATGGAGGAAACCGCTCCAACTCCTTGCCATTACCAGGAATATTGAAAGCTCGCGTCAAGCAAGAATACCATACTTAGAGACGAGCGACCAACGGCTTACCATTAATTACCAGGAATACTGAAAGCTCGAGTGAAGCAAGAGTTCTACCATACTCCAGAAGAACAAGTGCATCACATCCTGTGACATGACTTGCCTCTCTTAGCCTGGTGCTTCAATCGATAAAAATTTGTAGGTTTATACCCAAGCTCATGTGACAAGTCACGTTTGTGTATTCTGGAATGTCCATTGTCGAGAGTATCTTATATTGCATTATCTGCTGTTTTGAGAAGGATTGTGAGGTACGGCATAGAACCAAGGAGCGAGAGAAAGGCTCTTTCTACTGTGCTACGGATAGTTAAGCTGTGGCAATGCTCTTAATTTATAATCGACACATTGTACCTTGGAGAATTCCTTTCTCACATGCATAGTCTAGTAAATGCAAGCAGGCTATCTTGTGGTTTCTCGAGAAAAAAATGTGAAGTCTGTGCCAATGAATGCTAGTTTTCTGTAGCAAAGAAGATGCTCAATAGAAGACAGAAAAGAGAGTAAGATAAAGGGACATGACCACATGGATGAAGTGCAATCTTAGCTTAACTTTAGGTTTAGTGTGTAAGCTTTTGTGGTGGAAAGAGAGAATTAAGATTCAAGGCTGGCTTTTGCCTTAGCTATTGATGTGTCTTTCAGTCGTCTTTGAAATTTTCATGGATTTTTTGCACCAAATTTGAGTACTGTTCCCAAGTGCTTAAATATCATGCACAATTTATTGCATCGTTCCCCTCAAGAAATCCCTTCATATTGTGAAGGTGCCCCAGCTCCTCGAAGGGACGATGCACAGCTCAATGAGATCATTTTCTTAAAAAACGTTTTTGACATTTTGAGTATGATTGCCTGTGACTGGAAAGATGGAAAATTCTAGTACTAATTGTGAAGTATAGTATGCCATGTTTGTTGACACTCGTGGACTAATTGGAGTGCCTAGGATTTTGATGGTTGTCTTTTGGAGGCAGACAAGATATTAAGATGTGTTGTTGCCTTGCTCATTGGAAACTTAACTTTCTTGGCCATGTCTCGGCTTCGGTTTGGACCGGTGCTTGTTGATTTGAAAGGTTTTATAGTAGGATTTTGTTCCTTAGAATATGAAGTTCCTTACCATGAGATAGATTGTTTGCCGAATCTTCACTAATGCTATTCTAAAATATTGTGAATAGTTTGAATTACAATTTTTTTTTCGTTGCAGTGCAGCAAGATTGAAAACATTGGAGTTGTATCGAGTTTTGCTACAAGCTACATAGCGACTATTGCTATTAAACGATCTACACAAACCAAGTGGAGGAAAATCCATGTAGGGTATGTAATCAGGGGGCAACGAAGGCAAAACTCTTGCTTTTTTACGAGTATATCTATCAAGAAGCATGATGTGAACACACTTTTTAAGAGCAACCATTCTTTGAATGTTACCCCTATAAGAGCATGTGGCCCTAGTCTTTAGGCTTTTCTAGGGCTTTAATTGAGTACTACTTGCTACTACTCAATCTCCCTCTACTATTCACTTGTGCATGTATGAGTTGCTTGCCACTTGAGAATGCTTTCTGGTGTCATTTTTTGCTTCTCTCTATGGCAGTGTCAATCCATAAGCATATGAATGAGTGTATGAGGTACTTGTTTAGTGCATGCCTTTGTTCTCTCTCCCTAGTGTGGTAGATTGGTTATGCCATTTCTATCACCTAAGTGTGGTAGATTGGTTATGCCATTTCCCTCTTGAATATTCAACTCTCCTCGTTGGATAGATCTTTAAGGTCTCTTGGGATAGTTTCCTACAATGTTAAAATTCTCTTCTTCTTCTTCTCTCTCTCTCTCTCTCTCTCTCTCTCTCTCTCTCTCTCTCTCTCTCACACACACACACACACACACACACACACACACACACACACTTATTTTATGTTGTGGCATATAATGGGACTTTGTGTACAATGGCATCCTTTTGCACCTCTGCAAGTATGTTAATGGAAGATTGTGATAGGTTAAAAGAGACATAGGGAGGAGTGTTCATTGTCAATGCTTCTCTCCTTTATTATCTTGAGCCCACAATACCATCTAAATCCTAGCTCTATCATCTTCTATCAAGGGAGACCAATCTTCCTATGAAGAGTAGCAAAAAAAAGAAGTATTTGGAGATGTTTGCGAGGTTAACAAGGGGCATTTTGGAAAGTTTTGAAAAATTAAAGGGCATTTGGGGAATTTTTGGACAAAAATGAGGGGTGTATTGAGAAGTTCTTGAAATTTGAGGGGCATTTTGGGAAGTTTAAAATAATTGAAGGGCATCTGGGGAATTTTTGGCCAAATGTTGGAATTTCCACAAATTTCATGGGTATTTTGGTAGTTTTCCCGAAAGAATATGGTTATTATTGTTTCAAAAGGCCAGTTTTTGCAAAAAAAAAAAAAAAAAAGCAAGCGTGAGAGTTTGCACTGGTGGGTGGTGGGTTGATGCTCTGTATTGAGTGTGGACGGGTGGTCGTCATAGTAACGGGCTGTATTGGCCATCCAAAAGCACCCATACATTGGGCCAACTCGGGCGGGGTGGTAAATAAATCCCATATAGCGTGTAGCGTTACTCAAATACAAGCGTTCAAATTCAAATCGAGCGCGGGGAATGTGCGCAAGTAGAGGGTAGGATGTGCGGGGTGCATGATTTCGTGACTCTCTCTCTCTCTCGCGACTATCAGCGCATCTCCCTGCTGGGGCTTGCGTACATCCTACCATTTTTGCCACAGGCGTGCGCACAAGCGCTCTCTCTCTCTCTCTCTCTCTCTCTGTGGCTCTCTTGTTTGGTACTTGCTGCCCTTCATTGCTTGTATCCCTTTCTTCTACGTCTCCTTGTAACAGCTTCTTTCCATAGCCCCAAAAGGATAGAACAAGAGGTTCTGAAGCTTTAAAACACTATAATTTGAGCTCTTGTAGCCCCTGAACCAATGTTCGGGAAAAATCATTTTTCCAAGCATACAAAATTCCTTTCCTTGAATTTTCCAAGAGGAAATTTTAAAAAATTAGTTTACTTTTTCAGGTTTTTACACTATTTTTCTCTTTTTGGGGCGGGATTTCTCCTTTTCCCCTTGCCCTCAACCGGCATTTTGGAAATTCAAAAGGGCACGATATTAAGCTGAGACACATTTTTCCCGAACATTGCCCTGAACCAACGGGAAGAACGATCCACTACCTAATTATCACTCGCTTAGAGAAAGAAAGGCAAGCCATGACACATTAAAAAAGAGATCAAGATTCAAAGTACACAAGTGGGTTTTTAAAAATTTTAATATAAAAAAGCCCACTTATTGCTTCAAATTGACCAAATAACTAGATAAAATGTCACTAACCGTGTTTAAGAAAAATCATTTTCTCAACCACAGACAACTCCTTTTTATGATCTTCCCAAGAGGAAACTTTGAAAAATTGAGCCAATTTCTACTAGTTTTAGAATTTCCTTTTTCTCTTGCTCTAAAAGGGCATTTTTGAATTTTAAGCCGGCACAATTGTAAGTTGAGACACACTTTTCCTGAACATTGGGACTCACTAAATAGCTACAATTGTTTAGCTTGTTTAAGGTTATTTCATCGTTCAAAGCGACTAGACTCCCAAAAGAGTATATTGGACTTTCACGAAAAATAGACCCACCCCAATAGAGGGACAACAAGGAGGTTGCTTCATTGACAAAGACCATAAGGTCTCAGATTACAAAGGTCCATACAAATAAGCTCAAGGAGTAGTACCATATTAGTCTTATTCCTCTATCTTTGGAAGACTTGTATCACTTCTAATTGTAAAGGCTTCTCTCCATCCTACAACTTCCTCAATAAGTTTATGAACTAAAAATAGAAGATTTCAACATAATTTTCTTGTGGATGTATTGGAAAGAAATCTAATACTTATGTAGTGACATACATATTAATGTGGCACCTTAGAAAAATAAATGAATGTGCTCCACTTTAGGCAATCAATCAAGGAAGGAGAGCAAGAATGGCCTACCCCAATGGAAGCTCAACATGACAATAAGCAACCTCTTAGGCCCGAGTGATAGTGACGGCTTTGAAACCAAGAAATCTTAGAAACATAAGTCCAAGAAGTAGTTTCTTGGCTCTTGTATTTTACCTCCCTAGCCCATGATGAACCGTAGCGCCTTGTATATCTATTCCTTGTATCTTTGCTTTTATTAATTAAAACAACACGCTTTCATGGTAAAAAAGATAGCCATTTGTATATCACCTAGACTTGTTGAAGCATGTTCATTTATGCACACATAGTCACACTAACTTCTCTAACTGCAGGTCTCCCCTCTCTCTCTCTCTCTCTCACACACACACACACACACACACACACACACACACACACACACACACACACACACACACACACACACATGCTGTTGTTAAAATGAGGATTAACTCCCTTTGGTATAATGGAGGGGCCTGTTCCTCGCCATTGCCTCGATATAATTAACTAGGGTTTAGTCTCAATATCTTGTCCTAGGAATCTCTTGTAAGAAAGAGGGGTCTGTATTTAAGAAGTGAAATTCTTAAATAAGAAAATTGTTGGTGGATTCTTAATATATTATCTAACACCTAGTGAGTTTAGGGAGGGTTTGGGCGAGTTGGCTTGACTTTGCATACAGTGTCCTCTAAGCTTGATGACGCGGTGCCCCCCCTGACGGCATCTGCCATACATCGCATCTCTCTGTGTGTGTGTGTGTGTGTGTGTGTGTGTGTGTGTGTGTGTGTGTGTGTGTGTGTGTGTGTGTGTGTGTGTGTGAGGCGGCGCTGATGCTTTTCCCCGCTCTTGAAGACGGACCCGCCTTGCTGCTATGAATGGAATGTAGCTAGTGGCTCCGAAGCCTATAAAAGGTGAGCTTCACGCTTACTTAGCATTGGTACATTGGTGTACGTCTGTGGTATGTCTGTGTAATAGTGAAAGGTGTCTGTACCTTGAGATTGTGAGGATTTAGCCCGGAAGGGGGTGTGTGTTGTTGGCTCTATGGAAAAAGGCAAAGGCAAGCAAGCTATTGTGGAGATAGCTACTCCGACTCAATCTCAGGTGACTTTGAAATCAATATGGACTACTGTTCGAGCTGCTTGGTTGTGGTGTGATTCACCTTTTGATATTGTAGTAGAACTCATGCATGTTCTTCACTATACTGAGTCGATGTATGACATTTATGAAAATAGTTGGCTACTTCATCTGACCCTTAGGTATCTAGTAAATCTCTACTCCTTTTGTGAAGCTCCTCTTCAACGTCAGTGAAGCCCCTCTTCACAAGGAGGTAGTGCCCTTTGCTTTACTCGGTGAAGCTCCTTGGAATTTGCCGTTTTCGATGCTTGAAGGAGTTTTGAAAAATCTTATGGCAGTGGAGACTACCTCTCTGAAATAACCTTATGGAGTTTTTCCTTTTGTAGGAATGCTTTAGTCGCCTTGGCTTCACTGCATGTGGAAGTAATGGAGTCTATGATGGTCTGGCAATAGTTAAAGAAATAGAGTTAGCAGACCCAGGTGAGGACTCTAAACTTGTTTTCATTGCCCAAGACCTGACAGATGCTGAGGAATATGTACTTAAGGAACTCCTCAAGGAATTCAAGGATATATTTGCTTGGACATATCATGACATGAAGGACGTTCCACCTTCCGTAGTGCAACATACAATTTCAATGATTAGCACTGCTAAACAAGTCCAACAAAGACCCTACCCAATGAATCCTAAGCATACAAAGATTATCCAAGAAGAACCCGAAAAGCTTATTAAGTGAGCACTCAAATGGCAAGTGCCCCAATCCTATGAGCGCCCAATTGAAATGTAATTTTTCATTTGCATATTGATGTATCGAACTTTGCTATTGGGTGTGTTTTAGATCAACCAGGAGAACATAAATTGGACGACCCCATTAGCTTTGCAAGTTTCCAACTGAATGATGCTGAGAGGAACTACACCACTATAGAGCGGAAAGGTTTAGCTATGATTTATGCAGTAAAGAAATTTTGCTATTACCTTCTTGCCAACAAGTTTGTTTTTTATGTGGTTCATCAAGCGTTGTTGTATCTAGTAAATAAACCATGTTCCACGGGAAGAATTACACGATGGTTATTAATTCTTCTTGAGTTTGATTTTATCGTTGTGGAGGTGAGACCCTGTAAAAGGCATGTCATGGTTGATCATTTGTCTCACATACCCAATGGTGAAGCCCCCACTGGAATCGATGATGAA
Organism: Adiantum capillus-veneris; assembly: GCF_014529385.1. Classification (NCBI taxonomy): domain Eukaryota; kingdom Viridiplantae; phylum Streptophyta; class Polypodiopsida; order Polypodiales; family Pteridaceae; genus Adiantum; species Adiantum capillus-veneris. The sequence goes on from NC_140932.1 coordinate 123,437,746, forward strand.
TTGCCCGATACTTCCCATTCCTAGTCAAGACCATGCCTGAATGGAGTGAGAAGATTGTAAACTTTTTAGTAAATGGTTTTCCACCCAAGGAGCTTCATAAGAATATTGCTTGAAAGCTACTAAAGGAATGTGAACCCTATTCTCTAAATCCAGGTACTCTCTACAAGCAAGGGAAGGATGATATTCTTAGACGATGTGTTTGTGAGCATGAGTATTTGTATATACTGCAAGAAGCACACATGGGCATAGTTGGAGGACATTTTTTGGGAGAACTAACTGCTAGGAAGGTGTTGCAATCAGGCTATTGGTGGCCCACCTTATTCAAGGATGCATCACTTTTTGCAAAAGGATGTGATGAATGCCAACATCACAAGACAACACAATGGAAGGATCGGATGCCCTTACATCCTATTAAAGTGATCCATTCATTTGAAAAATGGGGTTTGGACTTTGTAGGCCCAATTATTTCGGCAGCTCGTAACACCCAATCTTGATATATTACTATGTGACAAAATGGGCAGAAGCTAAGGCGATATGCAAAGCTCATGCAAGGTCAACTGCTAAGTTTCTCTTTGAGAACATTATTACATGATTTGGTTATCCCTTTGAAATTGTGAGTGATAATGACACTCATTTTATAAATGAAGTGATAAGGGAACTCACAACAAGCTTCATGATATCCCACCATAAGTCGACACCTTATTATCCACAAGAAAATGGCCAATCTGAGAGTACTAACAAGACTTTAATTTATATCTTGACCAAGACAGTAGAGGCTTGGGTTAGAATTTGAAGCTAACATCAGCTCTATGGGCTTATCGTATTGCGTACAAAGTGGCTATTAATTGTACACCATTCAAGATGGTATATGGCCAAGAAGCAGTTAGGCCATGGGATTTTTTCATTCCTAGTCTTCGAGTAGCTTCACAAGAAGGTTGGAATGGTAACCCTTTAGTTAAGCGTTTATATATCCTTGAGCGATTAGATGAAGAGAGGCAATTGGCTGTGCAAAATGCACTTGTGGAGAAGGATAGACAAAAGAAATGGTTTGATTGTCATTTAAGGAACAAGGATATTAAGGTTGGGGATAAAGTTATTATGTATGGAGTGCGTAACAAGAAGAAAAAGTTGAAATATGCTGGAAAAGTACCATATAGAGTATGCAAAATCACCCCACAAGGGACCATTCGTGTGGAAACTCTTGATGGAGTGGAAACGATTGTGGGAGTAAATCTAAAAGATACTATGATCCTATAGGCCAAGGGAGCTGCGTGACATTCATCATAAGAAGATAGCCAAGGCACAAGCAGAATTGAAAAAGATACAAGCTCAAGCCAACAGGCTGAGGAGTGACAACAACGGGCGCCAATGAGAGGCCAAACTGGGAGTTACACATGCATTTCAAGTTGAATCAAAGGATGATTTGGTAGATTTTGATCCACCTCTATGATACCCCATTGAGTTAAACAGAACCTATGAGAAAGTCCTATATAACGCTTTATTGGACACTGGAGCTAAACATAATCTATTATCCTATGGAGTGTGATGTCACTTAGGAAAGCCGTCTTTATCTGAGAGTATCATCCAAATCAAGGGTATTAACAAGAAGAAAACTATTGTCCTTGGAATTTTGCACACTCTTGTCAGTTATGACAATGGGGCTGTGGCTCAAAGCTTTTTGGTCATGCATGCGGGTGTTATGGAGGTCTGCAACCAAGTGTACTATTGATTGGGAAACTGGGAGTATTGCGACACAAAAACAAACTCTCAATCCTGCCACTCAAGCGGAAGTCCCTAAGTTATTGCCTCCTAAGGGAACACATAATAGAACAAGAGGTTGAAATATCTGTCCCTATAGCACAACCCTCTAGAGATTCAACTTTTGTGGCTGAAACAAAGAATAAGGCACACAAGGCTCAGTGTGATTTGTCAAGGGCAACATACAAATGGGTCCCTAAAGCTTCATTAACAACCACTTTCAATGCTCAATCTGGTTCAAAACAAAAGCCTCATGAGAGACACCCAGCTCGCGCCAAGAAATGTAAGGAAACGTTACATTGGATTCCTAAGTGACTATTAGAAGCCCAAGGCTACTATGACGGGAATGATCAAATCTGGGTGCCTAAACGTAAATTGTGTCCTGCCTTGTCACCTATATGTCCATGTGAGTCGAATCTTGCAACTATGGAGCCAATTGAAGACCACTGAAAGGGAAAGATCACGAAATACAACACATCTGTTCCAGAGCTAGTTTGGGTACCATTATCACTTAGCTCAGGATTAGGAAAGTCAAATGATGCTTCATGTAGTTCATCCACAACAATACAAGCTTCTACACAACCTCCACCTACCACTGTAAACATCCAAAAAAAACAAGAAAGAAGTAACATCTCCCATTTAAATTCACCACCTAAAGCAACATTACAAGTAAGATCATGGGAGAGTACCTTACCCCCCTTGCAACTTGATGAAGCACATAGGATGGCGGAAAGATTTTGTTCAAAGTCTTCACCCATTAAAACTTGGAACAAGTGGTTTCAAAGGGTGACATGATCTTTCCAAAGGGTACGATCTACCCAAGGAAGGGGGGGATGTTGTTGACATCCATCATTCGCTTGATTCTCCCTTAACCTTCCTCCCTGACCTCTTAACCTCCTAATCTTAGGGAACGTATATATATAGCCCTATACTTAATCCAAAAGAAAAAAGAGATTAAAAGAGCAGAGCTACCAAACAAAGAGCTTGGAACCAACAAAATCTGGTCCATAACCGAAAACTCTTAACGAAGCTTTCATGCATAATGAAACAGCCCTTATGATATTTGCAAACTAACCAAAATCTACTATATGTACAGATATGGCTAGTACACTAGAGTCATCCACTCCTACCTTGGGTGAGAGGTACCCTCTTTACTTTCCTCAAGTGTTTCACATGGTCTACCTTGTGCTTACCTCTGAATGGGATTTGGTAGATGGACTAGCGGGTGAGAATTTTTTTGCGAAATTAGAATGGCTGAGACGTCTCTTGACCAAGAGCGATCCCTACTCAGTAGAGAACGTCGTCCAATTACACAAGCTTATCTTTTTGGGCAAGATGAATGTCCATGCCTGGTGACCTTCTTAGGGAACCTTTGTGCATTTGATGATGAGGAAGATTTACATGATTTCACAGATGGGACACATGGTTTCACTGAGGATGACTTTATGTATCTTGACGATGATGAGGATAGAGGTTTAGACTTAGGACTGCTAGCCCATCTATAGAATATCCTATTTCCTTGACCCTATAGGGGGGTGTGCAGATAGATAGGTTAGGACTCTTTAAGTTGTTTTTATTTTTTTCAATAAGGGTTGGTACCTCTTCCCACTAATGTGCCCCTAGAGGTATTTCCTAGTGTGTACAGGAACGCATCACAGTTAGCTGGGCTTTCGAACATCAGGCAATCTTTTCTATCCCACTCATCAAGTCCTGCACGATGGCCATTACTGTTGCTTGTTGTCTTTTCTAACATCCATGTTTGTCTGTTTTAATCGTGATTGGTACCAAAATGTTCAATACATTTTCTTAGTATTGGACATTAGATTCAATATTGCTCTATGATGGTTTAGTGGTCGAGTTGACTCCCACTCTGGCAATTATCTGCAGTTTTTTGGCTTGCGGTTTGCGTTGTGTTTTGACTCATTTTGCAAAGAAAATCCTATTCGTTTTTCCCTGTCTTCTCGCCATAAAAGTTTGCAGTGTTATGCCATCTTGTACAATGGTCGATATATTCCCACTTTTGACAGTGATCGAGTGTTTACTCTCACTTTTGATAGGTTCTGTCAATTTGGACACGGTTTGGTGTTCTTGTAGGCACTCTCACAGGAGTAAGGATTAGCATATGCTAGATAGGTAGAGTCAGAGGTTTCACAGGTTTTTGCAGATATTTGCAGGCAATTTCTCTTCTTGTGGGACGCGTTTTGAGCTAGTTTGCTCTCTACTTGTGTATAAGGTTATGCACTTTACGCTCAGTTGAGCAGTTTGTCCCAGTTTATGCTTGCAGAGTTTGCAGATTGTGGAGTTGTTTTATGCATATGTGAGCATCAATTTTGACGCGATTGATCATGCTTTTGAGCATTGTTTAGTGATCGAGTTACCTCCCACTTTGTTGCCAGTTTGGCATGGTTTATGGTTGAGATTGTACTTGAGGTTTTTCTCAGTTTACAAGGGAGATTCTGCCAGATTTTTCCAAAAGTTCTTGCCATACTTTGGTTCTTAGCCGTTCACTTATGGTTGCAGATATGTGTGACAGTGAGAGACGACGGTCTCGTTCTTGCCGATACTTGTGTTGTTGGCATTTTGGTCACACAGGGCGCATTAGATGCCATTGTTTTAGATGTATGAGACAACGGAGATGCATGCGTGATGCAGATACAACTTTGATACAAGTTACATAGGCAGTTCCAGTGGTAGTATATGCCAGTGGACGGTGATGTCATACTTGCCTCGAGTGTACCTCTTGCGGATTTGTCTATGGGTAGCACACTTTCTCCACAGTGATTACTAGATAGTGATGCTGCTTTCCATGTCACACCATGTCATGAGTGGTTTAGCACATTTTCTAGTGGGAGACTTGGTTGTGTGCGACTTGCTAATGGTTCGGCATTTGACATAGAGGGTGCATGAGACGTTTGTTTGTCTTTGCCCAGTGGTGCATCATACACGCTACGGCATGTATGCTATGTTCCTCGGTTGAGACAGAGCTTGATCTGAGTGAGACAGTTGGCAGCTTTTGGTTTTCATGTACTGCTTAGAGAGCAGTCTTTCTAAATGCATTGCGGTTCATTAGTGATTGTCAAAGGAGCCCGCAGCGGCTTGGTATATCCTATGCATGTGTCTGAGGTTCAAGACGGCGCAGTCTTGATTTTGTTGATGGCATGCTTTGAGCGAGAGACGAGACGTGTCTCTTTTGAGGATGTGCTGCATGGAGAGTAGGTTGTACATTTGTCTTGTGGTGACGTTCATGCAAACAGTGGTATCTCTGGGGATGCACAACTTTGTCAATCATCAATTGATCCAGAGACCGATGCATTGTTCTATGATGCTTTTGATACGTTTGAGGGTGACAATGTCTTTCAAACAGTTATGTGTGATTGCAATGGTGCTAATTTTTTGGTTTTGTAGTCATTCTCAGCAGATATGCCTTTGCTCAACAATGCTGACATGGTGATGCATAGTCAGGTGGTTCCTAATGAGGATGCATATGACACTGAGGTTGCTGACAGGGATAGGTTGGCACACATAGAGCATGTTTCATTGGCTTTTGAGTCTCTCATATATGACCTTTTGGTCTCGAGAACTGATCTTGCTTATGCTATTGGTGCATTTGCAGTGGGAGTTGTCTGTCGTCCGATGACTAACATTGGCATTGTGCATTGTGGAGCCATGCAAGTCGTCACTCGATACCTGAATCAAGAGTGTCATTGTAGCTCTATCCCTAGTGGTATGCATGTTGCATCTACACTAGATCGGTTACAGAGAGTGAGCCAGTGGGTATAGGTTGAGAGCCGTCTTCTCTCACCTCTTGTATATACTAGTTGTAGGCTAGTCTTCTTGCCACTTATCGACACACAGCCTTTAGTGGAAAAATGTTAGGTAAAGGCAGTGTGCCTCACCCTGCTTTGCCCGTGTCCGCCGGCCAGTGTCCGGCCGCCCACATTTATCTCCTTATTCTTTATACATACAAAGAATAAGGAGCTCTCACTCATTCTCACATTGTGCTCATACAGTGAGATTTGGGAGCTCCAAGCACATCTTGTGTTCTTTCTCTCTCTCTCTCTCTCTCTCTCTCTCTCTCTCTCTCTCTCTCTCTCTCTCTCTCTCTCTCTCTCTCTCTCTCTCCGCACATGCACCGCATTCGCGCAGTCATAGCCACTACTCTCATCAAGATGTTTAACTACTACGAGACCCATCCGCGTGTTTACCACCAAGTTCCTACTTTCAAACAAACCTTCGTGAATTTCGAGGTATTGGATGGTAGGATTTGGGACATGGTTCCTGCAAGAGCGAACCTTGAAAAACTTTTTCTTTCTACGAGAGGGCTTGCGATAAGGAGCTTGCGCATCTTCAAGCCCACCATGTGCTCCGACTGGCTCTTCAACTCCACTGTGCGCTCCAACTGGCTCGTCTTCTACATCCTCAAAATCCTCTGCATTTAGTAACCCATGATCACGTCTAGGATCATCTGACGGCAGAGCTCCCAAGCCACATGGCAATGTCTTCCCAGCCGGGACTCGATGATTGCTTGGGATCTCCTGTCCGCTCCATGGTGGGCTTGGTACTTCGCTATCCATCTCGGTTTCAGTGTCTGAAGTCACTACCCGTTTCTTCTTGCGTGAAGGTTGTCCATCTTGTTGCTCTTCACCTGACCATTCCCTCTCCATCTCTGCTCTTGTTCGTGTATCCAAGGTGGTTTTTGAGCACCTTGGACGGATGAGAGAGGGTGAGCAAAAAAAGGTTGATCTTTTCTTGCTGTTTGCTTTGTGCGTGCCATTGTGTAAGAAGGGGCAATATTGAAAATGAGACTCCCTCTTCTCTAAAAGCCCCCTATGTAAAAAAAAATAGATCTCTTCACACTTGACCAGGCCACTTAAAAAAACTCTTAATATCATCAAAATATAAAAAGAAAAAAATGGATAAATGGAGAAGTATTATATGCAACTCAACAAAGAAATCTACAAACATAAACATTACATTGCATAGCATCATTTGTTTTACATGTTGGGTAACCAACGTTTGCCCACTCTATGGGGATTTTCACGCCACCTAGCATGATTAAGGGGTCCGATGGAGTTTCTCCATTTCTCTTTAGCATTAAGTCGAGATTGTCTCCTAACCTCCTTGGCAAGACTTGACTTTCGCGCTCGCTCTATGGAATGACATCTCCTCAAAGAACAACGAAAGAGCCAATCAAACATCTCCTTCATGTAGTTGGATCTCGTAGTTCCACCACCGTGACGTGTATTTTTAAAGTAAACACCTTTGGCTCGATAATGTGATTTCTCCATTCCTTGAGTGCTCCACATGTCTAATGAACCATATTTTGACATAAAGAATGCTCCATGTGCGTACAAAATATATATGGTGCATCAAGAAAAAATGCTTAGGTCAAATGAATGTTTATGTATAGCATCAAAATTTGAACTGAACAAAGTAACTTACCATGTAGTGTGTGATATTGCTCTCTCCCCACGCTTGCACAAATGCTTTAGTGAAATTAGAAATGTGATCTTTGAACAAATTTTGTTGCTCGCTTGTGGTTTGGGGTTTCCACATGATTTGAAGCACTAACTCGAAGTGGTGCCACACTTGCCTACACAGATTTACAAGCACGGGATTTGAATCTTGATCGGTTGTACACTTGCAAAGCGCTTTCCATAGCTCCCATGGAGCATCCTCCTCACCCCTCTCCTTTCGCATCTCTGGTTTCTTGAAAAACCTACGTGCTTTCACACCATTCATAGATACTTTTTGTGGCACTTCATGCATATTTTCCACCTCACCGATGATAGAAACATTGCCACCATGACATCCAATCGAATTTAGAATTGATTCAACTATTCCAATGGCTTGCACGTATCTGGAAAGTGGTTTCATTGTGAAAGCGTATTCTATGTGAAGCTTTAACAAGCGATCAAATATACGCATGAAGGCATGCAAAGTGCAAAAGTGTACATTTGTAAGCGAAAAATTGATAATGGGATGCCATGTTCTATCTTTTGTCGACCGATTGGGGACCTCCATGATAGGACACTTCAACACCGAGCACACCCATTCCCTTGCATCATCATCCATTGACCCTGTTGCCTGACTTCCCTTGACACTTTTCTTTGAATACGTGGAGCCACGAGTACTCTCCTTGTATCCTCGTACACAATATGGACAAGGAAGAAGTGATGAAGCACCTTGTTTACACCCAAGTATACATTTGATTGTTTTTAGATCACCTCCTAAGTGCCACTCAACATCAAATGTATCTACTCCATCTACTTCTAGCTTTTCTCCCTCTAGTTGTGCCTTAATAACCTCTGTGATCCACTGGATCATAGAGAAGACCCATGCCAACACCTCATGAGTCTCTTTCGGAACTTCAAAAGCTCCTAACCACCATATTTCCTTTTCCGATTGTACACTAAATGATGGTTTCTGAGAATGATCACCGATAGCATCGACTTTTGTAAAAAACATTGCCTCATTCATGAGTGTCACACTCATACGTTCCAATCTCCGTCCTTTGACAATTTGACATTCATCTAGCTTAAGAATAAATATGAGCTTCTCTCCAAGTACTGAAACAACACAGGAATTGAATTGTTATACTAAATGATATTCAATACAGATAAAAAATGACATTACAATTTGTATTACCTTGTGGAGACAAATCATAAAATTTAACCATAGCTCGTTGTAGTCGTTTCAAGTCAACAAAAATATTGTTGAATTGATGGTAACCAAAAGACTTTGCCCCATTAGGAATAGTATTGCCCCCCTTTATATTACCACGTGACTTGGCACTTGTCGAAGAGTACATCATGGATCCTTCAATGTGTTTGTATTCGCCAAGGGATTCCCGAACGAGATCATTGTTTGATTTTTTTGCAAGTCGGACCCTATGTGGAATAGGAAACAAATTCTCGGTGATGCCTTGCTATTGAAAACTTACTCTCTTACTCCTATATGCCTTGCTATTGTTTTCATAACTACTTACTCTCTTTGTTTGGTGATAGGTAGAGAGAGAATGGTTCTTCTCTCTACTTTTACTACTTTCTCTCTCTTTTTACCCCCCTCTCTCCCCTACTTTACCCCCCCTCTTCCTCCTACTTTACCACCCTCATTCCCTACTTTCCCCCCCTCTTCTATCTAGAGAGAAGTTAGAGAGAGAACTACAAAAGTAGCCCTATTTATTGTCTTTGTTCCCTCCATGCCCTACAAAATTAGCCTTAATCCCTTAAAATTAGGAATCCTTACATGGCCCCAAGGGGGTCCAATGTTTTCCTAATGTTGAATCTTCAATTGACTCTTTTTCAGTCGAAAGTTTTGAAGTGTCGTAATAAGCAGATTTGAAACTAGATCTTTCTTGAGTGTGTCCAAGAAGCCCATTCAATGGTTGCACCTTCATACCATACTTTGAGTTCTTCGTCGACAATCTTCATGTAGCTTCGTTGATCAACAAGTTCAATGTATGTTGGGTAAAGTGCTGGAAGAAATCTAGGGAGTTCAAACTCCTTAGCTGGGAGGGTATATAAGAGTGCGGGTGAGACTAGAACAAATTTTAAGAAGTTCATTACCACCTGATTTCTTGCTGCATCATCTTTCTAGATATTTTGACTAGGTGGAAAAGAATTTTGAGAGTCCGTTCTTGCTCTCCCAGACTCATTCTGGTTCTGGATCCTTTGCTAGAAGTAGCATTCTTCTCTAGTAGCATCTGAAATTTATGGTCTAGAATTTTCCTGGCACATTGAAGCTGGATCAAAACTTCTTTGATATGTACCTTGATGTCTTTCATACACTTATGTGTAGGCTTATTTCCTAAGAATGTTTCCAGTTCTAATCCCACGCTTTTGAGACCAACTATGGATGGGTTTTTCATGTGAGGATTGACCAGACAATCCTCATTGGTAAGGCACCATTCAAGGATTTTCTCTAGAACTTGAATGCAACACGGATGAGGAGGCAGCTGGCAGAGTTGTTGATTGTGGAAGCTGGCTAGTTTTCAATCATTGACCATTCTCTTGGCTCCCACAAACAACATCAGTAAGCACTCCAAATCCAAGTATGACATTTCATCATGCAAGAAATCCTGAATTTGAGTCGCCTTTTGTCATCTCAACGTTTTGTTTAGAGCTAGCAACTCAATTGAATGGCCTTGGTTAGGTTTTGACTCTGTACTAGACTCTACTAGCCTTGCGTCTAACTGCTAATCAGACTAACTCTGATCTCTAGTCTGATTCTAAGGCTGGTCCGCTTGAGTGCTTGAACCAACACCTTGTGTAGATTGACCTCCTCCAATTTTTGAGTATGGAGGTCATCATCTTCATCATCTTGATGACCAACACCTGTGTCCCCTGGTCTTGGTCTTGATCTTGTTGGCCTTCTTCTTCATCATCATCATTCTGGATTTTTATATACTCCACCAGGACTTGGTTCACGAGCATACTAGTGTACTGCTCAAACTTCTCTTCCAAATCAGATTTCATTGACTCCAAAAGGTTTTGAACATCTTCCATATTCAGTGTAAGATTACCATCTAGATCAACAATGTCAACCAAAGAATGATATATGTACTTTTCACTTACAACCTACCTCAAGGTATGATGATTGGGCATGAGGGACTTTAAGGCTGATTTTTTCTCTTCTAGCAGACCCTGCACCTCAATAGTGGCTTCTTCAGCAAATCTCTTTTCTTGTAATAGTCTTTGGTTATCGTTCTAGAGCTTAGTAATGTCATGTTCTTGGGTAGCCATGATTGGAGTTGGGGAACCGGGAGAGCTTTTGAAGAGAGCTTTTTTTTGGCAAAGGAACGGTTTGACAAATCCAATGAAAAAGCTCTCTATGTACTTGTTGTTGGATTCTCTAATATTATGCAAAAAGCTCCCTCCACCTAATGCTTCCAAAGTTCCTTGCCATCATTTAAAATTGAGTCGCCATATTACAAGACATCATCACAGAGTGGTAGAGGCAAGGGAGAGAAGTACGACACAAATTCTGTGAGCAAAATACACATTATCTGTTGCCAATGTTTCATCCTGTGTGTGTCAGTAACATCGTCCTTGCTGTTTTGACCAGACAAATGTGAAGATAGAGAGAGGCAGAGAGAGATTGGATGAGACAGGAAGAATCACGATACTAATGCTCGATCACCAAGAAAAGATAACTAAAGTGTTTCAAAGTTTATTGTGAAGACTTGTTGGAAAATCAAAGAAACAGAGAAGTTTATTGATGTAAGTCACAATAGACAAATAAGTTTACAAGAACCAAAAAATTATAGTTTCTTCACTTATTACAAGTATAAACACCTGATAAAAGCCTTTTTCCTATATTCAAAAGAATATCAAAAGTGACAATTTATAGCGATTCTAAAAAATAAGTTCTCCACATACCATGCAAGGTGCTCGGGATATCTACTCTAGGTCAGTGAACTGGAGGATCTAACTCCACAATGTTAGGATGTGGCTCTAACAGAGATGCTATTTTCAGGGCACAATCTACCTCATTGCATGTCTTCTTTCTCGCTCTTGCATCTCTCTAAGACGATGGGCGTGCATTTCAAGAACAGTGCGTTGCTTGGTTGCAAATTCCTCGTTGCTCACTAATATTTTCAATCAATCGACCCATCAGGCTCCCTAACCAAGCCAGTGCTCCACAGTCTCCTCCGTACTGGACAACAATCAATATTCTCATTTGTGTATTGGGAAAGCAATTGCCAAAGTAACCGATGCCCACGTTCCATACCACCTACACGTCAAACATGTAATGATAATTGATAATAATCTATTTATTGCATCTAACAAGTGGAATAAGAGTTAGCAACTAATGGATTATACAAAAGGATATTACAACTTATGTATATTTGATTATTCAAGTGCTCCTTATGAGCTTTGGCCATTTATGACCGGTCGGCCAGTTTGTACTCAATTTGAGCATTCAAGAAATTTATAAATTAATACATGCAAGAGAAAAATGCTCACTCTTGCAAGGGGGGAGATTGCACCTAGTGTCTGTGTCTTTCTTCTCTCGTCTCGTCCCTCCTCTCTCGTCATGCCAGCGTAGCACTTCGCTCTAGATGGTGCACATTCTCGCTTACTCTCTCTCGATCTTTGTCTCTCTATGTTCGCATGTGACGACGTTGATTATGTGCTATGGGATTTACCAGGTAGGCAGATTTGTGCGTTTCATGGATTGCAGTATGTTGTCTTTGGTATTTTGTAGGGTCTTCCATGCATCCGTTTGTAGGAGTGGTATCAGAGCCAGATCTACATTCCTACGGATGTAAGGAAATCTATGGAAAGACCTAAGAGTCAGAGCTAAGTCATTCCCTTATTCTTTCCTTAATTTTTTTAAAAAAGAATCGTTTTCCTCTTGCATGGTAGAGTATAGCAATAAAAATTCATCAAAGGAATGGGATTAGTATAATTTCAAGCCATTTAGTGGCATATTTTAAATTATTTTAACAACCTTAAAAACTTGGCTTAGAACCAAGCCAAATGATTGTTCCCTTTAATGTAGATAAGGGGTTAAGATTAAGTTGAGACTATAACCAAAGACCAAGATGACTGAAGAGGATAATGATAATAATGTCAATTGTATAGCGGAGAGATCGATGTTTTCGAGGTGACATTGATAAAGTTTCTTTTTTTTTCCCATCCCTACGAGGCCTGAGCATGAGGTTTGCCTAGAGGCACACTTATATGTACAAACTAGCAGGAAATTGATAGCCATTCCAAGATTTCACAGAGGACTTACATTTGAAAATAATGATGATAATAGTAAAGTATAATGTGAGAGCAGTCTAGGAATGTGTTGGGGGAGAGATTAGTGCTGAGCTTTGCCTTGTTTATGAGAAATGGTGAGAACTAAGGATGCTCAGAGATATATATTAAAAAAGGATTGGAAGGAGAGGGTCAATGGTGCTCTGTTGACGGAGATAACCATCCAAAATAGGTGACTTGAAATGGGTACAGCTTAAGTGAATGCAGCGTCGTGAGCAACTACCCTTCACCCTAAATATTGACAATTTATCATCTGCATAAGGAGCGGTGAAGAGAGGGAATAATGATGGTGATCTGCACCCCTGCTAGGCGAATGTTGGTCGCATGTACGTCATTCATTAACCGTCGTCCGGCAACTAGCATCACTTTCACACACCGACCAACCGAAAGCCACTATCAGCCCCCTCCCCACCAAACTCAGACACTTTTGCTGTGTACCTTTCGCTAACTATGGGTTCCGCCTACCTGGCATGCCTTCATGCACCCCTACAATATCGAGCGGCAATATCAACAATCAATTTGGGCCGCTTGCAACCTAGAGCTGCAACTGGGACCTGCTTTACAATCTTCCTCTCCCATCACCATTCCACTTCCTCCCCAACGACCAGGGCGCCAACCCTCAAGCACTTGGAATACTTGAGGTCTCGCAACCGTAAACACACGAGTTTAATTAGGCCGTCTTCATCCTCACAACACACCAGCCGCCATGCAGGAACCCAAACTGGCATCATTCGTACTGCTCACAGTGGATGCAGATCCACTAGCCGTCTCCCTCACTCCATCAAACATTTTTTTTGCAAGACTTGCCTGCATCACCTCTGCCTTTTGCTTCACATTATGAGTGAATGGACCTACCCCCTGCAACAAACCCATCGGCGCTCCTCTCACCCCTAGAGCTTTCTGCCACTCAACTCACTCTCTCCTCTTCCTGAAAAACTCTCTCACACTCTCCTATTCTCTCTCTCTCTCTCTCTCTCTCTCTCTCTCTCTCTCTCTCTCTCTCTCTGCTGCAAACATCTCTCACACGGCCATTCTCACCTCTCTTGCGAGATTCAATTAGTGCATGCAAGCTGCAACACCATGTAAAAACATGAAGGCTAGGTGAGCTTGGTATGTTGATTTTATCAACTTTTGCTACGTAAGAGAAGCTCACTCAGTAGGGGTGTTGGGGATGGTCATTTGCTCTTGCCACTGCTCACTACCATCGTCATCATCGTCACGGCATCTGTCATTGTTATCATTGCTGATGCTCTGATCGAGATACTGCCACGAACAATGGTGCTCTAAGAGCATCATTGCTGATGCTCTGAGATACTGCCACCAATAGGTTCTGTTCCCACGTAGCTAAAACTTCGCATCATCTCCACCCAAATTGTCTCGAGGTTGCTTCTTGTGCACTATTAATACTACTGGTAGCGTTGGTATTATATTCATTTCATTGAGAGATTCTTCTAGATTCCATTGCCCTGGGCCTTCGAGTTCAGAACTCTCTCTTTCTCTCTCTCTATAAAAGGGTTACTCAAGATTCGAACATGCACGACCAGCAGACGAATGACACGCAAGGGACTCTGCTAGCCAATCCGCCACTCCAGTTTCGTTGCAATGAAACGTCGCACACGCATAGGAAAAAATTGTAAATGCCATCCGCGTCCCCACAGCGGCGAGCTCGTCTGTCGACTCCCCTGCCTTGCTTTTGCGCCCTCTGCAGGGTTGTCTGTCGCTCACAGCTCTGCCTCGATTGCAGCCTCACAACCCTGCCTCGTGTCCGCTGTGTTGCTTGGCATCAATTGAGATTCCGCTTTTTTACGGAATTAACGCCAGCTGGTACCCCCTACTAGGAGGATGTTAAAAAAAAACATTTTATTAGAGAGATTCCTCCCCCCAACCAAAACCAATGAAATCCAAGTTGGCTCGTGCGACAGACGAAGGAAGAGAGAGAGAGAGAGAGAGAGAGAGAGAGAGAGAGAGAGAGAGAGAGAGAGAGAGAGAGAGAGAGAGAGAGAGAGAGAGAGAGAGAGAGAGAGCGCCCAACTGTTGTGGAGAGCTCTTGACCTGGACAGGCTGAGCCGTGCAGACGTCCGCCTTGCACGCGCGTGGAGAGAGAGAGAGAGAGAGAGAGAGAGAGAGAGAGAGAGAGAGAGAGAGAGAGAGAGAGAGAGAGAGAGAGAGAGAGAGAGAGAGAGAGAGAGAGAGAGAGAGAGAGTACTGCCTTCCATTGCTGCTGCACTTCGAAACAGAAGCCTTGCCTCTTGTCATGAACTCACGCCAGCAAAGAGAGAGAGAGCAATTGTCGTGGGGCGAGCCCTCAGCTGATGTCGCCTTGCGTGCGCGCATAGAGAGAGAGAGAGAGAGAGAGAGAGAGAGAGAGAGAGAGAGAGAGAGAGAGAGAGAGAGAGAGAGAGAGAGAGAGAGAGAGAGAGAGAGAGAGAGAGAGAGAGAGAGAGAGAGAGAGAGAGAGAGAGAGAGAGAGCACTATCACTTCTGTTTCCTATTTCTAGCAAGACTGTTACATGTAGATTCTATTTCATGCAGAACAAGCTAGCCGAACAAGCTGGCCAATCGCCAGTTTTGGCTTGGAGAATCTTGAATTATTCTCCATTGACTTGTTTTTTTGAAATTGTGGGCACATACTAACTTATCTTTGTGCCCAATTCTCTTGGATGGTCATTCCCTTGAGTCAAAACTCACAACACAATAGATCTTTGACCTATTCCTCTTTTTGGGCACAAATCTCAATGTGTGTTGAGGCCCTCATGAGCCACTCAAGAGGGAGATCACATTCACCAACTATGGATTGAGTAACTCCAATGTTGTTCGTTTCCCACGCGCCAATATTTTTTTCTTATCCCCTCCTCCTCCCCCTCCCCCCCCCCAACCCCCCCCTCTTTTTGACACCCTAGTCATGGACTCCATGAAGGAGTGCTTACAGACACACACCCTCAAAAGCTATGCAGGTAGAGCAAAAAAGACCAATGACAGACGTGAAAGTGCATTCCGTGCTCCAACTGCACAATGCGTGGTCACACACACACACACACACACACACACACACACACACACAGAGAGAGAGAGAGAGAGAGAGAGAGAGAGAGAGAGAGAGAGAGAGAGAGAGAGAGAGAGAGAGAGAGAGAGAGAGAGAGAGAGAGAGAGAGAGAGAGAGAGAGATTGAGAGAGAGAGAGAGAGAGATGAGAAGAAAACTCTGCCAAACTCCAATTCCCCTTTTCATTGATCGTAGATCTTGCCATGTCTTTTGGTCCATATACTATACCTAAATACTAAGCTATCACATCATTTTACAACTAAAATGCCCATGAATTACCTTTGAAAATTAAGGACCAATCAGATTCTTTTCGAGATTTTTCAGCTTCCACTACAAAATTCTCGGACTCATTGCTTTAATTTTTGTATTGATCATTATCCTAGTGGATGATTGTTTTTGTTTTTGACAACTTTGCAGGTGCACAATATTAAAAAATGGATAATGACACTTGTCAATTCTATGCATAAGTTTTTCTGTCTCCTTTCATTTTGTTCAATATTCTAGGTTGAAAAATATTAAATAAAATTGTTTCATTTTTTTGAGATACATTCATTCTTATACTAAATTAAAATATATTATACTGACAACACATTCATTCTTTGAAATCAACCATATGAGTGCATATATGTAGAACATTCACCACAAATTATCACAACATACTTCTCTATACTTACTCTTGTACGCTTTTGTACTTACCATAATTATAATATATCAATTGTGCTTGGGCTTAACAACTTTCATTTTCATCTTCGCTTGTCTTAAATAGGATAGTACATGCATAATACTATTCTCAGTATACTGATTCATAGTTGAAACTCTCTCTAGCTTCTCATAGTAACTCTATTTCAAAAATAAAAATAAAAATCATGACACTAAGTTGTCACTCTGTCAAGTATAACTCTCCCATGCAGGTATTTTTTTGGATGCAAAAGATCTTCCTGGCATATACATCTACTAAGTCTTTTTTTTATTTTCATATTTTCTTTACCTACATTGTTTTGGGAGCCATAAAACCAACCATCTCTCATGACATCGCTTGTACTTGCACCGAATGGAATCACTTATGAGGTGATTTTCCATTAAGCTATGTAGCTACTCACATGAGCTGAGGTGCTTTGTGTTTAGTGAACAACACTTTGTACGTGCTTTGCTACTATACTATACTCCAATGTGGTATCACAATATAGTATATATATATATATATATATATATATATATATATATATATATATATAAATGTCTTGTCTAGTCCATTGGTCACGTGCACACCGATTCGCCGATGTAGGTAGTGTGTCGATGTTCATCCTCGTGTAGATTCACTGATTTAGGTAGCACTAATTGTCCATGCAGATCCGCCAATTTAGGTAGCACACCGACAAATTGCAAATTCTCCATGGTCAATGCATATCCGCCGACTTGGACATCATTAGTGCAAATTTGCCGATTTAGGTAGCACATCTTGTTGGTGTAGATTCACCAATTTAGGCAACACCGATCCAAAATCATGCTGCAGTGTGGCTGGCCACCACTGTCCTTAGTATGATTTTGCTACTTGGGTATACAAAATGAAGGATATTTGGATTTGGATTTGAAATGGGTAGATATTTAAACTTGGATTTATGTGGGATTTGGACTTGGTATATAGCATTTTCCTGTCACGACAATATTTATGCAATTGGACTTGAGATTGATGAGAATTGATTATTGAATGACGAGTGTGACCAATGATATCCTGATTCATCAGGGTATGATATATACTGCTTATTCTAGTGGTATGGAACACTAGAATAGGTAGTATGTGGACGACGACAGGCATAAACAATGTTGTTTAGTTTTATAAATTTTTCTTTTACTATGTGCTATTCTTGACACAGATTTCTAATCACTATTGTATGTTGTCTTTGTTATTTTGCAGGGTATTCCATGCATCCAATAGTAGCAAAATAAATATCAAAGACAATGAAAAAACTATTTTCAGAGAGAGATGGTATCGAAGTGTACCTTGCACAGGTGCCCCATCCAGGTGCCCCATCCATCTCTTTCGTCAAATAACTTCCTTTAGTGAATCAAACCAGGCATAATCAGATGGCATGTCAATTGCCTCTGATGTCGAAGTGTGCTCTTTTCTCATTGCAAAAACCAACATTGTGCACACAGTCCTATTTTCCTTCTTACATATCATTGTTCTACTAACAACCACGTTTACGTGGTCTTTACGTCATCTAGCAACAACGGCGATATCACACACCATTCCATAATTATCTGACTGGCACACAACCACGAATACACCCTTATCATCTGTTGTTGACAAAGCCAGGTGAGTGAGATTTCCAAACCTGCATGCTTCCATTCTATTTGAATCTGGCACAATGCATTCAGAAGGCCTATACATAGGTGCATTGGTTGGTAAAAATAGAACGGAAGCATTTACTGTTGAATCCACGACCAAACAATCATGCGTCGAACAAAGATATTCTCTATGACTTGTGGACTCATAGAGCTTAGCAAGGCATTCTTCAAGTCATCATCTGTTTTGTCTGAATTGAAATGCATAATTTGAATATGGTCTCCAGTGCCATCTACAAAAACCCTCAGAAAGATCAAGCATTAAGAATCTAAAACAATTCGCAACTCTCCTTCAAGTTGGTCGCTTACATGTTGACGGGTATGTAACCAAAGGCAGGTCCAAAACATGCAATATTTCTGTCTCTAAGCTCGTGCAAAGTCGATAACCTCCTTTGTTGACATTCCACTTCTCTTTCTTGATCACCAAGAAAAGCACTACTTTTTAAGTGAATAAAAAATGTTTACGATTTGGATGCTGGTCAAACATACTCATATTTCTCTCTTACATGAGCCGCCTCCCGCATCAGCAACCATCTAACACAAGCAAAAAAACTATTAGTTGACTATTTTAAATCTTCGTTGGACCTTAAATGTACAAACCTGCAAAGACATATTTTTCCTGCATCAGCCACTACCTTGCTCACCTTAGGCTATGTTCCCTTTTTCATCACACCCAGCTCATAAGCAAATGTCTTGTAACTTGGCATGCACAATACTTTTGCAAGAGAAAGAGAGAGAATTAGAGAACTTAACAACAATTGAGGATCGGATTTACGTGGAGACGGTCCCCCTTTCAATAGGCTTTTGTATTATACATTCTCCCATAAAGAGAGACTTGGTATAATACAATCTTTGTGTTCCTTGTGACCTTGGTGATGCTATGAAGATGGAAATCTTCATGCATCATGAGCATAACATAAACTTTGTAAAAGAATTTACCATCCTCGAACTCAGTCCCAAGGCCTCAAACAACTTCAAAGGTGGCGAGAGCTAGCGAGGAATGAGGGTAGGGAAGAGGAAGAAGAATCATTCATAAGAGAAAGAAATAGTTCCTCACTTATCATCACTCTTATTGCTTAGCATAGCATAATAGCATTGTAATGAAGATGGAGAAGATGGAAAGCTTAAGCATTGAAGCATGGCTCTTGGTTGGATTTGCATTCCATAGCCAAGAGTGTTGGTGTAGGCTCTCAACTTCTCAAGAAGCTTGGAGAAGGAGATGGAGGTCTTCCACTTTCACCAAGTGAGAGAATGCTTGAAAAATGAGTGTGTGAGAGGGTGTATACCCCCAAGCACACCCCTTGCTTGCCTTGGTCGACCCCTCCTTGTAGCTCAAGCTTGAAGCTCATTGGACCCCTCTAAGCCTAGCCAATCACATGCATAATGCATTTCAAGCAACATGGGTAGCATTAGGACAAGTGTCCTCCTTACCTCTTTGAGAGAGCGAACTTGAAAATATCTAGATATTTGTTGAATTGAAGTTGAAGCTCATTGGACCCCTCTTTAGCCAAGCCAATAGGATTCAAGCACACCATGTGGCTAAGCATAGGGAGAGCTTGACATGTGTCCATGTGCCCCTTGAGAAAGGGGGTGGCCTTTGGGTGAGTGGGAGGTTTAGTCAAAGATTCCCCTAACTTTGGGGCTTTCCCCCTCCCTTGTAGGGTATCTTTTTAAATCAAGCACCTCACCCCCCATGCATGGAAAGCTTCTCAAGCACCTTCCTCATCAAGCATGACAAGCACCTCAAGCACCTTAGTCAGCAAGCATGACAAGCACCTCAAGCACCTTAGTCACCAAGCATGACAAGCACCTCAAGCTTGGGCCAGGTTCCCACCTCAAGCACAACCCTAGCTTGCCTAAGGTGTAAGGACTTTTAACACTAACCTTTGGAGGTCTTTAATGAAGCTAACCCTAAGGTCTTTTAAGCTCCATTAGATGCAAATTACTCTTTGATAGACTACCTCCTTTTGGACCCCTATTGAGATGTAACCATCTCTCCTCTTGGTCCCCTGCTGAGATAAGTCTAGAAGCACTTATTGCACATTTCTCTTTGGTAGACCGTCTCCTTTTGGACCCTTATTGAGATGCAACCATCTTTCCTCTAGGTCCCTTGCCGAGATAAGTCTAGAAGCACCTATTACACATTGCTCTTTGGTAGACTACCTCCTTTTGGAACCCTATTGAGATGTAACCATCTCTCCTCTTGGTCACCTACTGAGATAGGTCTAGAAGGACATGTCACTATTCTAACCCTTGTTCCTATTTATTCTCCCACATTAAATGATCAGTTTAATATGAGAAAATCATTTGGGTTGTTAGATTTTATAACACAGTTGTAAACATTCTTTGCCTCTTTAATAATGGAAGACCAGAAAGCTTTGATCCTCAACTACTCTAAAAAAAAGAAGATTCCCCCATGACAATGAAAACAATGAATATGTCAGATTGAAACAATCTATCTCATTGACTCGATTGTTTATCGACGTGGCAATCAAATGCACTCACCAGTTTGAGGAATGTCCAAACTTCTCCCGGATCACAAGAGGCCATCGCGTGCAAGATGAAAGTATTTTTATCTTTTGGAAGAATCCAACAAAAATGCATCGGTCAGAGGTTGCAATCGCTTGGTGTCCCAACTGACTTGTCTTGCTTTTTCTAGATTTACCAAATGACAAAGAGGAACCCATGGTAGCGGGGATTCTTGCTCTACCTGCAGTTATCAATGTATATGAATAACCAAACCAAAGAACCCTTACAGTATCCTCAAACTAAAAAGCCCATATTTACCTTCAAGTTTCCAAGATGCTTTGATAAAATATCCTGCCATACTGTCACGTTGTCATTGACGGGAAATTCTCCGCCAGTATTTGCCCCTGTAGTTAAATAAGACTCCATTTCTTTATCATCGATTTCCTTGTCGGAGTTGTACTTGTCTTCCACAAACCTAGAAGATGCTCCTTCTTGCACTTTAGATTTTTCTATTGTAGTTTTTTTAGATCTCTTGAATGTAAGATCCCCAATTTTTGGGTCTCTTCTAAAAATAAGAAAAATAGCTTTCAATATTTATTCTGCTAAATTTTGATTTAAGATACTTGATTGACAATATTGGAAGGTTTTAAAGTAAAAAGCAAGGTCGTTTCCATGTTCCAGTAGGTTAGACGGGCGTTTGGTTCAGTTTTGAAAAAATCCGCTATTTTTAGCTTTTTCATGCTTTTTGTGCTTTTAGGTGCTTTTTTGCAAAAATCAAAGTCGGATCCTTAATCTACGTGTTGCAGAGAAGCTATGGTTCAATTTTGTAAAGATATGCTTTTTGAGTGCTTTTCACACTATCTATAGCTTTTCGCGATTTTTAGTGCTTTTTAGTGGAAAGCGAGTCCGCTTTCTTATTCTAGAGGACGAGGGGAACCCGTGGTTCAATTTAAAATTTTTTTGCTTTTTTTGGTGTGTTTTTAACGCTATTTTAAGCTTTTTGTGCTTTTCGGCGTTTTTGATAAGCAATGTGCTTTTTATGATGACCTAAACATAAAAATATTTATTTTAGTCTCCGTCGGATTTAAAAATGATCACCAGGAGCAAGAGGTAGCTCCATCTTTCTGCTTGGGGCACACTTTAGCCTGCTGCACTTTGCCTATAACTTGCCGATTAGTGCTCAAGTTTCAGTGCCGTCTGTTGCGTCTACTACCGCAAGGCTATACGTATCTATTATACGGAGTGGTGCAAGCTCTTCATCACCATCTCCATAAGCTCTTCTCTCTCTCTCTCTCTCAAAAGGACACTCTCTCTCTATTTGCTTATTATCTTCTCTCTCGTTTCACGGTGTACGTGCTCTTTGGAAGATTTCATGGTGGATACCTCTACGTAGCTCCCATCACTGCTCTCTTGCGGCAAAGCAAGAAGCCTTTCAACAGATCCTAATCGATTCTAAAGCTCCTTAATCAGTACACAGTTTTGCACAAAATGGTTAAGCGGTGGTTTGGCCCTTATGAGGTCAAGCATGCTTTTCCTAAGGCTACTATTGGCGGATACGCCGCGACGGACGTCAGCACAACGAGAACTCACCTAACAAGATTTGTTAGCTAAGGACGAAGCTCGACCTGCAGGCGCGTGGAAGCAAGCATAGGGTGTCAACATACACTCAACCGACTAGTGACTACTTCCTACAGAGGTCTCTACCCAATGTCTAAGTTACAGCCTTCAAGAGTACACAAGAGGAGATTTCCTACAACGCTTTCAAGAGACAAATACCCATCAAACGTTCTCGAAATGCTACGGAACTTGAGGGAAACCCTATTAACACCAATAGGTTGCTCTCCCTAAGGTCCGTGAACCAAAACCCCAACCCTAAACACCCGGTGCAGAATCACGTAGGATGTCTGGTCGAAATTTATAGGTCGTCGTTTCTGAAAATTAAAGTGCCTAATGTGTAGCTCTACTCATTGCAACACGTGGATATGCTGAAATGCAAAAACGGACAACGTATGCTCACCGAATCACAAGATATAGCTCATGGGTCAATCTCGCAAAACCGGGCCGTACACCTGCAATGTAGGTGTTGGCACGTAGCTCTCTCTGGGGGCAACACGCTACACTTCTCCGCACTCAATTCTGACTACCAGTGTGTGCGTAGCATCAAGATAAACTCTCACTCTCTCTCTTTCGTGTACAGAGTACGCTCAACTCACACAGACAAAAACGTATAAAATGACAAAAGGTTTTTTGCATTAAGGTCAAAAGTGGTATAAATACCTTACAATCTCAAACCCTAATGTTCCAATTTAACCATTTACTCAGTCTAAATGTCAAAAATGGGATACAATTTGGAAGCTTCTGCAAACCCCACTATTTACAAGGTGAAATGACGGTTTCTTCTCAATTAAGGAATAATTACAAAGGAAATTAGTATCCCGCCGGGCAATCATCCTCCGTTGGGTGTGTCCAGCTGCTAACACTCCCCCCCCTCCTAGATCATGTCGTCCCCGACATGACAGTAGAGCTTCTGCTTCAGTGGAGGCTTTCGCGCATCTTCAGAACAGACTCATACCGTGCATGCTGGTCCAGTAATGTAGGCCCGAATATATCTGTATCAATGGTGAAGAAATCGGTGTAGAAGGCTTCTTGAAAGGCCTGGAGATGGTACGAGGGCAAAAACATTATTCACTATAGAGGGCATGTATCACCTCATGGGAAGGTTGAGCAGACAGTTCATATGCACATCTATATGTGTCTTGGAAGAAGAATATGCTGTCTGTCGCCTGTCCAGGTTTAAAGATCTCAAAAACTGCCAAAAGGGTTTTACATATTTTCCTGAGCATGATGCAAGAGAGGTCAGGCGAGCCAGTGAACAATTTAATGGCGCCCGTTAGGGTTTTCACCATGTATTGCTCACTCATTCTCTCGCCTGCCTTCAAGCTTGGCAGCTTTGGGTAGTTGAGCCACGTGGGGTGGCTTTTCTTCAGCAGCTCTTGTTCTTTCTAGGTCCGCATCCTTGGTAGAGGGCAAAAGCTAAGGTTGTCTCTGATTATTTTAGGTGCCTCTACCAGATGTACTAAATACTGTGGGTATTTAGTTAGCCATGCCTTTCTCCATTTTGGCTGAGAGTCCACTATAAGCTTAACACCTTCTGGTTTGGACATATCTTCTTCGTATAGTGGCACTATCGGCTCCTCTTTAATCCTCTTGTTTATTGTAGCAGCTTCGTACTTGAGAAGAGGATATGGGAGAGAGAGTTGTAGCCATTCATGTCGAATGACCTTTGCATCTAATTTCTAAATGGTCATAGACTTCAGTACCCTCTGCTCCCACTCCATTGTTTCTTTGGCGCTGTCTTTTATTGCGGCTTCTATTGCCTTTTGTATATTTTCTTCTTCTTCTTGTGTCAGATCCCGGGGCTCTTGGGATGGTCCCACAAGGATGTCCTCTTGCATTGTTGTGTCCACTGGATCTGACACATTGTCTATATCAATTTCTTCCATGGCTGCTGGCCCTGTGCTCAAGTGTGGCCTTTTAGCTCATCAATTTGCTTTTGATATGCTTTCTTTTCCTGTTCAGCTTGATCCCCCATGGTCACTAAAAGGTCGTTCAATTACACATTGGCTTTCTCAGCCTCTTCTAGCTTCTTCTTGGTGTCTTCATTTTCAGTTTGCATCACCTTTAGATCCTCGTCCATCTTCTTTTTCCATGCTGCTAGCTCGTCTTTCATGGCCTTGTTCTCATCCTTCAAACGGATTTGCATCACTAGGGAGCCTCGGCCAGCATCAATCTTTGTCTCTTCTCTAGTGTCAACTCCTTTTGGATTTCCTTCATCTGTTCTTCATATATATCCTTCTCTAAAGCAGTGCTAGTTGAGGTAGCGGCTCTGACTCTGCCCGAAGATGCCCTTAGCCTCTGGATTGTCTGATGTTTCAATTTTATTTGATCTTTCATCTCTATAACTTTGTCCTGGCTGGCCTCATGTTCTATCTCAGCTTTTTCCTTATCATTCCTCAAAGTCTCCACTTCTTTGGACTCATCAGCAAGATGGAGTGCCAAGTTGTCTCTTTCTTTCTCCGCATCCATCAGTGATTTGCTGATTTTCTTGTACTCCTCCTCTGCTCTTTGAATATTTTGGTCTGCTTCCTGACTCTGACTTTCCAGCTCTTGGCATCTTTTTAGTGCCGTGTCCAGATCAGCTTGCAGCTTGGCTTGCTTCTGTGTGTTCTCTTGGTCCTGCTTTTGTAGCGAGTCCACCTCGGATTTGATTTGAACTTCATTTACTTTGAGATTATCACACTCAATCTCAGTGGCCATTGACCTTGCTCTGAGCCCAGTGAGTCTTTGCATCACTTCATCCCAATCATTGGCTTGTGTCTATAAATCCATTGTATCTATGGCCATTTCCTTCAACTCCACCAATCGAGGGCTCAACATATATTCTTTGGGCCTAGTGCTAGACAACTCAAAAGCTGCATTAGCTGCCTCTTCTCGAGAGTATCCAGCAGCTAGTATAACAAGAAATATTCTAGAGTTTTTTTCTTCTGGATCTGGCTTCTCATCTTTTGGTTCAATTTCTGCCTTCTTCTCTTTGTTCTCCTCTTCCTTCTCTTCTTTCTCTTTGTTCTCCTCTTCCTTCTACTCTTGTTGCCCATCAAATTTGTTCAACTCCTCAATTTGTTGGGTTTGAGGAGGACTAGGAGGAGGTGGTGATGGTGGAGGGATGGATTCTCGGCTTGATGGTGGGGTTGGTTTGTTCTTCTTGAAGTCCCGATCAGCCTTTGTTTTTCTCTCTCTTTCTTGCCCTTCCGGTTCTTCTAGTAGCTGCCGTCTCACATCATCAACTTCCTCTTCGGTAAAATGTATGTTTGGGATATTCTCAACTGTAGCATCTAAGATCTCAAAATTCTTTATATAATCTTCAAAGCGATCCCTTTGAGTTCTTCGAGAAGATCCGGACATAGCCTCAAATGAGGGCTTCCATAATTCGCTCAAATCCCTGTTTAGCATCCTCTCAGCTCTGAAACTCTCCATTAGTCTTTCTAGCCTTGCTGCTTTCTGTGACTTTGTTTCCTTTACTGGCAACTGTAGAGTTTCTTTCTTCCCCTTCTTGGGCTGTGGTGGCTCTTCTGGCAGTGTCTCTAAACGGCGCTTCAACCTTGTGGCTACCCTTGGAGCCTTAGGAGGCTCTTCTTCTTTGTCTTCCTTCAGCTTGAGCCAATCATTTTGGGAGGGAGGTAGAGGCCGATTTCCCTTGGCATGCAATGCTCCATAAATGACTTTGGTTATCAACTCACCAGGCAAAATATAAGTGGGGTTTTTGGTCCCCATTTTCACAAGGTTGTCGTGAATGTAAGCAGCATAGTTTATCTCCCTCGGGCAGCTCTTCTGCATCGCCCAAGTGAAAGCGGTGGCAATAGCTCCAGGTGGCATCCTGTATTTCTGTGGCCGCTTGGTACACATGTGGAAGTACTGATTGTATAATTGGCTCATGATGGCCACCTTCGAGTTTGCAATATCTTCAACTGTATATTTATTTTTCTTCTCTGAGTAGACCTTAATGTCATCCCGCCTCTTAGTCACACTGTCTCCTTTGTTAGAGAGGTCAAATGCTGCTGCCACCACCTTCTCTGTGATGACAATCATTGTATTAGGCTTGCCTTGCAGATCTGTAACTCTGGCTATGCTGTCCTCTTTGATTGTGGTGACAAATTCCCACACTCTTTTAACATCAATCCCTGCTGGCAAGGCTTCAAAGTAATTGTGGAGATCTAGTTTCTCCAAGTAGTCCCCCATCTTGCTCCTGACAAATTCATTGAGCTCTTGAGGGATCATGGGTAGTTCCACTGCATTTCCCTCCGGATCTTTAAACACTCCTTGGTAGATTCTCAGATCATTGGTTTCTAGTAGGTCCTCTTGAATCCAAGTGCTTGTGGGCTTCAGGGTTCCCTCTGGGATAACAAAAGGCTCCACTTCTTCTAAGTAGTCCTTGATAGTCATCCTCTTCTTCTTTGCAGGAGACTTTGTGGCTGCCATGGATCCTGTTGCACTTAGTAGTCCAAAGTTAGCGTTTTTTACAGATTAGCTGGTAAACTGAGTTCGACTACCCAAATGACTTGAAAATTGAAATAAGAACTCAAAAGGGACTGGGGAAACCATGCATGTGCCCACAATAGGTTTTTGGCTGAAAAATAAGCATGTAGACATCCTACGCGTAGGATATCTACTTCCTCTGATTTTGATGAAACTCGACATGCTTGTGGCCCTTGACCTGTGCAACATGGCTATGTACTTGGAATTTGGTTTGGACATCAAAAAGTGCAACTTGGAGAAGATTTAGGCTTTTGGCTCACAAAATGGGTAGGATGTCCTATATGGATGGGCAAATGATATTCAATTGGGTTGAAATTTGATATATAGGCTTCTTATACCATGTAAAAGACTCCCATGATGTCAATTCCTGCACAGAAGGTCAATATGACCCTAGAGACATCCTACGCGTAGGATGTCTCTTTTCTCAGAATGACTTGATTTTGGTTCTGTGGGTAGCCCTTAGCATGTAGAACATGGCCCTATTCTTAGATTTTGATTTGGATAAGTATTGGTGTTGTTAGGAGCATGTGAAGCGTTTTTAGGCTCAGAAAAGTGCATCTTTGAGGTTTTGGGGCCAAATGTGATGGGTCTGGCTTGAAATTTGATATATGAGCTTGTGAAGATGTTATAAAGATATGTGGAGCTCAAAAACACCAGCTGGAGGACAAATAGGGCATTTAGACATCCTACGTGTAGGATGTCTATTTGATTATTTTTCATATCTGACTCCACAGTTAGCTTGGCAATGTGATAATGAGTATATTGTGCAAGTTTCATGTGATTTGGACTAGTTTTGGTAGGTCTATGACCCTTTATTGCCTCTATGCTCTGACTTTCCGTTTTTTGATGCATATGAGGTAAACTCTTGTCCAAATGTAATGAAACTTGATGGCTAGCATGTATAAGCTATGTAGAAGCTGTGTATGAGGTGAGATATTGAGTTGGGTGCCCAAACATGGCCTTGAGACATCCTACGCGTAGGATGTCTCCTGATGAATTCTTTTGGAGAAGTGCTACTAGTATATGCCCTTAGCCCCCTGAGTCCCTTTTAAGCCTTATTTCAATAAAAAAGTCAAAAAGATAGATAGAAACTCCCTGTTTGGCTTTCAGAGCCTCTGAGTCGTTTTCTGACTCTTCGAGTACTTTCCGGCGATGAAATTTCTTGATGTTAGTCTCCATAGCTTCATGGTTCCTTGGGGAACCTTGCCATATGGTTTTTGTTGGCTTTGGCTTCGCCGGAGCTCCGTTTGGCGATTTGTCGCTCTAGAAGTGCCCGTGGTTGCGTTTGCATGCCGTCGATGATTTGTAGTGGTCTACCACCATTGGACTTGGTTGTTGATGGTCTAGGAAAGCAGCTCGTGAAGTTTGGTGGCAAAAGGTCATACGGTTTGGTCGTGAGAGCCAGTTGACGCTTTGTGTGTCCGATGCCGTTTCTGAAGCTTAGTCCCGTTTTGGGTTGCCTTATGGCCATGTGGGCTATATAGCCTTGTAGAGCATGTCGAGATGCTCCTACCCATGAGTTTTGGTAGCAAATTTTGGGCGACTTTTCACCGATTTACGACTTGGTGGCCTCTTGCAGGGCTCTAGAAGTTACCGTTGGTTTTTTGCTGCCTTTGTGCATTCAAGAGTGGTCTCTTATGCTAGGGTAAACCCCCTATGAAGACTTATTGCTATTGGGTTAGCTGTTAGGTGGCTACCTCTACCTGTAGGTCTCTATTGCCCGTTCCCCGTGTGAACCCTACACTAGTTTTCGCGATAAAACATCAAACATATGCGAAAAGCTCAAGGTGGTGAGCCTACCTCTCATATCTGGAGCCTGTCAAGTGGTCGTGCGCATCGTAGAAGCAGCTGGAAGTCCGGTTCGTTCTAGGTGGCAAGAGCTCTCTCTCAAGAAGGAAATAGTAGAAATGAGCTCTAAGTGAAGTGAAAAAATCTTATAATGGGGGTCCCCGGACCACTTTCTATGAAATTTGACATGTGCTTCTAACTTCTTGCGAGATGCGGTTTAGGCTCGAAAAGTTCTTGATTTGGACTCCGTTTGCTCAGTTTTCGAGAAATTTGACGTTTCGGTCAAAATCTGGCCAAAACACGCCTTCCGCTCCATTCACATAATTGCACCCCCATTGTACCATAGGTTTTCCTATAGTCACTGATTATCCCCATATTTGTTGTTTTTCATTACGATCGTATTTCACTTGCTTTTTGTATTTTTAAAGTTTTTCAGCCGATAATTAGTAAAATAGAAAAAAGCAAAATAAACCCATAAAATCCCCAAAAATCACAATAACTCAAAAACATCAGCGCAAAACACTATGTACACTCATATGCAATTTTTATGGCCGGATTTCTCCGTTTTACCAATATTTTGCCCGAAAAATGACTATTTTTACATATATACACACACCTAGAGGCCTAATTTGGCATTTCGCCCTAAATACTTGTAGATTCGCGCTGTATAAGGGCATATGTACTTGGATTAGTCCAGAAAATTACACAATCAAACGAAAACCCTTCAAAACAGTAAAAAACATGCCCTTTTTTGCTCTTTTCACCTTCATTGGGTCCGCATTGAGAATGCCTCCCCCCCTCCTAGTCGGAGTCCTCCCGGACGACAAGGTATCACCTCAGGGTATGTGTAGTGCATGGGTTAAAAATTGTGCTAATGCGCGACCTTGTAATGTGACCCTATCTGATGCATACTCAGTCAATGCATGGAAAAATTAATGCTGTGCGAGAGGAGGGAATAAGCAAGATGATTATTGACATTCGACGTCGAGGTTTCCTGTTTGTTTTTGGTTGGGTTGACAGTTTTTCATTGCAAGTAAAAGTCGTAACTCTACAGCTCTTTGTTTAATCGTTTTTTTTGCAAAAGTTGCTTGGGTTGCCACTACTGTCGATATGGCCGTGGGTGTTTCCACGGATGGAATTGATGTGGCCATAATCTTTTTCTCTATTAATTGCCCTTTGGAGTTTTGTTATGGAGGCTTTTGTAGGTTTATTGCCTCGTCCTTGGTCATCATTGCTTCTCTGCTGATCGACACCCACATAGATCGGTTTGCCAGTTTTATATGTAGTGAGTGTCTGGCTGCTGGTGTTGCTTGTACTGAAGGGAGTTCCTATTGCTTTGGTTTGGGAATCCAAATGCGTGTCGCATTTAAGTGGTTACTGAGCATTTATCTTCGGGATCCATATCTTTTTTATTCCCTTGGTTGTTGGTTTAACTGTGTTCTTCTGTTGTATTGTGGTTTGTATGCCAGGTCGCTTCTATCCTTCCGTGCCCATACTTGTTTTTCGCGTGTTGCTAACCTTGATCTATTCACTGTGGTTTGTGTTGTCTTATTTTTGTAGTGAACATGGTTGTCAGTTCCCTGGTTGTTCTCCTTGGATATTTGTTGTGCTTTATTGGCACCCATCCTTTTTGTTCTTTATGTAGTGATGGTGGTGATATCATTTGGTTCTTCCGGGTTGGCTTAGCAAAGGCTACCGCCTGTTTTTCTTGTGCATGCTGAATTTTGACTATATCCGAAATCCAATCTATCTGCACATTATACTCTTTCTGCCAAGGTTGTCCCAACAACATGGGGTGTAGTGTGCTCGCATCCTCAACCACATAAAACTTGTGGGGGTAAACATATTGATGTATTTGTACATGCAATATTGTCCAGCCCAATGTGATGTACTACTTTCCAGCACTTGTTGAGTAGGATGTAGTTGATCTTCGAGCTTGAGCTGTTTATATAATTTGTAAGAGATCAAATTTTCTTGAGCTCCGGAATCAAGCAATGCCGTCGTTTCAACTTGATTGCTACCCACTTTGACTGCAATTATTGGTTCCACTATGTCTTCACCAAAATTCGTTAATCGAATAGCATTTATTCGCAACGGTGATCTACTTTGTTGTTGTTGTCATAGAAGCCTTCTTTTTGCCATGCGTTCTTTTGCTTCTGCTTGTGCTTCTTCTCGTACCCTATGTTTCTCCTTCATTCGTTGTTTTTCTTGATGGATTTGTTGAAGCATATCCTATGTTAGTGGTAAATGATACTTTTTTAACTGACACCCACTAATCCAATTTGGCATTTTTTCTCCTGCCAATGTAGCAAGTTTGACAGCTCCACTTTGTGATAAATCACTAATCACAAAGGGTCCCATCCCTCACTTTTTGAGTTTCTTGGCATGTTGCTTCAAAGTATAAATAAGTACATAATCACCTGTTTTGAACTCTTTCGTACGCACATGCTTGTCAAAAAACTCTTTTTGTCTTCTCTTTTTAGCATAGATCGAAGCTACAGCTCTTAGTCAAAGTTCATCTATTCTTGAAGAGAGCTCATGGCCTGTCCATTCTAAGTGTTTCGCTACTCGTAGAGTTGGAACGAAAAACTCTATGGGTAATATAGCGTTTAGACCAAACACCATGTTGTACGGTGTTGTTCCAATATATGTTTTATAAGCTACCCGGTATGTCCATAGTGTTGAGTGTAATTGTTGATCCTAGTCTGTCCGAGATAGTACGTAGTCACAATGATATATTGGGTATGGGTGCGATATGTAGGGGGTGAAATGGGACCCACAAAATCACTTTCCCATTTTGCAAATGCTCGTGCTCCCATCATTGACTGTAGTGGCATTTCATCTCTCTTTATCGGCACCTTAGTGCGTTGACATGCGCCACAATGCTTTACAAACTCCTCAGCATCCATGTGCAATGTAGGCCACCATATTCCTGCGGTTAAGACAATTTTTATCGTCTTATCGCCTGAAAAATGGCCTCCACTTATTCCTCCATGTGCGTGTTCTAGAATCAACAGGTATTCAATTTCACTTGCACAGATTCTAAGTTGATTGTCATTTCCTCTCTTCTAGAGTTGATCTCCAATTAAATTAAAGTCTCGAGCCTCAAACTCTATAGCCCATTTTCGCGCTTTTGTTATGTTTTTAAGAAATGTCCTTGTTGTTAAGAAATCAATGATATATTGACTCCATGTAGGTGCAATGGTTACCTGAAACAATGTCGCGTGATCCACCGATCGTTTGGCACTACATATAGTACAATTGTTAACATAAGCATGTGTGTCAGCATACATAGTTGGCCAATAAACTCCTAAGTGTTTCAATCTTTGGTGTGTTTTCATTGTTAAACAATGAAATGCACAATCTTGGATGTGTGCTTCTTCAAGATAACACTCAAATTCCTTTGGATTTATACATAATCGTAGAATTTGGTCCGAACCTAGATGGTATAGTCGTCCTGCAATTAACTGAATGTTTTTTGTTTGTCGAAACGTTTGCCGTTTGGTTTTGTCTTCCTTGTTATCGAATCTACTTCCAAAGGAAAGAATGCTAACAATTTCTTGAGACCATTTGGGTATCATTTCAATATTGAAAAGATAAGCATCAGGTATGTCATCATCTACTCCTTCAGGAGCTTCCTCGTTTAGTAGCTTTGAAAGATGATCTGCCCATAGATGAGTTTTACCCTTTTTTACTACCACTGTGAAGTCAAACTCTAGCAATATAATAAACCAGCGTACAATTCTTCCAGTATTGCATGGTTTATTTACTAGATACAAAAGAGCTTGATGATATGTGAAGAACAAAAATTTGTTTGCAAGCAAGTAATGCCGAAATTTCTTTACAGCATAAATCATTCCTAATCCCTCTCTTTTAGTGGTGGTGTAGTTCTTTTCTGCACTATTTAGCTGTCGGCTCGCATAACAAATTGGGAAATCCATTGTTCCTTCTCCAGGTTGAGCCTGAATACTCCCAATTACGTATGCAGAGGCATCAATGTTAACATGGGATATCTTTTTTCAATCTGGTGCTTTAAGTACAAGTGCTGATACAAGGTTTTCCTTAAGCTTTTGGAATGAAGTTTCACACTCCTCAGTCCTGTCAAAACTGACTAATAAGCGATATAGTGGTTGTGCAATGACCGCATACATATATATGAATCTTTGATAGTACAGTGTCCCATGAAAGATTGTACTTGTTTGGCATTAGTAGACCTGGGCAAGTCTGCTATGACTCTAATTTTGTCTAGGTCAGTGGTTATGCCATTTCTTGAGACAATATGTCCTAAGATGCGGCCTTGCCTTACCATAAAAATGCACTTTTCCGGGTTGAGACAGATTCGATATGTTCTGCACTTCTCAAATACCTTTTGTAAATGGTCAATATGTTCTTTTCGTATAAGAGAGTGGACACAGAGATCATCCATATATATTTCTAAGAATATTCTCAGGTATTCTTTGAACGCATGAGTCATCAACCTTTGGAAGGTAGCTGGGGTATTGGTTAGGCCAAAAGGCATAACTCGATACGAATATATTCCCCACTCCGTGGCAAATGCTGTTTTGTGCTGATCATCTATTGCAATTGCCAATTGGTTATACCCCGAAAACCCATCTAAAAAGGAATAGGCCCATTTTCCTGCCACCCTCTCAAGCACATGTTCTATGATCGGCAAGGGATAATTATCCCTTATTGTGGCTGCGTTCACTTTTTTGAGGTTCATACACACACACACACAGCTTTCCGTTCTTTTTGGGGATAACCACAATGGGTGACATCCAATCTGTATGCTCGATTTCATAGATGAATTCAACATCCATCATCTTGTCAATCTCCTCTTTGATTCGTTTAGCGAATGTGTCATTATATGTGTAAGGATGCTGTTTGCTAGGTTTGGCATGTGCTTTCAAAGGAATTGTATGTTGGCATATTGATGGATCAACTCCTTTGAGGTCTTTGTAGGACCATGCAAACACATCTTTATACTTCTTGAAAAGTTGTGTTAGCCTTTCTTCTTCTTCAGGCTCTAAATCAGTTGCTATATAGACAGGTTGAGGTTCTTCACCTGGTGCAGCAAGGTCTATCCGTTTTGCATTTTCCGGTCCATCGTAAGATTCTTGATTTATTCTTTTCCTTATTGGTGGTGTCATTATGATTTTTCTGTCTTGGATGGTGAATTTTTGATAGTGGGATGGTACATTCATGTTTCCTTTTTCTGAATCCTCCTTACCGTCACTTTCTCCTTCAATAGTTTATACCTCTCGTAATGACCATTTTAGTTCTTGGTATTTCTTTTTACGCTCCATTTTGGTCCACTCTGGATCTTTTGTCTTTTCCTATTTTGATTGTTGAGATTTTCTTGATTTTGTTTCTGTTTTAGTCTTCTGTCCTTGTTTTATTTCCTCATGTGTCCTTTCCCTTCGAACTCTTGATAATCTTCCTGATATTTGGTCTTTTACACAATCCTCTGCCTTGACAAGCATTAGATAGTGAGTTTTATCTTTTATCTTGGGCATCAGGTTCTCTCTAATTTTGTTTTTTGCTCTTTTTTTCTTATAGCATTCCTGGCGTCTAGGGTGTTGATTTGCAAAATCATAAAACTTGATATTCGCGGTTGTCTCCCCACGCTCGCTTGAGCTGTTTGAACACTCGTTATCTGCATCGTGACTTAATTCTAGATGCTCAGAGGAGTCATAAAACTCTTCTTGTTTTGGTGATTCTACATTCTCATCTCCTGCTGGTATAAGGCTTACCATGTAATAGGGTAGCACATCCTAGCCATCCTTATCGCAAAATTTTGTCGTTGGGCTATCTGTAATGGTACAGACATCCAATATTGCTAGTATGTGTTTCCATTCTAGAGGTTCTAAGGCATCTTCGGAAAAAGGTTCCGGAATGTAATCCTTGTCCTCAATAGCCCTTTCTAAGACGCATTCCTCTCTTTTTAAGCTCCCACAATGTGAAGCTCCGCACATCCATAGCTCTTTTTTCTACCCTAACCATGCTGGGAGTTTGGACCCTACCAATGTAGCTGAATCAAAATCTTCCAGTGGTGTCTAGTTCACATCCTTGTAACTATGGTCTTTTAGGTATATTTTGGTTGTAGTCTCCCCACGTGTGAGGTATATGTGGTCATAACCCCAATCCTGGACCATCTTTAATTGTCTCATGAATGGTCTTCCCAAGATGATCTCGTAATTGTTCTTTTTGTCGAAATCAACTATTGCAAATGTATGCTCATATTCGATTCCGCGCGCAAGAGGTGACAATTACTTGTTCTAAAAGTCCTAGAGGCTTTTTCATGAACCTATCTGCCAGTTGCAATTTCATTCTCATAGCTCTCAAAGCCGGTTTTCCCCATTTTTTCCAGATTTCTTTGGTGGTGATAGTGACTCCCACTCCACTGTCAAGAATAGCTTTGGAAACTACTACCTGGAATTCTACTGGTAGTGTGGTATTTCCACCTTCTCCCTCGTAATATTCTCCAACCTTGTTTAAAGGTACTGGCCTATTGTTTAGTTGAGGCTTGTCCAATTCTCTGATCCCTTCTTGAAGCTTCGAGGTAGGGTCTTTTACTCCAAATTTTTCTAAGCATTTGCCTACGGTGGTCCACATGTTTGGTCGTAACCTCAAGAGTTCGGCTAACGTGATTGTGCATGCCACAAGGGTGGACAATAACTCAATCAACCCTTATGAATCCATCACTTTGTTGGAAGAAAGTCTTTGAGATGGGATTGCTCTCACCTTAGACTTAGCTTCATACTCCCCTAGGTAAGAGGGCAGAGTTTTTAGCGAGTCTGGTTGGCTGTGCCCCGAACATTGAACCCTGGTCTCCCCCTTGTGAATGCATATCAAAGTTTATATCTCCATCTTCTTCTTCTTCATCTCCTTGTGTGTGTGTGTATGCATGAGAGAGAGAGAGAGAGAGAGAGAGAGAGAGAGAGAGAGAGAGAGAGAGAGAGAGAGAGAGAGTGAGAGTGTGTGTGATCAAGCATTGCGGTGGAACGACGGCGGCGAGGCGGTTAAGCGTGGCGTAGCGGCGTCTCCCTCTTCTTCGCGGCGAGGAATCCTAGAAAGCGTAGAGCGGTGAGTGACACACCATCGCCTTCTTTGAGCTTACTAGTTTAGGCTTGTTGTGTGCTTGGAGCCATTTGTGGCTCGCACACAGTATATCGGCAAGTTTCTTGCATTGACACGTGCAACATACACGCACATTTTTGGCGCCGTTGCCGGGGAATGCCATACACTAAGCTTGAATGGCACTCTGTGCTTTTTTTGTGGTGCAATTTCAATTGTAGAAAAGGTAGGGACTCGGGGGATTCACTAGTAGTACTAGGAGGATGTCACCTGCGTGCACCAAAACTGCCATTTTACCCCCTATATACGGTACCCTCCTTTGTAAAATCTATCTTTTTGGCCTCATAAACCCCCTCTATTGTACACTCACGTGACACCATACGGTAATCCTTAGTGAAGACCCCGGGGGTAGGGAAGGAGTGTGTGTGTGTTGAGAAGAAGGATTTGGTGTTGTACTGTGAATTTTTTTTGTTAATGGAGTTTTCAAAGGTACTGCGTTTATTCTCTGTGTATTAAGGTTGTTAGTTTTCTTTGTTAATGGAGTTTCAAGGGTATTGTGTTTATTCTCTGTGAGGTTGTTAGTTTTCTGTGTACAGTAAGTAGGAAGTAGATCTATGAGAGCTAATAAAGTGTGCTAGTGTGTAAAAATAGGTGTATTAGTTAGAAGTAGGTAGATAGAGTGTGTGTGTGCTCTCGCGCAGGCCGTGGCGACCTTATCCTTAAAAAAATAAAAATAAAATAAATAAAAATAAAAATAAAAAAATAATAATTTAAAGGTAGGACCGGGATCGGGAATATCTCCCAGACCCAAGCCCAGACCCAAACCCAAGCTCACGCTCACACTTAGACATCTATCGCCCTTTAAAATTACGAATTTTAGCTTCACATGTAGTTAAAAATCGTTTTTTTGAGGACCAATGGAACTTCAGATGCCCAAAAATTGTGCTGTAAAGCACACAGCGACTTTCTAAGTGATACGCTTGTTTTGAGCTATCACACACTTTAATAAAAAAAATCAAAACATTAAAACATTAAAAACGTAAAAAACACGAGTGAAAATGGACGCTTAAAAAAGGTAAGCGGTTAACCTTCGAGGCTATTCGCCGACGCTTCTAGGTTGCCAAAGGCACATGCATCTGCGCTCTGGTCGTGTGCTAGAGACGGAGAAACTAGAGAGAATTTTGACTTACGCGAGTTCTCAATATCCACCTACTTTAGGTTCCGGGCCCTCGGCGGGGACTCAAGGTAGTACAAACCAAGACCCGAACATAGCGGCTAGTGACTCTTCCTCTGACTATGACGTCATGGAGGGTTTCCCAATGCCTAGCCCCAATAGCTCAAGCCAAGACATGCATGCCATGGGTCCTCGATCCGGGCGAGCGTGCTTAGCCGCCTGAAGGAAACCTTTAGTTGAGCCACTCGCTCCGAACATGGAGCTAACGATGTAAATGAGGGAGGTGGGGAAGTAAATTCTCCATTCGTGACCAACGTAGACCCTATGCCCTTAGAGAATGTGCACGTGAATACTTCATTCACTGCACCTCCTGACTCTTCAGAGTTATTTCCCTCCGAGGTCATATTACCCAATGGTAGAAGCCTTGTCAAAGTGCAAGAGGTTGAGCGATATATCCTTGCAGCGAGGGAAAAGAAAGTCGAGAGCTTAAGTAAGGCGGAGCAACGAAGAGAGTTAAAAGTGAAA
This sequence comes from Adiantum capillus-veneris, assembly GCF_014529385.1. NCBI lineage: Eukaryota > Viridiplantae > Streptophyta > Polypodiopsida > Polypodiales > Pteridaceae > Adiantum > Adiantum capillus-veneris. Next base: position 123,474,786 of record NC_140932.1, read on the forward strand.
GCCCCTATGTCAATATCCTTGCTAAGAGAGCAATCGAGTGCTCCTGACTTAGCAACCACTAAGGGCCAACCCCTAAAAAGAAACATTGCACCTAGCACCTCAATCCTAGATGGAGTGTTCTTAAATGAGAACTGGGAGTACGAACTACAAACGGAAACTCTGACCGACCTATACACAGGTCACACCTATCACGTGGGTTGGTTAGATTTCCTACAATCCACAACGGGTGCTACTAGCATGGAGGATCAACAACAAAGAGTTTGTGAGATCATCCATAGGGTCATTGAGTTAGAGAGACAGAACAAGGGGATCAACATGCCTTCAACGGGTCTCATGAGATTCTTGGATACAGGGAAGGATAAACAACCGACCTTATCGCAAATGGCGCCTCCCTCGGTAAGTTCAATGGATCCCCCATATGTTGTTTCTCCAGAGGTCTCAGTGAAATCTAAGCCCACAAGTGATAGCTTCACCTTTCCAAGTCTAGCTCATCTTTCCCTTGATGACACCACGGCTACCATGACTACCCCAATGATGGGCATGCCGAGAAACACGCCATGGACCTCATTTGTTAGTAAAGCACCACTACATGGTAGCTCAATGCCTGCCAACAGTACCTACAAGTGTGTACCAATCGTATGCACGTATGGGTCATCACACTCATGTAGTCCCTACCCCTCCCATTGTTGCAACTACCTATGCTCCACAACCACAATACACAAGTTCTTATTTCCATGGGACTATACCGGCTAGCATTAGCATGTCACATCTGACGTCTGCTATGCCTAGGGCCACCCATATGAACTATGGACCACCACATGGCACAACATCGTACCCAACGTGGAACCCAAGGGCTTCCTATGCGCCAAGCCCAATGCCAATACCTACTCCACATGTAGTCTTTGGAGCGCCTTCACCCACGGTGCCTGATCACTTAGGTGACTTGGCAACATTTGCTTAAGCTATCGGTCGATCTATTGCTGAGAATATGCGTAACGCGCCTGATAGAGAGCCTAGAAGTAAGGCAGTACAAATAGCCAAGCTCACACAAAAATTTAGTGGAGATGGGGATGTGAGAAAGCATATCGAAGTGTTTGAACAAATATGCGATTCTCTAGGAGAACACAATGACCTACATAAAAGCAATGCTTTAAGCCTAACCTTAAGTGGAAAGGCTGGGGATTGGTATAGAACCCTAAGGGTGGAAGAAAAAACGATTTACCCTACTCTTAGGAGATTGTTCTTAAAAGAATACATACGAGAGGGAGTACTTTGGGGTGTAGCCTCTCAGCTCCAGAAAGCCCAACGAGAGGAAGGAGAGTCAGTGAGAGACTTTATTAGTCGCTTGAAGCATTTGAATTCTCGTTGTAATCCAAATGAGTGCTTCAATAATAATCAATTTCTTGATAGATTCATTAGGGGATTACGACATGAGGATATCTACATTGGTCTAGTCATTAGAGGTATCACCACTTGGCAAGCAGTCACCACCAATGCGATCCAATTGGAGGATAATTTAATGATTCAAGGAGAAAGAGTGTCTGTTGAGTCTAAATCTATTAGCTCACAAGCATCTGGGCATCAGCCAATGACCCTAAAACCTATTGCTAAGGAGCCAGAGATATCTGAGATGACTTGAGCAGATTTTACCAAGGCTATTCAAGAGAGTCTTAGAGACAATCGTGCTCCACAGAACAATCATATGTATCCAAGAAGGGAGCAGCAATGGTGCTCAGTATGCTATGGACCGCATAGTGCCAGTGAATGCCCTATTTTTAGAGTAAAATTCAATGGGAACTGCAATGCATTTGGAAGGTATGGTCATCAAGCTAAGGATTGCATAGTATTTAAGCGCACGATGGCCAATAGACCAACCTTAGCATGGACAGACAAACCTCGAGTGCCTGCATTGATGCCAGCCCCACCTCTTGAACAAACAACACAACACATGGTCCCTAGGGCCCAAAATGTTGTTCAAACAACACCTTTACCACCTCTAGTGCTAGGACCGCAACCACCACATCCAAGAACTACTTCTATGAATCAAGTGGGTTGTGAGTCATCTATTTCTTGTTTGGAAGGCTGTGAGGAAGATATAGATCCTAATATCGCCTATGGGATGGATGTGCTTGAAGAAAGTCCACAATACTACATGGAGGACTATTGGGGACAAGTCAAACCTGTCTATCAAGTAGCTGCTCTTGCGGCAAGAGACCAAAATATCAATTAAATTGCTAAGAGACCACCTCTTCAATGCTATGAGTGTGGAGGTCCACATCGTGTAGCCGAGTGTCCTATTAGGCTACAAAAGAACGCCACACTAATGCAAACCAATCAAGCAAGCACGTCTACAATGCCGATACTCATGTGTAATCGATGTGGCATAGATCATTTGATTGCCCAATGTCCAAATAATCCAAATGCACCGAAGATCATGCCATTAAACTTGATTGAAGTTACCGAGAAGCCATCACAAAGTACACATGTGGTACCGGTAAACGTACTCACACGATCGATGCTCCAAAAACAAAACTATATCCTTGAGGAAAGAGACACGGCATCAATTGCCCAATCTCAGAAAAAGAAGAAAACACGAAGAAAGAGATTGCAAAAAGAAGTGAAGTCAGACCCCAGTTCAAAGACCAACATAGGGACTGGTGACGACCCTGTATATATGAATGACGCTGAAGAGGATTCTGATTCAGGAGAAACCATGGATACCAAAACAACCACTAAGATAGAAACCAACAAGGAAGATCTTCATGAGCCATAATGGCAGGGATCCAAGAAGAAGATAAAAACTTACCCAAACCCTAAAGAGGAGATTGAGCGAGTCAAGAAATTAAGGAGTTTGGTAGAAGATACCCAAAGGGATCTAGAACCAGCACCTAGGAAGATCCAGATTACAGACACCATGTTCCCTACGCGACAACAACCTCACCAAGTCCATAGACCCTTGAATATACCTAGTGTCATCCAAGAAGAAAGCGACTTAAAGTCATGGGAAAGTGGGCGTACTCACTTCTTGATGGAAAGAATGTTTACAGAGGGACTACTTGATCCTATCAAAGAAATGGAGATCCCATCTTCTCCACGTCAAGGGACTCAAGACCAAAAGGTGCCGTTAAACATTGCCAAATTGATGGATTTCATGTCTTTAGAAGTTAGAACCACCATCATGTCCAAACTATATAAAGACGCTGAGATAGTCTCAGCTCTTCGAGCCTTCCTCGATGGAGAACTAAAGTTTGGGCTACCACAATTTGCACAGATGGATGGAGTTGGGGAGATGCCAATAGAGGAGGAACACTTAGATCCACAACCCAACCTAGATGAGAACCTTGTTATAGAAATACCTGTTAACAAGTTGGGACAATACTTTGAGGATGATGAATCCAATGCGACCATACCAATCACTACTAAGGGATTAACTGTGAAGGGAATCCTTGATGGTGGCGCTGGGGTTAGCATTGTGACTAAAAATTTCAGGGAGACTATGGGAAGAACTCACCTTGCGACCACAACCATAGTAGTGAAGATGGACACTGGGTCTATCGTTAAACCTATTGGGATGCTAGAAGATCTCAAGATCAAGGTCTTTGGACATAAAATAAGATTTACCTTCATTGTTATGGATTTCTCCAAGCACACTATGGCATCGGAGATGATCTTAGGACGTCCTTTCATGAGGGAAGCAAAAATGGTGCATGACTGGTCTAAAAACCATGTCTACTTGCAGTTCCAAGATTCTGTCATTCGAGTGGATCTTGTAACTAGTCGAGCACATCCTCTAGGAAACAGGTTTATAACTGGTTATAGATCTGATACCACAGTTCACTCGGCTCCATTGCAGTATTGTTACACGTGTAAAGCAGACACTGATGTTGGGGAATATTCTCCTTATATGGATGTACTACCTGGGATGACTGAGTCAGACAATGTGGATTGGGTCCACCTAGCAGTAACCATAGACACTTGGGGAAATAGGGGGACGACCTGGGTAACACCTGAGGGGGATGAAATGCCCGTACCCTTAAATATGCTACAAGCAATGCATACAGCTTCTGACAAGACTCATCCTAATATAATGAAGAAAACATACAAGTGGGTCCCTAAAACTTCTTTAGCGACCATATCTAGTGCTAAAAAACAAAAGCCTTGTAAGAAATGTTCCACTCGCTCCAAGAAATGTAAGAAAACGTGGCGTTGGATTCCTAAACGACTATTGGAAGCGCAAGGCTACTATCAAGGAAATGATCAAATATGGGTGCCAAAACGTGGATTGTGTTCTTACCTGTCACCTGACCCATGTGAGTCAAACCCTGTGACGACAAAGCCGATGAAAGATCGTGGGAAAGGGAAAATCATAAACACTATACACCGGATCCGGAGCTAGTATGGGTTCCCAAGCGAGAAAGGCTTGTTTTGCTCAACTCAACCATAGAAAAAACAAATAAAGCTTCTAGCTCCTCATGTAATGCATCCATAGAGGTAAAAGCTTCTCCACAGCCTCCACCTACAATAGTGGACCTTCGTAAAGCTACAAAAGAATCCACACCTCCCAGTGTTCAAGAATCACCTGATGAACCACTTCAAGTCCGATCCTGGGAGAGTACCTTACCACCCTTGCAACTCGATGAGGCACCTAAGGTAATAGAAAACTACTGGCAAAATCCCTCACCTGTTACCGGCTGGAGCAATTGGTTTCAAAGGGTGACGAGCACATTTCAAATGATATGATCTACCCAAGGAAGGGGGGAGTGTTTGCTGATAGTCATCATTCACTCACTTGCCTCTCAACCTTCCTCCCTGACCTCTCAATCTCCCAATCTTAGGGACTTTATATATATAGCCTTATACTAAAAAAAAACAAAAATAATAAAGAGCAAGAGAAATTAGCAAACGAGTATGCAAAATAAAAATCAAAACATTGACTCAGACCTACACATTCGCATCCGGTACACTTAAACAAAAACCTATGTCATAAAACACATTTGATCCTTATCACTCGAGTGATGGAGGGTAGGTAGGATTAGTACGATAGGAGTGTTTCTCTTTTAGATTTTAGTGATTAGCAAAGTTCCTTTTTCCCACTGATGTGCCTCCTAGAGGTTTTCTTTGTGTTTCCTAGTGTGTACAGGAGCGTGTTGCTGTTGTTAGGATTTGGACCTTCATAGAATCTTTCTCTCATCCACTTTTCAAATCAAGAGCGAACATCAACACAAACAGGTGTTTCTTGTCCATTAGCATTGCCCCTTATCTTTTTTGCATCCATGTTTGTCTGCTTTGATTGTGATTGGTAGCATAATATTCAATGCATTTGCTTAGTATCAAACATTTAATTCAATGTAATCTTTTGTCATAATCACTTGTCTAGGTTTAAAAATCAAGCCGTCTGACTAAGCTAGTTTGACCAAGCTAGGCGTTAGAGATTTTCTCTTAATACCATGGGGAATGCCTTCCTAATAATTAATGGTTACTTAGGTTCTTAATCCGATTTAGGCAGCATTGTGTAAAATGTACTAGGGCTTTCTAGTGGGCTTAGTCCCTATTGACCTTTAGCTTAAGTATTATAAATGGAGTTTACTAGTGTGATGAGCTTTGGGAGGTGTAACAGTGTCAAAAGTTACAAAATTAAAATGCTGAAAACGAACAAACAAAAAATCAAAGTGCCACAATGTAAAATCTTAAACTGGAAGAGAAATCTCAGCTTGATTTGGTACTTCACTCACATGTATCGCCTATGGTACTAGAGCCCTAGAGGTTCCCAGTGTGGGCGCTTTTCCTTGAAAAGAAAAAAACCCAAGGCATACAAAATAAGCACACACACCAAAATTGAATCACTGTGCAAAGACTTTGGGGGGTCAAAGAAAAGGTAATCAGTTAGGTGATGATTTCGTGAGAAATTCCTTTTATCGTAGCTTAACGACAAGGTCTTCTAGGTATAGCCTCTAGTTAGAGCCCTCGAACATGAAATACTTGGCTCTCGCGATTAAACAACTTAATTGACTAGAGAAAATTAAGAAGCTTACCCATGGTATTAATAGTCGATCTCTAGTGTCTTTCGACCGTTAAATTAGTGACCCCAGACTTGTTTAATTTTTTACCTTTACATCTGTTTATGCATTTGATTATATTGCAATTTAATGTTTATTGCTGACAAATGGTTTAAAATTTTGCTACCAATCACATTGTTTGCCTACAACTGCATATGCTTTTTAATTCTATATGAGAATGCAATGACTGTGCCAATGTTGTTTGATTTTGCAGTGACTGAAGGAGGCTAAGGACAATCATCTCAAATGCTCTTCCACCTCGACGAACCAGCTTCAACTCAATAGCTTCCGAGGACGGAAGCTACATCAGGAAGGGGGGCATGTTAACCCTCACGGCTCATGGACACCCTATCACCTACGACGGATGGTGTATTATTTACTTGGTAGAGTCAGGTACCGGGCTTGTCGGTCCAATAGGAAAAGGGTAAGAGTGATCGTCGATGAGAGGCTCACTCTAACTGGAACATTCAAGGGATTAGTTGGCTAAGCATGGGCGCCCAAGTGTGAATGGGGTGAGCTCATATAAACGCCAACTAAACCTAAAATTCACTCATTCTCTCATTTGTGCAATTGAAGAGTGCTCTTGCTCCATCTCCATCTTCTTCTTCTTCATCTCCTTGTGTGTGTGTATGCGTGAGAGAGAGAGAGAGAGAGAGAGAGAGAGAGAGAGAGAGAGAGAGAGAGAGAGAGAGAGAGAGAGAGAGAGAGAGAGAGAGAGAGAGAGAGAGAGTGCGATCGAGCATTGCGGTGGCACGACAGCGGTGAGGCGGTTGAGTGCGGTGTAGCGGCGTCTCCCTCTTCTTTGCAGCAAGGAATCCTCCACGAAAGGAAGCGTAGAGTGGTGAGTGACACACCATCGCCTTCTTTGAGCTTACTAGTTTAGGCTTGTTGTGTGCTTGGATCCATTTGTGGCTGGCACACGGTGTATCAACAAGTTCCTTGCATTGACATGTGCGACATACGCGCACAATCACCAAGCACTGCTGTACTTAGTAAACAAACCTTGCAGTACGGGGAGGATTGTTCGATGGTTCATCATACAGCTTGAGTTTGACTTCACGATAGTAGTAGAAAAAGGAACTACACACCAAGGAGCGGATCATTTATCTAGAATGATGCATGGAGAAAACCTGGTAGGAGTTGATGATGATTTGCCAGATGCATATCTTTTCAACATAGAAATGGTTCCAAGATGGAGCGAGGATGTAATTCCTTTGTTGACTATTGGGTCATTGAATGTGACAAGACAACCATCTACCATTGTAGTATCTAGATCATTGGTAATGTTAGCGGGAAGGCTATACAAACAGGGATCGGATCAAATCCTTAGGTTTTGTGTTGAATTGAGTGAATGGGAATTGTATCTAAACCAAGATCATGTACAAACAACGGGGATTCACAATGGGCATGCACAGACGTATCAAAGATTGATGAGAATGGGTGTGTATTGGTTGAAAATGCAACAAAGTGTTCATATGCATATCAAATCGCGTTAGCTGCACATTTCAAAAGCCGATAGAACACGCGACTCTATTCAAATTATCTGTAGCACCCCGATGGAGTAACTACATTGTTGAATACCTCACCACTAGGATATTGCCTGAAGGGATGAGTAGATCACTTATCAAAACGATCACGAAAGAGGCAGAAAACTATGTACTGATTGAGGACAATCTTTACAAGAGGGGAAAAGACAATCAATTGATAATGTGCGCGACTGAAGAGGAATACATTCCTATCTTAGAGCAAGCACGTGGCGGACAAGCTAGAGGACATTTCTCAGCTGACCAAACAGCCAAAGCAATTCTTATTGCAGGCATATGGTGGCCTACACTATTCATAGACGCTGAAGAGTTTGTGAAACGATGTGACGATTGCCAGAGGACAAAGATTCCTAGAGCACGAGATTATATGCCCTTGAGGCCAATGATGGGGGCAAGAGCGTTTGAGAAATGGGGATAGATTTTGTAGGATCGATTACGTCTCTTGAATATAAAACGCACACTCAATACATTATTGTGGCAACAGATTATCTAATAAAGTGGGTGGAAGCGAAAGCAACAACAAAAAATGATGCAAAAATGACATCACAATTTTTGTATGAGAACATTTTCACCAGATATGGCTTACCAATAGAGATAGTGAGCGATAGAGGGACTCATTTCATCAATGAAGTGATCGAATTTCTATTGGATGAATTCATGGTAATTCAGAGGAAGTCAGCTCCCTATCACCCACAAGCTAATGGCCAAGCAAAAAGTACGAACAAGATTTTGGTGACAATTCTCACCAAAATTGTTAGCGAATCGAGAGCTGACTGGGATCAAAAGCTGCATTCAGCTTTATGGGCATATAGAGTAGCTTATAAAACATCAATCGGAACGACTCCGTTCAACATGGTTTATGGAATTCAAGCGATTTTGCCACTTGAATTTCTTATCCCCACGCTTCGGGTCGCTAAAGAATTAGAATGGACGGGCCATGAATTATCCAATCAGGTAGATATCCAGGAAAAACTGGATGAAACTAGATTGAGAGTAGTTGCATCAATCTACGCGCAAAAACAAAACATGGAATCATTCTTTGATCAACATGTTATCAGCAAGGAATTTGCTACGGGGGATTACGTCTTAATGTATACCCTGAAACAACATTCTCGGAAACTCCAAAAGCGAGGCAATGGACCCTATGTGATTCATGACATATCATCTAGCGGTGCCATTGAACTTGCGACATTAGAGGGAGAGGAGATGCCTAACTGAATTAGTGGTTGCAGGCTAAAGTACAACCTACCACTAACCTCAGAGATGCTTGCCAAAATACACGCTGCGAAGGAGAGCAAGAACAAAGCAAATGCGACAAAATCTCAAGCGCAGGAGGCGGCCAGAATCAGGATTTTAAAACGAAAACAAAACTTACAACAACAAAGACTTCCTCAACCAGCAGATACGGCTCAAATTCCTCTTTCTATAATTCACATTGATGAGCAATGGGAAATAGGAATCGATGTTCGCATCAATGCCAGACTTTCGCATGGAAGATATCAACGAGCATTGATTGACACGGGAGCAAGAGTCAATGTGTCAACTTCTCCACTTACAAGATGCTTACAGATGAACCCCTAGTGCAATCCACACGTGATTTACAAGCCGCAAACGGGGCAACAATGCCAACATTGGGGATAGTAAACTTACGAATCAATATTGATGGAAATAGTTGTCCTCATCAATTTTTCGTAATGAAAGACGGAGAAATCAGAGAATCACTATGTTTGGGAGTTCCATGGATGAGAACGTACAATGCAGCTAATGGTCAGAACATGCGTTGATGTACACACACAACTCTAACAAATACATGACTCCATTCGCCAAAACAGATTACTCGTGGCCGAGTATCCCCATCGACAAAAAGCAACCAGCTCATCAGCCAAAAACACCAAAGACGGTTGTTCGAAAAGTATGGATAAAGAAAAAAATCATGCAGAACAAAAGAGCCAGATATGGCTACCCAAGGAAAAACTCTCGACGAAAGCAGCACCATATCAAAGACCTTCAGGAGTTAGTCCAAAGTGGAAATGGCAACCAAAACTGGAGAAAACCAAAGATTCAGCCACAAAGCTCGAAGGGAAACCCAAAAGTCAAAACAGGAACCTTGAACTACCAAAATGGCACTGGAACCTATGAAAATTCAGGAAACTAAATTAGAATCTGTAAAGATGCAACAAACCGCATACAAATGGGTTCCAAAAATAGTTGCCATCACAACACCAACAATCAGGGAAAGAGCAATTCGACTGCAAGCTCTTCTGTTCCATACACAGCTACCTCGCCATCAAAAGACACTGAAAACTACATTCAGTCCCCGCATCTTGCACAGCACCTTGTTACCCAACGCATTGTCTCAAACATGAGAATAGGGACACATTACACGGCCATGCATAGACACAGATTTCAAAACCCATGCACATGCACCCAACCTTCGTCCGGGATGACTCACTCTAGGAAGGGGGGAGTAATTGATGAATCTAGCAGCAGTCAGGACCATTAAGGGATCCAACGTGTATATATGTACATAATGTGTGTGTTTTTCATTATTTAGAGTTCAATTTCGAACATATTTGATCAAAATCTGGCATTTTTAGCGTCTTTATCATCCGACCAGCATAATAATGAGTTGTAATGACAAAATCCGGAGCATTGGGATGCTTCTAGTGAAAATATATGCTTAGGGGTGAGTATAATAATTTTTGACTAATTTTTTCTAGTTAATAAGTATTTTCATTTTATTTTGTTTGATTTTCGTTAATAAAAAATCAAAAATTAAAAAATATCGCTCACAAGTGTCGGAATCAAGTTCTGGAAGCAAACGCGAAGTATCATGATAAGGTTATCAAGCATGGAATATATGAAGCTAATCTGAAGATGTCGAATTTCAGCCTTAATGATCATGACTACATTTCGCCAAAACGCATCAAATGGTCATACGACACCGGAATGACAAGCGGTTCAACCCACAGGTGGTGCAGATTATATCGGGATCAAAGGTAAGGAAAATCAGCCCTATGTTATGAAAACCTCGGGAAGATATAGGTCAGGTAGGCCAAATTCTAGCTCATTGTTCATTTTCACATTTTGAGAGAGAAGAAGAGAGCTTCTTGACCTAGAGCGAGCTACCACATTTCTACCCCGTACGGACGGTCGGAGCCAGCATTTCATACCAGATTTCACAGGTATGTTCCTTATCAAGTAAAGATCAAGTCTATTATGCATGCAAGCGCGAATCATTGCACAAACGGGCAAAGGGATCAAATCAAAGTCGGATCGGGTCAAATAGGTCAAGGGCCCTTAGAGGCATCCAAACAAAACTTTTTTCAAGCACAGAACACATCAATGTGATCCCCACAAGGTCAGGAACAAAGCCATGTGATCAAATCTCAGTTTGGTGGTGGTACAACTATCGCGATCGGTGTACCTCACTGACAAAACTTTGGACAGAATCTGCAAAAAACCTCCCCTCAGCCTCGCCTACAATCTGCAGGTTTCAAAAATCATTTTGGCCTCTATGGTACAATCGCGATCGGTGCCCCCAAATGCAGGTTTTGCAACTTTTGATTTGGCCCAGGCTTGGAACTCAATTAAAGATGCACTCTCTTGAATTTTCAAGGAAAATGCACAAATTTTGCTCATAGAATGGGCCTAATTTGTCAAACACAACCGAAACGGGAAAATTTGACCTACAACTACCAAAACCCGGTTAAAAATAATGATGGATAGTTTGAAGGGCATACCTGTCCGACTAGGAGTCAGTATAGTTGTAGAAAACCTCGAATGGATCTCCGAATCTCCTATAAGTACATATATGATCATTTCAGTCTCGAATGATCACACAAAGGGAGAATTTTTGCCGAACCAATGCCAAAGACCAAAAGGTGACTTAGGGATGCTCAAATATCACATTGGTATCCAAAGAATTCTTGAAAAATGCACAAGTCTAGAAAATATCCCAAGACAGGGTATAAAGTGCTTGATCAAGTCAAAATCAGACAGCGGAGTAGGCTGATGATAGCAACACATCATGGAAGCAGTGAAAGCTCTAAAACTAACTTCAACTAACTCCAGGCTCCAACCAAAATTCATCAGGAAAACCCAATATGGTTAGACTTAGTAAAATAAGGTCAAACAGTGAAAAATTGCTCTAATTTGTTCATTTTAAGTCCAAACTTGGAAATAAATCATCAGTGGGCTAGGCAGGCATAGGGGTCCATGACCATCCAGTTTTCACCCAAAAAAGCCCAGGTACTATGATCGCGATCGGTGTACCTCAGCATCAGATTTTGACAAAAAACCTAACAGATCCCTTGTACACATCTTGTTCAAGTCACCCATCAAGTTTCAAGCCATTTGGACATCAAAAACTCATGAAAAGTCAAAGTCTAGTCCAAAACTCCCTTGTAACCCAAAATTGGGACCTATAAACTCAAAAGTGGTTCAAATGAAACACAGAGTGGACCAAAATGACCCTCCAACTATCAACAAACCACTCATGTGATCAAATCTAATTTTGGCCTCTGTACTACGATCGCGATTGGTGTACCTCAAGCCCATAATTGGCTCAGATTTTAATCAGTCATAGCTCTAGTCTTCCTAGTCCCACTGGTGAAATATGGACAAGAATGGATGAAATTTGTTCAAGTTAAGATCAATTTTAACTTTTGAACTGTTTTTTACTAACAGTCTAAATGCGACTGATTGCGAAAGGAAAATCCTGACAGCTTGTGATTCTACAGACACAGAATGCCTCGCCAAAAGAAAGAAAGGCAGTGGACAACAACACCATATAAAGTGGATGAGCTCGCTACAAATGAAAAATATCACATCTCGGATGAAATACTAGCTCAAATCCCTTCTCACATTTTCATCTCGAAGTTTAGGGATGCTGATGGTGACATGGTAAAGACGCCTATCATGCCACGGGAAATATGGAATCTCCACCGAAGGCCGGAGGTAATAGAGGTAGTGCGGGCTGTGCATTTGGAGTAGTTTTTCAGATTACAGCCATGGGGAACAGACTACATGAGGGCCCACGAGCTCATGAGCTCGATACAATATGATGGGCAGGCAATGCTCACGGACAAGGATGGATCGAACGTAAAAGTAAAGATCACGAAAGATATCATCAACGAAGCTTTGCATTTCCTTCCAGGGCAACATGACTTGCTGGCAAAGACCAAGTCACTGGATAACGAGAAGGCATTCATCAAGGCAAAAGGAAACAAATACAAATACAGTGACATGATATACAGAGAGCTGGAATTACCGATGAGATTCATCTCTCGGCATTTTAGAGTACAAAAGCCTCCTCGCTACACCAAGCCAATCCTGCACATTGCCGTGGTCATGGCTCTAGCAATAGCCGAAAATAGAACCATTCGCTGCGACTATGGTTCTTACATCTTGGAAAACTTGGTCGAAGCAAATTTGAAAAGCTCGGCAAAAAACAAAAGCTACATGAACGCAGGGCCAATGCTAACAAGAATAGCATACCAAGCTTTGAGAATGATTGAAAATCTGCCAGCTGCCAGTTCTCAAACGGCCCTGATTCAGAAAGCAAAGCTGGTTGCTCATTCAGTAAGGACGACCACTGGCGCAACATCATCGCGCTCAGCCAAGGCATCCAACAAAAGCTCGAGTGATTAAGAAAAGACAGAGACTGACGAGGAAGGAAACTCTCAAGGGTCGAAAGACAAAGGGCCGCCATTGGAGTTTGAAGAAAGCGAGGAGGAAGACTCCACAAAGCCGCTCGAGAGAAAAAGGAGGGAAAGAAGTGCAGTACCGCAGTCTGACCATTAAAAAGCATATGCAAAAGCCCAACAAAGAGTCGAGGAAAGAAGGACCAAGTTACGGGCTGACAGACAGGCAAGAGCTGCTGCAACACAACAAACACAAAAACGAAGATTCGAGAAGGAAAGACAAGAAAGAATAGAAAATGCAGCTCGCATACGGGCTGAAAAGAAAAGGTTAGAAGCAGAACAAAAGGCTGCAGAAGTGGACATTTCTTTGCAGTCCACTGAAGGAACGAAGAAAAAAGATGCACCTGATGATACAAACCAAGCAGAGCAGCTAAAGAAAACTCAAAGAGAGAGGAATGTGGAAGCGTGACGGGCGGCGGATTTGACCCGCCAAAGAATCATCAAGATTTTAAAGAAAAGAAAAGCGGAAGCGTTTGCTTCACAGTCAGGGGAAGATGCTTCCAAAAAGAGGCATGTACGAGAAGAAGAAAGCTCACCTCCTCTCTCGCCTAAATCACCACCTCCTCCCTCGCCGAAATCTCCTCCTCCTCCTCCTTCTCCCCATCAAACAAAAAACCGCCACCTCCTCCTCCTTCAACCTCGCAAAAGGAGTTTATACCTCATACGGAAGCAATTGGATACCACGAAGCCTGCCAGGCTATTGTTGGTTTTGATTAGAGACAAAATTTAAAGGAATTAGAAAGACAGTTCCAGTGCCAGCACGTGGTGCTGATAGAAAAGGAAAAGCAAGTACAGGAGGCCCAAAAAAAGCAAGCATTTGGATATTAGAGATGAGCTCAGTGAGAGCATTAAGGACATGCCAGAGGGACCAGCAAAGGATTACATGATCTATGAAAAGAAGATAATGGAGTCAGTGGCCCTGGCCTACTTACAGCCAGAAGAGCAGTTGGAAGGGTTTGGCCATGAGTACCTTCCACTTCCTCTGATATGCCATGAAGCAATTCTGTGGAAGAAAAAGATGCGGCCAGCCTTCCCACGAAACAAAGATGTGGGTTACGAAGGCATTGCACTGACAGCGGAAGAAGCCTAGATACTTGTCGTCGACCACTCAAAGTGGAGGCAGAAGTGGTTGGACAAACGGCCATACGATCTAACTAACTACCACAACGCTCCTCAGCATATACAAATAGATCCTACTTTCTGCCCAGTCCCTAGAAGACGCACGTGGAGGGATTTTGCCACATGGAAAGACTCAAGGCAGCAAAATATGAACTACCCAGTCTTGACAGCACAACAGCCTCCTACAGTAGCCTACGTGGTCAACACATTGAATTCGACAGTCACCTTGCTACGGGATGTCCCCGACGTGGCTTGTCAAATGCTAGTAAAGATAGCCTAGATGATCATCACCTGCATCTAGGTGTTTAAAGACACTGAAGGCGACGATCATCCGTGGAATTTGTTCTTGGAAGGGCACAGAAGGATCTGCTGGAATCTCCAGGATTCGCCGCCACGACACATTTTGATGGCAATATACTCCAGGCTAATTTACCTGCCTTCACACTACTTGCAGACATTCGAAGAGGCCTTCGTCACAGGGTTCTTCGAAATCGACTCAAGGATCTTCCATCCTATGGGGAAGGACCTCAAGGCACGATACGTAGCATACCAACACATATTAAGTGAAAATCCTTTTAGACAACATCAAGAAGCCCTGGAAGCTGCCCTTCGAACAAGAAGCTTTTCATCAACACTTGCTTCATTGGAGCCACATCAACGGCCAAAGCACTGAACATGCATGAGGGCGTGCAAGGATAAGGAAGGGGGGAGTGTTTGGCGGACGAAGCGACAAGCGGTCGTTTCCAGAGAAGGGTCATATTTATGAGAAACCTTTGTAAAATTCTTTTGTAAGAGAGCATCTCTAAGCCGAGAACTTTGTACCTCTCTAGAATGCTGTGACACTGATAGGATATGATCCTGATAGTCCCCTGTAGCTTCCCTTCAAGTTTCGTGCGATTCCGAATAGATTTTCATGGTAAACGGGCGTGACGACTATAGAGTTGTGTAGAAGGACATAGTCAGATTACTCGGCAATAGTGCATTTGATTTGCTTGTAGAGTTAGTAGATGCATCTCACCGAGTTCACTTCATTAGGATTGACACCCTAGTGAGTTTCCATGCCTCATTCTGGTCGCTTCCCTTATATTGATAAATATGTTGATGCTTGAGAGCTATGCTATGGACGTCTGTCGCGGTGACCTGCAAACACTCAACCAACTATTGACTACTTCCTACAGAGGTCTCTACCCAATGTCTAAGTTATAGCCTTCAAGAGTACACAAGAGGAGATTTCCTACAACGCTTTCAAGAGCCAAATACCCATCAAACGTTCTCGAAATTCCACGGAACTTGAGGAAAACCCTACTAACACCAATAGGTCGCTCTCCCTAAGGTCCGTGAACCAAAACCCCAACCCTAAACACCCGGTGCAGAATCACGTAGGATGTCTGATCGAAATTTACAGGTCGTCGTTTCTAAAAATTAAAGTGCCTAATGTGTAGCTCTACTCATTGTGAATGCGTATATGCTGAAATGCAAAAATGGACAATATATGCTCATCGAATCACCAGATATAGCTCGTGGGTCAATCTCGCAAAACCGGGCTGTACACCTGCAATGTAGGTGTTGGCATGTAGATCTCTCCGGGGGCAACACACTACACTTCTCCGCACTCGATTCCGACCACCAGTGTGCGCTTAGCGTCAAGATAAACTCTCACTCTCTCTCTCTCGTACATAGAGTGCGCTCAACTCACACAGATAAAAACTTATAAAATGACAAACGGTTTTTTGCATTAAGGTCAAAAGTGGTATAAATACCTTACAATCTCAAACCCTAATGTTCCAATTTAACCATTTACTCCGTCTAAATGTCAAAAATGGGATACACTTTGGAAGCTTATGCAAGCCCCACTATTTACAAAGGTGAAATGACGGTTTCTTCTCAATTAAGGAATAATTACAAAGAAAATTAGTATCCCGCCGGGAAATCATCCTCCGTTGGGTGTGTCCAGCTGCTAACAACTACTTAAAAATTATGTGAAATGGACGGTACAGAGTTAAAGGTTCCAATTGGAGGAAAACACGTCAAAATATATAAGAAAAGGGATGTAGAGCTTCAAATTGAAGGCAAAAACTTCAATGTGTTTGAAGATAGAGATTTAAATGATGAATGTGCGTCTTCTAATGATGAAGATGCCATGGAGAACCTCTAAAGATTGGCACATACTGGAGGATGTGCAGGTTTAGACCGGGTGAATGTCGTGCCGCTTTACGGGCACGAGGTGAAAGATGCAAATCTGCATACAAATTCAAGGTTTTGACAAACTTATGGAAAGTAATAGTAGTCCCGGTACTGCTAGTTCCAGTGTCCAATGTTAGAATATCTTGGGAGCTTGTGTCTTGAGAGCCAGTCTCTAGCAATAGAGTATCTTGAGAGCCAGTCTCGAGTGCCAGTGTCTCTAGTTTTGGTGTCTTGGGAGCCTGTATCTCAAGAGCCAGCCAATGTATAGAGCCAATAATACAAGTTCCAAGACTGCGAGTTCCAGTGTCTCCAGTTCTGGTGTCTTGAGAGCCTCTATCTTGAGAGCCAGCCAGTGTCGAGAGCCAGTAATACTAGTTCCAAGACTGCCAGTTCCAATGTCTCCAGTTTTGGTGCCTCGGGAGCCTGTATCTCGAGAGTCAGCCAATGTCCAGAGCTAGTAATACCGATCCCAAGGCTGCCAGTTCCAGTGTCTCCAGTTTTGGTGTCTTGCGAGCCCGTATCTCGAGAGACAGCCAGTGTCCATAGCTAGTAATACCAGTCCTAGGGCTACGAGTTCTAGTGTCTCCAGTTCCGTGTCTTGGGAGCGTGTATCTTGAGAGAGAGGCAGTGTTCAAAGCTAGTTATACCAGTCCCAGGACTGTGAGTTCCAGTGTCTCCAGTTTTGGTGTCTCGAGAGCTTGTATCTCGAGAGCCAGCGAGTGTCCAGAGCTAATAATACGAGTCCTAGTATTGCCAATTCTAGTGTACAACATTAAAGTATCTCAAGAGCTTGTGTCTTGAGAGCCAATGTTTGATGACAGAGTATCTTGAGACCAAGTCTCGAGTGCCAGTGTCTCCAATTTCGGAGTCTTGGGAGCTTGTATCTCAAGAGCCAACCGGTGTCCACATCTAGTAATACCAATCCCAGGATTTTGAGTTCCAATGTCTCTAGTTTCGGTGTCTTGGGAGCCTATATCTCGAGAGACAGCCAATGTCTAGAGCTAGTAATACCAGTCCCAGTACTGCCAATTCCAGTGTCCAGTATTAGAGTATCTCGAAGCTTGTGTCTCAAGAGCCAGTGTCTAGTGATAGAGTATCTTGAGAGCCAACCTTGAGAGCTAGTGTCCATTGATAGAGTATCTAGAGAGCGAGCCAGTGTCCAATTCTAGTAATACCCTGTCCCAAGAGTGTCAGTTCCAGTATCTTCAGTTTCAATGTCTCGGGAGCCTGTATCTCTAAATCCAGCTAGTGTCTAGAGCCAGTAGTACCAATCCCAATACTGACAGTTCCAGTGTCCAGTGTTAGAGTATCTCGGAATCTTGTGTCTCAAGAGCTAGTGTCCAGCGTCGAAGTATCTCAAGAGCCAGTCTTGTGAGCCAGTATTACCAGAGCTAGTGTCCAACGTCAGAGTATCTCGAGAGCAAGTCTAGAGAGCCTGTATTATGAGTTCTAGTGTCCAGCACTAGTGCCAGAGTGTCTCGAGTGTTAGAGTCTCAATAGTGAGTATTACCAGTTCCAATGTCGAGTTCCAGTACTACCAGTACTAGCACACAAGTATTGAATCGAGAAGTTTTGGATTCCAAGTTAAACGTTGAAGTTTTGTATGGCTAGTTCCAGTCATACTAATATCAGTTGTACCAGTACTAGTACAACACTGAAAATTTGAAACTAGTATTGACTCTTAAGTGTTGAGTCGTGCAGCTTAAGGAAAGCTAATAATAGCATATAGAGTCCAAAAAATAGGGGAAAAAAATAATTACACACGCTATGAAAAAGCTAAGTAAAGATGGGGAGGCTAAAAATAGGAGAGGCGCATCTTAAAGGATAGTTTTTAGGTGGCAGAGGGAGATATAGTTTTGTAGAGAGAGAAAAGAGAGATTCTTTTGAGAAGAGAAGGGAGTCCAAGAAGGAGAAGAAGGGTACGAGTAGGGATAAGCAGGGTGGTAGATTGGGTACTGCTTCCATCGGGTTTCAGATTATTTGATTGGGGGATTTCAAAGCAATTGGCATACCAACGTTGGAGTATGCAATTGTTCTTTGATTCTCCAACCTTGATCACATATTTATATCTATTCTAATTTGGGTTCAAGCCTTTAACTCTGATATGATCCATGATATTCTCTTACAATTCTCTCTAAGCATCACTAAATCGTCCTATTTAATTTAAATCGGCCCAAACCGCACTGGTTTCCACTGGTTTGCATCTGGAAAGTGCTATTGTGATTGGACTCATGTGTTATGTTTCTCATGGCAGCGTCGCTACAAGACTAGGATCACCTACATTTCTTAGCCTTAGACTAAAGGGTCGTTGACCTGGGGCTTTGCTAGATCAGGGGTGTTGCCTAGATCTTCTTCTTTTTGTTAGGCTCATCTACACAATTAGTGCGTCGGGGGTTGAATGACCTACATGGCTAATGCATCAGGGATTTTGCCTTGGATTTGCCTAAACACCCGATGATGGGCATTGAAGAGGTGTGGCGCCTAAACTGGTATGGTTGGTGTTAATACCCTACCACCTACTGGTACTTGGGATCCTTTCAGAGCTCGGGTTCATGGAGGGAGACGAAGCGGCCTCAGCTTATGTCTGGCTAAGGTAGTTTGGGAGTGTTCTGGCTCGCTCCCAAGGGTGAAGTGAAATTATGTCTATCCGTAGTAGAACGAAAGTGGATGGGTGGACGGTCGATCCCTACACAGGGTCCGGTGCTCTGCTAGTTAATTTGTCATAAGATCTTTTTTTGATGTTATGGTATACCCAAATTTTTGTCATTGCATTTTAATCCATGGTTGCCTGTTCCATTTAGACGGGCATTTAAAGATTCTCTGTTGTCATCTTCTCATGTCTCTGTGCACTCTATTTCACCCTTCACTATATTCTCTCTCTCTCTCTCTCTCTCTCTCTCTCTCTCTCTCTCTCTCTCTCCGCAACGTGGTGTACACATATGTTCACCCTCCACAATGTTATATTTTCCTTGAGTACGCTTTCATTCATAACATCCATTCAGGGGTAGCACTAGTCGCTAGATACCTCTAGATGCAATCGGATCATGGCAGTCGGTTGGGCGCTAAGAACTCCTCCCATTTACAAATGCTTACGCAACTCTGATGTATATTGAAAATTGTATAAAAGTGTAAATTGCATATTTTGTGCATAGACCCCTGGGGAGGGGTATCACTCATTGAATGTCGTGGCAAGTGGTGATGGCATTGGACTAGCATGTATGCTCTTTGATATATTCAAAGTAGCAAATGAAAACATCTCTTCTTATTCTTTTCTTGCAGCCTTGGTGACCCGCTAAAAGAAATGGTATAGTATATATTAATTATCAACCAAACTTTCATCGACAAATGATGCTCTATGGTGTTTATAGAGATGAATAAATTAATTACTAGATTGCTTTTTGGCCATGCAACAAGGCTATTCTCTACCTTCTTTAGAGTAGTCATTTCATCATTTGTTGAAGGAATATGAGGCAAAGGAGCATCCTTACCATCATACATTTCTAACACAGCAACAAAAAAGCAACCTGAAGGCAATCTGCTTCAATGTAGGTTAGCTAGGTTTGAAGTCTTCTCTATTTGACCTATACCAATGGCCGCTCCATTCTAAATGAACTCAACACAAGCACCAACATCAAACTTATTGGCCATCTTTAGAGAGAACTAATAACAAACTTACAAAGCTTTGATCTACAAACAAGTAACACAATTTTTTTCAATTCAGCTAATTTTTTTCTTGTTCTTTAATACCATTCAGATACTCAACTCAAATATTCAAAACACCAAGCATCAAAAGCCTATCTATAAGAGGCTAATTGATCATATCTTGAGCATATCTATAAAAGCCTTTTAAATTAGCTATGGAGAAGAAAGCACATTTTTTATTGACAATGTTTACCAAATCCCACGGTCTGAGCAAATCCAACCCTTACAGCTTAACTAGATCAACTTGAAACAACTAAATAAAATTTCAACTAGATAAAAAGAGCACCGAATACATTTACCTTTACAGGCTGAGATTTTCACCAAAATCAAGTTTAAGTCAAGGTAGAAAGTGAAAGCCTTAGAGCCTATTTATAGGCAACAAAACAATGGATCTCTCACTTTCCCTTCTGCCATCCCTCCCTTCCACTCTCCCTCTCGATCACTCTTTCCCCTTTTCCTACTGTCTTTCACAGGTTCAATTCAAAGAACCCCGAATAAAGTTATGGCTCTTTGGTACCTTGTAGCTTCAAAAATGCTTTGGGGCTTTTGGTTTGGGACCATATGTGGGTCTTGATTAACGGAGAGGTATGATCAAAGCGATAGTAGCCTTGGGAGGATTCTAGAGGACATTGGTACAACCAAAGGGTGTTGACCATAGAAGATGGCATGGACAGATATGCCCAGGCTAGCAGAAGCATGGAAAAAGGCTGAAGCATCTATAAAGATCATGGGTAGACAGGTAGCAGCAGATATGTATGGTTTGTGCGGTTTATAGGCCAAGAAAGGCTCCAAAAGGGGCTAATTTGGGGAATAAGTGAAGGAGATGCGAGATGCAGTCTTTGGGTCCAAGAATGTAGAGCTTGAAGTGATGGAGGAGTAGGTCCAGACGGCTCATCAGATACTGAGCTACGGAGCCCAAGTTATTGGAGTTTGAAGGTACGGTGTGAAGCAAATTCTTCCCGGACAGGGCAATAGGGACAGGTGGCCCAAGTGGATGTCAGTGTATAGGCGTGTAGTGCTCAATTTATCGAGTATACCAGTATTTTCAAATTGCAGATCAGAGTTACAGATTGCAAGATACAGTCATTTGAAGTTTTGCCAGGGGGGCCAGGTTTGTGTCAATTTGCTCACTTTGGAAAGTATGCCTACAGAGGTTTTTGGAACTTGGTGTAGTCTACAGGGGTAGTCGATAGTGTATGAAGCTAGTAGGAAGAAACAACACGTTAATCAGAGCCTAGAGCCCCCAGTTATGGCTTGTCAAAGTTTGGGTAGTTACTCGAGGAAAGGTTGCATATGATTTTCTAGTTTTTGATCAATTCGGTTGGAGGGCCAGACAAAGTCCGAGGGCAGTGGGGTTTGCACTGAGTGAGGTCTAGATTGAAGGCTTCTGGGTGGGTTTTATGGTCGAACAATTGGCCTTGTGAACATCCACTGGAAAAGCTTCAAACTGAGGGGAAAAAGCAAAAATAAAAAGATATTTTTTAAAGAGGCCTTGAGGCCTTTGGAAGATTAAAAGCATGAGGGATTGCCACGTGGATGGAATTGTCCCATATGCAATGACAGGGCCGCAGGTCTCATGGTATAAGGCCACAACATGAAGCCACTTGAGGTAGATGAGGCAAGGGGAGCTCCCCCTTGAGCACAGCGATGGCGGGTCCTCATGGATCTGTGTTGGTGGCGCGCGGCCTTGCAAGGGCGGTAGCGCTGGTGGTTTTGGCGGAAGTAGTGGCCGGTTGTGCTGGGAAGCCAATGACGGTAGGTGATATGGCATCCCGTCAGGGCTCGGTCTTGCGCCCATATGGGCCCAATATTTGAAGGCAAAAGGACCCCCCAAGAGCGATGTCGCTATTGCTCACATGGGGAGGGGTCCCGCAGCAGCCGTGAGAAATATAGAGAGAGAGGGAGAAGGTGAATTCAAAGCATGTTAAATGGGTCCATTCAAGGGACAGTAAAGGGGCAGTACCGCCCGTCACAAAGGTCAGTGGAGATCCATGGTGAAGCAATGGAAGAGAGAGAGAGAAAAAGGGATAATGCAAGGGAAGTCGGGCGGTCGCATTGAGCAGACAAAGGGCCAAGAGGTGTGCACCATGCAAAGGTTACCAAAATGGACTATGCCCAGTGGTAGCAATGCAAGAGGATTCTAAATGAAGCTGAAGATGACTGCACGAGCTTGATAGCTCCTTGTTTTTTCTTTTTCAGCCTTAGCCAAGCCCTATAAAAGGATACATAAGTGAATTTTTGCCAGAGAGAATTGTTGAAGGCCTGCAAGTCTGTGTATTGGAAGCTTGCCATTGGAGCTACAGACTTGGTTGTACTATCTCCCTATGCAATACTACTAAGACTTTGCCCCTCTTTCTGGTGTTGCTTCTCCCCATTTCCCTCCTTTTCTCTCGCTCTTTGTGTACTTGCCAATGCTTGTGGAAGGGTATGCCTACAACTTGAAGTGTGTTACCAAGAGGGAAGAATCGGGGTGTTTTGTGAGCCGAAAAAGGTGAGTTGAGCAATGTGGGTGCATTTGTGTTGAAAGGTGTTTTTGCAGGGTAGGAGATAGTTGTTCTGTGTGCCAAGGTGGGTCTGTTAGTGCAAATTAGCCAATTTGAAGGTGTTATTTGAGAGGTTAGGGGTGCTGTGGATACCTTGAGCTGTAGGGAGGCTTTGTGTTGTGTGTCGGGTGTGGACCTCATTCCCGCTCTCCATCTTTTGGTGCCCACATGGAGAAGCAATTGATTGCTCATCAATTTCGATCAAAGAAAGTTATTTTCTATTAAGGAGTGATGGCAACGCATAGTTATGGACTAGTTTTCACCGGAGAAGAAGATGCGGAAGAGTGGATGGCCGATTTCGAGTCGTATATGTTATCACTACATATGCCAAATGAAGATTGCAAAATGCAAACGATTTCGCTACTCATGTGGGGAAGAGCAAAGACATGGTTCTATGCTTTGGAAGGAGAGCCAAGTCTTATGTGGCCGGCGTTGCGGGCCCGTTTTTTGCATGATTTTTGTAAAGAGGTGTCTCATGTCGATCTGGATGCAAGGTTGAAGAATTTGAAGCAGGATGTGAACGGGGAGTTTGATGTTTTTCTCAACCGCTTTGAAGTGTGCTGGAGGGACTTTGCAATGGCCATGCAACTGGCTAATGGTGGTGAGTATTTTAAATTGGAAAAATTTATGGCTTGTTTGCACCCTAAATTTCGTGAGAAGGTGGATTCTGAGGGCTCGGAGAATTACAACGGGGCTGTTGCTATTGCACGATCAAAGAGCCAAAAAATAAAAAAGAAGATTGAGCAAGGTGCATTGGGATATGAAGTAATGGTTCCCAATCCTACATCAAGTCTGAGAGAAGAAGTTCAAATGGAGAATCAGCCTAATCAAGGGGTAGCAGCCGTTCCTCAACAATGGGTACGTACAGTTCAAGATTTGTCTGAGAAAATGCAAGAGTTGCATTTAAGTGTTATGGATAGAGTTTACGCAAGGACAGGAAGAGGCAGAGCTAGGCAATTGCCTGGCAGATGTTACAATTGCGGAGAGGAGAGCCACTATGCTCTTGATTGCCCTCACCCACTGAGGGAAAGGGGCGGTATGTATCCTCTGTTTGGTCGAGGCAGGGGTTATGCGTAGTTTAATGGTCAAAGGGAGAAACAAGCAGTTGAAAACCAAATACAGGCAGATCTGTCAGGTAATGATGAAGTGCAAAGGGTTAATATTATTGGTGTTGACAGGCAGGAGGTTGATATTATGGAGGCTAACAAAAGAGCAAGAGGAAAAAAAGAGACCAAGACAGAACATGAAACTAGACCAAAGAAGGGTAAAGAGAAAGTGAACGAAGGTCGAGAGTAGCCAGAGCCAAGCAAGAGAATGTGAAGACAAAGAATTACACAGAAGGATTTTCAGTTGGGGCGCAATAATCCTGAATATAATCTGGTAAGAGATGTCCAAAATGAAAAGGATAACATCACTTTTGGGCAACTGCTTGCATTAAACCCTAACTTAAGGAGGTAGTGGTCAACCAGTGTCAGTACGAGGCTTCCCCGAGTAGGAGGAGATGTGCATGCTGTATAAAATTTAGCCTTGAGGGTGGGGAGTCTGTCTGATGTGCTTCCAGTGGTGGAAGTTTTGGTTGAAAAGAAGAAGCATGTTCAAGCCTATATTGATGGTGGTACCTAGGTCTGTGTGATCACATAGTCTGCTATGAGGGATATTGGTATCCAAGCTGTCATTAGGTCCAATGTGAGAATGAGGATGGCCAACCATGCTAGAGCTCGGTGTCTAGGAGTGGCGCATGATGTGAAGGTAAAGGTCATGGAAATTGAATGCTTGATTGATTTTTTTGTCATGAAAGTAGGAGAAAATGCTTATCCAATTATATTGGGGAGGCCATGGTTGTTGGAAATTGGGGCCAAGCAAGATTGGGAGAAGGGGGTATTTACCTTGTTGGATCAAAAAAATGGAGGGCAAATCGTGTTGGATCTGAAGACCTGGGAAAGCCTCTTTCATCCGTCAGCTGGGGGTGATAACAGGGATTCTATCACCAATTACAAATATGAAACCAAGTTGACTTATGATGAAGGGTTCACCAGTGTCAAAGAGGAAGAGATTGATGAAGATTTATTGAAGCTGAATGCAGATTTACTCAGAGCCACCATAGATTCTACTAGTGCAAGTAAAGGTATGCAAGCCCCTAGCTGTAGTCTGAAGGTTAAAGAGGTGGAAGATATGCTAGGTACAGATTTAAACAAGCAGGAGAAGGAAGGCTATATGGACCTATGTGTATCCTATCCCGACTTATTTGCGATGAAGTATAAAGATTTGAGAGGAGCTAAAGGAGTGGAGCATCGGATCCTACTTAAAGACGGATACAGGCCAAAAGCACAAAAGCTAAGCAGGTTGGGGGATATTCAAAAGGAGGCTCTATGGCAGGAGATCAACAAGTTGCTTGAGGTAGGTATTATCTATCCAGTGAAAGAGTTTGAGTGGGTTTCTCCTGTTGTCATTACTCTAAAGAAGAATGGGAAATGGTGGGTATGTGTAGACTATAAGCCTTTGAATGCTGCGACCAAGAGGAATCACTACCCTCTGCCATTTTAGGATGAGATTCTTAATCAGGTTGCCAGACACGAACGCTATTCTATCATGGATGGTTTTACTTTCAGATTGGTACTGCTTTGGAGGGTCAGCTGAAGACCACCTTCATCTCTCCACAGGGGTGCTTTGCCTACCGCTGCAGGATGCCTTTTGGACTGGTGAATGCATATGCTACATTTCAAGGCTGGATGAACAAGGTGTTCAGGCCATACTTGGGTAAGTTCATTAGGGTTTTTATGGATGATATTGGCTGTTATAGTTCCAGGGTGGAAAATTTGTCCAAGTTGAGGCTGTGCTTTCAAAGGCTAGATGAAGAAGGAGGGCAATTGAACCCAAAGAAGTGCAAATTGGCACAACTAAGGGCTCAGGTGTTAGGTCATGTGGTATCATAGAATGGAATAAGGTGACCCAAATAAGGTGAAGGCATTGGTTCTCATGGAGCCTCCCACTAGTGCAACAGGGTTGGCATCGTTCGTGCATAAGTTAAAGTATTTGTCCCGTTTCTTTTGGATGTTGTCTCAGTATGTTTACCCTCTTCAAAAAAGGCTCGACAAGTGCACATATTTCAATGGGATGATGAAGCTCAAGAGGCGTTTGACAAAGTCAAAGGTATTTTATGTCAGCTACCTACAGTGTGCCCTCCCAAACCAAGAGCATGACTTCTATATTGCTATGACGGTGGGTACGGTGGCCATTGGAGCAGTGTTGCTACAAAAGGTGGAGAGAAGTTATAAGCCTATTTACTTCAAAAGCAGGGTGATTAGTCTAGGGGAGACTACTTATACAGATGCGGAACAATGGGTGATGGCTTTAGTCTTTGCCTGCAGGAAGTTCAAAGTGTATTTGATTGTCCGTAAAATTTTATGTGTTGATGGCTAACTATCTTTTGCCTGAAGCGGTGGTACACTTGAAGCTAGGGAAGCAAATCATGAAATGGATGATAAAGCTTCAGGAGTTTGAGTTCGAGTTCAAAGTAGATCACACAAGTCGGTCTCATTTGGCAGATATCCTAGTCAACAAAGAGATCGAATTACTGATTTATCCAACAGTAGTGCAAGAGGGGGATAAAGAGGATCCAGACTTGGAAGGGGCCTTCACTATGGGGTTTGATGGCACTTACAAAAGGGTAACACAAAAAGTAGGTGGAGGTGTGGTCATTCAAGATCCACATGGCACAGTCATTTTTTCCAAAGCTTACAACTTGGAAGAGGTGCATACCAACAATGAGACAGAGTATCTTACTTTACATCTGAGTCTAAAGCAGTGTATTGAATTTGGCATATCAAGGTAGTGAAAGGTGATGCTCTGTTGGTTATCAAAAACAACTTTTGGGCCAATGGCAAGTAAAGAGGGATTCTCTCAAGAATTGGTTTTTCTCTATAAAGAAGTTGTTGAAGTTTTTTGAAGAGGTGCAGTTCAAACATGCTAGAAGGGAACACAACCAGGAAGCAGATTGGTTGGCCAGCAGTCGGGTTCAAACTCGTGTGTCGATTTTGTATGTGGCACTGACTGCTTATGCAGGTAGAGAGACTTTGAAAGACATGGATGATTTCTTGAGTACAAGTCAATCTTCTAAAGGGCTTTCCAAGCTACAAAAGAGGAGAATTGTTCAAAGAGCTCAAAGTTTAGTCTGGTAGGAGAAGATCTTATGATGCATGGTCGAGATGGGGTGCTACGTCGAATCCTTTACAAGGAGGAGATTGGTATGGTATTGGAGCAATGCGACGAGGAGAGCAAACATCACGGTAAGGATCAAGTCTTGTTTCATATTTTAAGAAGTGGGTTTTGATGGCCTTCTGTTGTGCAAGATGTGCACTATTGGTGTAAGACGTGCCATCAGTGCCAAGTAATGGGTGAAAGACGATTGGTAGCCAAGAAGCAAGGGGCTATCATAGCACATGATGCTTTTGAAAAGTGGGGTTTGGATGTTGTTGGTTCATTGACCAAGTCAGCCAGTGGTAAAAAGTATGTTGTGGTGGCCATAGACTACCTCACAAGGTGGGTTGAGGCTAAAGCGGTCAAAGAGGTAAATGCACATACTATTGTCGAGTTTGTTTTTGATTGCATATGTTGTCATTTTGGAGTACCTTGGGTGCTTATATCTGATTGAGGACAAGGGTTCAAAAGTAAGTTGGTGCGTGCCCTATGTTGAAGATGATGAAACAGGAAACAGAAGGAAGACAGCAACTCAGAGTAGGAAGAAGATGGAGAAGGAGAAGACACAGAGCTTGTGTACGAGATCTCTGTAGTCACTCTCTGTATTGGAATAATAATAATATGTACAAACTCAGAGCTACAAAGCTTATATGAAACCCTAAGAGATAAGGTGTCCTTTCACACCAGATGTCCAGGGGGAAAAACCCAGTGGGAGAAAAGTGCCCCTGGTGAAGCGCGTATACACACTAACACTACAACATGTCTACAAATCCCCCCTGTAGTGATAGTGTGAATCCGTACAAGGTAGCAGATCATCATGTGTATGAGAGTAAGCCCAAAGCTTTTCGGAAAGCTTCAAACTTTTCTCGTGATAACGCCTTCGTAAATAGATCTGCAATGTTATCCTGTGTAGGACAGTAAGTTAGTGTGATCTCCCCTGCATGTAGCCTTTCCCTGACATAGTGGTAGTGAACCTCTATGTGCTTTGTTCTTGCATGAAATACTGGATTCCTTGCAACTGCCATAGCACTCTGACTGTCAGTGAAAATGGTAGTGGGTGCCTGTTGACACTCACAAAGATCTGCCAATAACCTGCGTATCCATACACAATCAACTGTTGCCGTGAAAGCTGCCCTGTACTCAGCTTCACAAGTTGATGTAGCCACTGTGGGTTGCTTCTTGCTTAGCCAAGATATACATGCATTTCCCAAGAAAAAACAATTGCCACTTGTGGAATGTCGTGTGTCAAAATCACCAGCCCAATCTGAATCGCTGTAACCAAGAAGCTGCATAGAACTGTGCTTTCCATACATATCCCCCCTTGGAAAGAACATGGCAAGATTAGGGGTACCTGAAAGGTAACGAAGTATGCGCTTCACAGCTTGCCAATGATGCATACCTGGGCTGTGCATAAATCTGCTTGCTTGTGAAACCCCAAATTGAATGTCTGGACGAGTGTTGCCTGCCAAATATATCAAGCAACCAACCGCTGCTGCATAAGTATGTACATCAAAAGGTTCTCCAGCATCGTGCATGCTCAACTTTGATCCAGTTTCTACGGGTGTAGAGATTGGCTTACAATTTTGCATACCAAACTTGTCCAAAATTTTATGCAAATATTTTGCCTGCAACATGTATATGCCATCCTCTGATTGCACAAACTGAATACCCAAGTAATAATGTAGCAAACCAAGATCAGACATCTCAAAGGTTTTTCTCAAAGCATCTTTAAACGCTTCAATTTCATCTGCAGTATTGCCTGTAAGAAGCATATCATCCACATAAAGTGTTAGCATAATGAGAACTCCATCTCTCTTTTTGACATACAAAGTACTTTCTGCTGGACTATTCTGAAATCCTTGGCCAATCAAATAAGTATGTATCTTCTCATACCATGCTCTTGGAGCCTGTTTGAGACCATACAAAGCTTTACGCAATCTACATACCTTTTGCTCTTGACCTTTTACAACAAAACCACTTGGTTGACTTACATAAACTTCTTCCTGCAAATCACCATTCAAAAAAGCAGTTTTGATATCCAACTGATGCACTTTCCAACCATGATGAGCAGCAATTGCAACTAGTGATCTAACTGTGGACGCACGAGAAGTAGGAGCAAAGGTTTCATCATAATCTATGCCTTTCTGTTGCGCATAGCCTTTTGCCACAAGCCTTGCTTTGTACCTGTCAACAGTACCATCTTGTTTCCTTTTTACCTTAAAAACCCACTTTGTACCAATAGGCTTTTTACCTGTAGGCAAGTCCACTAGATCCCATGTATGATTCTTATGAATAGAATCAATTTCTTGTTGCATAGCATCTTTCCACTGAACACACTCTAAAGCTTGTTCAAATGAATCAGGCTCATCTGCATCACAAAGAGTGCTAAAGCAAGCCAAATCTACTTGCTCTCTGCCAAAAGTAGTACCAGCACGTGTTTTCCGTGGCAACGGTGCATCCAACTTGCTATCCTGCAAAGTTTTCTGAACCCATTTAGGCAAGGTTCTTTCTTCCCTGAGAACTTCTTGCTCTTCACGCACAATTTCCTCTACATCATGAGGTGTCACATGCTGATCAAAAGATTGATCAAGATTATCAACCTGTTGTGATTCTTGATTCTCCACAAAAGAAGGAAGCAAACCTTCAAATACATCATGTGTCTGCATATGAGGTACATCAAAAGCAACCATAGGTTGAGCAGTAGTTTCTGCAAAAATTACATCACGACTTTCAAAAATCTTGTTTGTAGCAGGATTGTAAAGTCTATAACCTTTACTTCCACTACTGTACCCCACAAATATACATTTGATTGCCTTATCATCAAGCTTCCCACGTAACTGCTGAGGGATGTGAGCATAAGCAAGACAACCAAAAACACGAAGATAACTGACTGAAGGTTTTTTGTCATACCAAGCTTCATATGCAGTAATGGTCTTCAAGGCACGAGTAGGACACCTGTTCAAAACATGTGCTGCACAAGCAACTGCCTCCATCCATAGCTTATGAGGCAAACTCTTAGCCTTGAGCATACATCTAGCCGTCTCCATTAAAGACCTGTTCTTCCTTTCTGCAACACCATTCTGTTGTGGTGTGTATGGCATAGTGCATTGGTGTTTAATGCCTTTCTTTCCCAAAAAATCCTTAAATGCACCTGACATGTATTCACCTCCTCGATCGGTACGAAGAGTCTGTACTTAAGACAAATCATGCACCATATTATGACGTTGTAAAGTCATCAAACTGCCATAACTAACATGCCCAAATCTAGCATGCCATAACTCAGCATCCTGCATGGCCTGAGTCTTTGTTTCTGCAATACATACCTGAATCTGCTTTTCATAATGATCTAGCACAAATAGTCCATTTTCCAGCGTACCTGTAGTGATAAGAGAATAACCATTCTCTCGATCTCGTACAGCACATCTGTCATCCTCAAAAATGACCCGAAGACCATTTTTTGCAAGAGAGGATACAGACAACAAATTCTTCTTGATCCCTGGAACATATAAGACATCTGGCAAGCATAAATCTGAACCATCTGAAATGGTAATCAAAATCTTACCAACGCCTTTGATTGGATAAGAAGCATTATTTGCACATGTCACCTTCTTTCCTGCTGGAGCTGCATCCAATGAACAAAACAAATCCTTCCTTGAAGTAATATGGCTGGATGCACCACTATCAAAGTACCAAATCATTTGTGTCTTGTCAACACTGTAAGCAGAAAAATTTGAACATACTACAAAAGCATAAGAATCCTGCACAAAGTTTGCAGACTCTTCTTTAGCTGTAGAAGAATCACCAGAAGCTGAAACAACCAAACTTGACTCTTTCTTCTTTTCTTTAGCAATTCGCTTTTTACACTCACTAATGTAGTGACCAGGTTTCTTGCAGTAGTGACATTTACCTTTCTTCTTGGACTTGTCTGAATCACCTTTAGACTTCTCTGAAGACTGTCCTGCACCAGACTTGGAGTGATGAGCACTCTCTTTACCCCTGTTTTTGTTCTGTACAACAAGAGCATGATCCATACCATCCACCTGTAAAGACTTGTTCTTACGTGATTGATCCTCCTGCAATAGCAATGCCACTAACTCTTCAAAATGAAGAGGGTCAGGATTAGCTCGCAAAGACAGAGTCAAAGAAGTCTGAAAAGTCAAATAAGATGGTGGTAGTGAATTGAGTGTTTTGGAAACCAAGTCCTTCTCTGGAATCACTTCATCAATGCTAAGCAATTGCTCTTTAAGATCCCTTATTTTTGTAAGATGCTCGACAATATCGTCACCTTCGTCCATCTGTATTTTGTCAAGTTGTTTCTTCAAAAACTCTATTCTGGCAGCGTTTCTTCCTCCAAACATAGCTTGCAGAGTGTTCCAAGCATCCTCAGAAGTTCTGCAAGATCTGATATGTGGTGTGATTGTCCTCTTTATGGTTAAGGCAATCACAGCCATAGCCTGTGCATCTTTAGTATCCCATCTCTTTTGCTCTGGAGTGACTTGTGAGGGTCCTGCACCACCAGCTGCACCACGACCAGGCGTGACAGGTGCAATGCTAACTGGACGAACTTCATCTCCAGATACATAATCCCACAATCCTTTACCAACCAAAACATTTTTGGCCATAAAAGACCAAAGAGAATAGTTGGTACCATCCAATTTGTCTTCGGATGTAAACGCACCAAAAATCTCTTTCTCCGTAGATTGAGCCATACTGTAGATGCACACAAGAGAGCAAAAGAACCTCCAAGAGATTCACAACTCTCCTCTCCAATCCAAGCAAAACTCTACACAAAATCTCAGCACAAAGCTAAGACAAGCTGCTTCCCAAAAGAACTGTTTACCTGAAGAAAATCTGTCAAAAAGCACACCCTCTTGATCTAAACGCCTCCGAAAAGTAACTTCTGCTACGCTGCTCAGAACAAAATTCTGAGGGCTCGAACGGCTTCGAAAGGGGGGTAAAACCCCAGGTCGCCTGGTCAGAATACTCCCGGAACGTCGAGGATGCTCCCACGAACAAATTTTCCGAAAACTGCCTGAAAACTGCGATTGCGCGCGCGGACGCGAAAACGCAAGTAGAGGCTCTGGAAATCACCTCGCTCTGATACCAATTGTTGAAGATGATGAAACAGGAAACAGAAGGAAGACAGCAACTCAGAGTAGGAAGAAGATGGAGAAGGAGAAGACACAGAGCTTGTGTACGAGATCTCTGTAGTCACTCTCTGTATTGGAATAATAATAATATGTACAAACTCAGAGCTACAAAGCTTATATGAAACCCTAAGAGATAAGGTGTCCTTTCACACCAGATGTCCAGGGGGAAAAACCCAGTGGGAGAAAAGTGCCCCTGGTGAAGCGCGTATACACACTAACACTACAACATGTCTACACCCTACTAGGAAAGTTGGGGATTCAACGTCAATTTTCATCTCCATACCATCCACATTGCAATGGTTTGGTGGAAAGTGCCAATAGACAGATAGTCAAGATTCTTACCAAGTACATCTACCAACAGGTTGAAGAGTGGTAATCTAACCTTGACAAATGTTTGTGGGCTTACAGGACTTCGTACAAGGTGGCTACCAACTTTACTCCTTATGAATTGGTCTATGGCAAGGAAGCAATATTACCTGTACATATGCAGTTAGGGGTGCTCAAAGGTTTGTGGTGGATTGATAAATCTCATGAAGATGTTTTGCAGGATAAGATTACAAGTCTCAAAACTTTGAAGATGAATCATGAGGTGGCATCAGATTTCTATGTGAAGCAGCGAGAGAAAAGAGTAGAAAAGTTCAACCAACATTTGCCAGAAAATCTGATTGAGAAGGGAGACCTAGTGATGAAGTATGAGAGCTATCTTGACTTCACCTTTTCGAAGAAATTCAAAAAGAAGTGGATAGGGCCTTATAAGGTCCATCAAGCGTTTCCCAATGGTACCTACACATTGATGAGGATGGATGGTTGTTTTCTCAAAAACAGGTTAATGGTGTGCATCTCAAGCTATATTTTGAGAGGGAGTTGGTTCCAGCAATGCATCACGTTCTAATGGAGGGGGTTGGGCAACCAACCTAAGCAGGCTTCTCATATGCTAGGAATAAAACTATGTACATACAGTCGAGTTTTTTGGGTTTTCTCATAATGTGCTCAGTGTTTGTAGTTAGAAGGTAAATAAAGCTCTTAGGTGGATGAACATGAATGCTCAACTAGGGGGTGGGCAATGATGGTACATCCAAAGGGTGTTGACCATAGAAGATGGCATGGACAAATATGTGCAAGCTAGAAAAAGCATGGCAAAAGGCTGAAGCAACTAGGAAGATCATGGACAGATAGGTAGCAGTGGATATGTATGGCTGATGCGGTTTATAGGTCAAGAAAGGCTCCAAAAGGGCTAATTTGGGAAACAGGTGAAGGAGATGCAAGATGAAGTCTTTGGGTCTAGGAATGTAGATCTTGAAGTGATGGAGGAGTAGGTCCAGACGACTCATCAAACAGAGCTACAGAGCCCAAGTTATTGGAGTTTGAAGGTACGATGTGTAGTTGATTCTTGCCGGATAGGGAAACTAGGGACAGGTGACCCAAGTCAGTGTATAGGGATATAGTGCTTGATTTATGGAGCATACCCGTCTTTTCAGATTGCAGATCAGAGTTACGGATTGCAAAATATGGCCATTTGAAGTTTTGCCAGGGGCCAGTTTTGTGTCAGTTTGCCCGCTTTGGAAGTGTGCCTATAGAGGTTTTTGGAACTTGGTGTAGTCTGCAAGGGTAGTGACAGTGTATGAAGCTAGTAGGAAGAAATAACATGTTAATCAGAGGCTGGAGTGCCTAGTTATGGCTTGTCAAAGTTTGGGTAGTTACTCGTGGGAAGGTTGCAGATGATTTTCAAGTTTTTGATCAGTTTGGTTGGAGGGCCAGAAAAAGTCCGAGGGCAGTGGGGTTTGCATTGATCGAGGTCTAGGTTGAAGGCTTTTGGGTGGGTTTTATGGTCCAACAATTGGCCTTGTGAGCATCCACTGGCAAAGCTTCATACTAAGGAGAACAAAAAAAAAATAAAAAGATATGTTTTTTAGAGGCCTTTGGAAGATTAAAAGCATGAGGGATTGCCATGTGGACGGAATTGTCCCATATGCAATGATGGGGCCACTGGTCTCATGGTATAAAGGTCACAACATGAAGCCACTTGAGATAGATGAGATGAGGGGAGCTCCCCCTTGAGCATAGCGATGGCAAGCCCTCGTGGCTCTGTGTTCGTGGCACGCGGCCTTGCACGGAGTGTAGTGCTGGTGGTTTTGGCTGGTTGAGGCGGTGTGCCTTCGCGACGGCAGTGGCCAGTTGTGCTGGGTGGCCGGTGATGGCAAGTGACATGGCAGCCCGTCAGGGACTCGGCCTTGCGCCCATATGGGCCCAATATTTTTAAGGCAAAAGTACCCCCCAATAGCGATGTCGCTATTGCTGACATGGGGAGAGGTCCCTCGGTAGCCATGAGAAATATAGAGAGAGGGAGAAGGCGGGTCCAAAGCAGCCTATGTGGAAGGGTATGCCTGCAACTTGAAGTGTGTTACCAAGAGGGAAGAATTGGGGTGTTTTGTGAGCCGGAAAGGGTGAGTTGAGCAATGTGGGTGCATTTGTGCTGAAAGGTGTTTCTACAAGGTAGGAGATAGTTGTTCTAATTTTCATAATGAAAAAAATCATTTATTCTGGCTGTGATCGCCAAAACAACAACTAAAAAACTGCACAATTGGCAGCACGTGGCCATTGTTATATATAATGCACATATGATGAGAAATACAAAATCATAAAAAGGGATTGCAATGAAGGATAATATATCATGATGTCAACTCCAATGGAAACACAATAAAGAATGCTACATTCAAGGAAAAACCCATACAAAGATATGCATAACTCAATGTCAAACTTCCAGAGGGTAATTATATGATCGCACAACTCAGTTTGTACTTACACCCATGTGACCATATCCTACCATTGCATGATACTTTGAGACGCATGGATCCACGCATAAGAATTTCTTACATTTAGGCCAACCATAAATTGTTCTCGAGGGCTTTGATCCCAACACTTCATTCCCATCACATATATGCCTAGACTTTCTTTCAATTGCACATACATAACAATAGTGGCTAGCCTTTGAGCTCATCTTCACTAATGTATGTCCATCCATTGGACCACCCACATACAACGCTTTTCTGGGTGCAACATTCTCTGCAAAATTATTATCTACCAATTGTTCATGTAGTCTCACCATAAACTCAAACTGACTGACATTTTTTTCCCCATGAATACCTTTCCAAGACTTTGTCGGTAGCACCAAAAGTGCCATCATAGGTAAGGAAAGAGATGCTCTTCCCTCCCTCTTTGAATTTCTTGAGCTTGGACGACCTTTTCCACACGGCATAGGATTTCCTATGGCCTCTTCTTTTTGATGGTTCAAAGGTTGCACCATCACTTTCTTCAGAAGATGAAGAATTTGAGGAAGATGGAGAAGAGGGTGACATCTTTCTTGCCTTTTTCTTTCCTTGATCTTCTTTGTCTTCACCATCACTTTCATAAGAGGAAGAGGATGAAGAAGATGGAGAAGAGGATTTCCTCTTTCTCGCCTTTTTCTTCTCTTGCCTTTTGTCATCCCTCTTTGAAGTATGGTATGGAGAAGTATGTGATGGTCTTCTCCATTTTGGAGGTGATGGAGAGCATTTAGCCCGCCGTCTTCGTGGAGCCATCTCCATCGAGGTGGCGGGAGACTCATTTCTTTCTCGTTCCTTTGATGCAGGCTCTTGAATTCTCCTTTGAGAAGGAGATGCGTCATCAAGGAGAAAATTTCTGAGCCCTTCACATGGATCCTCTTCTTCTTCCCGAATCGGAGAGAGGCCTTTTTTGGAAGTCTCCCAAGGAGGCTTCCTAGGTGCTCTCTTGTCATGGTGGGGAGCTTCAAGAGAATCCCATGAGCACGAAGCTGCCGTTGCACTTCACTTTGGAGGGATGGATTGCCCATGGCTTGTTGAAGCCTAGAAACAAGATAGTTAACAAGCATTGGGGCATCATTAGTAGCTTGCTCATAGCAAAATCAAAGTTATCGATATTGATTTCACTCTCTTTATTATTGTCAGCCATTCTAACAACTTTTAGGTGTAAACTTTTTAGGTGTACTTTGGAACTTCAAGCCCTAGTTGCTACTCCTATTTACCCCTTTAGAAAAAGCACTCAAGCTACTGTACCCGTGGCTTGAATACCATTAACTGCAAGGAATAGAAGAGAGGGTAGTTCAGCACCAAAACAACACCGGATCTTGTCAAGATTCTAATAGCTCAATAGTGGTTAAGCCGTAGGCAAGCCCTGTAGGACTCCACTATTAAGACCATAGCTCTCAACGTTGATGCCCGTTAACTGCACAAAGGCAGGCGCACTACAAGGCTGAAAAATCCCTATTCTACTTACTCACATGCAATTAATAGTACCAACCATTTATAGCTAGCTTGAGGAACTCCCTTCTTGATCAAGAAAAGAGAAACCTTGTGCTCTGATACCAATGTAACATTTAATGGTCTAGTAACTTGTGTGTAGCAGAAAATAGCATGAACATAGTGAGCATTTCATTAGAATAGCTTTCTAATGAGAATAACAAGAGTGCTTGGGTGGAGAGAGCAACAAAAAGAATAACACCTAGTTAGATAGCATGAACAATACTTCAAAAGAGAGAGAAATTAAGCAATTGACAATAGTTGAGGATCGGATTTGCATGGAGCCGGTCCCCCCTCCAAAAGGCTTTGTATTGTGGTTTCTCCCATCAAGAGAGACATTTTACAATACAATTTTTTGTGTTCTATCAATACTAGCTAGTGCAATGAAGATGGAAACTTTATGCACTAAGAAAAACACTTATCAAACACAACATCAATTCCCTCACGAAGATGGTGAGAGCTAGCGGGGTATGAGAGTAGATTGAGAGGAAGAAGGAGTATTCTTACGAGAAAGATATACATATCCTCACATAATCACTCATATTATCATAGCTTAGCTTAGTAATTAGCATGGTAGAGGAGATAAGCATGCATTGAAGCTTGGCTCTTGGTTGGATTTGCATCACAAAGCCAAGAGTTGTTGGTGTAGGCCTCCCTTCTCACTAGCTTGGAGTAGGTGGTAAGCTTTCCATTAAAGATTGAGAAGGAGAGAGAGTGTCTTATTTGCTTCACACATGAGATTGTGTGAGTGTGTGTGTGATAATGCCTTGCAAAAATCAGCCCCCCCTCTCTCTTGGTCGACCCCCCTTGCTAAATGCTCATGCTAAAGCCCTATTGGACCTCCCCAGGCCTAGCCAATGGAAATTAAGCAGCATAAGTGATAGCCTTCTGACATGTGTCCCCCGTTCCCCTTTTGTGAGAGCTTTAGGTAATTATTTAATTCAAGTAAACTCTCATTGGACCCCTTTGCCTCCTGGTCAATAGGAATCAGGAAAGCCATTGGGCTGCTGAATTCTCATTGGACCCCTTGGGAGACTGTCCAATAGTCTTCTAGAGAGCTGAATTCTTATCGGTTCTTTTATTAAGTGTTTTTAAATTAATTAAACTATATTTACTCTAGCCTATTTCTCATCGGTCCACCTCTAAGGTCATCCAATAGGAATTGAGTACACCTTGTGGGCATCTGGGCTAGAAGGTTGACATGTGTCCCTCATTCCCTTTGTGTAAAGGGAGCTTGTGTGTGTGTGTGTGTGTGAGAGAGAGAGAGAGAGAGTTTCTCTTTCATCTCCTACTTCTAGGACTTTCCCCCTCCTATGTAGGGATGTTGAAGACTTTTGGGACACACACAAAGCATCCAAATTTCCTAAGCCATGACCTTTGGACACAACCTTCGAATTTTGGAACCTTAGAATTTTGGAAGTCTTAATGGGCTGAACCGTAGGGTCTTTTAAGCCCATTGTTGCACATTCCTCTTTTGCAGATGGTCCCCCCTTTGGATCCCTATTTTCCCTCCTTTGGATCCCTACTGTGGCCGGTCTGCTAGCTTAACCAATATTCTAGCCTTTTCTCCCCTGGCACTTCCCCATATTAAATGATCAGCTTAACATGAGAAAATCATTTAGGAGAATTGGATATTGATTATTATGACATTTTTGTTCATCCAACTACATGCAAGAAGACCTATCTTTGCATCATATGCAAAACAATATGAACCACACTCACAATGGTCAAGATACAACATGCTTGCATCCGAAAAATTCTTCCTATTCGTCATGTATGTACCTGTAGCCCCATAGCCCTCATTTTTCAAATGGATCAAGAGCTTGGCTGATGTAAACCATTTGTCAAAGAATACATAATGACCTTTTTGTCTCAAATCATTTACAAGCATGGAAACAACATGATACGACAACTCTTGGCATGGTGACTTGTCATACACACAAAATGAGTGGTTATAGCCAGTCTCCGAGTCGCATAAATTCCATAGCTGTATGCCAAATTGTGTGGATTCTTGGGATTTTATACCCTACAAGGATTCAGCTTGCATTTGGAAGGTATTGTTCGCTCATCCACAATTACATTCTTCCCACAATTTTAATGCAGTTGGAAGATAGCATTCAATCTTTCTTCCAATGGCAAGACCTCCACAACTTGTGCTCTCTAGTGCCTCTTATGAGTGGCCTTTGCGCATTATCTCTTACATGAAAAAATTGTTTGATTTGCTCTGTCTGACCCATTTTCTCATCATAATTTGGATAGTGCATCACTCCACATGTCTCCCCTTTCCAATAATAATTTTTGTCAGGCATATGTTGCAAATCCATACCAAGAGACACTCCAAGAAACTGCAAAAATCCATGTATATCAAGGTCACTCCACCTTCTTGTGGAGCCATGCTTACATAAAGCTCGTTCTCTCTTTTCCAATGCATACCTATTTGTTTCATGTACAATCATATCCACCAAGTCTAATGGAAACAATGCTAGAAAGAGCTGAGTTTTAGTGAACTCTCTTGGAATCTATCCCAAGTCGGAGCCTGCAATATCCACAAAGGAGGGAAGCTTCTTAAACGTCCCATCTGGCTCAACTCGCAAGTTGTCACCACTTTTCCATTTTGGAATGCATACGATAGACAAATAAATCTCATCATCACTTTCATTCGAAATTGGCCCTTTGGCCTCCAAAAGCTCATCCTCGCATTCCTCTTCCTCTTCAATAGAGGCATGTTCATCACCAGAATCATCTTCTTCTCGCAAATCTGATGGACGGCTCTTAGAGGCTTTTGCACTTTGCCGTGCTTCTTGCCAAGCTTGTATCCCTTACCATGAGCATGGCTAGTCCCAACTTTGCGTGTAGTAATATGAAGCTCAACATCCTCACTTGTAGCATGGCAATCAAATTCCATCTCAGTATGTCGAGCCTTTGGCCGACCTCTACCAAAAACTTTATGCTTTGGAGGAAGACCCCTCCTAATCTCAATTGGAGCATGTGTTGACAAGCATTGACCCTCTGCATATGATTGTTCATCATACATAGTTTCCACATGAGTAGACATTACATGCATGGTAAGAGCGTCATCCATTGAGTCCATAGCTTGCATCATGCAATCCTCATCACATGCTGTGGCAACCACATCATGAACAATAGGTAGATCCATAGAAGGGCATACATTAGAGCATCCATATTCCCTCTTCTTACTTGCCAAAAATTCAGCCAAAGAGATATCATCACCATCATCAAAATCAATTGCAGTGTCAGCATCAACTACCATGTGTTCTTTACGAATGATGTAGCTTCATATGGAATCCCATGAAAGCATATACACTATAGAATCCCCATCAAACATACATTTGAAAAGCTTTTTGCGTGTGTTGGATGCAACAATTAATCAATTTGGCCTCATTTGGGATGTATTTTTTAACTGTAAAAAAATCTAAGTGTATTTTCAAGGCATGAGGTAGTGTTTAAAAAAAATTGCATTACAGTTTGTCCAAAATTGAACGGCGTAAAAAGCAGACAAATTTCAATGTGTTATAAGACACTTGAGTGTCCTATTACAAAACTAGTGTTAAGCAAACGGTGGCCGAAGTCCCTCGAGTATACAATGGAGACTACGTTTATGAGTTGGAGGCTGTTTTGGATGGTGTCCCTAAGATGTTAGGTACGGACCAAAAGTAGAATGGCCATTGTTGGGTTAAACCAACTCTTTTTAGAATGAGGTATCCAACTATGATCAAGAGAAGTAAATGTGCATGACATCTTATTTGCAAAAATAGTTCTTGCTCAATCAATTCTATGAGTGGAAGTCCGATTGAGAATTAGTATGTTAAGCTCTAGCAGTGGGACACTAAAATGCTTCCACTGTGGTCAAAGCCCAGTTATGCTACGAGAGTGTTCATGTGCTATCTATTACTTACTCACCGATTATAAATGGACTTGGCTATTTATCCACATTGGAAGCCACAATCATCCAATTGCAAAGGGAGTTTTGTGCTTTGTAGTTCAACGTACGAGAGAGCTTGTATCTTGTGTGTTGTCTGAGTCAACAACAACTAGATCTAGGAATTTACAATTGAGTCTTGCCAAGCAGATGGTAATGGGTGTGGTTGTTCAAGAAAATGGGGAGCAAATAAATAGCAAAGAGATCCTCTTTGTACTGGAGGAGATGCGACCATTGATCCATACGCAAAAGTACTATTTTTTCTTCTTCTCTTTATATGAATCATCTTTGTAGCCTGGTTCACCTACTTTTTGGTGAAATAAATTGTAGGTTTAGGCACTAGATGAGGGTGTGACTACTACAAAAATTGGAATCGGTGTAGAGTCCCAACTGATTTGATTGAAAAACAATTGTGGATACATATTTTCCATGGTATTCTTTTTCTTGGCAATCCAGAGAACGCAACAAACGGCCTGTCATGTCTTGAAGATGTCGATTGATGGGCCTGGATCTAATATTGAGTTGGTAAATAGAATGCAACATGATGGGAATGGATACTTGCGAAGAAGTTGGGTTTGCTTTGATCACGTCCGTAGAGTAGTGGGGTGGACAATAATGGCAGCTCATGTTTACGATCCTGCGCAAGGCTGGCTTGGACGACTGGATGATACTGTTATGTTCTATTGTGGATTTGATTTGTCAATGATTTGTGTAGATTCAGGAAATTCAAACAATTGCAATCTGCAAAATGAAGGAAGAGGACACTCAAGCACACATCATGTTCTAGGAAATGACAAATTCGGTGATATTAGAAAGAAAAAATCATCCAGCTAATTTTAGAGGATTCATGGTTGATGAGACTCGTGCCAACTAGAAAGCTGTTCGAACTATATTCAATGGAGGACTTGGCAATGTTATGGAAGGAAGGGAACACTGTTGCTTATTTCATTGGGATTAGAGCTTTCATATTCACACCACACAATACATGCATAAAAATTTCAGGGATGAACACAAGCATTTGTGTGAAATATGGTGTTGCTCAAGGAGCGAAGAAGAGGCAACAAGCTTATACAAGACTATACAAGCTTGGTGGGATTCTAGAAAAGTGTTTGACTGTAACTTGTCACATATGGATTGTTGGTTGAGTTGGTGGCATGTGTGCTACCCTCGATGGAGAAAACACTTTGTTGGGGTAAATATTGTAAATCACTTTTGAAGGTTTATGGAGTGCAAGCACAATACCTAAATATAAAATTGAATTGCAGGAGGTGGGTGATATCCTGTTCATTCCAGCTACAAACTTTGCAGAAACAAAGCACGCAACCTTGCTAGCTGACGAGGGAAACAAAGAAATGCTTAGCTTGTATGATGCATGCGTGTTTGATCTTGTTGGAATTAGGGTTGTAGGGAAACACACACAGCTTGGAGAAGACGAAGGAAGCTCAAGGTGCACAATAACGAGTGTATTACTTAGTGTGCAATGGAAAGATAGTTAGCCCTATAGTGATGTGCGTATATACAATGCATGGGGGAAAAAACCTCCTAAAGAGGGAAAAAATACCCGGGTGGTCCTAGTGTGTTCACACACATCACTACCACATGTATATGGTAACAAATCCCCCCTGGGAGTGATGCGGTGAACGAGGGCTGGCACAAAGAGTAAAGGGAAGTGCCATGCCTTGAGGATAGGATCAGTCCACAAAGGGGAGAAAGTCCAAATCTTTGCAAAAAGCTTTGACAATGCATTTGCGAAAAGATTTGCAAGGTTGTCCTGTGTTGGCACATAAGCTAAGCTAATCCCTCTTGTTGAGAGCCTCTCCCTGACATAGTGGTAATGCACCTCAATGTCCTTAGTGCGAGCATGAAAAACTGGGTTCCTTGCAAACACCAATGCACTCTGACTGTTAGTGTAGATGATGTTGGAAATGTCTTGTCCAACACCCAATCAGGCATAAGTCATCTAAGCCATACACACTCAGCCGTAGCTGTGAAGACTGTCATGTACTCAGCCTCACAATTGGAAGTGACCAGAGTAGGTTTCTTCTTGCTCAACCATGAAATACATGAACTGCCAAGCATGAAGAAAAAACCACTTGTGGACACTGGCGTGTCATAACAACCAGCCCAATCTAAGTCCAAAAAAGCATGTAAATTTGGTTGGGATAAAACAAGCCAAGATGCAAAGTGCCACTCAAGTAGAAAAAAATCCTCTCGATTTCTTGCCAATGCTTAGACCCTGGGCTATGCATAATCTGATAATCAGTAAGACTGCAAACTGAATATCCGGCCTCATGTTGCCTAGAGAAATGAGGGAGCCAACAACACTTTAGTAAAGAGTGACATCAGTAGGATCACCAACATCATGTAGACTCAACTTCAAACTTTTTTCCATGGGAGTGGCAATAGGTTTGCAATCCTCAAGTCCAAACTTACATAGCAATGTCTCTACGTAACTTTTCTGACACAAGGAAATACCACCATCCCACTGCTTAAACTGTATATCCAAGTAATGATGCATTAACCCGAAATCTTTCATCTTAAAAGTAGCATTCAAATCAGCAATATGTGCCTCATTGGAACCAGTGATCAATTCATCCACATAAAGAACAACAATGAGAAGTACATCGCCCTCATGCTTGACATACAACGTGCTTTCTGTTGTTGGATTGCTACAAAAGCCTCGTTTGACCAAATGAGTGTCAGCTTTCTCATACCAAGCATGAGGAGATTGCTTCAATAGCCTTCTTACATTTGCACACTTTGTCCTCTTGTACTTTCTTGACAAAAGTGAGAGGCTGTGTTACATATGATTCCTCCAAAATTTCACCATTCAAGAAAGCAATAACAATATCGGATTGATGTATATCATAGCCAAAATGAGCTGCCAATGCACATAGAAAACAAATAGTAGTCATACAACAAGTGGGAGCAAAAGTTTCTTCATAATCTGTGCCTTTCTGCTGCTCATAGCC
Organism: Adiantum capillus-veneris; assembly: GCF_014529385.1. Taxonomy (NCBI): domain Eukaryota; kingdom Viridiplantae; phylum Streptophyta; class Polypodiopsida; order Polypodiales; family Pteridaceae; genus Adiantum; species Adiantum capillus-veneris. The sequence goes on from NC_140932.1 coordinate 123,518,214, forward strand.
TTTTGCAACAAGTCGAGCCTTATGGTGATCAACTTCACCATCCGGCTTGTGTTTCAACTTGTAAACCCACTTTGTACCAATAGAGTTTTTACTAGGAGGCAAATCACATAAATCCACGTGTCATTTTTTTTAAATGCATCATATTCTGATTGCATGGCAGCCATCCAATTTTTTAAATTTTGTGCTTCATCCAAAGATAGAGGTTCCTCTATATCACATAAGCTAGACACAACCAAAGCATAACAATCTGATGCATAAGAGGCATGGCAAGAAGCTGGATGAGTACGACTAGACAAAGATGCATCCAATTTATTGTCATGCAAAGTGTGCACTAGCCATTCTTGCATACCTCTAGCCTGCTTCTTTTCAGCCCTTTCCTCATCAAGTACATTATGTACATCTACATCAGTAATAGGCGGATCTGTAACATTTTTTGAAACCCCCATAGGCTGTACATTTGCCTCATTGGAATTTACAATTGAACTTCCATCACTGAAAAGAGGCAATAAACTGTCATAAATGCCTATGAGCTTACATTACTATCTCTCGTACATGACAGCAAAGGCTGAACAGAATCTTCCACAAACACAAGATCACATGAGACCAAAATATGCTTTGTTTGTGGATGGTACAACCTGTAACCTTTTCTTTCAACACTATAACCAACAAAAATACAGTTGATAGCCTTATCATCCAATTTTTTGTGTTGCGCTTGTGGCACTAAACCATAAGCCAAACAACCAAAAACACGCATGTGCTCAATAGATGGCTTTCTATCATGCCATGCTTCATATGGAGTCATAGACTGCAACGCTTTCATAAAACACCTGTTGAGTACATAAGTGGAACACATGATAGTCTCAAGCCAAAACAAATGTGGCAAAGCTTGACTCTTGACCATACATCGTGCCGTTTTCTTAAGAGACCTATTTTTTCTCTCAGCAACACCCTAAGGTGTATATGGAACTATACATTGGTGTTTTATCCCACGACTAGCAAAAAATGCATTAAATTCATGAGGCATATACTCCCCCTTTGATCAGAATGAAGGGTGTCCATAGTACATTTTGAGACATTTCAGCCATAGCAAGAAATTTCTTGAAGCACATAAACACTTTGGACTTAGCTTTCAATGGATACACCCATGCATGCCTGGAGTAGTCATCAATGAAAGTCACAAAGTACAAGTAATTTCCCAAGGATGGAGTTTGCATAGGCCCACAAACATCACTATGCACAAGCTGCAATCTGTATGTAGCATGAACTGACCCATCCTTTGGAAACTTCGCATGCTGCATTTTCCCCAAAATACAACCTTCACAAACAAGTTTGGCAGGTGCCTCTAGAGGCGGCAAAGAAGAGACCATATCAGATTTTTGCAAACGTAGTAAACTAGCAAAATTCAGATGTCAAAAACGTGCATGCCATAGTTTTGCATCTATAACAGTCCTTAATCTACAACTGGATTTGAAAAATTTTGTCCACACTTGTCATACAAAGTGAGCTTATGCAGCCCACGACACAAAAGGCCAGATGCAACAATTTCATCACCAAAACTGAGATCAAGAACTGTACTTCTGTCATCCACAAATTTGACTACAAGGCCAAGTCTAGCAAGTGCGGATACAAACAAAAGGTTCTTTTTGATCCCAGGTACATACAATGCATCAACAAGTGTGAAAGAAATGCCATTTGCAGCAGTAAGCACAATCTTTCCAACTCCTTGAACATGATAAGAGGCATTGTTGGCACAAGTCATCGTATTCCCATGAGGGACAGACTCAATAGAGGTAAACAAATCATGATGTGAGGTAATGTGCTTTGTAGCACCACTATCAAAATACCACACATGTGAATTTGCAGGCACTGACATACATGCATCATGGACAATAGGATCATAAGTGCACTATGCACTAAATGCCCATTATGTATCAACATCAGCATCACAATCTCCTTTTACAGAAGACTCTACAATTGCTACACTTGTATTGGACCCTGTAGTGGTACCAACCTCTTTCTTCTTAGCCTCTTTTTCCTTCAATTTTGAACACTGCTTGATCAAGTTATCATTAGCTTTACAATAATGGCAACACATCTTCTTTTTGCCCTTATCACCAGAATGCCAGGCAAAGTGCTACTTGCAGAAGCATTAGGAACATAAGTTTTGCCACTCACATCAGAACCATAAGAAGTGGTTACATTGTTGCTCCCACCTTTTCTTTGAGCTACAATAAAAGCCTGTTCAACCCCACGTGGCCTAGTCCTGTTTTTTTGGAAAGTGACTCTTACAACAGCAATGTGCATAATGCATCAAACTTGACAACTTCAGGGTTTCCTTAGGTCATAAGTCTCCAAGTAATAGCAAAAGTCTGGTAAGAATCTGGAAAATCATTAAGAACAGTCTGCACAAGTGAACTATTTGAAATAACTTCTCCTGCTGCTGCAAAAATTAGTTGCTCATTAACATCCTTGACACCAACAAGGAAAGTGTCCATTTCATCTTCCTCAATGGAAAGATAGTTAGCCCTAGAGTGATGGGAGTATATACAATGCATGAGGGAAAAAACCTCCTAAAGAGGGGAAAAATGCCCCGGCGGTCCTAGTGTGTTCACACACATCACTACCACGTGTATGTGGTAACATATGTGATGTGTTCACACACATCACTACCACATGTATGTGGTAGCAGATCTATCAAATGCTTTGTTGCAGAGTGTCAAGATGCTAGCTTTTGTCAAGGGTAGGTTTCATGGAGCTGGGCCATCTGCAAAAAAACTTGCACGTCTAGCACAACACGGTCGAGCACCTGGCCCGACAACTATTGCTAGAGAGAATAAGGATGGGATCGGCAGTACGCCGCTCTATCAACAACTTGCTATAGTAGGAGATAATGTTACTATATCCAGAAAGAGAAAGCAAGCTGCATGAGCAATCTATGAAGAGGAAAATGCTTCTCATCGACCAAAGTATCTCACAAAAAACATTCCTCAAAATCGCAGAGGTCTCCACGCAAGTAATGGAGAGGCCGATCACGTGGTCAAGCAACACGAGGGTGGAATGGTGGTTGTGGAAATTGACATCCATAAGACAATGTGGGAAATTTTTAGAATACCTAAGGGTAACAGGGTTCAATGTCAAGGGTGGTTAGGGTCCAGAGTTGGAAAATGTAAATAAAATATAAAGAAAAAGGGAGCGGGTGTTGTTTCTCCGTGCTTATGGGATATTCATACATGGGAGAGAGGAGATGATAGTGGTCATGCAAAATAATTCAAAGGCACAATTCATGTGATTTTGCAATGATAGTGTAGATCACACATGGAAAATATGTAACATTATCACTCAATGCCCTGCAAGGATCCCAAGTATACAGTTAGTGGAAAAGAGAACAAACAGGAATGCTTCTGAGTTGTTGGATTTGGAAAGAGGAGGCCTCATTGTAGAAAATATTGAAGTGAAGGAAACCAACACTGTACGTTATCAAACAAGAGCATCGACTCAAGCCTCCAAGAAAATTGAGTCTGCAGTAACCATGGAAGATCGTATTGTGCAGCACACTATTGTTAAGGCTAGCGTGCATGAAATTTCATGGTGGAGACATCTACTTTACAAGTCCGAGGCGAGAGGTAGGAAGTACATATTGCAAGAAGCCCGATGTGTACATGTGGAGACTTTGCAAAACGAGTGGCACAAAGCAAGCCATATATGGCTTGCAAGCAATTTACTTCATATTCCTCCGCTATTTTGGCATGCATTTAAACCACAATATGTTATCCATCAGAGCAAGCTGAGGAGTGAGTATTTGCTTCGTGTCTTCAAGTTCCATTGAGCAGCATAGTACATAACTATAATTAAATTGTTTCAATAACAACCCTTAATGCCAATATGCAATTGCGGCACAAATTGTAACTCCTTTTAAATTGTAATTTATTTTCTTGGAGTTTATCAACTGAGAAAATGGATTGCATCTTTCTGATCTTGTGCTAGTGCAATGAAAATTCATATGCTAAATTGTGTATGATTTTTAATGGAGAATTCCATGATCTATAGAGGCTGCCTATGTGAACCAGTGCCTCCAATATGTTTGAAGTATTCTAGTTTTTTATGAGAATGTGCAAGGTTTTGAAGGTTCAAATGTTTTTTGATGAGAATGTACATTGTTTGAAGGTTCAAATAATTTGTGAGAGGAAAAATGTTCCCTCCAAAAAACTCTCTCCATCAGAGGTGAAAAAAGCATTTTCATCAAAAATATTGCTCCATGAAGAGGCTTTGGAAAATCTCTCTCCTAAGCTCCCTCCTCATGATTCTAGCATCGTTATTGTGTTCAATGGCCATTTGCAACGTCTTTTGTTTGAGATCCATCAACTCAACCTTGGCATTTTCCAGCTTTATTTTTGTTTCTTGCAACTCCGTCTAGAGGGCTACAACTGTTGAGCCTAGAACTCTCTGTTGGGCCTCGACAAGCTGTCCCATGGCATTGACCATTGTGCTCCATCCAGACATCATGTTTGCCACACATCCGTCTGTTATGGCCTCTAGATCAATTCTTGACGTTTCATAAGATATGAAAGGGTTCGAATAAGGCATAAGAGACTTATCTCGTTGCTGCACCACCAGCCTTCCATGTAATGGCTTTTGTTGAAGTTGTTGTAGGTGGTCTGGGTGTGTGAACTAAGATGGTGTTGCTGGAAATTACACCTGCATTTGAGGTGGACATTACCCTTGTGCATCTACTGGTGGTGCTTGTTGGGTCTCAACAATTTTTTGTTGTGTCTTATTTGGCGAAGTCTAAGCTAGATCAATAGGTTGATCTTTCAAAACCCCTTGGCTACTATTTTTCTCTGGTGGTTTCTATGATTTTTGCTATTTGAGCTTGAACTTACTTAACGGAGTTTTTGTCTTCTACTTCTTAGGGGGTTGGCTGGTGTCACTGGTTCAAGCTTTTGATGTTTCTAAACCAGCTTGTGTAGCTGTTCTCTTGCCCGTAGGGACAATTGCCAGTTTATTTGTATCAGCAATTGTTTGCTGCTTCCATTGCTATGAGCGGTAGAGTCCCGCCCAACCGCCTCACTTGTCCCTGCTCTAGTTCTAATTGCCTTATTCTAGACCTTGTCAGCATTGGGGTAGGTGGATTGCAAGTTGCACAATACACAAACTAGCATGCATACCACCCCTTAAACACATTACCTTAGATGTTTGTTGAATTAGGATGCCCTGAAGAAAGCTTGCCAGATTGATTTTGGCCTTGGGGTCTTCCAACCTCTTCAGCAACTTGGTGAATAACTTCTCAATAAGTTCGGGATGTTTTTCAGGCTAATGGCCTCATCAATGAATTTATATATTGGCCCAAATTTCAAGGCTCACATTGGAACTCCTTGAGCTCCCTTGTTTTGTTTCTTGAGGGTTTCAACATCTTCATGGAAGAACTAGATGACTTCTTTTAAAGTGCATACTTTGGCTTTTTCATGGTATGACATCATAAGAAGATGCCCTAGTGCTGCTTCTCTGATTTGAAATTTTTTGCCATTAATTTCAGTAGAAGAGCTCTAGTTTGGATTAGATGTGTCTATAACCCGCTTGGCTAAGCTGGCATCAAAGTCCATTATGGAGGCTTCAAGGACTACCTCCACATCCTAGACACCTTGAGAAGTGATCTTTTATTCAGATGAAAGATGTACTTGCCAACCTTTGTATGAGGGACATATTCCTCAACCTATGTCTATTTCCCATGCTCAACAATAATTTTTTTGGCTACCTTCACACTCTCCTGCATCTGTTCGTCGCGGGTACTTTCCTTATCTTCATGATGGCGTTGTCTTTTTGTGTAGTCTTGCAAGGATGAAGAAGTTGTTGTGGTTGTTGAAAAGGAAAAACTGAGAGCTTTGGGGTGTTGGATTTATGATTGAAGGGTGTAGTAGTAGATGGTGAGGAGTGAGAGTGTGTGGAGCTTGCTGTGTGTGTAGATGATGAAGAAGGTGAAGGCTTGTCTGTAGAGAAAGCAAGGACTATGGACATTGGCAAGCCGTGGTACTTGAAGATTTGTGATATGAAGAGGGTTTCCATTTGATGGGCTTTGATAGTATTTTTGATAGGTATAAAATGAGGTTGTTTGCTGAACCTATCTACTATCATCCATATTCCCGTATTCCATGGATAGACTTAGGCAATCCAATGATTGAATCCATGGATATGCTCTCCTATGGTGAATTAGGGATTGGCAAATGTTGAATCAATCGAGGTTGCTTCTCTCTATCAAACTTTTTCTTTTGGCATAACACATATTTAGAAACATACTCTTGTATTTTTCTTTCATGGCAGGCCAATAGAAATATGTTTCTATCCCTTTTAGGGTAGACTGAATCCCTCTATGCCCCGCATAAGGAGGAGCATGAGATTCATACATTACTTTCTCACGTAATGAGTTAGTAACACATAGTCTATTGCCATAGAGAAAAAAACCATGTTCTAAGGTAATTGGTTCCTCTTTCTTCCCTAGTACTAGGGCTGAAATCACATCTCTAAAATCGGGATCAATAGAGTACTCATCTATCATAGAAGCTAGATCATTGTGAGTTGCTATGGAAACCACATTCACTCTCGGCCATCTTGAGAGTGCATCGCTACTTGATTATGCTTGCCATCAATGTGAGAAATATGAAAATGAAATTGCGAAAGGAAATTTTCCCACCTCATTTGTTTGTTGGAGAGCTTGGTCTACGTCATGAAGTACTTAAGGCTTTGGTGATCCGTCCACAGAATGAAAGGAGTCCCCAATAAAAAGTGCTTCCACGAGTCTAAGGCATGTAGAACTGCGAGGAGTTCCTTTTCATATATGCCTAGAGCTTGCTCAATAGGGTCAAGCCTTCGACTTTCATAGGCTATGGTGTGCCCTTCTTGGAGCAAAACAGCTCCAAGATCACCACAAGCGTCGCATTGGACCTCAAATGGATTTGAGAGATCCGACAATGTAAGCACAGATTGAGAGATAAGATTTTCTTTTAGCTTTTTGAAAGCATTGTTCTCCTTGGTAGGCCATGTATACCTAACGTTTTCCTTTTTTAGGTCATGTAATGGTCCCGCAATTTGTGAGACCTTTTCTATGAAGCATCTATAGTATGCACACATACCTATAAATCTTTTTAGTTCAGGTAGATTCCTTGGATTATGCCATCCTTTTATTACCTCTAGCTTTAATGGATCCATTAGGATGCCATCTTGAGAGATAATGTGACCTAAATACTGAATCTCTTGTAAGAAAAACTCACTTTTCTTTTGATTAATATAAAGTTTATTCTCTCATAAGACTTGAACTATTACCTGGAGGTGTTGCTTATGTTCGTCTAGTGAGTTAGAGTAGATGATTATATCATCAAAGAACAATGCAGTAACACTTGAATAGATTCTCCATCAAGCGGTTAAATGTGGCTGGTACATTGGTCAAGCCAAAAGGCATGACAATGTATTTGTAAAGACCAAACGTAGTACAAAATGCAGTCTTTACAATGTCTTGATCACCTATCCTTATTTGATGGTAGCCACTTTTTAGGTGAATCCTACTGAAGTAGGTTGACCCTTGTAACTTATCAAATAGGTATTCTACCCGTGGAATGAGAAACCTATTCTTGATAGTGATCCTATTTAGTGCTCTATAGTCGACACATATGATATGTGATGTATTTCTTTTGCACTAATAACACGTGTGAACAAAATGGGGATGAGCGAGGCCTAACCATGCCCTTCTCAACTAACTCATGCACTTGCCACATAATATCCTCTTGTTGAGCTTGAGAAACTCTATAAGGAGGTTTGTTAGATGGTGAACTTTCCGGAAGAAGTTCAATTGCATGGTCATCATTGCCTCGTATAGAAGGTAATAAACAAGGGACGTCGTCAATAAAAACATCTTGAAATCCCTTGAGAAAATTGGATAATTCTTATTCCTTGTGATTGTTTATATTTTCTTTTGCTAAAGCATTAGATTCATTTTGAGAATCTTTAACAAAAATCATGTACACAGAAATAGAGTTCTTTATTGATTTATTGAAATCTTGAATATGTACAATGGGTATGGTGTTACCCAACTCCTTAGCATCTATGTACATATCTTTTTTTCTTGAACCTAAAGTAGATTTTCCTTTCAGGGAATTTAACATTGGTAGCCATGCGATCAAACCATGGTGCCCCTAGGATTACATCCTTGTGCTTGAGAGGAGAGATAAAGAAGTCCTCCTTGTCCACATAGCTTTGGACATGGAGCCTCAATTTCCCAATTAATGGAGTGACCGAGGCTTCTTTCCCGTTGAAAGCACCATCGGCGGGTAGGACATCTCCCATCTCATAGGCTTCGATGCCTAGCTTGGTGGCCAACTTGTAGGATATGAAATTGTGAGTAGAACCAGGGTCAAAGAGAATAAAAGCATCATGTTCTCTTACCTTTCCCCAAGCATGGCATAGAGGAGATCCTTTATGGTGAGCATCCTCTTCTTGGATTTCAACCAAGGTAGCTCTAGGAGGCTCATTTCATGTATTCTTGTGGGGACAAGCACGATAAGCATGCCCTTGCTCCCCGCACTTGAAACAATGGTTATCTTTACGATAACACTCAAGCTCTTCAGGAGAGTTTTTTTTTTGTAATAAACTCCCTTCTCCTTAGCTTTATTGTTGTTGGTGTTGCCTTTAGGAGACTTTTGGACATTGTCCTTCCCCTTGGACTCGTTATTACAATCCTTGTTCTCCGTGGGCTTAAGATTTCTCTTAGCCCCTTGTTGGAAATTGATTTGTGAAGCCACCATGGTATGGTGTATGACCACAAATATGGTGCGTGGCCTTTGGGAGTTGACATACTCCACCATATCTTCAGTTAGACCCACACAAAATTGTTGTTTTTGATCTCCAAAATCCATCTTTTTGAAGACAATGGTTTGAGATGTAAGTCCCAAAACTGGTCTACATATTTGTGGATAGATTTGTAGGGAGAGAGATTCAAGCTTTTCCATTCGGTGAGTACTTTGTCTTTGGTATCGGTGGCCAAAAACTGCTTCATGATGGAAGCTCTTAAAGCTTTCCATGTTCGTGGAGCTTCACCGTTTACCCATAGGCTAGACCACTATTGCCTGGTAGACTTTTGAAACATGGTGTAGCTTAGAGGACTCCGTGAAGCCCTCATCTCCAAACACCACATCAAATTGTTGGATGAAGGCCAAGACTTTGTTCGTAGCACCAAAGGTGCCATCGTAGGTAAGGAAAGAGACGTTCTTGCCTCCCGTTTTGAACTTTTTGAGCTTAGACGACCTCTTCCACGTGGCATAGATTTCCTTTGGCCTCTTCTTTTTTGGTGGTCTGAAAGCTGCACCATCACTGTCTTCTGAAGAGAAAGAATTTGAGGAGGATGGAGAAGAGGGTGACCTCTTTCTTGCCTTTTTCTTTCCATGTTCCTCCTTGTCTGCACCGTCACTTTCTTCAAAAGAGGAAGAAGATGGAGAAGAGGGTGACTCTTTCTCGCCTTTTTCTTCTCTTGTTTTCTGTTGTCCCTCTTTGAATTATGGTGTGGAGAAGTGTGCAATGGTCTTCTCTATTAGGGGGTGTTGGAAGCGTTTTGTTCGCCATCTTCATGGATCCATCTTTGCGAAGGTGGTAGGAGACTCACTTCTTTCTCGTTCTTTTGGTGGGGGCTCTACCATTGAAACTTGAGTTCTCGTTTGGGAAGGAGATGCGTTGTCAAGTAGTAGATTTTTGAGCCCTTCGTACGGATCCTCTTCTTCTTCCCTTATCGGAGAGAGGCCTCTTTTGGAAGTCTCACAAGGAGGCTTCCTAGGTACTCTCTCTTCTTGATGGGAAGTTTGGAGTTGCTACTCCTCTTAACCCCTTTAGAAAAGCACTCAAGCTTCTATACCCGTGGCTCAAATATCATTAATTGTAAGGAATATAAGAGAGGGTCTTTCAACACCAAAAAAATAATGGCTCTTGTTAATCTTGTAATAGCTCAATAGTGATTAAGCCGTAGGAAAGCCCCGTAGGACTCCACTATTAAGACCATAGCTCTCGACGGTGATGTTGCGGTATCTGCACGAAGCAGGCGCACTACAAGGCTGAAAAATCCCTATTCTACTTACTCAATTGTAATTAACAATACCAGCCATTTATAGTTAGCTTGAGGACCTCTCCTCTTGAGCAAGAAAAGAGAAACCTTGTGCTCTGATACCAATGTAACATTTAATGGTCTAGTACCTTGTGTGTAGTAGAAAATAACATAGACATAGTGAGCATTTCATTAGAATAGATTCTTAATATATGAGCATAGCAAGAGTGCTTGGATGGAGAGAGCAACAAAATCATAACACCTAGTTAGATAGGCATGAACAATACTTCATAAAGAGAGAGAAATTAAGCTATTGACAACAGTTGAGGACCGGATTTACATGGAGCCGGTCCCCCCTCCAAAAGGCTTTGTATTATAGGTTTCCCCCATCAAGGGAGACATTTTACAATACAATACTTTGTGTTCCTTCAATAAATTGCTGGTGCAATGAAGATGAAACTTCAAGCACCAATCTCACACTTGTAGAACACAACATCAATTCCCTCACAGTCTCAGACCCAAGACCTCACACACCTTCAAAGATGGTGAGAGCTAGTGAGGTATGAGAGTAGATTGAGAGGAAGAAGGAGTATTCTTACGAGAAATAAGTATATCTCCTCACATAATCACTCATAATAGCCTAGCATAGCTTAGTAATTATCATGGTAGAGGAGATGAGCATGCATTGGAGCTTGGCTCTTGGTTGGATTTGCATCACAAAGCCAAGAGCTGTTGGTGTAGGCCTCCCTTCTCACAAGCTTGGAGTAGATGATGAGCTTTCCATCAAAGCTTGAGAAGGAGATAGTCTTCTTTACTCCACACATGATATTGTGTGTGTGTGTGTGTGTGTGTGTGTGTGATAATGCCTTCTCGAAATCAGCCCCCTCTCTCTCTTGGTCGACCCCTCTTGCTTTTTACTCATGTTGGCATCCCATTGGACCCTGCAAAGCTTAGCCAATGATAATTAAGAAGCATAAGTGATAGCCTTATGAAATGTGTCCCCCTTTCCTCTTTTGTGAGAGCTTTAGGTAATTAAATAATGCAATTAAACTCTTAGTGGACCCCTTAGTATTTTGGCCAATAGGAATTAGGCAAGCCATTGGGCTACTGAATGCTCATTGGACCCCTTGGGAGACTGTCCAATAGTTTTCTAGGGAGCTTAATTTCTATTGGTTCTTTTATCAAGTATTTTTACATGAATTAAACTAGATTTACTCTAGCCTAATTCTCATTGGTCCACCTCTATGGCCATCCAATAGGATTTGAATGCACCTTTGGGGAAACTAGGCTAGGGAGCTGACATGTGTCCCCTATTCCCTTTCTGTAAAGGGAGCTTGCTAGAGTGTGTGTGTGTGTGTGTTTCTCTCTCATCCCCTACTAAAAGGGCTTGCCCCCTCAAGGATAGGGACATGGGAAGACTTTTCATGAGTCTTCCCACAAGCATCCAATTTACCTAGAGTTTGACCATTGAACATAACCTTTGAATTTCTCAAACCTTTGTGTAAAGGGAGCTTGCTAGAGTGTGTGTGTTTCTCTCTCATCCCCTACTAAAAGGGCTTGCCCCCTCAAGGATAGGGATGTGGGAAGACTTTTGAGTCTTCCCACAAGCATCCAACTTACCTAGAGTTTGACCATTGAACATAATTTTTGAATTTTGGAACCTTAGCATTTTGGAAGTCTTAATGGGCCGAAACTTAGGGTCTTTGAAGCCCATTGCTTCACATTGCTCTTTTGCAGATGCCCCCCCTTTGGATCCCTATTTTCCCTCCTTTGGATCCCTCTTGTGATGGGTCTGCCAGCCTAACCAATATTCTAGTTTTTTGTCCCCTGGTACTTTCCCATATTAAATGACCAGTTTAACATGAGAAAATCATTTAGGAGAATTAGATATTAGTTAAATTTATGACATTTTCTAGCCTCCACTATATGCCATTAGGAAAAATGTGGACTCTCCTTGGGCCATATAGGATTAAGGTTAATTAGGCTCCAGCCAATAGGAAGAGAGCAATGTATATAAGTCTAGAACCTAAGAAAGTAGAGAGAATAATAGGGTTGTCCACTCATTTATTGCTTTGTATCCTAGAGGGAGGTGGATGGGTAAAAGAGGGAGGGGGGAGAGTGGTGGGTCCACAGATACGTTTTTGCAAAAACCCTAAAATTTCAAAATTTTCAAAAAAAAATTAAATTCAAAATATTCCATCCAAAACTCCCCCCAAACCTACCCTATGATCAAAGTCATTTTCTCACTCTAGAACCTTTTTCCCAAGACTCCCTTCCTCCATAGCCCCTTTCCATAACACAAAGCTCTCACTCTCTCTCTAAACTCTTATACCTTCCTCCTTCTTCAAGCTCTCCATTGCAACTTTAAGCTCCCACTCTCTCTCTAAACTCTGTCTCCCTCCTCCTTCCTCAAGCTCTCCATTGCAACTTTAAGCTCCCACTCTCTCTCTAAACTTTGTCTCCCTCCTCCTTCCCCAAGCTCTCCATTGCAATTTCAAGCTCCCACTTAAGCATCCATGGCAAACAATGGTCAAAATAGACGCCCCAAACCCATCATTCAAAGTATGGTTCTCCACAACTCGAAGAATGAGGAGCAGCAATGGGAACCTTAGGTTTTTCAAGAAGGTGCGTGGGTCTACATGCAACCTTCCGCAATCGATCCCCATCGTGTTCGTGAAAGAACAAACGTTAATCTCCATTGGAAGGGAAGACTAATAGGCTTCAAGCAAGTAAGAGACAAGGGTACGATGGCAATCGCTCAACATGTTTTCATGTTTGGACACATGCGTCTCCGAGGGATCACCAACCCAAGGGATTTTCCTTGTAATTGTATGTCCCTTGCACTTCAATGGTTTTGGTGGTAACAAAAAAATGGACTTTTTACATCTCACGGACTGTTTTGTTTCTATATAGATGTTTTCCCTTCTAGCCTTGTGGAGGAGCAACCACTCTCGTGCCTTTCAGGCACATTTACGGCCATGCATGCAAGTCTTGGGGATATTCTCTTCTCCAACACAACTTCATCAAACCTTGCACGACACAGGGTGTTCTTCTACACCCACAAGTACATTGTACCTACAGATGAGGAAGGCTACAAAGAGCTACAACCTTTGGAGGCTACAACCTTGCATAGCATGGAGTGGCCAAAGCCAGATGCATTCACTGTAATGTCTTTGAAATCCAAGATTGTAGCTGATGTGAGAGCATGATTAAAATTTGGAAAAGCCTCGCGTTCCGTTGGGCTTGGATGGTGTTGTCCTGCTCATGTCTTCGCTAGCATCTTTGGATCTTTGCCTTTCCACCATCATACAAATACTATGTATGTTTGCAAAGATCTACAATACGATACATTGGAAGCCATCCTTGGTGAGAAGTGGGGGTATCTTGAAGGACTTCACAACGGAGATCGTTTTCGGTGTCAGGTTGGAAGTTTCGGCATTGCTATCCGTTTCATCAAGGTGCGCTCCACCCTTTACGTGCGGTACTTCTATGAAAGATGGATGTGCAAGCTTGGTGAATGGATTCCATTGCAATCCACCGATGCTACAATTGAGGTATTTGATATTGCAATCAAATTGTCGAGTGATGCCATTGAAACCGTCCAAGTGAACAAGCATTGGACATTGGCCAATGTGCGGGAGCACTTAGTGATAATGGGTTTAGAGCATGGAGAAGATACAAAATTTTGCATCGGACGACGTAAGGTGAATGGATTTTCTCTCTTAATTATATATGTTATATTTATGTTCTTTGGATTATTCCCTGCTCTAAGGTGGGTATGCTATTTCTTTTTTTTTTTTGCTAGATTGGTAGCCGCATGGAGAGCACGATTCAAATTGAAAAGGCCTGGATGACGGAAGAGAATTTTATTTTATCATTAGAGTAGTTATGTTTTGTACTTAAATTTCTTATAATATCACAATTGTAAGTTCAAGCAGATGGTTGTATCAAATTTTGGCAATGCACATTATCTTAAAGTCGTAGTGATGTGTTTTTAGAGTTAAATGATTGTAATTTAATTTGAAAGTTTTTTATAACTTCTTGTTATTTGTGTTACTTTATGAAAATTGTTTAATATTTTAATTATTGTTATTATTATTTTTTTTTTGGAGGAGGGGGGGGAGGACGCGTGCTATATAAAGCCTCCTAAACCCTACCATTTGCACAATTCACCTACATAGCCTGTTCACACTCTCATTTGAGCTCTAGCACTCTTTGCATTCCTACCTTAAGAGCTAGCATTATGGCATCCTCCTCCACCCCTCCCGAAGCCACGGCGTTACAACGCTTCCAAGCGTTTTTACAAACAACCGAGTGGCAAGATCGTGACGATCTTCACAATTTCTTCACCCAATTCCCTGATGTGAACGCAACTATTCACCTAAACAGCCTATCTTGGAATTTTTTGAATTCTACATCGACAAGTATGCTGTACCAATTGTCGGACAAGGGGAATTGTGGATTCCATGCGATTTGCTTCGCTACATACACAAAGGCGATCGGTCTTTCACCCAGCGGCTTCAACGATTTTGTGTAATTGCGGTGAGGCAGGTCAGTACATTGAAGATTCACGTTTGAACAATAAGAAGGTCGGCACCCAGTTTCTAAGTCGCTTGGAGACTTTTGTGTTTCTTCTTGCGGAGGAGCCTGAAAGATCCGAGGTGAGTTTGCCTCATTTGCACCTTGGGGGTGTTGTCAAGGACACAAAGGAGCCCATTACAGCGCCTTGGGATGCAAGCAAAGAGGGCAATATTCTTTCCCTAATCTACCCAGGAGGTGTCATGGATGCCGCCAAATCCATGGGTGATGAGGGTGCAGAAGCATCCTTTAAGCCCCCTGCAGATGCGCCGGAGGAGACATTAACTCCGGAGGTTTTCTTTGAACACCTCTCCCCAATTGTGATAAATGGGGAGGAATATTTGTTTTTACATGATCTTGAAAAGACTTTTGACATCTGCATGGATGAGTGTCTGTCCATCCTCCTCTGTGCCACTGTAGAGTCCTCTGCCATTGACCCCTCCTCCGATCCTTTGGATCGAAGCCTCCTTCCCCTTTGAGAGAGTGTGGTAGATACAGTGGAGTTGGCAATGGTGGCGGTGATAGATGCACCGCACTCATCTGTGTCGGAGGATGAGTTTGTAGCTACACGCGCATTGCTTGAAGCCCAAAGCACTCCTATGCCTGTTCATATAGATGAACTTGAGAGTGTCGCTATGGCTCCCAATTCATCTATTTCTCTTGACAGCAAAGGCATAAACGATGAGGACAACGAAAAACAAGAGGTATTAATTAATTTTTGTTTTGTGATTACGTTAATTTTCATTGTTGCATTCTGAAATCTTATTTACCTATTGATGTCTTTGTAGAATGTTGTGGAGCTGGATGAGCATGCAGGTCGGGGAGGATATGGTAGGCGCCAAGCTTTTGGATGGTAGTCATCTCTTGCGCATTACCTTGGCAAGCTCCCCCAGGACGGCTTTGCGATAATCCACAAGGAGTACACTCCTTGTGGTCAATTTTGGGTGTCAATGATGAAAGCAATGAGCCGCATCCTATGCCTGTCAACCATATCTCAAGCCTCCCAAGTTATATATCTTGTAAATAAATCTTTGGCCAGTGCTGCATTTGCGACACACATTTGTGGTCGTGTGCTTTGTAACATGGCCTTAAGCCAAGCTGTAGGTCTAAGCAATGTGGAACAAATTGCTTGGGATGTGCTGCACAAATAGCTTCCCTGCGCCCGAGAGCACCAAGAAAACATTGCTCACCATATCTTAGATGGCTCAAGCACTCAATAGCTGCATAAATCTTGTAATTAACTCCTTCAAATTTGTAATGAGATATATCACATCTTTGTACTTTGTTATTTCAAATTTCTAATGGGAATTGATTTTAACTGATACTTTACATCTTCTGTATTGAGTTTATGGTACGATAGACAGTACGTGATTGGTTCTATCTTGTGATATGATTGTGCAATTATCTGAATCAAAATAAAGAGTTTTTCATATAAATAACACCAAAAAAGGCATAATATCATTTTATTCTTATAAATTTAGCCTAAAAAAGGTTTAAAAAGGCTGTCTAGGGGCCTGCCGCAGAGGCGCGCGAGAAGGCAAAAGTAAAGTTACTTTTGCCTTCTCGCGCGCCTCTGCGGCAGGCCCCTAGACAACCTTTTTAAACCTTTTTTAGGCTAAATTTATAAGAATACAATGATATTATGCCTTTTTTGGTTATTCAATCAACCACACTTGGTTGACAGCTCTTTTATCCACATCTCTCTCTCTCTCTCTCTCTCTCTCTCTCTCTCTCTCTCTCTCTCTCTCTCTCTCTCTCTCTCTCTACTTAGTTTTACTTATATCACTTAAAACACAAATGTACACGACTCGTTATATTTGAAAAAGCCACGACTCGTTATATTTCAAAAAGATATCTTTACATTGCCAAAATTTCATAAAAGTCAAATTCAATCTCTCTCTCCTCTGATTCGACGCGCAAGAGCTAAATCCTTGGGCATTATTGTCACCCGTTTTGCATGAATAGCACACAAGTTGGTGTCTTCAAAAATAGAAATTAGATGCTATTCTGTCGCTTCTTGCAAAGCTTCTACGGTGATACCTTGAACTCGAAACGCCATTCGATAACTTTGCATGATCTCTTTCACCAAACGTGCGAATGGTGCCTTGCGGATGAGAAGGTCTGAAGTTTTTTGATAGTGACGAATCTCTTGCAACGCCTTTGGAATGCGTCGCTTCATAGCAGGAGCCCGTTGCTGAGGGATGGTAGGATCTAGGACATGGGCCTTGCGAGGGCGAACCTTGAAAAACTTTTTCTTTCTATGAGAGGGCTTGCGAGGAGGAGCTTGCGCATCTTCAAGGCCACCATGTGCTCCGACTGGCTCTTCAACTCCACCCTGCGCTCCAACTGGCTCGTCTTCTACATCCTCAAAATCCTCTTCATTTAGTAACCCATGATCACCTCTAGGCTGATCTGACGGTAGAGCGTCGAAGCCACGTGACAATGTCTTCCCAGCCGAAACTCGATGATTGCTTGGGATCTCCCGTCCGGTCCATGGTGGGCTTTGTGCTTCGTTGTCCGTTTCGGTTTCTGTGTCTGATGTCACTACCCATTTCTTCTTGCGTGAAGGTTGTCCATCTTGTTGCTCTTCACCTGACCATTCCCTCTCCATCTCTTCTAAGAGCTCTTGTTCGTGTATCCAAGGTGGTTTTTGAGCACCTTGGACGGTTGAGTGAGGGTGAGCAAAAAAAGGTTGATCTTTTCTTGTTGTTTGCTTTGTGCGTGCCATGGTGTAAGAAGGGGCAAGATTGAAAATGAGACTCCCTCTTCTCTAAAAGCCCTCTATTTTAAAAAAAAAGGTCTCTTTACACTTGACTAGGCCACTTAAAAAAACTCTTAGTATCATCAAAATATTAAAAAAAAAGGATAAATGGAGAAGTATTATATGCACTCAACAAAGACATCTACAAACATAAACATTACATTGCATAGCATCATTTGTTTTACATGTTGGGTAACCAATATTTGCCCACTCTATGGCGATTTTCACGCCACCTAGCATGATTAAGGGGTCCGGTGGAGTTTCTCCATTTCTCTTTAGCAGTAAGTCGAGATTGTCTCCTAACCTCCTTTGCAAGACTTGACTTTCGCGCTCGCTCTATGGCATGACATCTCCCCAAACAACAACGAAAGAACCAATCAAACATCTCCTTCATGTAGTTGGATCTCATAGTTCCACCACCGTGACGTGTATTTTTAAAGTAAACACCTTTGGCTTGATAATGTGATTTCTCCATTCCTTGAGTGCTCCACATGTCTAATGAACCATATTTTGACATAAAGAATGCTCCATGCGCATACAAAATATGCTGCATCAAGAAAAAATGCTTAGATTAAATAAATATTTATGTATAGCATCAAAATTTGAACTGAACAAAGTAACTTACTATGTAGTGTGTGATATTTCTCTCTCCCCACGCTTGCACAAATGCTTTAGTGAAATTCGAAATGTGATCTTTGAACAAATTTTGTTGCTCGCTCGTGGTTTGGGGTTTCCACATGATTTGAAGCACTAACTCCAAGTAGTGCCACACTTACCTACGCAGATTTACAAGCACGGGACTTGAATCTTAATCGGTCGTACACTTGCAAAGCGCTTTCCATAGCTCCCATGGAGCATCCTCACCCCTCTCCTTTTGCATCTCTGGTTTCTTGAAAAACCTACGCGCTTTCACACCATTCATAGATACTTTTTGTGGCACTTCATGCATATTTTCCACCTCACCGATGATAGAAACATTGCCACCATTTCAATGCATATTTTCCACCTCACCGATGATAGAAACTATTCCAATGGCTTCCACGGATCTGGAAAGTGGTTTCATTGTGAAAGCGTACTCTATGTGAAGCTTTAACAAGCGATCAAATATACACATAAAGGCATGCAAAGTGCAAAAGTGTACATTTGTAAGTGGAAAATTGATAATGGGATGCCATGTTTTATCTTTTGTCGACCGATTGGGGACCTCCATGATAGGACACTTCAACACCGAGCACACCCAATCCCTTGCATCATCATCCATTGACCCTGTTGCCTGACTTCCCTTGACATTTTTCTTTGAAGACGTGGAGCCACGAGTACTCTCCTTGTATCCTCGTACAAAATATGGACAAGGAAGAAGTGATTAAGCACCTTGTTTACACCCAAGTATACATTTGATTGTTTTTAGATCACCTCCTAAGTGCCACTCAACATCAAATGTACCTACTCCATCTACTTCTAGCTTTTCTTTCTCTAGTTGTGCCTTAATAACCTCTGTGATCCACGGGATCATAGAGAAGACCCATGCCAACACCTCATGAGTCTCTTTCGGAACTTCAAAAGCTCCTAACCACCATATTTCTTTTTCCGATTGTACACTAAATGATGGTTTCTAAGAATGATCACCGATAGCATCGACTTTTGCAAAAAACATTGCATCATTCATGAGTGTCACACTCATACGTTCCAATCTCCGTCCTTTGACAATTTGACATTCATCTAGCTTAAGAATAAATATGAGCTTCTCTCCAAGTACTGAAACAACACAGGAATTGAATTGTTATACTAAATGATATTCAATACAAATAAAAACTGACATTACAATTTGTATTACCTTGTGGAGACAAAGCATAAAATTTCACCATAGCTCGTTGTAGTCGTTTCTAGTCAACAAAAATATTGTTGAATTGATGATAACTAAAAGACTTTGCCCCATTAGGAATAGTATTGCCTCCCTTTATATTACCACGTGACTTGGCACTCGTGGAAGAGTACACCATGGATCCTTCAATGTGTTTGTATTCGCCAAGGGATTCCCGAACGAGATCATTGTTTGCTTTTTTTGCAAGTCGGACCCTATGTGGAATAGGAAATAAATTCTCGGTGATGCCTTGCTCTCGTAATGCATATTTCATCAATCCATGAATGCATGGTATGCATTTGTGCTGATGCCAACCTCATCACAAGCTCTCTGGACATCATCCTCAAACACAAGGTTAGAGATCTTTTTTAGGATCTCCTTTGTAATGGCATCTTTCATGTGTTTGGCCTTTTCACAACCTATGATGTAAAGTATATCTTCCTTTGAGATGCATCCTAGGAGAAGATTGCAACGGTCCTCTTGTCTAAAACTTCCACACACATCTTGTATATATGTCCTATTTCAAAAGGTGAACCGAGTTACAAATTGATGGAAGTTATTTGAGAGTTATGAACACTGTGAATTAAAAAAAAACCTAGTTGCCGTGATCCGCTTCTTACGTGCCCCTCCATTAGAGGCTAAGTTTTCAATGGAAGAGAACTCCCTCTTACGCTCACGTATGCCAAATGGAGTGGCTTTTAGGTGCATCATTGCAATCTGTAGCTTATTTACCTCTGTTTCTGTAGCTTTCATCTCCTCTTTAAGATCTTTGAGTTGTTTCTCTGTGGAATGTCGTTGTTGTTGGAGATTTGTGGAATGAATGTGTAACACTTGACATTGTTGTCGGAAATATGCCGACGCACCTACGTGATTGGAGTCCAATCTCTTACAATGCCCAAGAAGACCAGGTTCTCCTTCTCCCACATATTTGATTAAGCTTGGGAGTGTACGGAATGTTGGATGACAGCCCACGAGCGGATCTTTTGGATACAACCCTCCATCAAGCCACAAGTCAACATTGGTTTCTTCTCGAGACCGTCGTACGGATGCCGGTTGAGATGCTTTCTCGTTATTTTTTTTTTGTGGGAGCAAATTCGATCGGTAGGGCAGACTGACATTAGTTGACCTAGTAGATGACGGCACAGATGATTCATTGGTTATGTCGCGAAGAGACATGGTAAAAAGTTATGATGGGAAAAAAATTGATAAGATATACTTTTTGGGATAAACAGACAATTTTTGGGATAAAAAGACTTAAAAATGTATTTTTTCATATATAGGTTCAATTTTTGAGCTCAAAGGAGCGAAATTTTAAAATTTTAAAATTTTCAATTTTTAGGCTTTATTAGATGGACGTTTTGATGATAAGGCATTATCTATTTATTCTTGGAGTTAATGTAGAGAGGGACCCAAGGAATTTTAGATTTGGAGCTTATAAAAGCTAGATTCTTCTAAAAAAATATTGTTATATATATATATATATATATATATATATATATATATATATATATATATATATATATATAGGGACCTTTTGAAAGCTTAAAAGATCCATTTTGAAGATTTTATAAAAAATTCATTTTTTTGGGGTGAATTGATGCACGAACTGAAAAGTGGATTTTTTCATAACTACTTACTCTCTTTGTTTGGTGATAGGTAGAGAGAGAATGGTTCTTCTCTCTACTTTTACTCCTCTCTCTCTTTTTACTCCCCTCTCTCTCCTACTTTATCCCCCCTCTTCCTCCTACTTTACCACCCTCATTCCCTACTTTCCCCCCCTCTCCTATCTAGAGAGAAGTTGGAGAAAGAGCTACAAAAGTAGCCCTATTTATTGTTTTTGTTCCCTCCATCCCCTACAAAATTAGCTTTAATCCCTTAAAATTAAGAATCCTTACATGGCCCCAAGGGGGCCCAATTTTTTCCTAATGCATAGGCTTCGTATGCAAACAATCTTTTTAGCTTTAGGATCCCATTATCAAAATCGCATCTTTCCAGGGTTGCCATAGCCAAGAAATATGCATTTCTTTGACTTAGGAGCCAATTTGTTTTGAAACTCCTTTCAAACATGGAAATGTGCTTCAGAGTCAAGGACTCTAAGATGCTTGTAATAAGGTGGCTTCCCAGACTAAAGCTCTTCATGTACCTTCTCATCTAAAGCCTTGCTAGGAAATCCATTAATAAGATGGACAATTTTTGCCCAAAATCCATTAGGCAACTCTGCATTAGACAACATGCTATGCAACTTCTCTTGTATGGTACGATTCATCCTCTTAGCAACATTTTGTGGAGGGTTATATGGAGCAATCAACTCTCTTTCGATGCCTTTGGAATTACAATTTTTTTGAAGTCTTTAGTGACATACTTACCATCATTGTCTGACCTTAAGTACTTGACTTTCTTGCCAACTGATTCTCCACTAAGGCCACAAAATTTTGAAATTTTGAAAGGACTTCATCCTTCTTCCTTAGAGGATATACCCACACTTTCCTTGAGAAATCATCTATGAATGCAACAAAGTACAATGGACCTCCCAGGGATATTTTAGGCATAGGTCCACACACATCACTCTGCACTAACTCTAATGGCTCACAATTAAACACACTATGCCACCTAGAGCTAAAACGCTCAATGCGTTACACACACACACACACACACACACACACACTCAAGCATAGCACATTGAACATGTACATGATGCCAAGAGCATGAGGAATCGATGCATGAGGTTTCATTAGCAATGCTTACGCACACAAAGAGTTGTGAGCGTGCAAGTGTAGGTGTACTCTTCACTATGTAAGCTCCAAACTAAAATAGATCCTCCAATAATTACAAATTTTGGCTTATATACCTAAGGTAAAAAATTGGGTATTTGGCTAGAAAGGGATAATTACTTCAAAAATGTGATGGGCTCTAGCATCTAGCCTCTTCATTAAGTACAAAATGGTTTGGGAAAATTAGACTCTTTTGAGTTAGGGATTTACAACGCCGACTTAGGCAAAAAATAAATGAGTAAGGAAAAAGGTTGTGTAGACCCATCCAAATTGGTGTGATTGGGCTCCTTGCTTCAACACTCCCCCCTCCGACTTCTTGTCATCCCTGACAAGACTTCAATCTTTGAGCAGCGGCTTTCTTTGCTTTTGTTCATCTGTAAAATGTTGAAAATCCAGCATCATCTATTGTGCTTGGTCTTCTCCTTAAGGCTTGTAGATTCCGGTTAAGGGGTTTCCTCGTTTGTGCAGGGTGCATGCCACAAACCCGAGTCTGAGATCTTTGCAGATGGGCATGAACATTGTGGACTCCATCGCAAAGTATCCCATATAGAAGGACTCCATGAAGGTTTGCATGTAGTGGTTGGGCAGGAACATGATCCTAGAGAATAGGCCATAAATTACATTCATCTTGGGGGTATCATTTAAGTTGAATATTAATCCTTTGTAGCGGATGTATTTTATTCGCAAGATTTTCATTTTGAGTTTTTTAGAAAATTTTAAAGCTTTTTTTGAGTTTTTTGACCAATTATGTTTTCTATCAACAAGTACTAAATTCCAATGGCATACATACACAGATAGAGAACATTGAAAGTGGTGAGAGAAACAATATATTGTAGTGAGAGGAGTTTTATCTTTGTCATTGTAGACCAATCAAGTTTTTTTTCTAGTAATAGGTAGGCATGACTTACAAACAAAGTAAATAACAATAAAAGTGGTGAGAGAAACATTGAAAATGTAGTGAGAGGAAAATAGACTAGGAGAGGTAGACTAGCAGGCATACATGGTCCACATTCACCTTGTTGGGTGCATTTTGGACACCCCATTTTTTGGTAAATTTGTACATATGGACATGGCACCGTGTGTCAAAAGGGTGTTTCGGCTTTCTTTTTGTGGATTTATTAGCTTGCTTTAGCAAGCACATATCCATGTAGTGCAAGTCGCTAATGTAACATTAGCACTCGTCGTGTTATTGTAAGTGCTGGTAATAGCCGGTTTTTGAAAAGTAGGAAAAAAAAGAGAAACGTTTCTTTTTTTCCTTTGCTCGACGCACGGCGACACCGCCGGAGGGCTTGGCAATGCCCTGGTCATGGCCCGTCCTACCTCTTGCCCTTGTAGCCCTCGCTTTTACTAGCATGGCCTCATCACATGCCCCCCCCCGGCCAACCTTATCACCCTCATGGCCTGGCCCGTCAACCCCATTCTGCAAAGCTTCACACACACACACACACACACACACACACACACACACACACCGTGCCAACTAACCTCTTTGCCACTCGCCTGCAAAGACACAATCTCTACCCCACATACCCACGACACACTCTCTCTCAAAGCCTTCATCCTCTCGCCATTTCCATCTCGCAACACATTCTCTCTCCCTACCCTCAGTCTCTCATGCCCTCTCATCCAAAACCTATCCACCTTCTCTCTCTCACCTACACACACACACACTCACCTCTCTCTCTCTCTCTCTCTCTCTCTCTCTCTCTCTCTCTCTCTCTCTCTCTCTCTCTCTCTCTCTCTCTCTCTCTCTCTCTCTCTCTCTCTCTCTCTCTCTCTCTCTCTCTCTCTCTCTCTCGCGTTCTCGTGGACCCACTCACACTCGCTCTCTCTCTCACCTTTCCTGTGCCAAGCCAGCATGCATTGAAAAAAATATCTCTCTCCCTCTCAACCACACACCCCTCATCCCTTCCCTCAGCCTCATGCTCTCTTTCCCTAGCCCACTATCTCCCCCCTCTCTCTCCCTCTCCCTTATTGACTCTCTCTCCTTCCCTCATTTCCGCGTTGGGATAGCCCACGAGGGTGCAACAATTTCTCTCTCTCTCAACACACACACACACACACATACACTCTCATCCACACACCCCTCACCCCTTCAGTCTCTCCTTGGCCCGCTGCAGCTCACACCCCCTCTCCTTATCTCTCACTCCCGCCCTTCTTCTCTCTTCCCCTCGTTCAGCCTGAAGGCACAGGAGTAACTCTCTCTCTCTCTCTCTATCTCATAACACTACACACTCACACACACACACACACACACACACACACACACACACACACACACACACATGCACCCCATCTCCCCCCCCCCCCCCCCCCCACACACACACAACTCGCTCTCGCTGTCCTCACTCATGACATCTCTTCCTCGTTCTCTGTGGTCGGTCGAACCGGTGTGAAAATTATTGAAAAAATGTTTATATAATAAGATCACTCTCTCTCTCTCTCTCTCTCTCTCTCTCTCTCTCTCTCTCTCTCTCTCTCTCTCTCTCTCTCTCTCTCTCTCTCGTTCCTACACACACACTCTCAATACTTACACACAAACGCTCTCACACACTACCTACCCTTGCCGACACACACACACACACTCTTACACACACACACAACCCCATAACACATACACACTTATAAGCACACACAAACGGTAACATACCCACTCACGAGCACTCACATAACACACCTACGTGCACGCACACATATCACACAAACACAGCACGCCATACGCACGCACAAGAAGAAGAAAAGAAGAAACAATGAAGCTCGACATTGATGAAGAAGGACAGCCAAGTCATGCAGTGGAAACATCAAATCAAGAAGTGACGCTGAAGGCATGCCCTAGTCGGCTCTGAAACTGGTGAATGTGCTACACTGACGCACCAACGAGGCCCGCCATTCACTGGCATCACGTCCACGATGCATCTCCACAGTAACATTCGTAGGGTGTTGTTATTTTTTGGTTTCAAGCCAAAATCTTGTATGAAAACCCATTGTAAATTGCCACCTCTCTCTAGATGATGGTCACAAAGGCCCACCATCTAGGACCCAACTCCTTGCTTTGTCTCTCCTTATTAAGGCCCTAACCTAATCAGATTAACCTAAATTAATGCAGTGTGCACCTATAAAAGGGCACTGAGAGGTCACTCTCAGGGAGAGGGATTGGAGGGCATCCTCTTGGGAGAGCACTCTCGGAGAGTGGTGTAGCATTTTGGGGGCCCTCACTTGAGCACTGGGGCTTGGGAAGTTAGCACTATGAGAAGGAAGCTATGCACATGCCCTGACTCCAAGGGTCGCCACACACAAAGAGTAGAACCTCCATGTATATGGAATTTTCTCTAGAGAACACATTGTATGCTCTCTATCTCTCACTATCTCTCTATCACCACAGTCACCATCTTGCTATAGCTAAGGTTTTTGTAAATATCCTGAGGGGTTTTCATCACCTACGTCTCTCTCTCTCTCTCTCTCTCTCTCTCTCTCTCTCTCTCTCTCTCTCTCTCTCTCTCTCTCTCTCTCTCTCGCTCTCTCGGTGTGCAGTATTTGTGCTATTTTAGATTACCGTTGTCCGCATCCTAGCAGCTCAAAGCTAGGTGGTGCCCCTTGTTCGTTTCCCATGGCCAGCTTGACATGCACGATCCTAGTGTAGAGGCCATCGGGGTCCGTATTTTGCTTTGTGCTTGTCATTTGGTGCCCCCACTGAGGAGGACTTCTCGAAAACCTTCAATTTACAAGATTGAAATGATGCACGTCATCAATCATGGACAAATGACTGCAAGAATTCTCCAATTGGAGAACGGAAGAATAAGAAATTGAAGAAGCATTGACCGCCTTCATCAAAGTGCTACTGCCAGGTTGTAGTGTCATCAATATCCAAGAGGTAAGCTCCCCATCTCACATTTCTCGTGCTAATTGCAAATCAAGAGCATCAAGTGGGAGGGCTACAAAATGTCGTCACTGTTTTCAACCAAAGAATTATGTCAATGAGTGCTGATAAGGAGGTGAAGAAAGAACGATGAGTCTTGCTTTTGAGAACCGCATCACTCTCATGACAGTTAGATTTTGTGTAGCACCAAGTGTTTTCTCTCTAATGGTCTGAGAAGAGTCGTCAACTACATTAACCACAAAGTCCAAGCCACAAAGCCTAAAGCATTTGGTGGACGCAAGTGGGTCTACGCTCTCTAGGCCTAGAGAGTTCAAGTGAAGTGCGATCACCCAAGCGCCGCCATCGCATGCAGAATGGAAAGCCGATTTAGGTAGACTCTTCTTACCCAGTCTGTTTTGAACCTAATGTGGAGGATTGTGTGGGACTTCAATAGGAGCTAGAGGCATGTGGTGAAGGTGTCACCTTGTTAACACGTAAGGTACACAACTCTAGTGGTCAAATCCTTGCCCTACACCCAACATGGATAATAACAATAGGCCAGAAGTTTTTCCTTTCCATTTCTTGCAGCACATGCATGTAAACGTATATATTGATAGGAAGATATTCTACCAGCAAAAGATTGTTTTCCTATTCGGAGCAAGAATGCTTGATGAAATCCTTAGATCTCCACGTCCCATCATCTTACACCTTCTTGATTACTACCACTCTTTTGATGTAAACATCATTCTATTCTAGCCTTTGCGCCTTTCTTAGTTCCTGCTCAAGTTTCCACCGATGTATAAACCTTTATGAAACACTAAGTTCATTCCAAAAAAAAAAAAAGGTTTGTAATTTCTTGCTCATTGATTTACCACCATGGAAAGTCTCTCTTTTCCCACATTCAATGTAAAAAAGGGAGAAGACATCACCACCAATTTTTTGGATGACTTTGACATGCTTGTGTGGTTTCCAACAAGGATGATGATGCCTCACGACTACGAATCTTTCCTTTACTGATGAAAGTAGAGGCCAAGTCTTGGTAATATGATTTGCCCCAAGCTACCAAGAATGTATGGGACGTACTACGTGCTGCCTTTGTGAAGAGGTTTGGTGGAGGCACAACCTCGGAAAAGTTATGGCAGTTGCTGACAAAGTTAAAGCAGTGAGTTCTGCTAAAGTATGCCACTTACGAATCCAAGTTTGTGAATTTGTGGGAGCGATGGATTGCCTCACTAGAGGAAGGTGAAGGAGCACCTAATTTCCTAAAGAAGGACCATTTCATTGTTGGCTTGTGGTCACCGCTTAAAGAGAAGGTGAAGGGGAGATTCCCTGCAACATATGCCTTGGTAGTGGAAGTAGCCCTCCTTAAAGACAAGAAGCTGCACATGCAAGCAAGAGTCAACAAGTTAGAGGAATCGAGCTCAGTCCGACTAACCCCAGTGATTGCAACAGCCCCTCAGAGAACCCAACCACAAGAGGCATTAGAAGAGTAGCAAGACCTATTGAGTTGCATCACTACTCAGCTTGAAAGTCTATACATGCATTTCGTGTAGCAAGGGCATGCACCTATCAAAATTTCAGAGTAAGCGAGAAAACAACGAAGGCAAAACCAA
Source organism: Adiantum capillus-veneris (assembly GCF_014529385.1). NCBI lineage: Eukaryota > Viridiplantae > Streptophyta > Polypodiopsida > Polypodiales > Pteridaceae > Adiantum > Adiantum capillus-veneris. The sequence continues at coordinate 123,545,729 of NC_140932.1, forward strand.
GAATACTACTGCTACAGTTGTGGGGGAGAGGGCCATGGCATGTATTACTGCCCTTGTCCTAGAAGGAAGAACTTCAATAGAGAAGGAAGGCAAAATCAAATCTCTCCACCAAGGGCGAGGCCACCGCCGCCCAAGCAACCAATCCCACCTGTTCAAATCCCACAACTAGGCGTACAACCATAGCGAGTCCCACCAGTTCAAGTCCTACAACCACCAATGCAACCACCGCCACAATCACCACTTACACTCATCCTACGCCCACCACCAATTGGAAGCCGCACACTAAGTTTCATTGGTCTTGCAAAATAAGTCAAGATGAAGATAAGAGAAGAATGGTCAAGCAAGAAGTTTGTGCAAAGGACTGAAGCAGTGGAGCAAGAGGTTAAAGAATCAAAAGATGCTACCCCAATGAGGGAGGTAAGTCAAGAAAATCGTGTTACAAATGTTAGTACATCTCTAACCTTGGATGAAATAGACACCAAAGCAATCAATCAAAGCATTGGGCAGTAAGGGTAAGAAGGTGTAAAGTGTTGATCAAGCCTCGTCAGAGTAAGAGAAATGCAAAGAGCATGGAAGATACAAGAGAAGAGGAAGACTAGCCTGATAGCAAGGCTTTGCAAAAGATGAACAGTGTATCAAGCAAAGGGGAGGGCTTTAATAATAGAAGCCTTTGCACCAGCATGGACCAAGAACAGTGTAGCAAGCTAAAGGAATCCTGCATCAAGGAAGTTTCAGCAGAGGACCATAACGAAGAGGTAAGTATGAATGAAGGTTTGGAGTTGGATATTGTTCCAGAGGCTCGGCAGCCGAGCAAGACTTATTGTGTAGTGTCATAGACTTGGATATGGGTAATGCTTATAGTCTACTGAAAGGTGTTATAAACTGGGAAATGGGTAATGCCTCCAGCTTATGTAAGGGTGTTCAGAGTAAGTTTGATGAGCAACATGTCGCCAACCTTTTAAGGATGTTCTAGACTCCTCCACAATGCAGCATTGTCTTTGCATGGGATGCATTAGACCTATAGCTATAGTTGATTACTAGGACATATAGAGGTAAGATCAGCATGGAGATAAAATTAAGGAGCCATGATAGATGAATTGTTGATAGAAAGCAAGAATGAAAGCCTTATTCCCAATTTGGCACAAATTTTTACAAATAGTGCATCCTCTCTTTGGAGAGAGGTGAGTGGATTATGCTTGTATTTAAGCCGCAAGGTATCTGGCTTAATATCAACATCAAAAAAGACAGCTGACATGTTTGAGCACACCCAAGAGGAGCATGATATGCTTGCTGGTTTTTCTAGTCGTAGCAATAAGCAAGATTTTGAAGACAACTGGAGCTCACCACACCAACAAGGCGGCCATATATGTAGGATTCTTGGCACACTCTTGGGAATCATAATTTTTAGTTTTGCCTTTGTAGGAGCCAAGATGCTCATTTTTCCTCTCGGTACTTATGGTTACAAATTTGGTCCTATTTGGCATGCAAATTTTATTGTTCAAACACTACAGATAATGATCCTATTCTTCACCAGGGATCCAGGAGGACACTGGCATAAAGTTCTGGAAGCCATGGGCTTCCCATTTAATCAACCCGCACAAGCTATCATCCACACCTGTTACAGATTCATGGATATTCCAGAAATCTCACCAATGGACAAATGGAATGGCTAGTTCAGAAGGAAACTCGATATCGGCTCCTACAGATCAACTGAAGAAGAATCAAAGGCAGGGCTAGAGACGTGAATGCCTCTAGCCAAAAGGGGAGGGCTAATGATAGCCAATTTTTGAAAATCAAGAAAAAAAAAGAGAAATGTTTCTTTTTTTTCTGTGCCCGAAGAAGGGCGACACCACTAGAGGGCTCGGCAATTCCCTAGTCATGGCCCGTCCTACCTCACGCCCCCTTGGTTTTATTGGCATGGACTCATCACATGTCCCCCCTCCCCCCCTCACTGGCAAGCCTTATCACCCTCAAGGCCTGGCCATCAACCCCATTCTGCAAAGCTTCGCACGCGCACACCCCACCAACTAACCTCTCGCCCTCTCACTCTAGCCTCTCACCCTCTCTGCCACTCGCCTACAAAGACACAATCTCTACCACACATACCCACAACACACTCTCTCTCTCAAAGCCTTCATCCTCTCACCATTTCCATCTCACAACACATTCTCTCTCCTACCCTCACTCTCTCGCACCCTCTCAGCCGAAACCTATCCACGTTCTCTCTCTCACATGCACTCTCTCTCTCTCTCTCTCTCTCTCTCTCTCTCTCTCTCTCTCTCTCTCTCTCTCTCTCTCTCTCTCTCTCTCTCTCTCTCTCTCTCTCTCTCTCTCTCTCTCTCTCTCTCTTTCGTTGATTCTCTCTCTCATTCTCTGTGTCACCAACTTGGGGAGGGCAAGGTGCATTAATATATATATATATATATATATATATCTCCTGGCTCGTCAACTCGGATGGGGGGCCACCATATGTCTCTCTTTATCTCTCTCGCTCTCACTCCCTCACTCATGCTCGCTCTCTCTCTCTCTCACCTTTCCTGTGCCGAGCCAGCATGCATTGAAAAAAATATCTCTCTTGCTCTCACTCACCCACCCCTCATCCCTTCCCTTAGCCTCACACTTTCTCTCCCTGGCCCGCTATCTCCCCCCCTCTCTCCCTCACCCTTGTTGACTCTCTCTTCCTCCCTTGTTTCTGTGTTGGGACAGCCACGAGGGCGCAACAGTCTCTCTCTCTCTCTCTCTCTCTCTCTCTCTCTCTCTCTCTCTCTCTCTCTCTCTCTCTCTCTCTCTCTCTCTCTCTCTCTCAACACACACACACGCACACATACACTCTCACCCACACACCCCTCACCCCTTCAGTCTCTCCCTGGCCTGCTGCAGCTCACACCCCCTCTCCCCATCTCTCACTCCTGCCCTCTCTCTCTCTCTTCCCCTCGTTCAGCCCGAAGGCACAGGAGTAACTCTCTCTCTCTCTCTCTCTCTCTCTCTCTCTCTCTCTCTCTCTCTCTCTCTCTCTCTCTCTCTCTCTCTCTCTCAGCACATACACACACACACACAATGGTACTTAATGATGTTTCTAGCTTATCTTTTTAACTTCACCGCCACACCATCGGACTAGGCTTGTCTCTAATACTTGCAAGTTGGTTTTTTCCTAATTAGTTTACTACCCTATTACCAATACTTGTCGTGAAGGTGCAGGGGCTTTCTCTCTGCAACCATAGGCGGCCTACTATCACGTAATGGACTTGGTACACTCATGGTGATTTTGCTCATTACTACGATCTGGCGGGCCGCCTCCCTCCTCTATATAAAAAGGTGGGGGTGCTTCTCTGGCTCTCACTTAGCTTTGTTTGGTTGTTGCCTTGCCTAGAAAGATTTGTGTTGTGTTTTGACATTGAAGCATGGAGCTCACTACTACTAACACACAGCTCGGCCTCCTTGCCCATGTGTATTTCCTTGCAGGTTTTTTTTATAAAAAAGAAAAGGGGAGCAATGTTTACTTTGATATAAATGTTGTAGAGGGTGTTTTATATTATGCATGATGCTCTTGCTCTAAAACCTTGTTGTGATACTCCATGGTGGGAAGCATATATGGCTAATCATGCTATGTCATGGTGACTGTGGTAAGTTGTGGGCACTATTAAAAGATTAACGTGTTATTCGTATTTACTGGTTGCTTAATGCATGAGGTTTTTCTGGCATTTTTTAATGAGGGCTCTTTTCTGCCGCTCTATTGAAACTAACTCTATTTGTTGAGGGAAACTAAGCATACCGTGGTGGCCTAATGGGCGTCAGCATACTACATGGATTAACTAATACTGTCACTGTTTTTGATACTAGTCATAAAAACTATTTTTCTCTGTCAGTTGGGTATGGATTACCAGCTTCTGCTAGGCCGCTTGATAAAATTCTACCATCAATTGGTGTGAGTATGTGACTACTTTCCTTTAGCAATGGGTGGTCCTCTTGGGATTGCTGCTATGTTACCTTGCTTGACAAAAAGTTCTCGGTGGTAATTGATATAGTAAAGGCCCTACCGATGACCTGTTAGTACATAGATTTTGTAATCTTGCTTGGCATATATAATTTCTTAAGGGGTCGGAGTTTTCTGTCTTACTTTGCTATGGCTCTTGGAATGTTTTGAGCCCGGTTGCACCATCCGGTTATTCTTACTACCTAATGGACTAGGTTAAGCTATACACTGCATTGCCTAAACAGACATAGACTGTTGGCTAGCCATGTTGTTCTCTGTCCAGCTGCGCTGTAGTTTGTTTTTGTAAAAGAAATGATGGGGAGTTTTTACCATGGCCGCACTAAGGACTATACTGTATTCAGTTTGGATATGTTTACTTGGGCTAATGGTGCTCCTCTCATAAACTTTGAGTACTAAGGTAAGTATAGACATGGTAAATAACATGACATATGGGCTATATTTTTTCAGTGAAAGAAAAAAGATGGTTAAGTGGTAATGGTTTTTTCAGAGATCATTCTATCGTAATGGACTTCTAACCGGTTTTTTTACTAAAGTTTGAGAACTTGGAAATTTTTTGAGAAAAACTTCTCATTTTTACTACACCTGATTGGGTTTTTAGAAACTAAATGACTTCAAAATGATGGTGGATTCAAACACTTGGATTAGAAGGGGTGATTGCCTTCTAATCAAAATGATATTCTTTAAAAACTCTAGTTTTTTGGTTTAAAAATGGGGGATAATAATTAACATTAAAAATCTATGGACTGAGCTTGGTAAGGTCTTTTAAAAAAAGCTTGTAAGATGGACATGGATAACAATTGGTATGGTCCATTGATACCTGTAAAACACATCCAAGGCTAACTGAATTATTGTCTTGTTTGGATGGATGCAGGTAAGGATTCTATCGTATCTTGGAAGGGTTTTTGTAGCTTTGGCAAGCTATCCTACACTAGACTACACTTTCACTTACTGCTTGGCAAGTTCTTATGTTACTTTGTATAACTGGAATGAGGCTTCATTCTTAAAAACATTGCACAAAATAATTCTAAGATTGAATTATTTTTGTACATATCATTTCATTTCTTCCAAAGCCAACTGTCTTTTGAAGCTGGTAAATGCGCTACACTGACGCACCAGCGAGGCCCGCCATTCATCACTGGCATCTCGTCCACGATGCATCTCCGCAATAACATCCGTAGGGTATTATTATTTTCTAGTTTCAAGCCAAAATCTTGTATAAAAACCCATTGTAAATTTCCACCTCTCTCTAGGTGATGGTCACAAAGGCCCACCTAGGAGATATCATTTTAAAAATTCTCCTAAGACAAAGCAAGGGTCAACCATCTGGGACTTGCTTTTTCTCTCTTGATTAGGGCCCTAACCTAATTAGATTATCCTAAATTAATGCAACCTGCACCTATAAAAGGGCATTGAGAGGTCACTATCAGGGAGAGGGATTGGAGGGTAGCATCTTGGGAGAGCACTCTAGGAGAGTGGTGTAGCATTTTGGGTGGCCGCACTTGAGCACTATGGCTAGGGAAGTTAGCACTATGAGAAGAAAGCTATGCACACGGCCTGACTCCAAGGGTCACCGCACACAAAGAGTAGAACCTTTGTGTATATAGACTTACCTCTAGAGAACACACTATATGCTCTCTATCTCTCACTATCTCTCTATCACCACAGTCTCCATATCGCTATAGCTAAGGTTTCTGTAAGTATCATTTTGAATCAAGTTTCCCTCACATCCCGAGGGGTTTTCATCACCTCTCTCTCTCTCTCTCTCTCTCTCTCTCTCTATGTGCAGTATTTGTGATATTTTAGATTATCGTTGTCCGCATCCTAGCCTCTCAAAGCTAGGTGGTGCCCCCTGCTCATTTCGTGGCCAGTTTGGTGTGCACGGTCCTGGCGTAGAGGCCGTCGGGGTCCGTGTTGCACTTTGCACTCGTCATTTGGTGCCCCCACTGAGGAGGGCTTCTTGAAAACATTCAGTTTACAAGACTGAAATGATGCGTGTCAAAAATTATGTTGCAAAATTGTAGAGAATTTTTAGGGCTTAAAGAATCTCTTTTGGAGTTGTGGTTTGAGAGATACAACATGTTTCAGACAGGGTACATGATATGCTAGCCAAGAACAGGCAGTTTGGTGTAAGGTAAGTTGTGAAGGCTCATATGTTTTGTGGCCTATGCATACTTTAAAATTTTGGTTTTAAAGAATCAGTAGGTGACGTGAGAAGCTATTTTCCTCAAGTGCATTGGTTTGTGTGTGCTATAATTCCATGCTAGGGCAGGTGCTCCTAGCTACCATGGTGATCTTTTGGGTGGGTGTGTGTGTGCTTGTAAATGTCCAAGGGTTCACTTGCCTTTGAGTTATGGTTTTGTGGGAGTTCACGTTATATGGTGGTGCTGATCTTATGTTTTGAGCGCTATTGGGAGACATTTCTATAGAGGTGCCCCATTTTTTGTTTTCTTGATAGTTTTTTAGTCCCTGCCATTGAGGATAGTCTTCACGCTACCTTCACTTGATAGATTTGTTGGCTATGATGGTAGAGCTTCCAAAACTTTATCGTCATGTAGATGAAGATATTAAGGACTTCATTGAAAAGTTTGAGCTTGCTGGTTTGATTGCAATTAAGATAGGTCCAATTCTTATGCGTGCATGTTTGTTAGTGTGTGTGTGCGTGCGCGCGCGTGTGTGTGAATGCATGTATGTGTATAAGATTACACCACATGCTTGATCCAAAATAAATTTTTTAATAGGGTAGAGTATGTGTTGTACTCCCTCTTGTCCTCCCCTTCTTAAATATTCTTCAACAACTCTAACTCTATTATTCTATTACATGCACAAAATAGAATACAAGTTCTACACAAAATAGAATACAATTCCTTTGCATAGAATAAGACTCATACAAGTCTTTATTCAATCCAAAAAGTTACACCCAAAAAAATAATCATCAAGCGTGGTCCTATAAACACCATAGTCCAACAAACATCATAAACACCACCAACATAAGGGTCAACCAAGGGCACTATGATCCACCAATGCTTGCTGTCAATATGCTAATCATTTTTGCATCCTCTAGGACATAGATCTTCCCACACCGGAAGGCATTACTATCGACTCAAGGGACCCTTTGGTTGGAAAATGTCCCTTAAGATTCAATGGGGCAGCTTTGCAAATTCATGCTTTAGATGTGGGAAATTTGACACATGCAATCTGAATGCCCTGAACCTAATTTGCAATCCCCCCCTTCAATTGTTTGACGGTTGATGCATGTCTCCCATGAAAAGGAGGTGTCTACCTCAAGATTATTTCCTATTGTCGTTGCTGCCTCACTTGCCAATTCGCATGTGGACAAAGGTAAATCAAAAACTTCCAACCTCTAGCACACTCCTAGAAAAGGGGAGTTTGCGGTTTTGAATGAGTCCAAAAGTAAGGGAAAGGATGTGGATTTGGGTGATCCCTCTCCTTGGGTGACCCCAAAAAATACCATAAAAGTCCATGCACAACCTTCCAAGTTATTTTGCAAGATCATAGTCAGCATGAGTTTTTTGAACAGAGCTCTTATTTTGCCAGATATTGGATAAAGTATGATGGCATGACTAGTTACTTGAAGTTTTGATGATGGTGTGGCATGAACTGTAGCAAGCTCTGGTGCATAATGATCCAAGAGGCCATTGGATGGTTGTGCAATGTATGATAAATGGCCAAGCCTATGCAATTAGTGTTGTGTATGCATATACATCCTCTAGACAATGGGCTAAATTGCGGCATGATATATCTTCCTCTGGGCTTCCTATTCATGGATCTCTATGCCTTCCTTTGTGGTGAATTCAACGATGCATTGTCTATGTCTGATAACACCATAGGACACTCACACATGTTGACTGCAGAAATACGGGCTTGGCATCATCTTATTGCGTGTATGCAAATGCATGATTTGTAGAGTGTCTTGCATCTAGATGTGTTGGGATACACTTTTCAACATAATTCTCAATCCTTGTATGGTGCACGATTAAATCGGTGGTATGTTCTCAACATGAAGCAATATGATGAATTTGTATGTGAGATGCGGATTGATCATACCCTGATGGTATCATATAATTCCCATATTCTATTAACCATGCACTTTGGGTAATGCTTAAAAGATCAGCCTCTCTCTCGAAATTGTTTGCTACTTGTCAATAATGCTCATCTCACCCATCAGACATTTTGCGATATGATTCATGATGTTATTCCCCTACTGCTTGAACAAATGCATCTTGATACTGATATTGCATGGTATCATTTTGTCATGTGCATACAGTGGATAATTCAAGATTATGTCCAACACTTCATGCAATGTTTACGTGAGGATGAAAAAAAGTGTGTCAAAAGCTCCAATATATGGGTGACTGATAAATATGTAGCATACTAATAAATATAAACTAGTTAAATGGAAAACTCGGCTCGTCAGTGAACATTTGCGGACAAAGGGTGTGCTTTGAAATATTTTTTTAAGCACTTGCATCATTCTTGAGCCTCCCAAGACATCAAACAAGTTATGCTACCTATGAGCTCTTGAACAGCCTCAAAACGTGAGCTTGTTGATGCCTACATGGTTTTATAATTTAAGCATATATTTGCTGCTTCTCTTCTAGTTTAAACTAAACCTCATTATTCTCGACAAGATCTCCTCTCTTGGGTGCATCCAATCTTCTCCCCTCATGATGCACAAAAAATCAATAAAATGATTGAAGCTGAATTGCATTTGGCCTTACTTGCTCTTGGTCATTGGAGGTCTCGAGATGGGCTCACTGTGGAATTCTTCCTATCCTTTTGGGAGTACCTCAAATTACCATTGCTATATACGCTGAATGCAACATGATAGAAGCAAAATGTGTGATTTCCATGGAAAGAGGGATTGCTTAAGCTATTTGTGCACAATTCTCTCATTAGTGGCCAATCTCTATGATGCCAGTCATATACCAAATTCTTGCCAAGATGATTGTCACTCATACCTTCTCACAGGTATTCAATTGGCACAATATGGTTTCATACCTCATCGACAAATCATAGATAATTTGGCAAATGTTATGTTTGGAAATGAATACGCAAAATTCACCCAGCAAGATGTACTTGTCATGCAAGTTGACATTGAAAAGGCCTTTGTTATTGTGTACAACGGGAATTCATTGTGATACCGTGTGATGTCTTGGCTTTGATCCAAAGTTATCCAATATTGCAGACTTCTTATATGATCACACAACACTTCCTCGAGCATTGTTGATGGTGAGTTGACTGAGTCTTGTCCTATTGGCTGCTCCATGAGGCAAGGTTAGTCAATGTTGTACACTTCTTATATGCTAATAGAACTTCCTTAGGGATTCTTGATGGTGAGTTGATTGAGTCTTGGCCCCTTGGATGCTCTGTGAGGCAAAGTTAGCTAGTATTGTACACTTGTCGTATGCTCACTTTGCTTCCTTGGGGATTGTTGTCCTCTTGGATGCTCCCTATGAATATGAGCTCTCTTAGTGCATTGTGGTTTGCCATTTCCACAAACCCTTCGCTTTTGCATCTAGATCATTTGACTTTTTTTGGTCGGCTTCATGGGCTATGGCTACCATCAAGACCGGACATAATTGGGCAGGCATATGCGGATGACTTGTTATTCATGCCTCGTTATCACCCGAATCAGACCTATTAAATTCTCATCTTTGTTGTGCTTCTTAGTGCTCTGTATGAGAGCAGTGACGGGGTTGACCAAGTGCAGTGCAAAAGCTCTGACAAGTAGGAGGCCATGGCAATGTCAGCTCCTTTGAGACCAAAATCCAAGGCAATGCTAGGGCCAAAGGCGAGGTTTCCACTTAGGCCATTGTTAGCCCTCTATAAAGATCTTAGAGAACTGAGCAACCAAGAGTCTGCAATAGACACTCTGACGCTATCCATGGGGAAGCCTATGAAGATGCCCTAGAAGCTAGCTCCATGCAATAAGTTGCGATCATTTTTAGTGTCGATGAGCGGGTTGTTGCTGGTGATGTTGGCCTCATGCTGCTGCACATTGATGGTGACACATGGATGGTCTCCAGCTGAGGGCTGAATCAGTGCGAGATAGGGCTCTGCATGCATAGATTTCATCATCCCACTGGATGAGCGAGCTAGCTTCTAAGAACCAGTTTAGCATGAGGTTGTTGGACGCAGTAATGGCGCCGTGCAAGCGGCAACAGGGGATGACATTAGCGTTCACAAGCTTAGCTAAGTCTTGAAGGACTTCCCATCTGATGCCAGATAGGCCAAGCGCTTCGAGGCAGACAACCATGGCGGCATGGATGGTGGGCCTCGGGACTGAATATGACGGCCCTGAGGTGGCGCAAAAACTAGACTTGCAAGTCCTCCACTTTGAGCGACCGCTAATTATCAGAGCAAGCCCCCAATGCCAGTGGTGATGCCATAGATAGATAGCTTGGTGCTTCCTGGGAACATGCCAAGATAGCAGCGAGCATCTTGGAGCCCCGTTGTTGTCATAGTTTTGATAATGATGAGTGGAAAACCAACGCAAGGGGTGTCCAACTAGGAGTGACAATGGCAAGTAGTACCCATAATTGACAGCGACTCCCGCACACAACACTGTGTTGTGAGAAGTCTTGTAATCGATTGATCTCAGCTCATCATATCATCATCAGGCCGGCAGCAATAACAATATTATTACTCTGGTCTACCATCCTTCTATTTTTGCAAGGCACTAATCTTACCACAACCTGCACACGTCATTCTAGAGTTGCATCTAATTACCAAACATTACACAAAAGAGGAGCCCCGCAACGCCCAACTGCTTCCTGCCAGGTAATTCTGATCTCATTTCACCCAATTTTTTTGACAGGCTTTTCCATGCATGCAAACACACATTAATTAATCTTTTCAGTTATTTTTCAAAGCCTCTTCTAAAGTTTCCAAAAGTAAATTTGAGTCTTCAACCCTAGGTCCCCCAAATAATTAAATATAGTCTCTAGGGCAAGAGGCTCACCCGCCTGTTTTTCATTTCAGTTTCTAAGGCTTATATCGTTTAATTATGTGTTTTGTTGCACTTGTCGAGGGTAAGCTAAATGTGCAATCCTTCTTCAATCTTCTAAAATTCCACCCAATTACCACGCTATAATCAGCTAATGAATGGGATAGTAATCTTATAATATGCACACATAATCTCTTAGACAATATATATTTCAGATAATTGCACCGGCTTCAGCAGCTTGTGTTAGCACTAATTGCATTGCAATCCGTCAACCCCAACGCTCGCCAAATAGTGATGCAGATTGAATCAAAGCCCTCATTATGCTTTGCTCCCGTGATCAAATGTGCAATTACCATAATTGTATTTTGATGGCATGTGGCTTCATTGCTTCAATGAACTATATTTCACAAATTTCTACACAAAATGAATGCTCCGCATCAGCTTTACTCAATGCACCATCCAATGTCATGGACTTGTACTACTTACGGCAAGATTACTCTATTTCTTTTTGCATGCAAAAGAGAGACTGGATATCGATGCTCTCAAAGTACTTAACCATGTAAGATTCTAAACATCCCTACTCTCTAGAGCCTGCCATGTGGGAAGTGTTGCATAGGCTGGATGAATGTACTCCATCTCTTTTTCTGAGAGCCGGTCCACATTCATTGAGCCATTGTATAGTTGTTGGGGAGGGTTTTCTTGGGTGCTCCCGGCCAGAGCACACGGATCACGGACTTAGTCCAGAGGAGCGTGCGCGCTACTGTTTCCCTTGGCCGCTGGAAAGACTGTAATGACTCCAACTCCGTCGTTATCTATAAGTTTAAAAAAAGGATTTTCATTTGATCCTGTTTTGATAGCCTGCCAAATCTGAGCTGCTTTCCAAATGCGTCCTCCTTGGGAGCACACCAGGGAGCAGCGTACGCACTACTTCTTCATGGTGCTCTTTGCAAGCATCTTGGATCCCCTACATGACCACCACCACATGATCATGTGTCCACTAGGTGGAGGCACATGCAAAAAGGCATAGATTCTCACACAAAGAGGAAGGTGAACGTGTTTTGCAAAGGCACCTTCCCCTCAACCATCTTGCTCAAATAGACCATGGGTGGTGGACATGGGCAAACAACTTTTTCTAACAATACAATCGCCGCCCTCTGCATTAATTACATAGTCCCTATTGAAACTCCTCTAGGTTGACGTGTCTAACACAAACGTAATTGATGTCCATATTAGAAAATGCAACCAATGACCAGCATGCACATTGCTTGTGATTGGAGGCTACATACCGATGAAAGGAGGTGATGGGGATTGGCCCTAGCACCCTTGATCTCAAGGGTGCCAATGCCTCTTTACTGACAGACTTGCCCATCTTTGGCTTCCAGTGCTCGCGAGCCCAATGGATTTTCAAGTAGCAATAGTGAAGAAACACACGAGTATCCTACTCTTAAAAGCAAAAGACAATAAGACCAAAACTAGCTTAGTATTTAGTGACAAATTAAAAAAAGACCACAAATTGCTTAGTATATTTGAACTTACTTTGAGAGATACCCGTCCTGCCACGTTTAGATGTGTGTGTGTGTGTGTGTGTGTGTGTGTGTGTGTGTGTGTGTGTGTGTGTGTGTGTGTGCCTTTCAAGGCATGGAGGAGCTCCATTTGAAGCTCCATTGGAAGCTCCTATGGCGGACCTACATGTGTGCGCACGCGCACATACACACACATGTAAAAATAGCCGTTTGGTGCAAGACTTTACACACACACACACACACACACACACACACACACACACACACACACACACACACACACACCCTTGAGTACCTTCTACTCCTTCTTCTTCTTCTTCTTCACAGCAAAATAGGCTACTTCACTTTCACTCCACTTCACTCCACGTTCATTTCACTTTACATGTATTATATTTATAAAATATATACTTTAAATCACTAAACATATATTATGTATAAAATATATACAATAAACACTTATAATGAGCATATAATCAAGCAAATTGAACACATAATGATTATATATTTCAAGTATAAAACTCCCGGTTTTTGCATTCTTCTGGTTTCATTAACCGGCTGATATAAGTGGCATAGCGGTATAGCAGAATAGAAGTATCAATATTAGTGCTACCAGCACAAGTACTGGCACTAGAAGTCTTTTGACTAGTACCAGTACAGCTAGTATAGCAGTATAGTAATTTCAGTACCAATACTAGCACTAAAAGTCGGAAGACTAGTACTTGTACCAGTACCAGTATACCAAACCTGTATCTATACCAGTATACTGGCTCTCAGCAGAACCCTTGTAGAATTGCCTATTTCCTATCTTCGAGGGTAAAACTCCTGGTTTTAACATTGTTCAGATATTTGTGAAATAACAATATGTCACGAAACCGGTAAACCATTAAACATGTAGACCAAAAAAGTAATAAAGCAGTATCAATACCAGTGCTACCAGTGCTAGTACTAGCACTGACCATTTTAGACTAGTACCAATACTAAGTATGCCAGTTGGTATACCAATTTAGAAGTATCACAATTTCAGTACCAATACTAATAGTACAACTAGTACTAACAGTACTAGTACTAGCACTGACTGATACCATTACCAGTAGCAGTTTACAGACCTGTATCAGTACTAGTATACTGGCTCTTTGCAATACTCATGGAATTACCTATCTCCAATATAAGACTACTAGTTTATACACCTTTTTGGTATTCTCGATATAAACAATGTCTAGAAACTAGTTTGCCAATAAACCAATATAGCATTATAACAATATAGACGTGTAGCAGTATCAATACAAATACTGCCAATACCAGTACTGGCACTGAGAGTCTGAGACTAGTACGAGTACTAGTATACAAGTTGACCAGGATTGTAGGATAGCAGTACTAGTAGTACCAATACTTTCAGTACTACCAGTACCAGTACTGGCACTGAAAATTTGAGACTGGTACCAGTACCAGTGTATCAGACTGTAAAAAGTTTGTTTAAAATGATGTAATTGGCTACCAAAGTCTCTTGAAATTTTGCTTTCAATTATAAGGTTACTTACACAAAAAGGTGTACCTATGTGAAATGGATAATAGCTAGTGTACCAATTTACCAGGATAGCAGGATAGCAGTACCTGTACTACCAGTACCAATACTGGCACTAAAAATCTGAGACTGGTACCAATACAAGTACCAGTACCAGTACTAGTGTATCAGACAGTAAAAAGTTTGTTTAAATTAATGTAGTTGGCTACCAAAGTCTCTTGAAATTTTGCTTTGAATTATAAGGTTACTTACACAAAAAGGTGTACCTATGTGAAATGGATAACAGCTAGTGTACCAATTTACGAGGACAGCAGTACCAGTACTACCATTACCAATACTGGCAGTAAAAATCTAATATTGGTACCAGTACCAATACTAGTATCAGTATATCAGACTGTTAAATTTTTTTTTATAATGGTGTAGTTGCCTACCAAAGTTTCTTGAAATTTGTATTTTAATTATAAGGTTACTTGCACAAAAAGGTTGTACCTTTGTGACATGGATAACAACTAGGATGCCCATGCATCACTTGCATACAGAGCCAATGCTAACAAAATGTTGTGTTGTTTCTATGGGTGCAAATGAGGGCTACTCTCTTTGGTTCAGCTTTTTTGGTGCTTTACTGTTTGGAAGATTGGCAGCTGGTTTGAAGTTTGTGAAGGAGCTTCTTCCTTTTGGATGGGGTCTTGTACCAACCTGACGTTATTCATTTGTACAAAATCAAGTTATCTAAACTTTTTTTTTTGTATAAGAAACCTTGTATTTATCTAGGTCCTTGGTCTTTGAACATGTATATGTTCGTCTGTGGGTAATATAAGTAAATAACTAAAACACACACACACACACACACACACACCCATGAGTACCTTCTCTTCTTCTTCTACTCCTTATTCTTCTTCTTCACAGAAAAACAAGCTCCTTCTCTTTCACTTCACTTCATTCCACTTTCATTTCACTTTACATGTATTATATTTATAAAATAGATACATTAAATCACTAAACATGTATTATATTTAGAAAATATATATTAATAAACACTTAGACGAGTATATAATTAAACAAATTGAAGACATAAAAATTATATATTTCAAATATCTAAACACTTATAGAATAAGTTATATATATTAAACTTCTATCAACATATACACTTGTGCACACACACACACACACACACACACACACACACACACACTAGTTTGAGGCACTATTAGAATGAATTAAATGCAGTCCTTGAATCACCATCTAGAAATTAAAAGGCCCACCAAATTTGATGCCAAATTCCACTAGCAAGCACAAAATTATAGTTTGTACATATTTAAAAATTATAATTTACCAGTTTGAATGCACATACATTCGCAACCTCTTATATTAAATGATGTACTAGCCAGTTTAAATGCACTTCTTCATTATTCTTTGAGCTGTCTGATTTAATGCACAATATCTTATGCAACTATTTTATACACAAAATCCATGGGTCTTTTCGTTTACCTACCAATCTGTTTAAGCAACGATTAAAAGTAAACTCCATCTTTCACCTTCATTAACCTTCACCACCTTGACTTGACCTCTTGCTCTAAGTTGATCTTATATTCACAAACTTTGTCTTTAAGCCCCCGACTTCAACAACCCACCATAGCTTTCTCGCGTCTCCACCCTGTAATCTTTTGCTTCAGATAATATGTCCAACATGAAAGCGACAATAACTTGGAAGGTTGGTGATCAGATAGTCAACCACGACATTCAATTGAGGGGGAACTCTTTGTTGCTTAGAGCTTGTTGCCTCCATCTTTCCATTTTCAATCACTATCTTCCCTTATTAAAAGTGATTGTGGCCTAACAAAAGTCTTATTACAACCACAGTGGGATGTTGAAGTCATCAGCATTTCTTAATAGATGGATCTTTGTCGAGCTTGTTTGAGTTGCTTCATTTAAACACATTTATACTGTAAGTATCTGATAGTGAGAAAGAAAATGATAAAGAAATATCTGAAGAGGTTTTAAGCATTGTTCATCTTGAAAGTAGTGGTGAAAAAATAGGACAGCTCAAAACTCAATCAATCGTCATTTGGATTCAACAAAATCCAGGGGCAAAAAAGTTAAAGGATTTATTAACATTATGTGGAGCTCCTTTGCAAGTTGCTGAACTTCCACAACATTATGATGGAAATTTGTGCTTTGAGTTGCTTGTAACTCAGGATAAAACAAAAAAAATGTCAGGGATGAAACAATGCTTTGATGGTCACTTGTGAACTCGCCCATCTATTACAACCATGGCGATAGCATGCACAATTCGTCTAATCCATTGTTTGGGATGCATGCAATACGATTATTCAACATGTCCTCATTATATTAATGAACAAGAATTTAATGGTATAGATTTTCATGGATATTTGGACATACAGGTCAAAAAGGACTACCTTGCAATGGAAGAGAAGACAACAATAACTTGTCATTATTGTCGGAAGGTTGTTACTTGTGTTGCTACTTGTCTCTGCAAAATCTATTTTGTTTTGCCTCGAGACAGTACAATGTCACGACTGGCAATACATGTTGGTAAACATTGTCATAATGTTAAGGTAGGAACCTCCACGGGTGCTATTTTAAGAGTATGGAAATTGGTAGGTGAAGTACTAAAAATTGAAAACGGTGGTCCAAGAAAAATTCAAATGTTGGTGGCGCAACAACTTGTGCTTAACTCCTTGATTGGTGAGGAAGCTGAAGTTACATGCAATGGACAATTCAATGATTTTTTGGAGGAAATGATATCACTTGTTCAAACCAAACGGCATATATGAGAAACTAAGTTTTTCTCCTTGAATTTGTTACTATTTCACCTATTATTGATTTAACTTTCTTGGGATGCATCACGTAGGTTTTCTTCAATTGTTTGAAAGGA
This sequence comes from Adiantum capillus-veneris, assembly GCF_014529385.1. Taxonomy (NCBI): domain Eukaryota; kingdom Viridiplantae; phylum Streptophyta; class Polypodiopsida; order Polypodiales; family Pteridaceae; genus Adiantum; species Adiantum capillus-veneris. The sequence continues at coordinate 123,562,631 of NC_140932.1, forward strand.
GAGGAAGAGTCAAGGTGTTGTTAATTGGGGATGGATATGATAATATTTTATTTCTTTAAAAAAAGTGCATGTTTTCTTTTTTCCATGGGAGTAGATTTCGTGGACAGGGCGAAGAGGATTACAAGTGCTTCCTATTTAAAATGTCCACTTAGGGACCAGGTTCTGGGATTGATCTAGTAAATTGGATTAAACGAACCGGAATGGGTGACTTAAGAAATGTGAGGGTGCATTTTGATTCTACCCATATATTAGATGGTTGGGCAACAATGTCATACTCAATTTATGATCCAAGTTAATCTTTAAGTATTTAAAATATCTCATTTTTTCCATCATTAAATATAAGATGATATGTGTGAAAATATTTATGTTGAATATCTTGCAGCATATGATCACTGCAGATAATTGTTGTATGTGAAACTAAAGAGGAGGATGCAAAGACTCAAGTTATTTTTTGGGAGAACCTTAATTCAACAATGGAAAAGTACTGACATGGTGCAACTGATTTGCAGGTTTTATGTCTGATGAGGCTGGTGCAAATTGGAATGCTATTCAAATAGTCTTCAATGGAAGGCCAGATAATATTATGGAGGGTCATGAACGGTCATGCCTATTTCATTGGGAGCAGAGTCTACACAAATATGCTAAAAAGTGGATACCTCAAAATCTAACAAATCAACACATTGATAAGTGTGAGGAATGGAGAGCTTGTAACACCATTGAGCTTGCATCTCAAAAGGCGCGCTCAATTAAAAAATGGTGGGGACAACATCTAACTACAGAGAGCATCACTAGAGTGAGAAGATGATTTAAATGGTGGGAGCAACGAATTTCTCACTGGGGAGGAATTGATACAGATGTAAGTACCTTTATGACAATTTATGTATTTTGCAAAATTTATAAATTTTACATACATAAAATTTCTAAATTATAAAAGCATGTTTGTTTGAGTTGCATAGGCTGCTTTGAGTCCATGGGAGCGGGCACAAATTCCCAATGTTAATTTATCAGAAAGTGGCATGCCAAATTGGTTAGCAGGTGAAGGTGGAAAAATTATGCCTGTGTAACAAATGTTATAAATTCATATATTCAATGTGCAAAGCGTTTGGTATATACTACTGGGCGTTATATAGGAACGGGTCCCAAATGGAGACCTTGCTTTCTTGAGTTGAATCTCAACACACTCCAACTCCTGCCAATGTGGCCCATCTACTACATGAGGCTGTTGTAGGGACTCAATGTATGTGCAACCAATTTTGCATGGAGACAAAGATACAGTACAACACAAAAAGAGGGGTAGAACAGGAACAAGTAGCTCCCATCGCCCGAAAGATGTCATGGAATCTAGGCAGTGAAACCATCGCGATCAGTGGCCCAAAAAAATCAGGTTTGATAACCAAGGACCGGGCATTCTAACATTCCATTGCAAATTAGTGACAGTGATGATGATATTGGATTTCAAAAAGAAACAACCACACCTTTGTCATCTGAAAGAAACAGTGTGTTAGAGAGTGATGTGTCATGCACTGAGTGGGCCTTGAGGAAAATGTCCATTCAAAGTCAAAGAAAGTGTTTTGGAATAGTGGGGAGAAAAAATTGTGACAATATCTTGCATAGTCGCTCTATTGGTCTTGTTGCTCCATGTATACAGTCCAAAAGAATGTTCAAGGGTAAAACAATTGAGCAATGGTTATGGTTTTATAATCATGATATTTTGCATACTCAATCAATCAAAAAACAAGTCAAAGATTTACCTCCTGCTCCGAATGTTTGGCCAGTAGCAAGAGGGACAGATATCTCCACACAGGAACTTGCAACACTGCATCATAGTGGACTTAGGTCAGAGAATGCAATCGTAAATGCTCAACCTCCGGCTAGCGATTGCCAAGAAGGTGGTGGCAGCTCACAGAAGAAAAATTGGAGGCATGGAACTTCTAAAGAGGCCATGAAGAAATTGGAAGCATGTAATAGTATGACAGCTTTATTTTTGGATGAAGTGAAAAAGTTTCAAGAGCATGTAGTTTTTTGAGTTCTCACTCAAAACGTTTATGAGATTCATATAAAAGTGAGTCCAGTATGCACGTGTCTGGATTTTTAAAAGCGAGAGAAGACAAAAAAATTCTTTTTGGCATGCAAACATATGTATTATGTGTACATGCAAACATATGTACTATGTGTACACGAAAGTGCTTGGACTTGAACCTAAGGAGCACATGATTATTCATCATCCAATCCTCTCACCAATGGATATTGCCTTTATTCTTGGACAACCAAGGAGGATTTCTCCCCCCATTTAATTATTGTTGGTTTGGTATGCATATTTCACTAAACTAGATAATTTCTCTATAATACTAAAGTGTTATTCTGCAATTATTTTAATTTATTCTACTTGTGATCATCTATCTTAGAAAAAAATTGTTTATGCAGCATAGGATTTCAAATCTCAAACAAAAGATAGAAGCAACTTGCAAGCTATTTGGGAGAAAATTACTGACCTTTTACAGTGACCATTACATTTATGGAATTAATGTCTTTTTTGTAATCTAATTTTGGTCCTATCATGTGGTAGATTAGTGAATCTACTTACATCCGCAAACTTACTTTGATTCAAAAAGCTCAAGCTTGAAAAAAATGGTATTATCTCTATTTGGCATGATTTTTGACTTTATCGCATGCATATGCTGTGGACTTATTTGACTTTGATGGCATGTGATGTGAACATATTTGACTCTAATGGCTTGAGTTATGGAATGGGGATTTCTTTTCTTTGCATTTTCACGTCGTTATGCTGTCGGAATTTTGATAGCTTACCAATGTAGTCAAGGTTTAGGGTTTATTTGGCTAGTCAAAAATTATATAAGCTTTGAATTGGTGTGCATAGTGATATACAACTCTAGAATTTTATTGTCTCTCTAAAGATTTTAGAAGAGAAGTCATTCTCTCTCTAGGGTTTATAATCTCTTCTTCCAATGGTAACGTGCATAGATAATATCTCTCTAGAATTTATACTTTCTCTCTCCCTCAACCACACATATATGAAGTTTTATTATGATTAAAAATTACATTAAATAGATACTTTATGCTTTGACACATGTTTGGCTAAATAAACTCAAAAGTTTGATAAAGTTGTCAAAAAAACTTGAAATGAAAAACTCTCAAATGCTAAATCCTACTTTGTAGCCCTCCAAGAATGAAGTCCATTCGACTTTGGTAGCCTCTGTATTCCTGAAAGTGTTGATTCATGTTGAGAGCATGTAGCATATCTTCAACATCATCTTGCACTCTATATTTGGCTTCCCTTGAACTAGGTTGATCATCTATTTGATGGCCTTCCTTATGTAAGCGAGTGAAGGTGCCTCTCTTGTTTTGGGGAAAATTGGGCAATGCCTCAAAATTAGCCCACCTTCTCCTCCTGATGATTGGACAGTATGTTGGGTCAATTTGAAGGTGGGTTGGGGCAAAGGAGTTTACTATGCTTGCCTGCTTGTTCTCCCCCATAAAGTTTTCTTTCCATTCTGGTTTGGCTTGTTTGATATGTTTTGTGGTCCATTCTGAAAGATCAACTTCTCTATAACTCTCCTCGGCATTTGGTAGAATTGTGGGTAACAGTTCTTTCTTTTTCTCTAGAGGATAGGGAATTTTTCGCTCAAGAACCTCCTAACATAGCTATTATGGAGAGACGTACTTTAGTAAATCTAATTTCAATAAATGGTGCTCGTAGCGGAGGTTCTTGGCCACATCTTCCCTAGTCACTTCCCAGTGCTCCTCTGATGCGAGTACTCTTGATGTAATTTGTGGGGTTCAATTGAAGTACCCACATCTATTGGGCCTTTGAACTGCCTGTCCTCTTGCTCTATCTCTTCTTTTGTTTGCTCAAAATCAGGCCCGATAGATGTACATGTTGCTTCTTGTACATGTTGGTCTGCTCAAAACAACTTGTTGGGATGAGCAAGGGATCTTTTGTAAATGCCTCTAGCTGTCTGTTCTGATCAGCTATCTTGACTTTAAGTGAAATCTGTTGCTTTTGAGCAAGTGCTGTTGATTCTTTGGCACTCTAGTGAGCTTGTTGATATTGCTTCTCTTTTTGGTCTAAGGCAAGTTTACTGATTTGAACTATACTCTCTTGAACTTTCCTGGCCATATCTTCTTTATCATATATCTTTTTATACTTTGACAGCTCTCCGCTAACATGCTCTAATTGTGCATCCCTTCCGTGCACATCTTCTACTAAAAGAGTGTTGGTCTCGACCAACTTCTTGTTTTCACTTCTTGTTTTATCCATCTCTTCTTGTATCTTGACCACCGGTAAGCTGAGTTCGGCATTGTTTTCTTCTTCTCTCTTGTATTTGAGAGTTATTTGCATGATCTCCTTGTTTAGATCTTTAGATAGCTTGGAAATCAATGATGCCTTGGCCATACTATACATTATCTCTTGGATGAGTGGCCCTTGAACAACATCTTGTGTTGTTTCTGTAGCGGTTACAGGGACAAACTCCTTCCTTTTATTTTTCTTGATTGATAAGAGTGATTTCCGGTGGAGCGGTAGTCTCGATCCTATGCTCTGATCTATCTCCATGATGTGAAGCCTCTTTAAGAGAATGTTTGGGCAAATAATTTAGTCAAAGGGTTGCAACAAGAGAGTCACTCCAACTTTAGGGAAGATAAAATTGAATATTATGGTTCATGGATTCTCTTGCCTGCATACTTTCATATGTATAGCAGATGAGCACATGAATGAGGACATAATATTAGGTGTTCCGTTGATGAGAACCTACATAGCAATTCAGGATTGGGATGCCAGAATTCTAGAGCTCACACTCAAAGGAGGACAACTAAAAGTACAATTTGCATATATCAAAGAGGAGGGAAAGAAGCTCTAGGTGATTTCCAATCAAACAAGCATGAATCATCAACAACAATTACAACTATATCTCAAATAAAGACCTTTACTACTCCACTAATGTAGGGAACCAAGCAAGTTTGGATACCCAAAAGTCAATTAGTCAATTGATCTCAGCAAATCTGGGCGCTTAGAAGACTGCTATGCACTGCCAACAAACCTAAGAGAAAAAAATTGTATCCATCTTTTCAACAAGAACCACCGCTACTAAAGAGGAAATGGATATGGCAACCAAAGGACAAAAGTGCAACTCAGAGTAGAAGACCGATTGCCCAAAGCAGTCAGGTCAAACTGTGGGTACCAAAGACCCCACCGAAACTCAAACCACCTCCATTAGGTACAAGTGGATACCTAAAGTCAAACTACCAACCATGATTGGACCCACCGATTCCAATCAAAACATGGCAAATGGTATGTATCACACCATCAGGTACAAGTGGATACCTAAAGTACCAGCCATGATTGGACCCATCGGTTTCAATCAGAACACATCAGACGGTATGTATTGCACCATAAAAGAACGTGCTCAAGTGCTACACAGTTTACTCTTCAAGAGAGTTCAACCACAACATACCTTGCTAGTGAAAACCCTTGAGTACAATACTCAAAACCCAACTCTTGCACAACATAGTGTGTTTAACTGCATTGACATCAATAGCATTATAGGGCCAATCAAGGGCCACGCATAGACACGACTTTGTAACCTACATAGTGCACAACCAGAATACTCAGCTATTTAGGTAGACTGAAGCAAGGAGGGGGGAGACAACCTGAAAATGGACAAAGCATATCCATCTAGAAAAGATACAGGCAAATTTTTGAAGTAATTGTGTGTTAACGTACGATCTTTCTTGAATAAATTAAACTAGATGATTGCCCATGTAACACAATAATTGGGAAATGCAATGAGTTAATCCCTTTATATGTGTATATATTGTACATAACTACCAAAAGCCATAAATAGTGTTGTTTTTACTTATATTGTGTGTTTTGGCCAAAATCTATAAAAAATAGAGTATTCCACAAAATATGGCCAAATGATAAATTTAGGAGTGCTTTAGTATTTTTGCATATAAGATGGATTTTTTTTAGCAGTTAATTTAATTTTCCTTTCAATTTGATAATGAAAGCTAATTAAAGCCAAGAAAATAAAAAAATAATGTTAGGTTTGGATTCCAACTTCAAACGCCAAATCTCAAAGCTCAATGGAACGGCCAATTGTTTTTTCAAGAAATTAGTCCGATCAAAAAACTCGGCGGCCACTTCAACTCACTAGTCATTTGGAGCAAAATGCGACAAAAAGGTCCATGGATATCAATTTTCAAATATTTTGATCCGGATTGTAAGGCCTATTAGACTCACCGAGTAGGCATTGGGGACATGGGGTGTCAAAAAAGTCAAGGTATGTATAGTCCCTTGGGCCAAATTTCCTCTCATTTGCATTCTAGACTTTAGAAAGAGATCTCCGAGCTGTGGATTTTGGTGACATTCCACGTTCTCCTACGCCCTATTTGCCGGCTCTTACTCACTCCAACCATGAGGGGTAAGTTTCTAGCTATGTTTATAAGAATTTTGGATATCGCATTGTCAATCACACGAGCAGGAGGAGGCACATATACACAAAACAATCTGGGAACTTTTGGGATCAAAACCGCTAACACCGGCCACACCAAACCTCCATATTGCACCAAAAGTGAACCAGAGGCTCTTCACTAGTAGGGCAGCACAATGCTAAGGTCAAAGATGCAGAAAGTCCCAAAAAAAAGGACATAGTATCTTTGGCGCCGAGAAGATAGAGGACCCAGATCTGAACCAAATTTCACCTATCTGTTGGGACTACCATGTTAGGGATTTTTGGAGAGTCTCAGGGAACATCAAGATGAACATATCCTTACTGCAAAGTGACATTTTGCACCACAATGCAAAATAATGATCCGTTTAACCTCAACTCAAAGGGGGCACTCTATACCTTACAATGGAATCTTACCAGCCTTCAGTGGGCAGACAACTAGTGACCAAAGACTCCAAGTCAAGATCGGATCAAAAGGGGACTGTCATCCAAATCGAGAACACCAACAAGTGCAAGAAACACAACCAAGGGCTTCACCCTACGTAATAATTAACCTATTAGAAGCTATATTGGGCAAGATTAGGGCCTAAATTGCACTAATTTCTCTTAGATGCTTCGAAGATAATCTGCTAGGATGGAAGCACATTTTGCACACACTTTCACATTGGCATGATTCCCCTACCCCTCACAGAGCCCACATCACACGGGTATACTCATTTCATGCACAAGTACTCTCAAATGCATTTTACTGTGCCAAATAGACTCAAGTACCCCAAAATTGACTTTTAGCCTGTCAATTCAAAACCCAACTTCATGTGACATCAAGGGTCTACCCATGACAACCAATCAGGGTGCAAGAAGCACAAAAGTTGCCCAAATTAGTCATTTTTAGCTTAGGTGCACCTAAGATAGAATTGTTATAGGGAAGGCCTGACTTTCAGTTTGATGACACAAATATGTCTACAAGGATCAAATAAAGCACCCTGACAAGTTTCATCAAGTTTGACAAAGTAAAACCCTATCCGTCACCAAAATCTCTAAAAGCGGTAAAGTGGACACAAATTTGTGCACAATTGTCCAAAAGCTATCCAACTCCGTGCATATCACCAATAAGCTATACAATTCCTAATCATTCTCTCAGGCACAAAATTGCATGCACCTGCACCCATCTGTATCTTAGGCGCGCCTAAGATAAATTTTGCCAAGATTGTGCTTTTGAGTGCCACATTTCTTTTTTTTTGGTTTCTCTACTTGATGGGGACTTTCTAACTTGGTATGAGCAATGAATTGGATGCTACTAGGTGCACTCTCATCTACCTTGAGAGCTCCAAAGAAGAAAACCATGAAGGAAAAATTTGATGAGCTTCCACCATACCAGTTAGAAGAAGATTCCCTCAAGGAAGCAAATCTCACTTAGCTGTCAAAAGAACAACTTGAAAGTCAACATGTCACTATATACCATGGCTCATTCAAAAGTGCACACGAGTCTAAAGTGGAAGTTCAAATGTTACCAAAAGAAGCTCAAGATCTTGTCAAAGAAGAGGCAGTCATGCCACTTTGGGAAAGAATTGGTCTTAAAGACTACCTTGAAATGGAGCCTTGTGAAGTAGACTACAAGAGGGCTTATGAGCTCCTACACAGCATTACAAAAGAAGGAAGGTCAACCATCTCGTATTTGAATGACTCTCCAATAGAGGTGCACTTCACAGAAGAGCAGGTTGTTGAAGACCTAAGGCTGCAAAGAGGAGGAAAACCCATGTGAGACAGAGGGTTGCCCATAGCCGGCATTTTCACCAGTTGTCAACCTCCTTCTTGGATCTAAAGGAAAGAGGTATAGAATGGGCTCTTTGGCTCTATCATCAACACTTTCATGTCACTGCTAAAAGACCTCCCAGATACACAATTCCAAATCATGTCGTGGCATCCACATTCACACAGACCTCAAAGAGAGAAGATGTGACAGAAGTAGACCACGCTCGATATATTCACACCACTCTCACTCATGTGAAAAATCCAAGAACATCACCTTCTTGGGAGTTCTAGAAGTGTTACCAAGGAGTTACTTACCATGATATCAGCCAAACATAGCATTTATCACCTGTCCTAGAGAAAAATCTATGGCTATTGAATAGGAATGAAGAAGAAGAAGTGCAGACAAGAGCTCCAGCAGTGAGGACCAGACTAAGGACCTGACTAGTCAATGTCCCTAGCCAAGAGACAACTACTGCATCAAAAGCCACGGAAAGTGACAAGGAAGAAGAAGAGGCGGTGGGAGAAAGACACTCCACTCGAAAGAAAGAAAAGAGAAAAAGGGAAATCAAAGGTAGAGGACACCAAAACAACAAAACAAAAACGCCTTGCAGTAGCAACATAAGAACCAATCCAAAAAGCAGCAATAGTAGAAAAAGAGAAGGTGGCTTTTTGAGCTGGAAAGAGGACTCAAAGGGGATTTTGAGAAAAAATGGAAACCATCTCCAAGAAGAATCAAAATTTGAACCAAACATCCAATGTTTGATCCTTGGGCTAGCCTAGAACATCTCTATCATAAAGAAGAAAAAATGGAAACCATCTCCAAGAAGAGTCAAAATTTGAACCAAACACCCAATGTTTGATAAAAGGACGATCCTTGGGCTAGCCTAGAACATCTCTATCATAAAGAAGAATGGATTAGACTTGGTTTTTTGAGAGATTATCTATCTCTTGTAGTGTCCATGCACTAATCGAGTCAGCAACAACAAGAACAGGCCCAGGCACAAGAAGAAGTTGATGCACCGCCTAGGGAGGATTCGCCCAAAGAACTAGTCAACCCTACTACAAAAGTTCCACACTTCTCTCCCCCAAGTGCACCACCACATCCAAAGGACACAATACAATCACAACCAGAGGAGGCCACTCCCATTTCTAGCAATATGGAACTTTGAAACAAAACTGCCCAAAGCAACTGTCAATGAGCAAGAGGGTGAACCAACTAGCCCAATAGAGACACCAAATACTCAAGCCAACCAGCCAGATGAGCCAACCAATCAGTCTCAAGATACATAAATGGATCAACCTAAAGCAAGCAACATAAGAAGAATGGAGAATCTAGAGGACATAGATGAATATGTCCAATATGCACACAATGTGGTGGAAAAAATGAAAGAAGAGATCTATGCTTGCCACCAACAACTTCATAGCATATATAGGCAACTGTTGCTCTCAGAGACATGGCAAATGTTCATGTCGAATCATACAAAGAAGCCATGGAATTCAAAGAAAAGGAATTGGTTGAACTAACTACAAAGTCAATAGCAGATTTGGAAGCTCTCTAGACAAGGAATCAATAGCAAGAAGCAACAAGTCACGACAGCCACCTTAGATCTACATTTATCTACTTCAACAATCAACATGCTACAAATTCAGTTAAACATTGCAAATACTCAATTGGCACAATCAAAAGCTAGGTGAAAAGAGAAAAATACATTGTTAAACCAACTCAAGGACAACCCTACATTAGCCACACTACAAGGCATAGAGTAGGCATACAAAGCAGTGGAACAAAAAGTTAAAGACCTTGAGATGGAGATGAAGTTAGAGCAAATGCAGAGAAGAGAGCTCTCTATCGGGTTTATACAATGAGAGGAGAGATACCAATAGTAAAAAGACCAACTAAAAGCAAAATTGAGCAAATATCAACAACCATAGCACATGCTATCACAATAGAGGAAGGACAATTAGATTTCGCAATGCAAGATCAAGTACCCTATAGTTAATGGATTTTGAAGCAACCGACATCGGAGAGGCCACTATTCATAATCTAAATATTTCTCATGACGAACTGGACCCTCCACTCAACCAAAACGTTTAACTATTAAGGAAGAAGCAACATTACAAAAGCAGATGGAAGAGGAGACAATGACCATTTGGAAGGAAGCCATGCAGTGGGAAGAGCAGATACTGCATTCCATGAATGTCAACCTCCTCACACCACCATATATAAATGAGGCATGGCATCAGCAAGCTCTACCCTTTTCTCACATCAAATTTGAAGTACACTAGATCAAAGAGAGGTTACTCAAAGATTTCCAAGTCGACCCAACACTGGCACATCCCAAATGGCGAGAGATTTGGTTGAACCGACAGCCCAGGTATCCGATTTTGTATACAAATACGCCAACTCATATCAAACAAGATCTTGTGCACTTCTCGATGCCAAGAGTCCAAAGTTGGCAGCAACACTTTCTCCTCTAGCCAAAGTGCCCTACTTGGCTCAACTACTCAAGGTTTCCACCCCCCTTCAAATAACCAACCCATAGAGGACTACATGGTGGAAACACTGTCCTCAACCATTCAAATACTTTGCGGAATTCTAAATTTAGCTTGCATCATGCCGGTAAAGATTGAAAAAATGCTCTTAACTTGTTTGCAGACTTTTCATTGTGCAGAGCAAACAAATGCACCATGGATGTCCTTTCTTGAAGGCGCCAAGGGCTTATGCTACGATTTATGAGGCCAGCCCTCCAAAAAAGTGCTTCATGGCTTTTATTCTAGGGTGATGTTCCTACCATCCTACTACGTGTAGACATTTGAAGAAGCATTCTAGACGGGCTTCTTCACTTATCGATCCAAGATCTTTGGCCCCATCATCACCAATTTGTGGGCAAGATTTGTCAGTTACTCCCCAATTGATGAGTAAAGAAATAAAGTAACTATGTAGTTTATGTCAACTGAAGAAGAACTCCGTCTCAAATACCAACAAGGTCTTGAGCAGCACGCACAAAGGACATCAACAAGAAGCCTGACCACCACTGCTTAGCACCCTAAGTAGCTGTGTCACGGATGACACAGGCAAGGAGGGGGGGGAATGTTAGCTTCTCATTTAACAAGAGCCAAAGAAAGAGCATCAAAAGGGATGCCACTGATTTTTTAAGAGCCAATTAAATGTATTAAATCCCTTTGTATCACTAAAAAATCGTGCAAAGTCCTAAGTGATTGTAATATTATTGATTGCCAATGAGTTTATGGGGTTAAGAGCCTCCAATTTTGTAATCATATGGAGTTTCTAAGCTTTGTATTGAGCCCAAATAGCTAGAAATCCATTCTTTGAACCTTGGCTAAGGTATAAAATCCAACCTTTGTAACTAAAAACCTAAGTTTTTGGATAATGAAAGTAAGCGTTTGTTGCAGAAGCTCAACATGAGTCTATTGTTTCTTTGATTCTTTGTGTCTCTCTCGTATAGTGATGCATTGCTATTTCAAGCATACCAACATGTTTGAAGGTGAAAGCTCTTCCATTTAACGTAAGTTTCTCACGATGAAATTGTGATTTTAGTCGTTTGTCTACAAGCTGATTTTGCTCCCTATACACCATACACGCACCAAAATGGAATTTTGACCTTAGGAATAGGTAGAGCACGTCTAGAGGAATCTATCGAGTGCTTTAGAGTCCAAAATTGGCTGACCTAAAATAGGTTTGAGTGTCAAAAAAGACATTTGAGTTCACTGGAGCATTACGGATACTCTACTCATGCTAGGCATAAAGTTTTGTTGCACTCAGAGACTCGTAGATACCCCAAATCATCCAAACAGGCTTGCAGTAAGGAAAGTATCTTTTGATGTTTGAGACTGAGATAGGTAGGAACGGCTTAGACTTGGGTTTTCTGAGAGATTAGCTGAGAGATTATCTATCTCTTGTAGCCTCCATGCACTAGTCATGTTAGGTACGTCCCACAGATTGACAATTTTTATGTATGTGATTCTCACTTTGCTAGCATTGATATGGTGAGGCTTGGCAGTCGGCCGACATTTTGGCACCGTTGCCGAGGATGAGGCAACCTAGACTAGAAAAAAACCCAAAGTATTTACTTAAATTTCAATTACTTCCTCTAGGTTCAGCTACAGTGAGTAACATGTTTTCTGACTTTATCAGGGTTGAGAGGTGCTTGAGAGTAGAGATACTTGGTAAGGACCACGGGAGCTTTAGTTTAGTAGGAAGGATTAGGTGAAGGGTCCTTGAGACGAGCGACTGGTCGGTAAGGGCATCACCTAAGTAGCAAGTAGAGATTTCAGACTAAAGGTTGATTTTTTTACCTTTCGTACTGTTTTGACATGTTCAGTAGGAGTAGGGTAAGTAGAAAACCATCACAATTGCATTTGATTTGAGGTGCACTGAGAAAACAAAAAATTTGTCATTTCTATCGTATGCGCGTTGCAGATAGACAAAGGGTTTTTGAGATTGACATGGTAAAATAGAACTTGCAAGGTGGTAGAACAACTTGATTAGACCTCTCTCCTTGAGTTTGGAAAACATATGGATCACTAAAACACTAGGTCAAGCCCAAAATTGAAAAAAAACATAGACTTCTGAAAAAATTCACATGGAAAACCCAAATCATTGTAAAACTTGAAATTAGGGTGTGGATAAATCCTAAAACTTGTGGGAAAAGTAATATGTGAAGAAAAACTCACTAGAGGGAGTTTTTTAACAAATTTTCAACTCATAGAGTCTAATTAGACCATAAGACAACTCCTGACCAAATTTCATCAAATGTGGCACTTTGTAAGGGTACAAACACCAAGAAAACTAGAAATCCAAGCCATGGGATAAAAGATAGTGATAAAAAAATTGATGAATTGTCCAAACTTTGTGAAACTCATTGTATAAGCTTGAAATCACATCTAGAATCCACTCCAAGTCACAATAGCCAAAAATATGATGAAATACAAAAGTTTTATCTTAGTCGCGCCGAAGATAAATCTTCCACCAGGAAAGAATTTTTGTCATCATGACACCATGATTGACTTTGGCAAACTATGAAGACCCCAATTGTGTGATAAAAGTTGAGATAGACCCTACAGATAGGTGGAGCCATCTTAGGCACGCCTAAGATAAAAGTGAGTAGAATTTCACATTTTTTGCACATAAGGTCTATTGGGCACTAGAAAAAGGAACTTTTGTATATTTTGTGATCCAGGATTGACAAATTGTGGAATCACATATGACTTTAAGTGTTGTCATTCGTGCAAGGAATTGTGACTTTGTGAAGGATAGGAGAGCAAACAGCAAAAGCATTGCATTTGAAACCAAAGACAACCTTCCAGGTTTGAAGTATCAATTCAATCAAGTTGTGTAAATCCATATATGAACCTAAATTCTGGTAGAGTTTTGGGAAACTCGATTGACTTAGGAGAGAATCGGAGCAGAGCATCCATAGAAGAGAGTGCAAACCAAGGGAGACCATTAGAAACTATTGCGGAAGAAGTGCCAAACACTTACTCCGATTCAAGATCAGACATGTCTTCTTTTTCAACACAGTCAAGAATTGGGATCTCTCTCAAGTTCAATCATATCTTGACCTTTTTCAAGACCAACAAGTATAAAGCTCATATTTATTTGGATCCATATGAGGAGTTTGTAGTGAGGATAGATGACCAAACCATTGATTTTGAAGAGGAGGTTACGGCAAACAAAGGTGACGACCTGTATGTAGATGGAAATCGAGTACACTATTGCAAGATACAAGACCCTGATTCAGTGGATAAATGGGGACTAAAGATTGATACTCTAATAACATATAAGGTTGTAAAGGAGGACCTCCAGTGTTAAAATTAGAAGGGTATGAGTTAATAGATGCTAAACATTGAAACGCATTCCCACAGATAACACAAGATTTGGAGTTTATTGTAGGGAAGAAAACAATATCAAAGATTTGGCATGGACTACCCATGCCAGATTAGGACAACTAATACCCTTGAAAATTGTGTATAGTTTTAAAATTAAGGAAAAGGGACTAACAAAACTTCTCGCTCTTCTCTTTAGGGATTGTTACAACAATAATTTTGTCATGATGACTTCGAAGGATATTGAATACAAAAAACCGATTGGGATGTGGATCCAAATCTAGATCTTATGATAGCATGGCCAACCAACAAGGAAGCACAGCAAGGAGTAGCCACCTCAATGGTACCAACAGATAAATAAAGGTAAAAACCACCTATAATAGGGGAGAAATGAGTGACATGAGGACGAGAAGAGGTCCACATGAGTCACACTTACCAAACAACTAGTTTCAGATAGCAGTTGCACCTCAATGGAGTCAATATATGGTTGATTACATGACAACTAGGACATTCCTTGAAAATGTCACAAGAGCCAAACAAAGATCATTGAGACGGAAGCTCAAGACTTCACATTAATAGAAAATTAACTCTACAAAAGAGGGAAGGATAACCAACTCAAAATATGTACAGTGAAAAATGAGTATTTTCTTTCTTAGAGCAAGCACATGGAGGAATTAGCTGAGGCCATTTTGCAAGAGATGAGGCAGCTAAATTTTTTTGAGCTTCTACAATATGGTGGCCTACATTGCACATGAATGTGGATGAATATGTTAAACGATGTGATGCCATTACGGCTGATGATGGGAGAAAGGGCATTTGCTAAGTGGGGTCAAGATTTTGTAGACCAATCTCACCACTTGCTTACAAATCCCATGCCCAATATATCATCATCGCCACATACTATCTCACAAAATGGATTGAAGCAAAAGCCACACAAAAATAAATGCCAGAACCATTACACAATTTCTATATGAAAATATTTTTGTAAGATATGGATTACCCATAGAAATTGTCAGTGATAGAGGCGCACATTTTGAAATTGAAGTTATTGAAAATCTTCTTAACAAATTCTTGGTTATTCATAAGAAATATGCCCCATACCACCCACGGGCTAATGGACAGGTAGAAGATACTAAGAAAACACTTTGCACAATTGTGACAAAATCACAAATAGATTGGGACCAAAAGCTACATTCTGCTTTATGGGCATGTCAAGTGGCCTATAAGACATCCATTGGAATGACACTTTAGAATATGGTGTTTGGTCTTATTGCCATTCTACCCATTGAATTCTTAATCCCAACCTTGAGAGTAGCTAAACAATTAGAGTGGAGTGGTCATGAATTGTCATCAAGATTGGATGATTTGGAAAAGCTAGATGAGCTATGCCTTCAAGCTATAGCATCTATGCTCGTAAAAGACGCCAAAAGATTTCTTTGATAAGCATGTGTGATCAAAAGAACTGAAACAAGGGATTACATCTTGGTGTATACCATGAAACAACATGCTAAAAAAACTCCAAAAGTGAGGGATGGGACCCTTTGTGATAAAATTTTTGTCACTAAGTGGGGCAGTCAAGCTTACAACATTAGCTGGAGAAGAAATGCCTAACTGGATTAGTGGATGCAGGCTTAAGAAGTATCATATACCAATAGCCCAAGAAATACTATAGTGGATTCACAATGGAAAACAACAAAACAAAGTAAAAGCAATGGGTTGTGAAACAATCACAGACAAGAGCTAAAGAATGAATGGCTAAACGAAGGCTTCTACGAGAACAACAACAACATGGGAGACCATTGCGGATCAATGTCGTTTCCATAAACAAATTCAAATAAGATAGAGTGGATCTAGTAATCAAAGTCAAGATCGGCGACAATCAAGTCGAAACTACCACTTTACTTGACACAAGAACCCAAGGAAATGTCATTTCCTGTAGCATTTATAAATAGATTGGTCAATACGTAGAGCTTCAAATGACATCACATGAGATGCAGAGCTATACTGACCACCAGATCAAAGCATTATGATTGGTGACCTTATATGTTCAAATCAATCAATATGTCTATCCATACACATTTTATGCGGAAGAAGACCATCAAAACCAACATAAACTATTGCTAGGACAGCCATGGCAAATGATGTAGTGTTCATATAAATTGAAAGTCCGATCTAGTACAAATTCAGAATAAAATAGAGAGGCAAATGGTTCAACTGACTAAAGTCATAGAAACCGGGTCAGCAATGCAAACAACTAATGACAAGGGCAAAAAATCCTTGCCTACATGAACCATGCAATGGATTCCCAAAGAGTCTACACAAAAGCCAACACATCAAGTCAAGATGGCATCAACCCAATCCACACCAACATCGACACAAAAACCAATGTGACAAATGGCAAACAAAAGAGAGAGATGGATACCAAAGCAGCACTTCAAAACAAAGCAGGTTTGGGTTAGAAAAGATGAGATATATGCAAAAGATTCACTCAAAACCCATAAGCCGGCGTAGACCTCGGTATCATCTCACATACCTATATGGAACACCCCATGGACAATCATAAAAATATGGGTTCCAAAAAAGTTGGTTCAAGCTGAGAAAACACAAGAGTTTATTTGGATTTTGAAGCACAACAAGTTGAATCCCTCTACAGGGCCAAATAAACCAACCAAGCATCACTTGACAAATCAACAACCAACCATGTCAACAAAGCACGAGTTGCACTACTCCAACAAAAGCTACATGGGCCCAAAAATATTGTTCCATCCACTTTTAACCCATAATTTCCAATTTGCCTAGGGGGACTCAGACACGGGAGGGGTGACACATGAAGAAATACATAACAAAACTCAGGTAAATGATTTTATATAGATTACCAGACACTATTTTACAATGGTTTAAACCTTTTTGTGCTTTATTGCAATTTGATTTTCAAGAAATGATACATAATGTTTGCAAAATAAGTAAAAGGGGATCATGTCATGATAGGGCCAAAAGTAACCCCATATTCTTGTATATACTCCATACATAAAAGCTTTTGCGTATTTTGTTTCTAATTAAATGGTCAATCTTGATCAAAAATTGAGAAAAAGCTTCAAAATAGACCAACTAGTGGCTTAAACACTTTGTACATAGTGGAAAGTTTATTTTATTAAATTGAGAATAATTTATCTAATTTTGGGTAATGTCGAACAATTTTTTTGGCTTAATTTTGCGATTTACCACAAATTTTAAGTACCTTTTGTAATTTCTTTCAAAAAATATAATGAAAAATCCAAAAAAATGAAATGGAGAATCTAACGCTAAACAATCAAATGCCATAGCAGAAGAAACTCACAGAAAAAGTTTGGAAGCAAATGGAAGATGTCAAATTTTGACCTAAATACGACAGTGGCCCGAAAGGTAAACCTACAGTATCTGGGACATACAAAGTTCAAACATGGAAATTGAAGATCCACTGAAAATCTAAGCTACATAGAGGGAATGATGGGATCAAAAATAAAAATGGGTTTTTGAAAGAACTAGGCACATATACTAACTTAGGGGGATTTTCTAGTCATTTTCACCTAGCGACTTTGAAGGACAGAGCGAGCGAGTGAGCACGATGAACCTTCGGTGAGCCCATACACACAGATTAGGAATCCCCGTGGTGCATGGAGCTAGCAATTAAGTTCTATGATGCTTATGAAGATGTGCATGCATGCCAAAAACTAACCATTCATCAAAAACACAAAAACAGTGCCAAGGCACCTCACATAGAAAACTGAGCACTGCAGAAGGTAGAAATGTCCACATGATAGGTGAAAAGAATCAAAAGAATCTCCAAAGCATGGGAATACAAAGGTATGACCCAAGTCAGTAGAAAGTGTCAGTGATAGCTACCGCGATAGTTGCCACCTGACACCAAAACAGGAATAGAGCATACCAACAGGAAGTCCACCACCAGAGGATCCCAATGAGGCCATGCTGCTTTAACTTTGTAATTTTCATTCAGATTCACATTGATTTACATATGAAGACCATCTAGCCACTCTTCATCAGTCTTGACCTCATCCTTGGGTTGAATGTGGAGGGTACTAAGTGGTACAGCTTGGAGAACAGGTTGTCTTGCATCTTTTTGTTTTAGAACTCGAATGCAAGCTTCTTCTTGAGCCTCCTCAATAAATTGTTGTCCTTTAAGCTTCCTTTCCTTCGATGCATGCATTCTCCGCAGAAGTTCATTAGTCAAGGGAAGGTTGTATTTGCAGAGTCGACATCTACTAATCCAATTTTCCATGATTTCTCCATCTATTGTGGCTAACTTGACAGCTCCACTTGGTGAAACATTTTCAATGACAGAAGGACCATGTCCTTTTTTCTTGATCTTAGGTATATGTTGTTTCAACGAGTATAATATGACTAAATCCCCTGGTTTAAAAACTTTAGTCAGCAAAGCAAGTCAAAGTATTGCTTTTGTTTCCATTTTTGTGTGTATATGTGGGCAATGGACGTTAAATTTTGTTCATCTAGGCATTCTAAGTCCTTGAGTTGTTCTGACAACTCATGCCCTTTTCATTCTAACTCAATTGCAACTATGAGTGTGGGTAATAAGAATTCCATTTGCAATATTGCATCCATGCCATAGACCAAATTCAAAGCTATTTTAAAGGAAACTCAATATGCCCATAAGACAGAGTGAAGAAGCATTTCCCAATCTGTTCTATTTGAACTAACAATTTTGGTTAGTACAAAGCTCAAAATTTTTCTTGTATGTTCTGTTTGACCATTTTCTTGGGGGTGGTAGGGTGAAAATTTGTTATGGGTTACCATGAACTCATCTGTTAGATATTCTATCACCTCATTGAGGAAATGCAATCCACGATCACTCACAAGCTCAATAGGAAGTATGTATCTAGTAAATACGCATTTGTACAAGAATGCAATCGTGGTTCTAGCATCATTCTTCCGGGGGTCTTGTGCCTCAGCCCACTTGGTTAAGTAATCTGTTGCCACAATAATATATTGTGACTGAATTTTGTAAGTTGGTGGTTGTATTGGACCTACAAAGTCTATACCCCATTTAGCAAATGTGCGTGCTCCCATCATAGGTCGCAGTGGCATGTTATCCATTCTCGTTGGCATCTTTGCTTATTGACATGCATCGCATCGTCAAACATACTCTTTCACTTTAGCAAATAAATTTGGACACCAAATGCCTGCCGTCAATATAGCCTTGGTTGGTCTCGTGAGAGAAGTGACCCCCTGCTAGACTTGCGTGAGCTTGTTCCATAATATGAAGGTTCCTCTTCATTGGTGCATAGTCTAAGCTGTTGATCTTTCCCACATCAATAGAGCTTGTTCCCAATCATTGTGTAGTTGGCTGCCTGAGTTTCTAGCTCTTTTTCTTCTTTTCACTCATGTCTTTTGGGAATATTTTGTTAGTCAAATCCTCAACCAGGTATCTGCTCCACTGTGGTCTGACTAAAATATGGAATAATGTGGCATGGGGTATGGTGGCTTTTTCTTTACATTGAGAGCAATCATTCAGATAGTGATGACATCTCTCTTCATGGTCGGCCAGTAAACACCCAACCAACTTAATCTTTGTAGGGTTTGGTCTCATGCAAAATGTAGATATATGATTGTCGTATGAGCTTGACTCAAGTAGGCATCTTGCTCCTCAGATTTGATGCACAAGAGAAGGATTCCATCCTTATTTTTACGATACAATCTTCCCGCCAACAATTGATATAGAGCCGATTGCTCAATCAACCATGGTGTAATAGGAATTGGTATTTGAGAATCCACTTATGCCATAGTCATTAAAGACACAAGTTCTTTTGACCACCTTGGAATCATTTCCACAGAGAACAGATATGCATTGGGTAAGTCATCGTCTACCCCTTTAGGTGCTTCCCTCATGGCAAGTCTTGACAGGTGATCTGCCCGCTGGTGAGTTGTTCCTTTTTTTACTACAACGATGAAGTCCAATTCAAGTAGGATGATAAACCATCTTACTATCCTACCTGTATTGCATGGATTATTCACCAAGAAGAGTAAGGCTTGATGGTCTACGAAGAAGACAAACTTGTTAGCTAACAAGTAGTGTTGGAATTTCTTGACTGAACACACCATACCAAGACCTTCTCTTTTTGTGGCTGTATAGTTCTTTTCAGCCAAGTTTAATTGTTTGCTAGCATAAGAGATATGAAAATCCATTGTTCCTTCTCCTCGCTAGGCTAAGATGAAACCAATGGCATAACTTGAAGCATCAACATGTACGTGGAACACTTTATTCCAATATGGATCTTTCAGTATTGGTGCTGAGATCAAAGCTTGCTTAAGCTTTTGGAAGGATTCCTCACATTTATCATTCCATTCAAAGAGTGATAAGGCTATATACTATGGGTCAAGAAATTACCACATACATGTAGATAAATCTATGATAGTAACCACAGTGTCCCATAAATGTCTGCACTTCTTTGTGCCTAGCCATTTCCACGATCACCGCCACCCTTTCCATGTTTGTGGCTATACCATTTTTTGACACAATATGTCCAAGAATTTTGCCTTGTCTAACCATCAAAAAACATTTTTCAAAATTTAAGCAAATCCTATATAGACGGCATTTCTCAGAGACACATAGTAAATGTTCAAAATGACTTTCTCGTTCTGTGGAGTGCACACAAAGATCATCCACGTATACTTCCAAGAACTTCTGCAGATACTCCTTAAAGGCATGGCTCATTAACCTCTGGAATGTTGCCGGTGCATTGGTCAATCCAAAAGGCATTAACCAATAAGAAAAAATTCCCCACTCCGTGGCGAAGGCCATTTTATGTTGGTCCTTGGGATTGATAGTCAATTGGTTGTATCCAAAGAAGCCATCCAAAAATCTATAGGCTTCCTTGCCAGCTACTCGTTCTAGCACGTGATTGATGATGGGAAGAAGATAGTTATTGTGTATGGTTGCGGAGTTTACTTTTTTGAGATTTACACACACTCTAAGTTTGATGTAGAGTTTTTGGTCATTGTGCCTCCTTCATCCTTTTGGATGCAATTTTTTTCCCTTGCCCTTGACCTCGTGGGGTTCACCTCTCTTAGACATGTACATTACCACGTAGTTCAAATAATTGGGTTTTTTAATTGTCAAATATTTAAAATTTTAACAGGGTTATATTAACAAAAGAGGCTTTTAAATTGATTTTAGAGAAAAATCCATAAGTTTTTGAAGACAAAGGGATCATTTTATTACCTTAAGCATGTAAGAAAAGGTATTTTTTAAATACCCTTTGAACGCACATTATATGAATAGTTTCTTAAAGATGCACCCCCCAACCCCTTGACTAGCCTTCTTTGTGTGTAGCGTGCTATGGTAGCATGTTGTTCGTGCCAATTTTGCACATAATGGTGCATAGATTTGAAATTTTGTGTCTTCAAAGCTTTTGTTGCGAAATATGTAGAAAATTTTTAAGGCTTGAAAGCATCCATTTTGGAGTTGTGGTTTGAAAGATACCTTATGTTTCCTGTAGGGTATAAGATATGGTAGCTTGTAGGTAGTTTGTGTAGGGTAAGTTGTGAAGGTTTACATGTTTTATGGCATATGTGCACTTTGAGGTCACTCACATCTTCCTATATTTTTCTACTCTCTTGGAAAGTGCTATTCACAATGATTTGTTTGTGCTTTCGACTTGCCTATTGCATTAAGGATGATAGGGGGATTAGCTCTCGTGTGCCACTACGAACACCTTTAAAATCACCTTTACCACTTCATTTAAGGAAGTGTGAGCCTTGGTCACTTTATTTAATAAGTGTGATCTTTGGTCACTTCCAATATCAATTGCTAGTTCAAACACTACGAAAATGTTTTGGTGAAGAAATTTTGCCATGGTGTGCACACAGGCTTTAGGGCTAAGCATGACTTTGGACCATTTGGTCAAGTATTCAATGGATACTATCATGTTTGTATTTTGGGCAAGCAATAGAGGTCCCAAAAACTCAATGCCCCATTTAGTGAAAGCATGTGCGATTATGATAGGGGTTGTCAATCATCACATTGCACCACATAAGTGTTGGAATCCATATGCAACATAGGCCACCAAAATTTGGATTGAAGGATGAGCATAGTTGTCACCTCTGTCGAGACGTGCCCTACCCCCGTCCCTCCATGGGCCCCTTACAAAACCTCAAAATTATATGATTGTATCGTGTGTTTTTGCCTTCGATTGTTCCATGTTAAGCGTTTTGTCTTTTATGTAGTGATGTATATGCAAACCATAACTAAAAACCTTAGAGCGTAGTATAGAGTTTAGTGTGTGCGGAATGGTACCGCTCAATATATGATACATACCCTAACATATTGTTCTACATTGACTCCCAATGTAGTCCATTGTTTAATGGTTGGTTTAGCCGAGCAATGTTGTATACAGATTCTGACAATTCTTCTGACATTTCACTTGACAACCATACAAATTCAGCCTACTGCACACGCATCATTTCAGCAACACACACTTCGAACTGAACATTTTTGCACTTGTATGGTACTCAGAACATGGAATACACAGAGAGAATGAAACAGAAATACAACAACTAATCTGAATTTTGCATTCGACAAACTGCTGCATCTGACATACTACATCTGACAACTAAAAATCCACCATTACACAAAAAATCCGCCCATCCCATCACGCTACATAACTGAATGGCTTTCTTCCTCACATGAAAAATAAAAAACGACCCTTAACTTCCAAGATCCAAAAGTCACTTAAAATAGACTACGGTTCACACCTTTGTCAAAAGTAATCCTCATAAGGTCTAACTCTAACACTTGGCACAACCCGGTGGCTTGAGCCATAGGCTGACCTCGGACCCACAATCCTTGATCCGTAAACTGGATAAAAGAAGAAACTTGCAAAGATAAAACAAAATCAGCATAATAGCCATCTGAATATCCTTCTCTTTGAAATTTTACAAATGCTGTGACTTTTCTTCTGCAATATAATCCATGTTCTCCTTTCACATACTCAATCTTTGACATCAAAATATGCTCTTGAATCTGCCAAGCATCAAGATAAGCTTCCATAAACTTTTTTGGTATTCTTGTATCACCTGCAATGTAACCATAGCAATTATCTACAACAAACATGCTTTGACGACCTAGAATGGATTTGCCTCTTGTTCCTCCATATTCATAGTGAAGAAATTCAATTGTTGAAAATTCCTCCCATTGATAAGCTGATTCTAACTTGTGTTTAAAGGACTGAGATATCACTTCTGCAATATCCTTTGGCTATATATCCTCTTGTTTTTGCTGATCTTCCACCTTCTTCCTTTTTTGATATTTCGCATGTGGCTTATTCTGATAGTCCGCATCATACTTCCTCCTTGAATCCAATTTTATCCTCCACACCTGTTTTGACATAATTGGAGTTGTAAAACCTGCTTCAGATCCTTCAAATATCTGCATTTTGACATCCTCCAAGCTGAATGCTATCATAACAACTTTTGTCAAATAAATTTGAACCCAAATCTGCCAAATAGTCAATTTGATCACCAACTTTCTTCACAATGAAAACATCCTAAAAGTTAAACTGAACATTTTTTATCCACATCAAAGATTTAGATACTTCAGAACCGAAGTTTTCACCCTCAACAACTTTTGTGAATTCCCACATAAGAATTTGACATTCCACTGTTGACTTCTGCTTTGCATCCACATCTCTAATCAGATTTTCTATTTTCCCATCACATTCTTTTCCACGCTCTCTATCATCTATAACCTGTGTATCCAAAGTTTCAACCAACAAACTATATATTCCCCTCCATCATTACATCCTTTCTCTCTGGCTTAATTTGCATCAGGATCTGACTTCCATGATGACAACTCAGCTTTGCATTCATTCTATATCTCTGTTGAATTACTGAAATTGCATCTTCTTTCACATTAAACTGATGCTTGTACACATTTGAATCCATACCTTTCAGATTTGCATACTCCCAAGCACATACATGAATAAACTCATGCAATAACTTCTTTAAATTCGATATAAATCTGTCATCAAGATGAACACTGATTTTGATAACTTTTGGACTCAATTTAGATCCCAAATTCAGCTCTTGCAAAGCATCCTTCTTCACCCTTGAAACTATCTCCATCAGCTTGTCATACAAGCGCTCAACTCTTGTATTTTCTTCTTTTGTTGCAATATCCCCGTCCAAATTGTTGAAATCCTCCTTCACATTTGACCTCTGATTGACTTCTGTCTTTTGAATTAAATTCTAATCTGCATCTGCATTCTCTGACTTTTGAATTAAATTCTGATATGCATCTTCATTCTCTGACTTATCAGATGACTTCTTAGAGTTCTCCTAACAAACTGTAAATTTAGACACAATAAAATGACTTTTTGCTTGAATCTATAAACCATCACAATCAGCATATGGAAACTCCTTTATGGTTTGTTCAATGCACTGGGATCCTGATTTCAAAATCTGCTTATGGGGTTCATGTATCAATTCCACAACATCATCCGGCTACAAATCCTCTTGTGTGAATATGTTTGGTAGAATTTCCACAATCAACAGCGTGAGCATACTCTAGTGGTAGGTTAGGAGTAGCTAAGTACTCTTTGAGGCTCTCTTGGCCAAGCTCCTTCTGCACTTCCTTCTCCTCCATCTTTGTTACTCCCACTTGGTGACTTTCAAACTCCATGCCAATCCAAATGTCATCATCATCACTGGACTCCCCTTCAAACGGATCCTCAAATGTTTCTCTCAACTTCTCACATGCTTTTTGTAATCGCCCAATGCTTTTCCTGCTTGAACATGACTTTCGCTTGTCTCCTTTATGAGTATCCAACCATTCATATGCATTCTCCAAGTCATCCTCAAAATCAGTTAGCCTTTGTAATGCATTCTTCATTTCCCCCAAATCTAATGATTTATGCACTTTACGGATTATTCTATGAAACTTTGTGCATAAATCAACCATACACCATTTCCTACATGCATCTTTCATTGAGCATTCATCAACCGCACATGGACAGTCATCCGCTTCATGCTTCCTACTCATACAAATCTTGCACTTCTTCTTCTTCTTTTTAACCCCCATTACTTTGATTCTTCTCGAAAACCTTGTGATAAAATGTTACCTTCTTGTGGTTGCAAATCCAATTCCATCTCTACAATTCAAATTTCTCCTTGTATTTTGATCCTGCTTTGCAAACTGTTTGCCTTCTTGTAATTGTCATCATAACTACTATTCGGTAATCTTCTTGGCACTCGTCAATCCCACAAGAGAGAGTAAATCCGACCATGAAGACGCTTCATAAGCACCTTGATCGCCAGTGTTTAATGGTTCATTTAGCCGAGCAGTTTTGTACACAGATTCTGACAATTCTTCTGACATTTCACTTTGACAACCATACAGATTCAGCCTACTGCACACGCATCATTTTAGCAATACACGGGCAATACACACACTTTGAATTGAACATTTTTGCACGTCTATTGTACTCAGAACATGGAATACATAGAGAGAATGAAACAAAAATACGACAACTAATCTGAATTCTGCATTCGACAAACTGTTGCATCTGACATACTGCATCTAACAACTAGAAATCCACCATTACACAGAAAATCCGCCCATCCCATCATGCTACATAACTGAATGGATTTCTTCCTCACATGAAAGAGAAAAAATGACCCTTAACTTCCAAGATCCCAAAAGTCACTTAAAATAGACTACGGTTCACACCTTTGTCAAAAGTAATCCTCCTAAGGTCTAACTCTAACAGCCACCAATGCCCTTGAAATTTTGAATGCGATTGTAAGGCATATGATGCATACCCTCATAGAGTATGCTACATTCGCTACCAATGTAGGCAACCAATGCACTCAATATTCTAGTAGTCTCACCATTTGATTAGGTGCTAAGTGCTTACCGCAAGAAAGCACATGAGAATTTTGCAAAAGTGGTATATACCCATAAGGACAAAGCCCATTTCAAATCCAAGTCATTATTCTTAAATTAAAGATGACCTACTATTAACACATAGGAGTGGCTGGCTTGCACAAACTCACAAGCGTGTTCCTCGAAGGAGATGTGGATAGTTGTGGAAGTAAGTAGAGTACCACATTTTTACTCCATTTAGACACCCATCTTATGGCAAAGAGGTATGCATCTAGAAGACCATCATTCACTTTAACAGGGCCATCTTAAGAGGTAAAAATTGGGAGAGGTGGTTTGCGGGTTGATGTTTAACCGTTTTCTTAATCGTAAATTTGAAGTAAAACTCAAGCAATATGATGAAACATAGTACAATCTATTGGGGTGGTAAAGCCCAATGTTCTTTGCCTAAGTGTTGGACGACCAAACACTAACGATAACGAACACTAACCATTCATTATGCATAAAATAATAAGGACTCATGACATTGAAACACTATTTTGTTTGAAGTCCACCACAACCTGTGTCTCTTCTCTCTTCTCTCTTCTCTCTTCTCTCTTCTCTCTTCTCCATTGCTACACACACACACACACACTCGTGCGCGCTCTCACTTGTGCACTTCAACTGGTATCAAAGCTTGAGTTTTGGAGCACACTATCATTGGAGCTCAGTAGGGAAGCAAGCAGGGAAACAACAAAAACTTCAACACATTTTTGCAGATCTGTTTTGGTCTATCAAAATATTTTGTTCATGCTAATTTAGGCCATTCCTAATCGATTTTTTTGTGCTCTTCAACCTTGCAAAAGAAATTTTTCCTTAAAATCCTCACTAATTTTGAGATACGTTGCTCAGACTCCCTGTAAGTCATATAGGACAAGTTGCAAATTTTGCAAATTGGGTTTCTTTTGATTAGATTCAGCATTTCAGGTCAATTTCTACCATTCATAACCATTTTTGTGTGCTCTACAACTTTGCAAAAGGAAATTTTTACAAATTTTGCACTATTTTTGAGTTATCTACTTCAGACGGTAGGGTGGTCTACTTTTTTGCGTTCTTTTGTGTAGAGGTGTCTGTTTTGTAGACTCTTTCTACAATCTCTATCACATGCATATTGGATGTAAGATCTTGAGGGTATGTTAAATCAAACAAATCACCTCAATGGTTACAAAAAAAGGTTTTGATGTAAGATCTTATGCGATGTATGTATTGACAGAAATATGTGAAGCCTATTGTTCAAGGTCATGGTGAGTTTTTATTATGCTAGGTATCCTCAAATGTGGAGATCCTTTTGGTGATACAGATTTTGGAGCGTTCCATCCACATCCCCACACTTTTAGCATAGACATAGGATGTATGTTTATGTGGTTAGTGCAGTATTGGTGTGAATCTGCTGACCACCATTGTTGGAATTGTTGTCATCTTTATGTGCTTTTGACAATGTTCAATGGGTCAAAGACACTCTTCTAGAGCTGGAGACACTGACAATGATAGTCTTTGAGAGTCTATCTTGCTAGTTTTAGCCACTTTGATCAGTGTTTCAGTCATTGTACACATTTTGTTTTTGGGTTCAGACGTCAGTTTTGCGAGGGAGACTCTACCAAAATTTTTAAGGTTTTCTATCATCTTGTTTAGTATAACGAATCTACAACTTTTGTTTCTTGTTAAGTGATGGCTTCATCATCTGAGAACCCTTTGCTCAACATTGAGAAGTTAGATGGCACTGACTTTCCATTCTGGAAGGAAGAAATTTACAATGTTTTAGTATAGAAAAAATAGATCTGGCCGATAAAGATGAAGGGGATAAAGCTTGAGGATATGGATGAATATGATTGGCAGAAGTTTCATTAGAAGAAAGTTGGACTCAGTTTTGGGCCCTGTAAGAAGTTCCACTGTCGGCTTAGAGAGAGAAAATGAAAATGTTAAATTGTGCATTTTATGTGATACTTTTTTGCACCAACAAAAAACCAAAATGACATTCTTTGGTAGGTAGCCGCGTCTTTATCATTCTTATCCTTTGTTTTCTTGCCAGGAATCCAACTAACCGTGTGACTAATGATTTGAAATGCCAACTTACAAGCGTCCCCTCTAGAAACATAAGCCACAGGAACTCTATCAACTCTAAACATGAGAATATGGCCTTCCCTCCCAAAACTTGAGATAATTCATGAGTCTCAAGTGTCTGTCTATTTCTCTATCAACTCTTGGAATGGAGAACGCTTCTTTTTTTGATGAAAATACCAATTTGAACTTGGAATCCTCAACCCCTTCATCTTCAATACTTACCCAAATAAAGAACACACATCATCTTCATGTTGATGTATTGCAAGAGTACGCACCATTGCAGAAACGTAGGAGGGAGTCTTTCTTATCTCAATGGGAGAAAGAACTTAGAAGGACAGAAAATGAACATCATTTGGATTTGTGGATCGATGGGTCTATTTATCCAAAGGATCCTACGACAAATGTGCCACCTCCCTTTGCTAATATCACTAACCTCTTACATTTCACAGGCGATGGCAAGGATGGGCTATTGGGATACACCGAACATTTGGAAATGAGAGGATTGAATGCGGAAAGGCAAAGAAACCTTCTGGCGATGGAGAAGATGCAGTTGAAGAAACTTAATGAAGCATGCTCTCGAAAGATTTCATCAAACAAAGAGATAATCCAAATCCTTGAGAAGAAGATCGCAAGTTTACGAGAGAAAGACACCGTGCTTGGTAGTCGAAAAAGAAAACAGAATTTGTACAACATTGAGAACGTGAAGATTGGTAGTGGTGGCCTGAAAAAATGAATACGAGCTGTAAGGTAACTCGAATTTTGTTTCTGCTTTTGTATCTTCAATGTGCTTCACTAAGAAACAAATACACTTTCCTATACATGATCATAACGCATGGTGCTTTTTTGGCAGGTCTTTGCTGCATCCAAACTCGAACAGTGTAGGCTTTAATGCTGGAGTGCATTATAGCCGTCTAGTTCCAAAAGAAGTACTTAAAGAGATGGTAACTCAGAAAAAAAAATTGTAAGTTGAAAGGGAGGCTCCTTACCTCCATGAACGAGAATCAACTGGAACCAATGGAAGTGCAAGCAATACTTGATGAGAGTGGCATCTCGCAGATGGGATACAGGGCACTCTTCAAAGCATTAGCTAAAAAGTCTCAAAATAAACTACAGAGAGGATCATTGCTGCCAAATCCATCACATGTAAAGCCTGCTCGCTGGCACGTAAATGATGAGGTGTTTGAGAAACTTGGGTCTGAAGGGGATCGGGGAGCACCACAGACGGAGAGTGAGAGAGAGAGAAGGAGACACACATACGATGTGGGTGGGGAGACTCAATGAGTGAGCAGCCCCCTATACACTTATGCTATGTATAAGGTATACAAGTCAGTGGGCGCCCAGACTCTGGGCGGCCGGGCAAGGCACAGACGCCTATACCCCAACAACCTCCCACTTAAAGGCGACTGTGCCTTTAAGCAAGAGAACCTAGTCTAAAGACTACAAAAGGTGAGAGAAAACCGCTCTCAACCGATACCCACTGGCTGGCTGTGATCGTGTGCATCCGGCTGTCCTGCTCCCGTGTAAGTCCATACACCACCAGACGTACCGCACACGTACTGCAAGTATGTATGCAATACCTGCATATCTCCCTCGTGCACTATGCCATCATCAGTCAACAAACGACTGACAACCCCAACTGCAAATGCTCCCACTGCAGCTGCGATATCTGGTCTCAAGATCAACATCTCATACATGAGACCACCGAATGCCGATGCAATGCTAGCGGGCCCTGCTAGCTCTACAGAGCATGCATAAACATATATATCCATGGCAATAGGCATCTCTGGCTGACGAGGCGTGTCAACCACATGCATCTCCTGACTGTCCGCAAAAGACGCATCACCCTGTCGTGCAACCTCAGAGCAAACCAGTTGCTCTAGGTGTCTGCTAGAAGACATATCCTGCACAACTATATCCCCATGCTCACTGTCGAGCATAGAAAGGAATGACTGCATAATCGCTGACATCTCAGTCTCCTCTGCAATCATCCACTGCAAACATGACCACTCAATCTGTTGTGACTCACTAGAGCTCTCATGCTCTAACTCCATATGCATAGACTCTTGCACAACGTCCTCCTGTCGTGACTCACTAGAGCAAGACTGCTCTACCTGTCTATCCTGCATAGAAGTATCTCGCACAACTGACTCTTTGCTTTGCTCAGTCACTAGCAAAGCATGCATGTATGACTCTGTCACCTCTCTGTGTGACTGCTCAAGTCGTGCCCCAACTGTGTGCACAACGAGCTCACTACTCTGCACTCCATGCAAAGCATCCTGCAACCCACAAGCAAAAGAGACTCGCCTGCTCTCTCGCTGTCTACCTGGCTCCATGATCAAAGAGACAACACCGTCTCTCGCGTGATCCACATGCAATGGGTAACCTGTACCACTCCTGGCACCTCTCGCAATCACTAGCGAACCCAAATGCATCACAAAATCTCGCTCTCGTAGCGAAATCTGACATCCACAATCTCTAAGCTGACCAATCGAGATCAAACTCACTGTCAAATCTGGTACATAGCGCACATGTCGTAACAAGTAAGATGCATCACTCGGTAATGACAGTCTCACATCTCCTGCACCTGCTATCGCATGCACCGATCCATCGGTCAAACGTACACTACCAAGCATCCAGCTAGAATAGCTACAAAACCATGCATGATGCGGCGTGACATGAAACATAGCATCTGCATCTAGCAACCACTACGAAGGGAGTGCACTATCCACATGTATAGCATCTCGTGCATAGCTCGAGGTAAAAGTGACATCCCCGTCACTAGTATACTCCGACACTACATGTACCTCAACTGTCAAAGCAATTGAGTCCATGGCATCACTACATACATCTCTGAGACTGCCATGTCTCCTACGATGTCGCATACGACGAAAACAACGTCGTCTAACGTGTCCAGAATGACCACAATACCAACATGTCACCTGTCGGCGTGCTCGTGAATGTACATGTCTCACACGAGTCCGTGATGACTCAGATCTATCATACATATCATCTAATCTACGCCAAAGTGCTCTCGAAGTAGTCTCATACATAACAAGAGCATATACAGATTCCGCAAGGTGCAAAGAGAGCGTAGATAGTGTCATCTCCTCTAGCTCCTGCCACTGATCGTCAGACATGTTTGAAGGTCTACCTGCATCACCACTCAATGGTCGATGCAACCCTCACTGTGTCAATGCATCAAGCATACACTCTGAGGTCACAATCTGATCGATCACCTGTCTCTGCCATGAGCACAATGTAGCAAACTAGAAAGCAAAACCACCTCACCAACAACACCTGGAAACTATCTACAAATATGGCCAGAAACACAATGTAAAACCTGTGAGACACACTCCAAAATAGAGCTCCCGCAATGTCAACCAAATCAGCCCTAAACTGGCTCGAATCGCATCAACAAAAGTCTGCAAATATGGCTGTAAAATCTGATGCAAAGTTGCACCAATAACCGTGCAAAGCCTTGCACAAAATCACAAGTCAATATGACTCAATCGCGCATAAATATCTGACAAAATTTTGGCAGAGTCTCCTTTGTAACTGGAGCAAAATCTCAACGGTAAACCTCAAAGAGACAATAATATATGCCACAATGGCCAATCCGGGAATAAACTCGACCGGAATCACCTCACATAGTCATACATATGAGCATACCCGCTCTTGCCGGAGTACCACTCAACGGCACCTCAAATGAAATACATGTGAGTGATGATTGCTGCCAAAATACCTTTCAATCGATGACCAAATGTCTGCCAGATAACTATAGCAACATTTCGCAAAACCTTGCAAGATCTATCGCTATGCACAATGCGAAATACGGCACACAAGGGCATA
Organism: Adiantum capillus-veneris; assembly: GCF_014529385.1. NCBI lineage: Eukaryota > Viridiplantae > Streptophyta > Polypodiopsida > Polypodiales > Pteridaceae > Adiantum > Adiantum capillus-veneris. The sequence goes on from NC_140932.1 coordinate 123,594,536, forward strand.
CACAAGTGACTCCAAACTCCAACCAAATGATGACTGAAAATCACCTGTCAAAGTGGGAGTAAACTCAACCACTAAACTGTCAAAGAGCAACCTACGGATACGTAGAAGCTATGGTGAGAACCTGGATAAAATCCAACAGAGTTTCTTCTATAAATTGAGCCAAATCTCAAATAATCTCAGCCATAAACAAATACACAAATCCATATATGGCATACATAAACCGCCAAGACCATGGCAACATAGCTCTCTCTCGCATGAGTGGCTCTTTGGACAAATGCATATCCAAAAACCTGTGTACACCTATGAATTTGCTGGTTTCTGCAGAAAATACTCCGTGTGTGTGAGATATACCAAAAACAGTGTTTTTGGGACCCGAAAGTGCACAAATAAACCTGCTGCTGTACCTGCTGTAATTCAAAGCATAATTTCAGCAAATAGACATCACCATCGCGTCTGGAGCGTGCCAAAACCCTGACCTAGACTCCTGGATCATGTAGATCTGACTCTGTATGACGGAGCTACGTAAAAAACTGTGTTTTAGAGCCCGAAAATGGCAAAAACGAGTTGCACACAGTCTTGAACCTGCTCCTGCTCCACTCTGCGTGATGCAATGTCCTCTCAATGCAAGCTCCAACGCAAGAGCTCTGCCACAACAACATCCAAGCACTCGAATGTCAAGCTCTCCTCCGCCGAGCACTTCTCTAACGAGCTCCACTGAGCTCAAAAGCTCCTCTCACCAAGGAAGCCGCAACCGCCTCCTCGACCAAGCTTGACCACACCAAGCTCCTAAGCTCCAAATACAATGCTCCTCAAGCTAAAATCACTCTCCGTGAAACTCCGCGATCGAACTCCGCCGTCGAGAGCGAGCGAGCTATCGCCTCGAAGCTCTCAAAGCCATCGTGCTCTCCGCGGTAACCATAGCTCTGATACCAATTGAAGGGGATCGGGGAGCACCACAGACGGAGAGTGAGAGAGAGAGAAGGAGACACACATACGATGTGGGTGGGGAGACTCAATGAGTGAGCAGCCCCCTATACACTTATGCTATGTATAAGGTATACAAGTCAGTGGGCGCCCAGACTCTGGGCGGCCGGGCAAGGCACAGACGCCTATACCCCAACAGGGTCACCATTCCATATTGAAGCAACGTTCTTAGGCAAGGGTGGCAAAGAGGTACAGTTTAATGAGCACAACAACCTCTTCATTGATCTTGAAGCATTGCAAAGGTATGCAGTTCACTTCTTTGACATTAGTTCGAGAGAAGTGTGATGGTGGGTTCTCAAGTTAGTTTTGAAGCTCGATGAGTGTGAGGTCCTGAAGAACAAGAAGCTGGAGAGAGTCACCATTACTCTCATGAACAAATCTCTAGATCCATCAATAACAAAAGAGGATCCACAATACTTCAACATGCAATCCGAAAACAACATTCTAACTCTAGGATCATTTCAGGTATACTTAGTTCACTCTATAATAATTAACATATTGATTATTTGGTTGTTGATATTCTTTCTATCAAAACCCAAATTTTTTCTATCATCAATGAACAAAGAAACGGAGTCGTACTTACAGTGGAAGGATTTGGTGACTATACAGTGGAATGGCACATGGCAGGTGACTTAAAGACTCTTAAGTATATGTACAACATAACACACGGAGCAGCTGTGACAAATCCATGCTTATATTGCATGGTTGATGCACAATCTCTTGAGAGTGTGCAATGGAATAGAGCTCCCAACAGACATCTTTAAGATAAAACTTTTAGGCCAGTGCTTGATATTCCTTTGAGTAGAGTTCACGTCTGTACACTTCATGTACTCTGTCGAATAATTGAAAATTTGGTTCATTTGTACATATGTTTTACATGGACATTAAAGCAAGAGAGTGAGTTGAAAAGAGTGATCATAGCATTAGAGGGAGTGCTCTTAGACATTGGTTTGCATGGAAGCAATGTCAAAATCAAAGAGGACCCTAAGATGTCTCAAAGTCATTACAAGGTACCTAGGAAAGCATCGATAGGCGGAATGAAGGCCAGACGGTTTCTTGGGTTTAGCCTCAAAGATTCAGATAGATAAGAGAGGAGAAACCTGTTCAACAAATGGAAACAAATACATAAAGTGGTTAAAGACAATGTTGTGATGGGGCAATCCAAAATCACAAGGTGAGTGTGAAATCACTAGATAAAATTTTCCACTACATTGAGGAGCATTCTTGGGACCAAAGTAAGCTCACATCATTTCAAGCAGCCTTGTCGGATTGGAAGAAGGCTTACCTTACAGGGTGGGGTGGGCAACATATCACAATGGTGGGTTAGCATGCTACGTATACAAACAAAACTTAAAATTGTACTCTACTCACCATTTTGTTTTATTTCAATGCAGTACATACTGTTCAACCATTGTCCATATTTTGCCAAGACATATGGCTCACTATCAATATGGTCCACACAAGCATGGAAAAAACCCACTACATGGCAAGAATAGGCTACTTTAATCACACTAGACATGGGGGAGAAAGGATAAGGCCAATAGCCTATTAGAGTTACACCAATGGACTTATAGACGACTTATTCATAGAGCAAGGCATAAGGAGCTTCTTAAGAGTTCCAAATTACACGGTGTTTACAACACATCCACAAAGAGAAGAAACAAATGGCTTGGGGAAATTCAAATGCGGGGGAGCGCCATGCGAGACGGCGAAAGTCACGAGTCGAGAGCGGGAAAAGATGGACATGAGCCCGTCATTTTTATCCTCTTCGATGCACCTCCTTCTTCCTCACTCTATACCTCTTTGATGTGCAAGCTCCATAGACGAGCTCATTCCTCTATTGATGGTAATATCCCCACGGGCATCAGGCATCTTCTTTCCCTCATAAACAACCGCTTGTTGTATGGATCTAAGCTCTCCGGGTCTTCAACCCCTACAACCAGAGCCTGAGCTGTGTAGGACATGAAATAGGGGGTTCTGAGTGCTTGGCACCCATACCCAATGCCAAAGACGCGTAGAGCAAACTATTTCTCAATTAGAATTATTCTTTCTAAGTTTAGTGGGAGGGGGTGCCCACCACACAATCTTGTAATAACTTTCATTGCAAACAATGGGAACTTTGCATTGTCCTCGGAGTATTCCTTGTGGTATATTATGATCTACAAAACAATATAAAAACATTTATGAGCCGTAAGTGAGACGAATACAATTGCCAAGTACTTGAATTGTTTCTACAAACCTTTTTGTGGTTGAAACACCCAATGTAGTGAGACAACGCCGCACCTTTGTATGTACTCCAGTGACAAGCCCTTGCCGTGAGCCTCCCGCTCTTCTAAGGAAACTATCGTCATACACTAGCACCTGTCAACAAAAAGATTAATCATGATATTTCATCACTGGGCCATCTCCAATACCATCTGAATGCCTTTAAAAATTACCATCTGATTCTCATCTATTTCCAGCATCGACCTTTTCCACAAATGAATAGACTAACTATTCAGTACCTGAGCTCTGGGTGCCACGAGCCTACCCATGTTTTCCAAGCCGAGTTGTTTTGTTGTCGATTGGAACTACTCATCTCCTCTCCGGACTTCCCTTCATTGAATGTATCTTTGATTCGTTGCCACCCTGAAGTGAACTGTGAGTCGTGGACAACTGTGTCAGCAAGAAAATGTTGATCCACTCCATCATCATCCACAAATCCCATCTCTGCCTCACAAAAATTTGCAATTGCAACTAGGCAGTAGTCCTCCCGTATATTTGGTTCATGCATGATATCTGTGAGCAGAACGTAGTGGGTGTCACCCGCCATAGCAAGGCTGGGAGCACAATTCGGAGACAAAGTCACTTCCTTATTTGAGCTTTCTTGTTTGCATCCTAATGCTACACTCACAAGAGTTAAGCCCGCATCAAATGTTTCCTTTAATACCTCTACTTGCTTTTCTTCTGGGTCAAACTACACCTCCATATCCTCTACCTCTTCCTCCAGCGCCAATGGACAAATACCAAAATTTGATGACTGAGAAGTCTCTGACTCACCATCTGTCTGCAAGTACAAGTAATAGACAAACCTGCGGTTGAATTCCACTAAAAAAATTACACTTGTCTTGTACAAGCAGTGCATTGGAGGGACACTTTTCTAGACAGCGATTCAGTCTCCTTGCCGCACTCTTGTCAGGGTCAAGGCCGATTGGGTGCACATATCTCATGCCATCAATTGTCATGGAATTGTCAGAAATGATTGCCTTATACTGTTGCAAATGGGTTTGTAGGTACAACAAGCAATCTATGATCCTCTGTATAGAAAAATTTGCATTAAACATTCATGATAGTTTTGGTGCACGTGATGAGCACGGGCATTGTATAAGAATGTGAATAGTTTTTCTTCACATGTATCCTCACCGTGACATCGTCTATCTCCAGGACTATGATCCCCATGTCTAAAAGAAAAATCAAGCCAAAACTACTATTCAAAATTGGTCTATACTTGGTTTCATAACCAAGCAAATATTGGGCCTGGAGTATCCCTCAAGGTCTCTATTCGCTTGGTTCTGTCCCGTTCGCTAATGTCATAATAGGTGACGTAACTAGAGTCAAAACTAGGCAAATAGTGGCCCCAAGAATCTCCAAAGGGCCCTATTCGCTTGGTTCTGACCCAAGTTGAATTTACGTTGTACCCACGTCCATTCGGAACAGGTGGATTGGAAACAGAGCATTTAATGTTATCAGTAAAAGATATGTAGGCCTACTCGCTCACTATGCCCAAACATTGCATTGAAAACCAACTCAAGCACGGTCACATAAGGAGTCATTATTCCAACCATGCCTTGAACCTCACAATGTTGCATGGAGAATCTCAACTTGAGGTTGTGAGACTTCTAATCTTACCCTAACGATCACTCTTGGCCCTTGGAGTGTTGTTCTCCTTGTGCCCTAACCCCGTAATGTAGTGGCTTTGGTGCACACACAGTTAACAACACATAGGCAGAGAAGAGCGACCCGAGAGAGAGAGAGAGAGAGAGAGAGAGAGAGAACCTGTCTCTACAATATCCAATGGCGCCCAGGTGGATGGTGATGTCGCAAGTCACTGAGAGCAAGAACCAAATGGTCGCCAGGGGGAAGAGGACAAAAAGGTGAAGGCAAAGGCGATGGCGACGTGGCAGCAAAGGACTCAAACTAGTGGAGGTCGCTCAACACAGGATCGCGAGAGGTGGCCAAGGGGAAGAGTGCAGAAAAGGCAAAGGCAAGGGTAGTTTGTTTGTTCTACTTGGATATGGAGATGGCGAATGCAACGGCAATCGACGTCTGACTCTAAACGGAAATCACTCAAAAAAGGCATGTGGGTTGTGCTCTCAAGGACAACCAGTTTGGGAGTAATGAATGGGCTCAGATTCCCATGCAGTATGATCTACCAACTGCAATCTCGGGTGTAATCATGCGCATAAGTGAAGTTGTCACCCTTGCGAAGGTGAGCATACTAAGTTTAGAGGTAGTACCCCTGCCAAATATTTTAACTATACCCTCGTCCCAGATGAGCACTCATGCAATGAGAAAATAGTAAAAGCTTGAGTGCGCTTTTGCCTCTTTTCGCATCCTCTGCTGCCCATTGTTTTAACTCTGCCCCCGTCGACTCTATGCAGTGAGAAAACCATCTCATTTGTGCTACCAACCCTTTTTACGCATCCTCCTCTTACTCTCTAGTGCTCCCATTGCAGCGCTTCAGTAACGCAGATCTCTACACACAGTGAAGAGGTATGATACTACACTTTCGTGCACTTGTATTTTGTGAGGTCAGCACCAAGCGAATAAGGGGAAAGCAAACTTTGTTCGTTGCACATGTTCGCCTTGTACTGACCATCGTCGCTCGGAGCACCTTCTGTGTAAGGGATATTTGATCACAGAATATGGCTCAAATATTTTTTAATGATGTTTGTACAAAATCTGGTGAAAGCGCCAGACCTAGGAGAGTGTTTGCGAGTAAACCAAAAACACCACGACACCAATTTCAAAACACACTACAGAGGAATGCTATTATACTTTTCTGAGGTCAGTACTAAGCGAGTAGAGGTAATACAACCGTATTTGGTGCACTTCTTTGCTTTGTGCTGACCTTAGACTGTTTTTTATTATGCTATTTGTAGAGATTCCTTGTGCAAAGGCCACGCCTAGAAGAGCAACAGGTGACTCTTTGCATGCTCAAGCAAGAAACGCCGATATGAGGCGCACAGAGGGATCATGCAATAGCTGCAAAGGATCGAACAAAACATGCAACCGGCCATTCCATGTCTTCCTTTCCAGTGAGTAGTGCGAGAGATTTGCGAGCATTGGAGAGTGAGCATGCGATGGGACAACAGTGCACTTCTCTGCCTGCAAGAAATTGTAGAAGACTACCTCGTTGAATTCTTCACCGATGGATATATTCTTGCTGCCCATGCACACTACGTTACTATCATGCCATGGGATTTTGACACTCTTCGGAGGCTACGTTTTTGCTATGATGGGCTGCTTCAGCCAGTACCTATCCAGGATAGTAGAACCATGGATATTCTTAGCATCCCCCCTCTCCATCCTTGTGCACGACAGACAAAACCTTCTAGGGCTGAATTAAATAGCAAAAGGACACGATCACGGGTCAAGAGAAACGACACTGATGGGCAGGCTGAGCCAGCCGCAGAGGGGCATGAGTAGGCCACTGTGGACCCTGAGGTAGTCACCAAAGAAACAGAGACAGTTATGGAGGAGCCAGCTAGAAAGCAAAATGAGCAAGTCATGGAGGATTTGGAACCAGTTATGGAGGAGCCTGTGCCAGTAAGAGAGGATCCTATGCCAGTAAGAGAGGATCCTATGCCAGTAAGGGAGGAGCCTATGCCAGTAAGGGAGGAAAATGTTCCTTCCAAGGAGGAAAATGAGCCAGCCTCGGATAAAGCTCAAGAAAGGCAAGGGAAAGCCTAGGCTTCACGAGGGCCATCCAACGAGGAGCCTTTACCAGAGGACTGGATTATTTTAGAGCAAATCAACAAAGAAAAGGAAGAGGAGTTGCAAGTTTTGATCAGCTCACTGCCTTTACGTGCACAGATATTGCTTCCTAGAAGGTCAGAGGAGACCTGCATTTTCAATCTCGATCAACAAGACTTCCTGTGCATGTGTAGTTTCTCCAACTCCAACCCAATGGATGCGGTCGTCAACATTGTTATGTGGTACTTCTTAATCTCTTTATAATTCACGCTTGGTTTGTTAAATGGCTCACTTTGCTAAGACATGGGTCAAATACCAAGTGAGTCAGTGGCTTATGGAATTGGATAGTTAGACCACTCACTCGGTATTGACCCGTGTCTTTGCGGCAGTTGTCAACATTGCTATGTGTTACATCTCAAGCTTTTCTTTATAAGTCATGCTTGGTTCATTAGATGTCTCACTACCGCTAAGACATGGGTCAATACCAAGCAAGTTAGTGGTTTATGGAATTCAATAGATACAAAACTCTCTCGGTATTGACCCATGTCTTAGCGACACTCGTCAACATTGCTATGTGTCATGTCTCGAGCTTTTCTTTATAAGTCATGCTTGGTTCATTAAATGGCTCACTACCGTTAAGACATCGGTCAATACCAAGCAAGTCACTGGCTTATGGAATTTGATAGGTGCCCCAATCGCTCGGTACTGACCCTAAAGTCTAATCTCTACCATTGATTCATGTTAGGCACGCTATCTCACTTCTGCCCGCTGATGTTCAGAACAAAATATACGTAATAGATCCGTGATCTCGCCTATGCTACAGAACAACGGAGTTTCCTTTTTTGACTCTATTGGACTGGTTTAGCAGAGTCAATTTTGATCTAGCGCGTTTTCTGGTCACTGCATTCAATCAATCGTGAGTTTCTTCTTGCCTTGTAAAAACCATGTTGGATTTAGAATATTTCTCCTCATCCTTGATGGTTTTGGTGTAGTGATCATTGGAGTCCGTTGTTATTTGACCTTGAAGATAAGATTGTCTACTATGCAAACTCCGAGCAAAGCAGGTTGTTTCACGGGCGTGTAAAAACGTAAGGCACATCTGGATACATTTGCAAGTAGTATCTCTTTGTAATGTGTTACTGACTCAAGTGCTTACGTATGTAGTGCCGCGAAAATATTTGTCTCCTGTGTAGAGCATGTTTTGTTAGAACATGATCTAGGGACTACCATCCGACACGAAGGGGTCACCGTGCCCATGCAAGTTGATGACTATAGATGTGGCTGGCAAATGTGTTTGAATGCCTTGTTGCTCCTTAGTTAAATTTTGGATGTGCCAAACGTAAGTAATTGTGTTGTTTCATTGTTTGTTTGCTGCAATGTTTGCAATAAAAGAAACAACATCTTTACTTACTTTCTTACTATCACGCTTCTACAGGAACTTCAATTACATAACTACACCCCCAATGATGTGTGACATTTTTCTGTAATGGCCATCCAGATTATTATAATCTCGATAAATAGACGTACAAGAGAGGAAAGCACGAGAGCTGAGGAGTTCGAACAGGCTCACATTGACGACATGACGCAGTGCTACATGCAGACTCAAGAGGAGGTTTGAAATATGTAAGAAGCAATCAATCAATATTATGTGGATCCACATAAGTAGAGGAATGGGCTACACGTCAGCGGCAAGAGCAAGAACAGAGGGAAGCTTCACAGGTGCAAGATGCATGGGAAGCCATGGAAGAGGCCAATGATTTTGAACGACGTGAAAGGATGCCCGAGACCAGCGTCCCCCGAGGGAGAAGAAGTAGCAACCGGGGAAGAGGGCAGGGGAGCAGTGGCAACAACTGGGGGAGAGGGCAGGGGACCAGTTGGACCAACCGAGGGAGAGGACAGGGGAGCAGTAGCAGGGGAAGGGAGCAATAACTACCTCTCTTTGTATACATCTTGATAGAAAAGTGTCCATGTTTTAAACATTGTTTGAGAGGCACAAAATGTCTCTGTATTAGTCATTTTGAAGAGTGCATCATGGTTTGCATGGCATCAAAGCTCATTGCGTGCACAATGTATGTGACCTAGCTTTCGGTGGAAGCAAATAAGTGAAGTGTGGTTGAGAGGGGCTCCTTGAACAGTGTTGTTTTCTCCTTGTGTCTTAGAATCTAAAAAAAATAAAGAGTTAGATTCTATGTCTCAATGTATTGTAGACAATCAAAATTCATCAATTTAGTAAGCACCTTTCTATTGTTGAGATTGAATGCATACAATTTCGGCAAAAGTGGAAGTTCTTCACATGTAAGATCTACCCTGAGATATGCAAGAGTTGTGCTTGACATTGTCTCCATCACAATAAGTAGGTTGTCTCAAAAGTAGAGCTCCATTGATAAAGGTTTGTTCTCAGGGCTAGACTCTGTATCTTGGTCGAGTGGAATAAGCTGCCCACTCAAAAGGTGATATCTAAAATAGTAAAACGACACTATGAAATTTTGAGAGCTTATAGTAAACTTGCAAATTATGGACTTCTTTTGCAAAATACAGCTTTTGCCCTGTGATTGTTTCCTATCCCAATTATCATCTAAAAAGTCCAAACAACTCTCAGACTTGCAAATGAATATTGTTACGGTAGTTCTTATTTGCTCATCAAAGAAGAAAACTACAAACACTTCAAGAGGCATAAATAGTGCGAGCCAAACTATTTGTGTGGCAATTGAATACTTGAGGGACTTTTGTATATGCTGAAACAACCTATCCCTAAAGCTTTCACTAGTTTGCGAAGCTGGAAAAGACCAATCCTTGTTGTCAAAGGATGGAAGTGGAAAAGGAGGTACACGACCCCAACCAAAGGAAGTTCTCGATTCCAAATATGACATATCATAAAAGAATATTTCATTATTTGCAAGTTCCTTGTGTTGTCTTCCTCGGTACATTTACTCACCAATAAATGCATGAAAAGCATCAAAAATCCCAACTATGCTCTCAACTGGTTTCCAGTCCGTCCTATTTGATGGATAAATATCTGAAACGTACCAAAGATGATATCCACCACTTAACCTTCGAATATAATGATGCACTAAGTGAGATGCTCAAAATAACTTACAGTTGGGTCGATGCTATGGGAAACTTGAAGGAGAAGTTTGCATCCTTAAGTCTACATGTTGGAAAGCATGTTGTATGAGGACCTCTTCTACCCCCTTGCTTTGTGCACACACTTTAAACTCTTTAATTTGTCCCTTGAAAGCCTCCATGAAATCATTGCATTGCCTCCTCTTCCTCCTCCTAGTTTGCAGTAGTACCCAACTTTCGATAGTTATTCGAGATGGTATCCATGCTTGATCATATGTAGTATAACTGTTAAAAATGCTAACAGAGTCAATGGTAGTGCTAGGCCTTCGAGAAGTAGTCATGGTGTGCACTAGAATACACATAAAAGTTAGTGCAAATATGAAAAAGGGAAGAAAGTTTTGAGAGGGAAGTAGAGCTACTCAAAGTAATATTTGGGCGGGAACATAGATACTAGAGTATTCGATGAAAGTTCTGAAATTTGCCGGTACAGAGTTAATACGACTTATGGCATTTATGCCTTGAAAACGTAAAATTGTGCAATTTGATGAGAACAAAAATAATATTTTCTCCCTTTTTTCTGAAAGAGCTTGGCTCCAAAATGTCGATTCTCAACGTAATGTAGGCCTCTTCCTCATTGGTCGAGCAGCACTCTCTCTCTAGAACTGAAAGGCCCAAAAGTGAGTCGAGCTTTCTCCTAATGAATGAACTTGGCAAGTCCACCATCATGCTGACTTAATGTGTAATTCAATGTAAGCATGGAAAAGACTAGCTATGAGCTGTGGAAAAAGTTACGTGACCTATATGAGAAACAAAATGCATCATCACAGGTTTATTGACTGGAAAAATTATTTGATTTGAAGATGGATGAGGGCACACCCATGTGCAACCATCTCAATGAGTTCAACACAATTTTCAGTCAACTTTCTACACAGGGAGTCAATTTTGACAATTTCGTCAAAGAAATGTTTTTGTTGGTTACGTTGCCATAAAGTAGGGATACTTTTCACACACCATTAGTAACTCAACACCTCCTGATGGTTTAACATGCGATGATGTTGAGGAAAATTTTCTTACTAAAGAGGTTAGCAGAAAGAATCTTGAAGCTTCTCATAGCACTAGCAATGCTCTTGTTGTTCGCAGTCGATCACACAAAAAGGGCAAGCAAAATCAAAGAGGAAAATCTCATAGAAAATCACGTGGATGAAAAGAAATTGAGTGCTATCATTGTCTTTTGAAGCAAGGAGCCCAACCACGCCAATTTGGACAAGCCTACACAACCTTTCTTGTTACTCGTTTATTTTTATCCTAAGCCGACGTGGTAAATCCTGAACTCAAAAGAGTCTAATTTTTCCGAACCTTTGTACTTAATGAAGAGGCTAGATGCCAGAGCCCATCACATTTTTGAAGTAACTATCCCTTTCTAGCCAAATACCCAATTTTCTACCTTAGGTATATAAGCCAAAAGTTGTAAGTATTGGAGGATTTGTTTTACTTTGGAGCTCACGTAGTGAAGGGTACGCCTACGCTTGCACGCTCACTACTCTTTGTACGGGTAAGCATTGCTAATGAAACTTCATGTGTTGCTACCTCATGCTCTTGGCATCATGTACATGTTTAATGTCCTATGTTTGAGTGTGTGTGTGTGTGTGTGTGTGTGTGTGTGTGTGTGTGTGTGTGTGCGCGCGCGCGCGATGCAATGAACGCTTTTAGCTTTAGCTTTCCTAGTGTGTTTAATTGCTCATTTTGAGTTGTTGATGGTGTTTTGAGTTAAACTAAGCATGGATAGAGGTAAGTAGGCGTTAGGAGGAGCCAAACGACCCCTCATTCGTCATTTTTGGTAAAGGTGAGAGGTGGCAACAATTGCAATTGTGCACCTACCCGATTGTGTTTGTAGCTTTTGATGTTGAAAACCTATTTCCTATAGCCTAGAGACCCCCAATATCAAGTTTCATGTCATTTGGAGTTTATTTTACACCCCTATGACCATTTGCGTGTTAGCTAGACCGCACGGGAGACTTAAGTATTTTCCACTTAATTGTTTCCTTGCTTGAGAGTGACACCTTTCTCCTCAGTGCATTGTTGTTGGGGCATTGCATTCGCCATTTCTATTCACTAGTCGGGTCGGCTACGTCCTTGGATTGACATATTTATGTTGGTTTAAGTTATCGCTAGGCTGTATCATTCAATCACGATGATCTACCCACATTGGCACCGTTACAAGGGGCGTAGGACTTACACTAGTGGAGGAGGTAGCAGTGAGGTTCTTCTTTACCCAATGCCCAAGTGTTATAGTTCATTACATGTATCTTTAGGTAGGAGAGTCAGTGAAGCTTACTGATTTCTCAGGTAAACTGAAGAGCCGTGTGTTCTCTTTTGGTTTCCTTGTAGGTTAGGACGACCTTAATAGTTGATTTTAGTGCAATGTGCATTGAGTCTATGCTTTGAGTCTTGTTGTAAATTGTGTTTGGTAGGCGGTTGTGGTAAGTTGGGACTAGAATAAAAAGATTTGCTAACATCTACCCTGCTACCACTTCATTTTACTTTGTTTTGTTTTATATTTTGTTATTTTGTTGTTTAGGTTAGATATAGGAGTAGTAGTTAGGTTAACATTACATTTTGGTGTTGCTTGGACAAGCCAAAGCTCCTCTTAAATGCCATATTGCAACTTTTGATGGTAAAAGTGACTGAATAGGCAAGAGGTGTGCATACCTTGAGGACAAAGTGTGTGATTTGAGATAATCTTGCTTGTACACTTGCATACGCTCTGGTAGAGCATATTTGGAAATTTGAGTCAATGTTTGAGTCATCAACTGTGAATTAGAGTAGATTTTGCGATAATTGGCCAAGTTGGACTTAAAAATTTGGACATAGTCCAAAAAGTGATCATTTTAAGTCATAAAAGGTGTCATTGGGAAGCCTAGAGGTAAGGAAACCACAAAAGGTGACCAGACAAGAAATAGGCCCTAGTGGCAGCTACCGCGACTGCTACCACTTGTCACTTTTTCATAGCCATGGCATACCAGCAAGATCTACAAACTCCATACCTACCAAATCCACTTTCCACCGGTCAAAAAGGTTCAAAACTTGGGTAAAACCAGCCAAACTTGCTAAAGTGACCAAGCCCGGGGAGTTAACTTAACTTTTGACAGTTCAGAATCCAAAATTTCAAGAGACACATAGGTGCAAAAGACTACATAGGTGATTGGGGAACCACTGGAAGTGCTAGAACTCAAAAATTCTACAAAATCTAGCTACCATGGTAGTTGCCATATGTGCCAGATTGGGACCAACTTGGCGTCGTTTGATTCCTAGCAATGCAAGGATCCCAAATATACCATCATTCACTCATTTGGACCAGTAAAAGTTTCTCTAAACACCCAAAAATTTAATGTCCAAGGACAAATTCCGATAATTGACCCAGCAAGCATCAAAAAGTGTCATACAAGGTGTCAAAAGACTCACCAGGTAACCAACAGGAATTGGACCAAGGTCAAAAAGCTCACCAGTGTCAACTACGGCGATATATGCCATTTGGCCCAGCTTGAAAATTTGATCCTACTGGCATGTAGGCCATCTTGCAAGGATTTTAAAATACCTTGGTTGAATTAAACAGACTCCAGAAGCACTCTCAAAGAGCTTGTTAAAGATTAGACTTGGATTTGTCAAATTCTTGACCTAGGTTTCAAAATTTTTACAAATTTTGAATTTCAATGAAGATTCCGAAGAGAAAATTGGACTAATAACTCAAGGGCCAAGAGACAAAGTGCTTGATTTTGTGTATACAGGTATCTAGGTTACCAAGAGCAAAAGCTGCACAAGGAGCTAGCTGACCTCATAGGTAAGAGGTTGGGATTTTGCAAGAGAGTGTATGTCTTCTTTCATGTATTTGAGATTGGGCATGTATCTTCTGAGAGACAATAGAGTAAAATGGACCAAGGGAGTCTGGCATCAATTCAAGAGAGTGTAAACGAAGCCAAGATAGATTCCTTAGCACCAATCATAGAAGAGGACAGTGTTACTGACAAATCATACTATTGGCCAGCAACTAGGAGGCTTCCCACGTTAATGAAAACCCTATGAATCCCTCGTAACTACTCCAAACTCATGGTGGAAATGAAAAAAAGGGAAAGGAACCCCCTTTGTTTCCTTATGAAACTCGCCATGGAAGGCCTATTAGCAAGGCTTGCTCCTTGGCAATGCCTTGGAAGCCGGATCTCTCTCTCTCTCTCTCTCTCTCTCTCTCTCTCTCTCTCTCTCTCTCTCTCTCTCTCTCTCGCCATTGCTCCACAAGAGGTGGAGCGCCCATGGCGGCAAGGCTGGCAATGTTATTGGCGACATCCACTTTCGAAGGGAGATGGTAGCATGATGCGTAGAAGGCTTGAGCATTCAAGCTTTTAGTAAGAGTATAGATTAAAATTTCCAATGTTCGCTTAGCTCTCTTGTCCTCTAAGGTTTATTATAGAAAGCCAAAAAGGCTATCTCGAATTTGCCTCTTTTTTTGCCTCTATTTTTGAGACAACTTGGGAGTCTTGCTAGTTGTTGGTTGTCTTCAAAGTGATGCTTAGGGCTTTGCTTTGCTATATGCAAGATGACATTATGAAATAAAAACATAATTTTCAAAGAAACAAAAAGAGAAAACAAAGATTTATATGGACATCTTATACTTTTAAACAAAGTCGGACTAACAAGTGCTCATATTGCCGTCATTTTGAGAAGTACAATAAATGAGATTAAGGTGCGATTATTGTAGGGATTTTAATTTGCAAGAAATTTAAGCATTCTTCATTGGCCTTTTGGCATGCCAATTGCAAAGGCCTAAGCATTTGGTTTGTGTGTTTTTAGCTTTTGGAGATAATGTCCTATCATTGCCCTTGATAGGGTATTCTCCAAAATATAGGGTATTCTCCAAGATTTATAGCTAACTGCCTACTCTTTTACCGTCAAGGTCCAGGGGAGGGGGGCTGCTAATCTCCACCGTCAAAGCTACTATCATGAAATCCCATAATCAGACCTGCAGAGCCAATGGATGCTCGCCATGTTAGGTGTCGGAATGCAGCTCACGGCCACAATTGAAAAGGCAACACATCAACACTGGGAAGGCCATCAACGCTCAACACATCACCACCTGGAATGCAGCATTCGTGGAATCTTTGTACTGTGCGCACTGTCACCGTCTGCAGTGAATCTAATTGGCTTCCCTCGCCCTGGATCATTGACGGCGGTCGGGAATGGCCGCCTACTGACCATTCCTGTAATCAAGGCTCTCGGTCTCCGCCAATCGTCCATGATTAACGGGAATGGTCAGGCGGCCATTCCGTTCACCTTAAAGATCAAGGTCCAATAGAATTACAACTTGGAATTTTTGTTTTCAACTACAAAATTCACTACAAACTGGGATATGTGTGCACTGCTACTCTCTCATATGTAGCTTGTTATTGAATCTACAATATTTCAAACCTACAATGGGCTCAGGCTACCTACTTGAGAGGGCAGAAACCCTCTCTTAGAGGAACTTGGAAGTGGGGTTTGTATGAGTGGGTGTTTGTCTTCTGGAGGATTCAACAAAGCATTAAAAAAAGAAAAAGAAAAAAAGGAAAAGTCCATGATAGGGCTAAAGTCATATAGAAATCTCCCACCTAAAACAACCTTAAAGGAAAAGTCCATTAATAAGGCTAAAATCATATAGAAATATCCCACCTAAAACAACCTTAGCATGTAAACATTATTAATATAGCTTTAGTTTCCTCATACCTTCCCCACAACTTTTTGTTAAAATCTTTTCCTTAAACTATGAGAAGTTGTTTGAAAGGTGACCCATAGAGAAGTAGTCTCACGCCTTCCATTTGGCCGGTAGGTATATAAGTACTAGTTTCTAAGCTCTCTAGAGATTATCATCTATATAATTGTGGGTGTTTTTAGGTATAGGAACTATATCATAAGGGGGGGGATTGCCTTCATTGGCTGGTAAACGCTGTCGCTGTGCCCATCCAATAGCCCACCGCAAGATTTCGACTCATCAACCCATCCTCACACCGAAAAATAATTTGTAGAGTGTCTAACTCCTTAAGTTCATTACAAGTTGGAGTCCTTGGATACCCTAAAACGTCAAGTTGTGACTGTTTTTTAGTAGAGTTTTGTGTAAGATGGACAAGAGGAGAGAAACAATAGTGGGAGTGTGCATTTTGGTGGTAGCATGTTTGCTTGTAGTGAGAGTGAGGGCAAAGGAGAGGATTAGAGTGTATTTGCATGACACATCATTATATAAGAATGCCAGCTTCAACACAGCGACTGTTGATGCTCCTGCATCATCAAGCATGTCAAGTCAAGCCAATCAATTTGGAAAGCTCTACATTTTTTATGATCTTCTAACATCTGGGCATACAATCCACTCGCCACATATTGGCTCTGCACAAGGGCTATACGTGTATTCTAGTAGGGGAAATGTGAGTGCCTTTTGGGCTTTCACAGCCTTCTTGGGATCTCGTGGAACCCTTAGCTTCATGGGTGCAGAGTTCTTGGGTCTTGCTACCCGTTTCCTTCCCATCGTTGGTGGCACTGGTGACTTTGCCCTTGCTCGTGGTGTTGCTACCATCTCCACAACTGCCATCAAAATCCCTGGCTACTTTGTCCTCTCCATTGACATCATGCTCCATTAGAAAACTCACTCTCTCTCTCTCTCTCTCTCTCTCTCTCTCTCTCTCTCTCTCTCTCTCTCTCTCTCTCTCTCTCTCTATGGTAGATTGGTTATGCCATTTCCCTCTTGAATAATGGGTCTTGAGTTCAACTCTCCTCATCGGATATTTCTTCAAGGTCTCTTGGGATAGTTTAATACGACATTAAAATACGCTTCTTCTTCTTCCTCTCTCTCTCTCTCTCTCTCTCTCTCTCTCTCTCTCTCTCTCTCTCTCACACACACACACACACACACACACACACACACACACACACACATGTACAAATGCATACACATGCATGTATACATTGCCCATCATATTTCCCTCTTGGCTACATTGCCCCCTTGCCTACATCTTCTATTTTCATGAATTTCGCAAGTGTGTGAGGCTTATGCAAACAATGAAGATGTTTTGCAAAATAAGAGTAATTGATATCCAGCTTCAAAATTATAAGTCAAAATGTGCAAATGATCCTTCCACCTTTTTTGAACTCATCACTTTTAAATTTTGTGAAAAAGCTTTGAATGTCAACATTATCTCGGGTAAAACAATAATTTGAACCTTAATTTTTAGCTAAAACAGTGAGCATTTTAGTTAATCTCATTATTTGTTTGACTTTAAGAATCAAGGCCAGGAAAATGATTGGTTTCAAGAATTTTGTAGTCCTGTCAAGTCTCACTAGTTCACTATTTAAAAAAATTCACAACTAGTCTTGCTTGGTTGGCCTTGTTGTAAGGGCGGAAAAAGAAATTAAGAGTATAAATAAATAATTGAGATACAAGTGAAGGGACATAAAGAGCATGTATTTAAGGTAATGTACTTAGCAAAATGAATGTTTCCTAGTATTATAAGACATATAATTTAAGGAGGATGTACTTAGCATAGTAAGGTAATTGAACTATGCAAAGTAGTGATGAAATTGTATTGGCAGAAGACAATTTGAGAGCATAAAGATTTAAGATACAAAACATGAACTCAGAATACATTATAATGACAAATTGACAATTTGAAATTAATATTGCGTGAAAGTAAGCACTAGATTCTCCCTGTTATTGTAGTGTGGGGTGGTGAGCTCATAAGATGTTGTATGCAACAGAGATTGTGGTATTATACCTACTAAAGAATGATTTTTCTAGTATTTTTGCTACATATAAAGTTCTACAAGTGGAAAGCAATTCAAACCAGAAGTTTTCAGTGAAAGGCCGAATAGAGATTTTATTCACATCTTCACGTGAAGTGTGAAGTGGTAAATACTCGTGTTTTTAACACCCCATGGGAGTGTTAATAACATCAAATTCACATTGATTGGTTAGAATTGAGGGTTTTTGGCTGCCCTACACGAGGCAAACGTTGTAGCCCAATGGGCTCGGCTATTCCCTCCAAAGAGGCGCACATTTGGAGGAGGCTATATAAACAATGCCCAATCCTCCAAGTCCCCATAATTCTACTTGAGGTTTATGACCTATGCTTTAGCTTTATCACGTAACTTTGACCTTTTTTTTTCCCAAAATCCACAAATATCACTTCCGTTGGGTGTCTATCCGCTTGGAAATACGTTTGGGTAAGGAACATCCTCATGGAGGGTTTAGGTGGTGCAAGTGCCTAGGGATCATTTTTATTGTTGGAATGGAGCGCTCCTCATCACTATACTGGCACATTTTAGTTACTTCCCCTAGGTGTCTATCCGCCTAGAAACAGATATGGATAGGGAACATTCTCATGGAGGATTTAGGTGGTGCAAGTGCTTGGGGCTCATTGCTAGTGTCGGAATGGAGCATCCTCATCACTACACCATTGTAATTGTATTCTACAACTAGTTACCTCCCATGGGTGTCTATCCGCCTAGAAATAGGTTTGGATAGGGAGCATTCTCATTGAAGGTTTAGGTGGTGCAAGAGCTTGGGGCTCATTTATATTTTTTAAATGGAGCGCTCTTCATCTCACTACATCGAAGTACTTATATTTTACAATCAGTTACCTTGCCTAGGTGTCTATCTACCTAGAAATGGGTTTGGGTGGGGAGCATCCTCATGGAGAGTTTAGGAGGTGCAAGTGCTTGGGACTCATCCCTGTTGTTGGTATGGAGCGCTCCTCATCACTACACTGGTGTACTTGTATTTTTTGTGTTTTTTTTTTCATTGTATCTTATTATCCAACTATTTGATTGATTTAAATTTTTAAAAAACCTAACACTTTTGTGATTGTATGCATACATAGGCGAATTGTGAACTTATCATGGATGGTAATGCTTGTTCCCAAAACATCAATGGAGCTAGTTCTAGTTTCCCATACACTGGTGGTGAAGGATCAAATAATAGAGTTTCCACTAAAGGCAAGTCCAAAGCTGGTGGTAAGGTGCTAGGGCCTGAGTGGCAATTGGTAGAGAATGTTAGATCATTTATAGATTGAGGTTGCAAGTTATGTGGCAAAGAAATCAATAGGTTCACCTTGTATTAGGGAGCACTTCCTTGGGTCAGCGAATGGAACAAGTAATAGGGCAAATGGAGAGATGTAATAGAATAGGCCATGAGAATGATACAAAATTTTGAGAGAGTTATTAGGAGCTGTAGCCAATGCAAAGAAACCTAAAATATTTACTCCAAGCAATATGCATTTTGAGAATCAATGCAGCATTACATGTACACAAGGCGAACAAAATAGTGGTGCACCCAGATTTAGTACTCAAGATGGGTCACCTAAGTACTAGTTTGGAATGTTTAGAGCGAGGCAAGTAAGTCTCAAGCAGAGATTTTGATCAACTGCTCTTAAAGAGGTGGGGTGTAGTCTGCTCTTGCACAAGCTATCTGTTTTACATGCGTTTCTATGTCGATGGTAACACAAGAGCCATGGAAGCATGCATGGAAGAAGATTGATGATTATGGTTCAGGTTTTTTCATGCCATCATATCATCAAATGCACACAATGTTACTGGATAAATAATTTGTAGACACCCAAAAGCAAGTTGATAGGTTGATCCTGAAACCAATTGATCAAACAAGATGCAATATAGTTAGTGACAGATGGTCAAATGTTCAGCGTAGGTCGTTAGTTAATGTGATGTTATTTAGTCCTCGTAGAGAGTGCTTCATTAAAGCACTAGATAGCTTGGGTGAGATTAAGTTAGGGAGCTACATAGTTGATACCATAACAAAGCAATTTATCAAATAGGTGCCTCCAATGTAGTATAAGTGATAATGGACAATGCAAAAAATTACAGAGTAGTTGTTCAACTCTTGGAGGAGTGCTTCCCTAGCTTGCATTTTGTCTGTGGTTTCTTAGGTGAAGTTTCATCCACGTTTTCATCTGCAAGTTGGTCATGTTAAGGGATTTTCAACCCCATACAAGAATCACTTTTAATAGCACTGGAACTGTCAATAGCTTTAATGAAAGTCTCTCCTCTTGGACACACCAACATAACATTGATCAATGGTCTTCTTTGAACATTAAACCAACCATCACTAACAATTGTGTATCTTGAAAGTGATGTATTGCTAAGAATGATTTTGGAAACATGCTCTTTTACTGCAGTGTAACATTTGTTCTGGAGATCATTCCATATCGTGTAATATGAAGAGGCTAAAGATTAGCACTCATCGATTTTCTTATGTGCATGTTTTCGATGATGGCTCTCAACCATGTCTAATGCATTTCTAGTGAAGAAAATGGCTTTGGCAAGTTGTGACTCTTCTAACGTTTGTATGGTTCAAAGATCTTTGTCACATTTTCCCATACCTTGTTGTCATGCTTAGAAGAAACACTGTCAAGCATTGTGTCTCCTTGCACATGTTGTTCCTGTAGTGCTCATTGGCATTACCATAGAATTGACATGAGTGGAGTTTAACTCTAGCTGCTCTTGGTATATATGCATTCATAACAAATACCTAGTGTCTGTTGCCACTTTTTCTTGAGCTCTTCTCTCAAATGCTTTGTAGTTGCGGCTTCCTAAGGATATACACATGTGCGATGGCTCTTTTTGAGGCTACCCAAAAAATGTTCCCTAATATGTGGAGCCCCACCTCATTTTGTGAGCATGCATAGTTTACGTTGCCACTCTATATATCAACTGCATATGTTTATTGCAAACTCCCACTCTTTTCGAGTACTTTTTTGTCTTTTTTGACTATGTACTACATGTGCCGATGATTGCAATTATAGCTGAAGGCATAAGAACTACATATTCATTTGCAAAGACAATTTCTCACTTTTTATTATGCATAAAAAATAATAATTTCATTTAGAGAGCAATCAAATTTACACACAGTGAGATTTACAATAACAATGAACATTTATAAAAATCACATTGTTTTTATTTAGTGGTGGTATATTTTATTATTTAGTTGATTTTTTTCACATGCAACAAAGAATAATCAACTTAGACATGGTAAGGATGTTAGTTATTTGCAACACACAAACAAAAATATGTATGATTTCAATCTCATATCTCAGTATACGATGTACTTTCTATTCGACATTATGTATTTTAGCAAAGCTATGAAATCTTCAATACATTACACATTTGAGGACCAATCAAGGATTGTAGGCTCCTCATACATTCAATTAAATATATAAGAATTGCTTTCACCCAATTAACAATTGTAGCTCTTATATTGTGTAGTGACAAACAACATACTTTTTGTTTTATAGAAGGTGGACCGCCAGGCTTTTTACATAGCCCGATGGACCAGAAGCCAAACAGCATTACCAATTGGGATGGTTTTTGTAGGTTAACAAGAAGGTCATGCTAGTATTTAATGTGATTACGTGTTTTGGGTAGTGATTACTCACTAGTGTGTTGATTAGTGTAATTAAAGAAACGGGTGTTGAATATGTTATACAAGTAATCATGGATAATGCAAATAATCATAAAAATACTGATAATATAATAAAAAGATGTTCTCTACACATTTATATGTCAATGGTTGTAATACGCACACTTTAAACTTGGTGCTAAAAGATTTGGTACACTACATGGTTTGCCAAAATAATCAACGTCATGCGTCAAGTTATGAAGTTTATCTTTAAACGGCCAAGAATGCTTGATATTTATAGGATGTGTATGTCAGTTATGTTGAAAATTGTTGATACTAAATTTTGCACACACTATTACACATTGGAGTCTATCCTACGCAATAAGTGCATTGTAATTGATACTCTTGAATGTACGACATTTGATGAATGGCAGCTTGATAAGTTTGGATGAGTGAAAGAGAAGGTTATGAGCTTGCGAGAATCCATAAAAAAGATTTCTTGATGGAGGAGTGTAATGGATGCATACCACATAATGATGCTTGTTATGTCCGCGATTTGCAACCTTGATTTTAAAAAAAGCACCAAACATAGGGAAAGTATGGATAAATCGGTGGATAGTCCAACCAAGATTAGAAAATTATGAGGAGTCAAAAGATTTTATAGTAGAAAAGGAGTGGGAAAAAAAAACCATCATAGAAGTTTTTTTTTTGAAAAGTCCCTTCTATGGTGGAACAAATTACCATGACAAGTATCTTGTGCACAATTACCATAATATACAAACTTCAATAAAAAAGAAACCATCATATAAGAAAAACAAAAATGAAAAGTACCTTATATGGTAAAACAAATTACCATGACAAGTGACTTGTGCACAATTACTATAATATACAAACTTCAATAAAAAAGAAACCATCGTAGAATAAAAAATGTAAAATTTTTTTACCTTGGGCATTGCCACAATATCATAAACAATGACTATGTCAAAAAAAACTACCATAACAAATAAAAATACCATGGCAAGTACCTTGGGCACTACCACCATAACATAACTAGCTCCCACAACAAAGAGAGAAACCGCCATAACATAAGAAACAACCATGTTAAGTGCCTTGGGAACAAAAACCACAATAGAAAAAACAGCCATGTCACAAAAGAATCCCAAAGCAAAAAACAAACTATCATGTCAAATACCTAATGTACTTACACCATAATAGAAATAACTGCCATGCCAAGCAAAACTTCCATGTCATCATATGTCAAGTACTTTGGCACTACCATATAGGGAAAAAAAACTGCCACGACCAAAAAAAAAACATAATAGAATAAAGTACCATGAGCAGAGTTGACCTACCCGACCACATGTATCTCTTCACCTTTTTCATTTGTTGTGAATTTATCCACCTATGATGTACCAATGCAATTCCTATACCTATCTCCCTAATGCATGGTTTTTCTCATGTTTGCATATTAATGTACCTAAAATGGATGTAGGGATACCTTGAGACAATCCACCTCATCTCTTATGTTGGAGTTGCTTGCATCAATCCCAAGAGCTGTGACTGCACTACGGAGAGCAACCACCTTTCCGTCAATCACCAAGAAATCAGGGTGAGTAGAATCAACGGCTCCCTCTATGTTGGCTTTCAATATTTGGAGCTCCTGCAATTGCTCATGAAGCACTGTCGCGGATGAAGATGTCCTTTGTATCTTCCACATATCTTGGTTCCTGTTTTGTATCTCTACTCTCACTGTATCCAATGTTGTGTTCACAACCTTCAATGCAACCAGCATCTGCTCCACCTGTGCCTTTACTTGCTGGCTTATTGAGGAGGCACTAATTAGAGAAGTGCTACCAGAAAAGAGAATATTTGGCCCACCTGTGCCTCTTGCCCCAACACTGTCAACACAACGGGACTGAAGTGATGGCTCCTCATTGCTCTCCAACTAATTATTTAGTTTCTTGTCAATGCCACCTGGAAGCTTCTTGCAATGGTCCAATACTTGCTCATCAAAACAAGCCCATGCAACCTTTCGACCTGCATGATCCTACTGAGTAGCTGGGCATCACTCATACACAAACAAAGTTGAAAACTTGTGTGTGATCTCACTGTTGGCTGACACAACTCGGTAGACTTTGTGAAATAGTAACCTACACTCTTCTACATAGTCGGGTTGCATCATATGCAGAAAGAGTTTATGTCACAAACGGGAGCGCATAACAGTATAAAATATATTCGGATAAATAGAATTTATCACTTAATACTGAAGCCAAAGGATATAGAGAGAAATAAATAGAGAGAGAGAGAGAGTGAGAAGATCGACACAGTACTGGGGACCAGAAGATGGGCTAGTCCCCCCCCCCCCCCCCCTTAAAGAGAATCCTTTATTAGGGAGAATCTTTTTACAAGCACAAGAATCGGAGAAAACCCCTCCGTTCTAATTCTCTAACTCGATGGTCGTTCCTTCCCGTAAGGGAAATCCGAGAGATGAGCTCTCAATCCTTTTTCGTCTGTACTCGAAGTCGAGACTCCACAGACAATTTCCAAATTTCGTTCCCAAAATTCCTAAGAGTAGGCCGAAGCCTTCTTGCTTCTCCTTCACGATGAAGTACCTGCAAACATACACACAGACACGCGACAACAATTCATATGGTGAATCCACAATTGATACCTGTCGCTCTTGCACGGGAAAAGTGACGTCCGTGCTTCGTAGTCTTGCGATCTCTTGCGTTATTTGGCGGTAGAGTCTTCTCTTGATGATGTTGGTAACTCCCTTTCAGTGAGGGCATGTGGTGCTTTTATAGCTCCTTGGCCACGGCGAATAGCTTCTCGCATAGAGATCGTGGTCGTTTTTTTTTTCTTTTTGGCTTGCTGTTCTACTTGAAATATGAAGAGAGAATTCGCTGCCTGGTTTTGTTTCTTTATTTTCTAAGTGGCTGTCCACTTATTAAGTGGGCGGCCGGCATATTTTAAAATTGGTATGAACCTGCCCAAAAACTCAATAAAACCTTATAAGTTAAAAACAATGCCTTTCACAACACTTCCCAGGCGTCCCTAGATGCAACCACATGCACGAATGCAATGCAAACATAGATTCCTCACGGGAAAGCGTCTGCTCTTCCCAAAAAACTTGTTAAGATATTCCGCTTTTTAAGAAAAGCTTCTCAAAACCCATCTTTATTCTTGTGCTTGCGTCTTTACACGTATTCCTCTTTCCAGTTTGGATTTCCTCTCGACTATGGATATCCCCTTTCTGATGCAACCGTCACCCACCTTGTGACGCATCAAGAATACCCATCACCTAGTCCTTTTCTACCGAACTTACGGTACAATCCCCTTCACAATGCTCTATGTCACCCATCCTATGACGCATCAGAGATGTCCGTTCCCGGATGGTCAGATACTTCTTACTAATGCTCCTTGTCACCCATCCGTTGTGACGCATCAAAAGTACCCGTTCCAGGTGGCCTTACAGATATTCCCTTTCACAGTGCTCCTGTCATTACTTTGAATCACGCGCTAGGGATACTCTGTACTCGGATGTCTCCAGTGAGAAAAACCCTCTCACTTAAAATTCCAATAATTCATTTAGAATTATTTTCTTGGTGTTCCAAGCGAGAAAACCCTCTCACTTATAAATCCAATAATTCATTCAGAATTATTTTTCTGTCAAATAAAGCCAATTTAGCAACATCCCTCTCACTTATAAACAATTGTCCTCAACTGTAGAGGTCGAACTGAACTGTCGGGGAGAAATCGGAAAATTTCAAATCTTGCTCAATGGTGAGTTGAGCTAGTCCTTTCTCAAAAGAGAACTTAGAAATTAAATTAAACAAAAATTCAATAATTTAATTCTTACCTTACCGGTTCATGTCCTTCCTCTAGTACCTCGAGGATATCCTTCACCAATCATAAACTTACAAGCCACGTAAGAACTCATCATTCATGTCTTTCTGAGAATTTGTTAACTCACTTTCGCCTTCTCAACCTCGAGAAGAATATTCCTCCTAGAAATCAATCTAGGTATCTGTTCTTGCGCATAATCTTGCATTGTTAGTCCAAAGGGTATTAAACCTCTTGTGTCCTCCTACATAGGGAATGCCCAAGTCATAGAGCATTAAGCTCGATTCTTTCTTTCACAAACAGAGCTCGCTAAAGAAGGTTCTTGTTTCGGGTCGTCGCTCAATGTAGGCAGATGGTTCTAATCCGAAGATTCCTTGTGCACGGCTGCACTTCTTTCCAAACTTTTCCTCCTGCAAGTTATTACCACCAACAGTGTTTTCCAGACGCCCATTAGAGTCTCTTCCTTACAGAATCATAAAAAATGATTCACCTTGCGAGCATCAATGACGCCTTGCAAAATCTCAGGCAAATAGGATTCTAGCCATAGCATTTTCTAAGCATACGTTCAAACCCAGTTCACAATAGAGTGAACCCTCTTTAATTATCAGGGATGTTCTCCCATATGTAATTCTTACCATTTTGAAACAGTTGGTGAATTATATTCTTATGAACAGAATAGTTCGAATTTATTCCATCAGCGTGTAAATGCTACTTGACCTGCTCATGGAGAAACATATCTATATCAAATAGAGATTCTTGTGTCGGAATATCCTTGCGCGCAAAAAGGCACTCGAGACAGTATAACAAACTCTCATCCAATTCCTTGCAATAGGTCTGCATCTTCGTGTGTTATCCATGTACCCAAAGGTGTACATAATTCTTAAGTTGGGAGTTTTGGTGAACCTGGGAAATTACCTTCCCTTCGTAAGATCCTTACGCTCAATCTAACGATCCCTTGGCTCGATCTTAGAGCAAAACCCACTCATCAAATAATCTAGGATTTCAATCCTTGGATTCCTCGAGCACAGGCCATAGTCGTCGCTTGTTCCTTCCCTCGTAAGCTATGACTCACTAGTGTTCCTATTGGGCAAACCGATCCCAATCTTCTTGGATGCCTTCCTCAAAGCGTAGAGGAAAAAAATTTGTCGGAAAATTCAGCCTTGAATTGAATCCAAGTCTTGTTGTGGATTCCTTGCAAAGCTTTGGTATACCACCAAGTACTTGCAATTCCCTTGAGGTGTTTGGCCGCATGCCTCACCTTTGACGCTTTTCAAAAATTATCGTTTAACTTTCGAATGAAGGCGGTAGCTTTTAGGACATATTCCTGTCCGTCAAAAGTATCAAACTTAACCGGAGTGTTTTGAGGTCTAAAGACCTTCTTCATATCCTTCCTGGAATGACGTGATTTCTTGGCTATGGTTCTGGATTGATGTTCATGGATATTTTTTGGATTCTGAAGGATCTCGAGCATTTCGCTCCTTGGATTCTCTAGTTTCTTGAGCATCATGCTCATGTCGCCTTCTTAGAGAATCCCAAGTCTCGTGTCGACTTCTTATAGAGAATTTTTTTTTCCAACTCTGCGAGCTTTTCCTACAGGACTTCTCTTGGCTTCTCATGGCTTCTTCCCATATCTTTCCAGAGTCATCCTCCTTTACAAAGAAAGAGAGGAGACCATGCTCTGATACCACTGTCACAAACGGGAGTGCATAACAATATAAAATATACTTGAATAAATAGAATTTATCACTTAATACTGAAGCCAAAGGATATAGAGAGAAATAAATAGAGAGAGAGAGAGAGAGATGAGAAGATCGACACAGTATTGGGGACCAGAAGATGGGCTGGTCCCCCCCCCCCCCCTTAAAGAGAATCCTTTATTAGGGAGAATCTTTTTATAAGCACAAGAACCGGAGAAAACCCCTCCGTTCTAATTCTTAGACTCAATGGTCGTTCCTTCCCGTAAGGGAAATCTCCGGGGGATTCACCATGGAAAACTTACCGCACCACGTAAGTGCAGGGGAGCGGGGTTTTTGTACACGTTACAGAAGCGTATAAGTTAGGAGCAGCAGGCCCCCAATGATTTATCTCCCAAGCTTAAAAATAAGGGGGGGGGGAGGGGGGGTGAGAAAAGGGAAAAATGATAGAAAGTTTTCGTGTTTCAAAATCATGGCTTCCCAGAAGAGTCTGCCCTTGAACTTGTGAGTCAATAGCTAGAAAGATACATGCAAGAACTAACACTACTTTGTATCAATTGCTTGTTTTATGATTATAGATTATTTGTTGGGGGATGAAAGCTATAAAGAGTTTGTATAGATGCAAATTTACATGGAGAACCTAACACAGCTTTATAACCATGTTTTTTGTGTAATTTGGATGGGTCAGAATTGAAGGAGTAGCCAGAGTGGAGGCTGATTGGGCACATAATTTGAAATTCAAACTCAGATACATTGAGGGTACATCTAATTATCAATAGAAGTGGTTCCTTAGTACGTTTCCAGTTACTATGCTACACACTCTTTGACTAGTTTTACTCACTTAGATCATGTTAGACCTAAATTTTATATGTAAAATAGGGGTGTGATAGTTTTCTTTATTGATTATTGTATAAGCGTAGAAAGGGGGGTCATATTCTTTAATATGAGTCGTATATAGGGGTTTTATCAAAGTTGGCCGCTCGCAGGTGGCGTCTCGTTTTGTATTTAGAGTGAATCCCCTAGGGGGAAATCCGAGAGACAAGCTCTCAATCCTTTTTCCGTCTTTACTCGGAGTTGAGACTCCGCAGACAATTTCCGAATTCCGTTCCCGAAATTCCCAAGCGTAGGCTGAAGCCTTCTCGCTTCTCCTTCGTGATGAAGTACCTGCAAACACACACACAAACACGTGCCAACAATTTGTATGGCGAATCCACAATAGATACCTGTCGCTTTTGCATGGGAAAAGCGACTTTCGTGCTTCGTAGTCTCGTGATCTCTTGCGTTATCTGGCGGCAGAGTCTTCTCTTGCTGACGTTGGTAACTCCCTTCCAGTAAGGGCATGTGGTGCTTTTATAGCTTCCTTGGCCACGGCACGAATAGCTGCTCGCGTAGAGATTGTGGCCGTTTTTTTTTTTTGGCTTGCTGTTCTACTTGAAATAGGGAGAGAGAATTCGCTGGCCGGTTTTGTTTCTTTATTTTCTAAGTGGTTGTCCACTTATTAAGTGGGCGGCCGGCATATTTTAAAATTGGTATGAACTTGCCCAAAAACTCAATAAAACCGTATAAGTTAAAAACAATGCCTTTCACAATACTTCCCAGGCGCCCCTGGATGCAACCAGATGCACGAATGCAATGCAAACATAGATTCCTCGCGGAAAATCATCTACTCTTCCCGGAAAACTCGTTAAGATATTCCGCTTTTTAAGAAAATCTTCTCAAAACCAATCTTTATTCTTGTGCTTGCGTCTTTACGCGTATTCCTCTTTCCAGTTCGGATTTCCTCTCGACTATGGATATCCCCTTTACGATGCACCCGTTTTTGCAAAGCTCACAATTGTGAGTGATTGAATTAAAATATCACCATGAAATCACTCACAATTGTGAGTGATTGAATTAAAATATCACCATGAAATCTACAAAACCGTTCCAAAGCTCAGCCCGAGCTTAGTTACAAGTACCTAGTAGCATTCTATAATGAACAATCCAATCCTTTACGAAGCATGGCTCAATCGGATGCGGAGGGGCGCCCTTAGCCAATTATCCGAGTTATATCTTTTACTTACCACATATATAATCTCCTTGCTTTCTTGTCAAGCAAAGGGCTAGAGGGCTCTGCCCTCTAGCCCTTCAAGGACTTAGGCCAAGGGCCGGACTGAAGGTGTGGACAAGGGATCCATTTAGGGAAAAGGGCCATGGGCTCTCCTATAAAGGGTTGGCTGGGAGGAGGATCCGGGGTCAGTCTCCTCTGGGTTTTAAATTGGTATCAGAGCTAAGTTTAGCCAAGAGGGCGTGGAGCCAACCATTGGCTTTGCATGTTGCATGAGGCGGGGAGGTGAGGCGTGAAGACGCTCTACACAGGGGAAACCACTGCATCCACTATGTGGGCAACACCACTCGCGAGGAGGGAAGGCGGAATCATGACCTGCACAAAATCGACCGAGGCCGGGCTTGACAGCTGCACCTTAGCAATCCAAGGCTCTCTCCACACAGGAGGGTCGTCAACCAACCACTGCATCGAGCGGGAGCTCGTCCTCTCTCTTCTGTGCGATGTCTGTACGTTGTGCCGCCATAATGCTTGGAGGATTTCATATTCAAACGGCCGCCCAAGGATTATTTTGGGTCTTGAAGGCAAGCAAGGGTGCGTGCCCACCCTGGCACACACCGCTTTTCCATAGTTTTGCTTTGGACCTCGGAAAGGTGTTGAGTGGTGGTCGAGGTTTGCCCTAATTTCAACAGCCTCTGTGTACCCCTGCAACGTTCTTCTAATTGAGGTCGAACTTCAAAATCTTTGTTTTTTTTAACGTAACCTTGTTAGCCATCAAACTCGGCATCGGCTTAGCTGACAACTAATCAAGAAGTGCAGCTTTGGGACTTTGTTTCGGATCACATACCTTGTGGTTATTTCCGGTAACAATCTCCCAATTGGTAAGGTTCGCATCATCGATGACCACATGCGACTAAAAGCTTTTAACTATTCAACCATACCACCAAAGCTTGATTTCTTGGCATGCGTACATTTTTTACTTGCGGTTGTGGGGTCTAATTAGCACGGCTAGTTTTCGACATTGGTGGTGCATACTACGGATACAAGGTTGTTGTTGGGAATCAAAGGTATTCTTCTCTCTCTCTCTCGCACTACACAGTGTTGCCATGGATTCCAATATCAACATGACCTTTGATTTCGAGCATAATACGTCCGATCCTTCCCATGATGGCTCGCGGCCGGATACTCTCACAGAGGGTGCCCGAGATGCTACGGGAGGAGATGACGCTTATGAATTGCTCGATATCTAGGAATTTTGAGCATTTCAAGCACGCATCTCAGTAATGGAAACAAATTTTGCATCCCTAAATGAAAATGTCACTAAATTATCCACTTTAGTGATACAATTTATGCAACAGTAAGCCAGGGGCTCTGTTGACACACACATGCATGAGCACGTCGCCAATCAGGGGCAAGGCCCTTCTGGTCATGGACAAGGTCCATCTCCGGATTCTTTGCACTCTCTCACTGCAAAGGAGGTGGATGATTTGTTGAAAAACACCAAGCCACCAACTTTTAAGGGAGAGGACCCAGATCGTAATAAGGATGCAGTGAATATCTTTCTCAGTAAGTGGGATGGAATTCAAGCCTTATGGCATACTCCAGATGCAGCTAGAGCACTGCAGACAAGTCTAACTCTAGAAGGCAAGGCCTACAAATGGTGGATGTCCCTCAAGGAAAGAATATCATACCACAGAGTTGGGCAGCCTTTGAGGCTATGTTTCGAAAAGAGTTTCTGCCCACGAATGAGGCAGATAGAGATTGGATGGCTTGGGACACGCATCAACACCCATCATTGCTTGAATATATCTCTCACTATCGAGATGTTATCCTCAAGTTGGAAGGGCTAGACACCTTTCAACAAGTACGTGGGTTTATCCATGGTCTGATGCCGGAGCTTAAGAAGCACGTCAAGACTCAAGACCCTAAAATACTTGAGGAGGCCATAGTGAAAGCACACATTCATGATGATCAAGATGAAAAGAAATCACATAATAATCACGTTCTTGCTAATAAACATGGTAATACACGCACACAGTATGGGCACAATAAAAGGAAATTTCTAGTAGCCAATTTTGAAGCAGCTAAAAAAACCCTAGGGGTCTCGTGGTCCTTTCTCTCCTGAGGAATTTGAGAAGGCTAAAAAAGAGAAGTTATGCTTTCAATGCTTGGGAAGTGGCCATGGCAAAAAGGATTGTCCCAAGGGGAAATCTTCTGCTCACGGAAAGGAGAAAGCAGTGCACACGGTGCAACTGCTGCCTCTTGAGTCTTCCTCACGTTTCTCCACGGTGGAGGTAACACACACCGAGGTGGTGTATGAATGCTGTATCACATCTTCCATGTGGCAGACCTTCGGTCCACATGAGTTACTGTGTATGCATGGATCTCTTCAAGGGCACAAGGTGCGTATCTTGGTAGATGACGGTGCTACTCACAATTTCATTAATTATGGATTAGTGAAAAAACTCAAATTGCCCCAAACTCTGAGTTCCCACCGCTACAAGGGAGCAATGAAGAATGGTTATGATGCCGAAGTATGGGATACTCAAGTCAGAGCTGTACCATTGGAAATACAAGGCTATTCCACATCCTTGGGTTTCCAGGTTATGAATATGGAGAGGGCAGATGTGGTACTTGGTAGGGAATGGTTGCATAGCCTAGGACCATCACTGAAGCGTAGCTACGAGCACAACAGCCTGATGTTGAATCCCATGGCACACATGTGTTGTTGTTAGGAGAGAAGGATGTGCCTTCCTCACCAACTGATATGTACAACAAATCTTATGAAGCTCGTTTCTGGTAATGAAATAGACGAAGTTTTCTTGTGTTTCTCATGGTGTCATTTTCTTTTCAATGTTGAATCTGTTGAACATTCCTCAACGCCGCATGCTTCTCTCCCATCTCTTCCAGCAATGGCTACTTCTTAACAAGCAAAGGTTACTAGTGAATTAAAAAATTTTATAAAGGAATTTCATGATGTTTTTTCTAGTGATTTTTCATCAAGATTACCGCCGACACGATCTGTGTAACATGGCATCGACGTGGTTACAGGTAGTAAACCAATCAGTAAAGTGCCAACTTCATCTCGTTTTAATCACGAATTGGCTACTACAAAGTTTCATCGATGCAATCCAGTAAATCTTGCCATCTTGGCATTTCTAATAGACCTTGATGGATCTCCTTCACTATTCACCAACATCATGCAGATAGCTCTTTTAAGCTTCAACTCCTCTTCAGACACAGATGCTTTGACTTTAGTAAAGGGGCCTCGAATATTGGACAGTATTGACTTCTCAGATGCATGATGAAAATGTCTAAAAATTGGCTGTTGAAGAAGACATTGAAAGGCTGTTTTCTTAGCATCGCAAGTCATGCCTTGTGTTGCTTCGTACCATCACTTTGAGACTTTCATGCAAGCCTGATTCACATGTTCTGTTGAACATTAAGTCATATAATTACATAGTATTACCAAAGATGAAAAAAAACATTAAAAAGTGGGGATACTAATCTTAAGCACAGATAATCAGGTTAGCTAATTACCTTAGCTAATATTGTCTAATTTTGACTATAAATTGGAAAGGGAAATTAGCAAATTAATTTATATAATTATATAGTAATTAGCAAAGATAAAAATAGCAATAGGAAGTCAATATAATTATCTTAAGCACAAATAATTAGTTTAGCTAATTATCTTAGCTAATATTATGTGATTTTGACTATAAATTGGAAAGGGAAATTAGAAAATTAATTTATATAATTACATAGTAATTACTAGAGATTAAAAATAGTTTAAAAAAGTTGAGATTATTTCCTTAAGCACAAATAATCAATTTAGCTAATTATCTTAGTTAATATTGTCTAATTTTGACTATAAATTGAAAAGAAAAATTAGTAAATCAATTTATAAGTTAGCAACATAATTACCAAGGTTATAATACATCAAAATCCACCTAGGATAAATATTCTACAAGCAAATAAGTAATTCATTAATTATTAAAGCCAAATTAGGGTATTTTTAGAAATTAAATAAGAAAATTAGTAAAATAGCTCCGATAATTATAGGAGCACAACAATACTACCAAGAAGTTAAGGAAAAAATATCTCACCCAGATATTTATCGAAGATATTTACTTAGTCCAGAAATCCCTATTTTTGGGTAAAAGAAATAAGAGAGATTATTCCATTAATTCTCTAATCGATTAAGTATCCTTTTATAAGGCTACCAATATGGTTCCGAAGAGGACCCAGGGAAATCCTCAGTCCGATGAGGACGATACAACTCACAAGAGGGCTAGGGCGTCCCATGACCATGAGGTTGGGCCTAGTAGTAGGCCTGTATTAAATGAGAGTCTTCAGGCGCCAGTGCAGCTGCAGATGGCTGATCAGTCCCAGGTGGGTTTTCATTTATTCAATCAAGTTCTTAAATAGTTTAAGTTATTTTATAAGTTAACATTGCATACGTAAGGAGTGAATAAGAATCAGAAAAGGAATAATTGGCCAAAAACAAAAGGTAACTTCCAAGAAACCAACGAGCATTGTTGTAATTAGGAAAGAATTGTTTGGGCTAAGACTGGTTGACCTAGGAAAGAATGATTGATCATCCTTAAGACAGCTTGTCTCAAGACACCTCTGATTTCTTGGAATATTTTTACTCCAGGTGATGAGTAATGATGGTGAGTCAGCCATGGATGAGTCGGTTACCTACCCCGTACATGTGTATGTTTTTGGATACTACTTAGGATATCGTTTTTCTCCTAGGGGAACCGCCCAGTTGTATGGGCAACTGGTTGGCGTATGGGCGCCCGGACTTTGGGTGATGTCTTTTTTTACCCTGGTTTTTATGAATAAGGAATGGGTGCCGTTTTTTCACCCTTAGGTGGTCTTGAGACAAGAAGAGTACTGGTCATGGTTATTCTGGACATGTTTTGATTGATAGTACCCTGTCTTAAGTTTAAAGATGTCTGTTTGCTAAAAGAATGCTTTTCAATGCTGTCTTTAATACTTGATTGAAGGAATTACTATGACAAAAAGTTAAAAGAAACCATTACTTTAAATGTTAAAACAATGTGCTAGTAAATAGAAAACAAAAGAATCATGTGTGAGTGCGGGGTGGTAAGTGTGGATTGACTAAGGTTGTCAATCATGGATGGGTGGACTTGATAAGTCAAGTAACTATCTATTCCCGCACACTAAAAGCATTTAGTAAACTTCTCCAATCGGAAGAGGAGTTCACCAGCGGCTGTGTCCTCACATCTGTTAGGGGGAAAAAAGCGTTGGTTAAAAATACCTTAGCCCAAATTGTTGAAGTTATAGGGCCGAAACAGTCTTCGGAATTTTAAATATTGTCTCGTTTCCGCTGTGAGACAGGACTAGGTCTTCTTCTAGGGCTATAGACCCAAGCCATTGTTAATGGTAAAGGTCTATTCCTTGGATTGCTCCCTGAGTTTAGAGACTCTGACTTTTATTAGGCCTAGAGACCTTTTAAGGACCCCCATCCCACTTTGGTGTCGGCGGGTTGGGGATGTCACAATAAACCACCCTATAAAATGAGTTATTTTGAAGCTACTGAGGTGGAACATAAGCTTGCTGACTATCTTAGCAGAGGGTTTATTCAACCGAGTTCTTCACCATGGGCTTCTCCTATCCTATTAGCGAAGAAAAAGGATAGTAGTATGCGCATGTGCGTAGACTACCGTGGATTAAATGCGATCACTGTTAAAACAAGTACCCATTACCATGCGTGGATGAGTTGTTCAACAAGCTCACTCATGCTCGTATTTTTACAAAGATAGATTTGTAGTCGAGCTATCACCAAGTACATCTTCGATTTGTTGATATACCCAAAACTGCATTCCGAACAAGGTTTGAATATTACGAGTTTTTGGTTATGCTTTTTGGGTTAACCAATGCGCCCGCAACATTCATGACACTCATGGATAGTGTCTCGAGACCGTACTTGGGCAAATTTGTTATTGTTTTTCTCGATAACATTCTTGTATATACTGCTTCTGAGGAAGAACACTTGCATCATTTGAGGCAGGTGTTTGAATTGTTGCGGACAAATAAATTATATGCCAAAGAATCCAAGTGTGATTTTCTCAATGAGGAAATTCACTATCTTGGGCATGTTATCTCAGCTACTGGGTGCACATGGATCAATCCAAAGTGGATTCCATTCGGAGATGGCCTTCTAAAAATCTAGAAGAGTTGGGATTTGTAGGTTTTTATCAAAGATTCATTAAAAACTATGCTAATATTGCTATTCCCATTCAGAGGTGGTCTTCTCCTAGAAATCTAGAAGAGTTGGGATTTGTAGGTTTTTATCGAAGATTTGTTAAAAACTATGCTAATATTGTTGTTCCCATGATGGACCAACTGAAAGGCAAATGAAACATCTTCCAGTGGGGGGCCGCTCAGCAACATATTTTTGATACACTCAAGGATGCATTAGCTACAACTCCTATTCTAGCTATTGTGGATCCTTTGAAACCATTCGTTTTGGAAACGAATGCCAATAACAATGCTATTGGAGCAGTCCTTCTACAAGAGGGGAGGCCAATTGCCATTGAAAGCAAGAAGCTTAATTCAACGCAGCAGAATTATTTTGCTTATGAACGGGAACTCTACGCAATAGTGTCTGCCTTGAAGACATGGCGACATTATTTGTATGGAGCTCAGTTTTGAGATTGTGTTTGACCATGAAAGCATAAAATGGTTTACACAACAAACCGACTTGAAGGGTCGAAAGGCTAGGTGGATTGATATCCTTCAGGAGTATGACGAAAAGCTCCGGTATCGTAAAGGACGATACAATGTGGTGGTTGATGCTCTTAGTCGTATGCCTGTGATCAATTTTCTTTTGTTCATGAAAATTTGTAGTGAATTTTTGGATTCTCTGAAGGGCAAATACAAGCATGATGATGCATACTCCAAAGTGTGGAACCATGTGCAAATGAGGGATCCTTCTCACTCCAATGCTGGTAGTGCGTCATTAACCTCTACACGTAGTTCTCCTCTGTCAAGTGATGTACTACAACGATGGAAGAATTTTTCCATCGATAATGGGTACCTACTCCACAAGGGGAGAGTTTGTGTACCGATGGACACAGACATTCGACGCCGAATTCTATATGAATGTCATGAA
Organism: Adiantum capillus-veneris; assembly: GCF_014529385.1. NCBI lineage: Eukaryota > Viridiplantae > Streptophyta > Polypodiopsida > Polypodiales > Pteridaceae > Adiantum > Adiantum capillus-veneris. The sequence goes on from NC_140932.1 coordinate 123,630,685, forward strand.
AGTCCAAGTGCAGGGCACCTTTGTGTTAAAAAGACTTATGCTCTCATGCGGCGATAGTTTTATTGGCCAGGTTTACATGGCTTTGTCTTGCATTGCCAAAAATGTCAAGTTAAAAAAGCAGAGCGCTTGAAGGCAGGAGGACTCTTACATCCTTTGGAGATTCCCAACGGGAAATGGGAAAGTATCTCTATGGATTTTATTGTGGGTTTACCAACCACTGTATGCGGTCATGACTCAGTATGGGTGGTCATAGACTGGTTGACTAAACTATGCAAGTTTATTCCAACCAAGTCAACCATAAAGACTCCAGAATCAGCTAAGTTATTTGTGGACAATCTATACAAGTTGTATGGCTTGCCAAGTAACATTGTAAGTGATCGATAGTCATTTTTGGAGGGATGTGTTTTAACAATTGGGTACACAACTCAACCTCAGTACCTCTGATAATCCAGAAACAGATGGTTAAATTGAACGAGTTAACCAAGTGCTAGAGGATATGCTACGTGCATATGTTAGCAAGAAACAAACAGATTGGGAAGAGTATCTACCTCTTCTTGAGTTTGCTTACAACATTCCTAAGCATGTCACGACTGGATTTAGTCCTTTCATGCTCATGTATGGTTTTCAACCTAGGTCACCTGTTACAGTGGGGTTGGCAATTGAAAGACTCCAGCAGGTTAAGGATTTTCTCCAAGACCATATGGATATGTTGAAACTCGCTCGTCAAAATGTCCGACAAGCGTAGGATCAGTATAAGAAGTACACTGAGGAGAAACATCGGCAAGTTACCTTTGAGGAAGGGGAAGAAGTTTTTTAACGTGTGCCAGAGCATTCAAAAAGTCTGAAGACTGGGCCAACACCCAAATTATTCCCAAGATATTGTGGGCCTCTTAAGATACTCAAGCGATTTGGTGATCGTGCCTACAAACTCTCATTACCGACACACTCTCATGTTCATCTGGTATTTCATGTAAGCCATTTACGTAAACGATTACATGGGGACAACAATGTCATTGACCAAAAGATTTCGATTTCGTTGAACCTCCTACCCCATCGCATGAACATGAGCAGATTCTTGACTATCATGATTTACGTACGCGTCATCATGTACGTCGATAAGCTTTAATCAAGTGGAAAGATCGACCTGAAGAAGACGCCACCTGGGAAAACATTAGTGCTCTTAAGAAGAAGTTTCCCACTTTTGTTTTCGAGGACAAAAACACTTCTCCAAGGGGAGTAATGTCAGGCCAAGGGCTAGAGGGCAGGGCCCGACCTAGGGGAGTCAAGGACTTAGGCCAAGGGCCGGATTGAAGGTGTGGACAGTGGATCCATTTAGGGCAAAGGGCCATGGGCTCTCCGATAAAGGGTTGGCTGGGAGGAGGATCCGGGGTCAATCTCCTCTGGATTTTACATTTCTTATACTATCTCTGAGAAGATAGCCACGGGTAGGTTGCTATCAAAGACTTGATAGTTCCTGGCCTTCCACATAGTATTGAAGAAACAATATCTGACAATCTGAGTATAGATAAGAAGTGCAGAACTTCCAAACTGTTTTCCACCAAGGCACAAACTCTTATTGAAAAACCCAATCTTCCACGTTCTTTGAATCCATTTGCACATTTTTCCTACAAGGCCCCTAATAGCAGAGCATTTTATGAAAAGGTGGTCAATGTCTTCACGAGCCAATTTGCACCCTGAACATCTGTCGGGCCTAATACCATGTGCTTGAATCTTGACGCTTATTGGCAAGGCTCCCCAAATAACCCTTCACAAAAAATCTTCATAAACTGAGGCCATTGTGGATTCCAAATGTTCTTCGTGACCTCCACCCATCGAGCCTCCGACCATTGCTTGTTTAGAGGGGTGAACCAATCATCCTCATGAATTAACACTTGGTAGATGCCCTTGGTATGGGGCTTAGAAAATTGGCTACTCGTGGGACATTTCCAAGTTTTCCACTCAAAAGTAGCTTCACATATCGGCATCAAAATATTGTCAAGGCCTTCTATGACCCTATTGACAAGCAGCTTTGTTGTGCTAGTGAGTTGAAACTGGGTAGTCACTTGGTCAGAGGATTTCCAGCTCTTGCTATTTCTATTCCAGAAGTGGTTCATCCATTGAAGACCTTTATTGTTAATCCTTCTTGAAATTTCCCTCTAGTAAGGGTTCAAGATAACCCCAACAGCTTAAGACAGCCATGAGGACCAATGCGAGATGGAGTTCTGGAAGTATCTAGATGATTCTCCCCATTTGGGTGCCCCTGTTCCTCTATTGCACTTTCTTACCAGCTCTCCCATGATACCACTTAGTCTTAGGCTAGTCCACTCCGAGGCTAAAATTTTGCCGTGTACCTCAATCCCTTTCCATTGACCACCTTCAGAGAAAAGTTTTGCCTTGTCCAACATATCCTTGGTCATGATAGCCCAAGACTGGTCTTGATTGGTGATCAAGACCACAAACTTGGCACACATGGCCTCCACATGAACTATAGGGTTGAGGATCCCTAGGCCACCTTGGTCCAACAGTCAAGCGATGCCTTCCCACTTTGCCCATTTCCATGACGCCGAGGTTTTCATGTTGTTCCTCCATAAGAATCTTGTAACTGGTTTCAAAAACTCCTTCCAATTACATTTGGCTATCTTGAGGAGGGGGCTGGTAAAGTCAATATAAGGAAGCATAAATGAATTGATTACTCTGACCCGATCGGGAAGGGGAGCAACACATACTCCCATCTTTCATTTTCCTCTAAATCTTCTCCAAGACCCACTGGAACCTTTGCTTTGGAGTAACATCCACCCCTAAGGGGGCCCCTAGATGTCTAAAAATCCTACCTTTAGACACAATATCCCCAGACCAGAGCGAAGGGTCAAATGAGTCATTTTTTGTGAGGGAGATCAGCCTAGACTTCTCAATACTACACTTTGATCATGAAGCCACAACAAATGTCGGCACAATCTCAAGGGTTTTCCTGAATACCTGAGGGCAAGCTTTCAAAAAGAGGAGGGAGTCATCCTCAAACATCTTGGCCAAGAGCTCGTTGTTACCGGAAAAAGTTAACCCTTGTATCTCCCCCCACTCAGCAATAGCTTCAAGCATCATTATCAGAGGATGCGACCCAAAGAGATCGTGGCTTCCTAACACAAACTAGGTTAAGGAGGAAACCTTCTTTATGCTCGGATAAGCAAATGGAGAGAAAGAAGAGCGAGAGGGGAGGCTCTTAAAGGGTGCGCAAATTTAGTCCTTGACCTTCAGATCAAACCAATGTAATCCATGTACAATGACCCTGATTGCATATGCACCAAGTGTATGTTTTGCTGGCTTGTGCAGATTTTTGGATAATCACTTGGGTCAATTTTTTGCACTTCCATCTGCACTTCATCTTTAAGCTTGCAATACCTGGCTCCACTGAAGTCTGTGAACATCTGGGAGTTCTCTGAATCTGGCTTTACTCTGATCAATAGGATCGTGGCTCCTGTGTTGCTTTTGCTGCTCATCAAGTATCTATGGCCTTCTGAATCTGCATATAAGACTTTATCTCCATTGTAGCCATATAGCTGTAAAATCTACTCTGTTGCAGTTGTACATGTGTTGCCACTACTGCTGGCTTGCTCTGTTGTTCTTCAATTCTCGACTCGATTTGAGTCCATGTTGGCTCAATCTATAAAAACTGTCTCTTGGCAGATTTTGGTATCGATTAGCAGAATTTCTCCTGCTCGATTTTGATTAAACTACTTTAGCCAAAGCACTTTTGCAGTTGACTGCTCTTCAGACTCACAAGAGTTGATTAACTATAGCTCGACAGTGTCAGAATTGATCTGGGCCATTGAAATGATGAAAATCTGGACCTTGAACAGTCTACTCTGCAACCCACCGTGATTTTGTGTCCCTGTTCGTCCAATTGGAAGCTAATTTGCTATGCAATTATTGCACTAGCCCATTTCTAGTGTGCAAAATTTTGAAATTTATCTGTCGCTCTACTGCTTCAAGTTGATCTTTTTGCTCGCTTTTTTCGGTTGCTTTTTTGCTAATGTAGGTCACATTGTGGTGTGTGATTCTCTACACGGTGTGTTTTCTGCTTTTTTGCCTCTTTCAACGACTTTCTTTTTGGTGAAATTTTGAACTTTCTAAAATCTTGGTACTTTTATGATTTGTTAATATTTTTTTGAGAAAGTTTGATTTATTAATAATTTTTATGTGAATTTTGTAAATTTTATGGAGTTTTTAGAAGGTTTTATGGATTTTTTGATCTATTCTGATTTTTCGATCAATTTTTTATTTTTTTAATGGATGTGTTTTGAGTTTTTATGAATTTTTTTTATTTATTTGTGATCTTTTTCAAAATTTTAACGAATTTTCTATGAGGTTTTTATTTTTTATAAGTTTTTTGGTGAGTTTTTCTTTTTTTTTTGTAAAATTTTAAAATCTTTTTCTTTTTATTTTGTGAATTATTGCTTTTTTATTGTTTTTGTGATTTTTTGATCCTTATGTGAGTTTTTAAAAGCCCTTTTTTTGCTTTTGAAGACGGTTTTTTGGGATTTTCCCTTTTTTAAAAATTTTAATGGATTTTTTATTGTTTATTTGATTTTTGAAATTTTTTGTGATTTTTTTAATTGATTAAAATAAAATAAAAAAGCCTTACCTGCATTCTACAACGTTGAAGGCGGCTGAACAGGGATGATGTGGCGCTGTCAGCGTCGATTGCGGCAGACAAGGGAGTTGAAGGCGGGGGTCTCTGGCGCATAGTACGGGGTAGAGCAAGGAGATAGTGCGGAGCAGTGGAGGTGTGCGTGGCCACTAACCTTGACGACGCACAACAGAGAGAGAGTGAGATGAGTTTGGCAGCGCGTGTACGGGTAGACAGAGAGAGAGTGTGTGACTGCATGGCGGGGTGTGTGTGTGTGTCTGTGTACGCGTGGGTTGCAGCCAGCAGGGCAGGACAGGGGACAAAGGTGACTCGTGAGTGGGAGTACGAGAGAGAGAGAGGGAATTGACGGCATTCACAGTGGGCCCCGTACTTGAGCGGGGAAGAGGAAAGAAGAGAGAGCTGACGAACTGCACCTGGGGAGGCTATGTGTGTGTGTGTGTGTGTGTGTGTGTGCGCGTTGGTGGCGTTAATGGCGCGGGACAGTGAGAGAGAGCCGCGTGACAGTCGGGCAAAGGGGGGGTACACGACAAAGAGGGAGTTAGAGAGAGAGTGAGGGGATGAGAGAGAGGGATAATTATCGTTTAGGGAGGAGAGAGAGTGCAGGGGATGAGAGAGAGGGATAATTATCGTTTGGGAAGGAGAGAGAGTGAGACAGAGGAGAGAGAGGGATAATTATCGTTTGGGGAGGAGAGAGAGTGAGAGGGGGAGGAGAGAGACAGAGAGAGAGAGAGAGAGAGAGAGTTGGAGTGTGTGTGTGTGTGTGTATGTGTGTATGTGTGTGTGATGGGGTGGGTTCACACGCTACGAAGCACGAGAAAGCGGCCGACAAAGAAAAAAGAAGCTTATTTTAATGTCGTAGGAAACTATCCCAAGAGACCGTAAAGATCTATCCAATGAGGAAAGTTCATGCGCCGAAAGGCACACTCGAGAACCAAAAGAAAACCGAATTTAGTCCAAAAATTAGCCGAAACGCTAAAAATCACCCGAAAATCCAACAACCGCCTGAAAAATCCAAAAAATTATCAAAAAATTCTAGAAATCTTAGAAAATCATTGACAATCACAATCAAACATTTTTGACACATATAAACACACCAAAAATAGCAATTTTTATCAAAAACTCAATTTACGACAAAATCATCAATAAGGTCTCCGAAAATAGCAAAACGCTCAAAATTTGGAGAACAAAAGCACGCACACAAGATAGCTCATAAAGATCACACAATATCATATTTTTATGGAATTAAGCAAAAATTAATGCAAAAATTTGCAAAAAATACCCATTTTCTTTTAGAATTCTCTACACATAGGGGATTAGTGCAGCCAAATAAAATCACAATAATCAAATCAATTCAATTGCCAAATAATTTGATCAATAAAATCCAAACTAGGCAATTAAATCGGCAAAATTTACGATAAAATTAGCTCAAAATTTGATGTATTTGGAGTGTGTAAATCCCTGTATTCAGCTCAAAAACGCAGCAATCAACCATTACACACATCAAATATGCAATCAAAAATTAAATTAATCATACACATTAAGCACTTTTTAGGTCCACACACACACACACACACATACTAATAATTGGTAGTTTTTACCAATCTTTAGGTGCGCACACAAAAGAGTGAATCTTGTCGAATTACAATGTGGTTTCACAAATCTCTAGTTGGACATGACCACAACACAAATAAATCATCACAATTGAAAAATCCTTAAGCACACATTGAATTTTAGGTGCATAAACAAGGGCAAAATAGTGCACACATATCTAAAATTAAGCATACACACACTCAATTAGAATGCACACACACTTGTAATTGACCATTCAAACATGCAATTAGATCAATTAGTCACACAAGTAGCAGCACACATTCACCAATTAGCAATTGAACTTATCAATTTCATGCGCCAGCAAATCTAGAAAATTTCGACAGTACAATGGCATGAAAACGAACAATTCAAACAATTTCATAGCATCATAGCATAAACATTGCATTGCAATTAACATAGCATTAACATGGCATTGTAATTAACATAGCATATCATAGCATAGACATGGTGTTAATTAGCATAGCATAACATAGCATTGACATTGCATCATCGTAGAATCTCTACACAATTCTACACATGTTTAGATTCTTGGAAGGTTGAGAATACCACCTTGATTACCTTTTCAATGAAGATCGATTGAATGGTTGAAAGCTCCATCCTTAGTAGAAAATTAGTGCGTAAGTCAGCAAAATTACTCAAATTAGCAAGGGGTTAGTGTGAACACACAAATTGGCAAGATATGGTGACAAATTAGGGGGAAATGAACACATTGCTTCATGCACACACATCCAAAATCCACAAAAACATAAACACACAAGTGAAATTAGTGAGGAAACACATCCGATTATGCCACAATTACACTAGCGTAGGCCACCGTCCCCGGCAATGGTGCCAAATGTTGGGGGTTTCCATCATTGCATAGCTCGAATGACCAACAAAATTATCAATCCAGAGGGATGAGCTACCCGGCTAGGGCATGGAAACACTCACATGATCAGTGAGCTAATCATGGCAACACGAATGGTTGACTCTATGAGATGAGCTTCTCGACCTATGGAGGAGCTAAACCACAATGATGGCGCTTCACCTCCAATCAACCCAATCACACACACTAATGATTGTAAGACACACACAACACTAATCCTATCATGCAACACACTGATCGCAAGCACACACACATAGATCTATCGAGCACCACACTCAAATCAAAACTACATGCACACACAAGCAAAAGAGGGCAATCATACAAGATTAGAGAGGGATTAACCACTAATTAGTTACGATCTAGCTAATCAAAGCATCATTAGAAATCATAAGAAGCATGAGAGAGGCATAGTGAAAGAGAATTAAGCATAGATTAGTGTTAATCAAGTAACATGAGCAAAGAGAAGCTCAAGGACTCCATAGCCACACACCTCAAGAGCTCTCACCAAAGAGTGCTCTCCACAAATGAGCTTGAGAACCCTAATTTCTTTTACACATTGCCTTATATACCTACGGTAAAAATATGCAATGTCTGGGCGCCCAAGGCTTTTAGGGCTCCACCACTTACTGAATCTGCTCCCTAAGCACACTAGCTGACCTGTTCTTTACAGCTTGGAACTCTCATTGAGCCTGTAATACATTAAAAGTATTACAATGGCTTGAAATAAATCGAGAATTTACAATACATGACCATTTTGGGAAATTGTAAAAAATGTGTAGGTCCAATCTTTACTGCTTGTTCATGTTGATCTTTGATGGGCATCCGTAAGTCTTCGGTCTTTAGCAGCTTTTGTTCATTGGCGTTGACTCAATTAACATGTGTTTTAATATAAAATTATATTATCCATTATACATATATAATCAAAAATGGTTTATATATTAGAAAAGGCCCTGATTTTGACGTCCAATGAGTTGTAGTATAACGGTAGTGTTGTTGAGTATGTAGTTGTTGGATTCAATCCAATCACACCGATCCATGTTTCGTGTTGAAAAGTGGACAGTAGAACTGCTCTTCCGGGGAGGAAGGCTTGTAAAAATTTTTGGAGGTCTAGAGAAATGTAATTTCCTTTTGTGCCAATGGACAACCTCCACGATGAAGACACGTTCCTTTTTTAATGTCCTTTTTGAATGGTTTATATATTAGAAAAAGCTTCACTTAAATAATAAGGTGAAAAGTGCACATTACACATTATTACTTAAAATTAAAATAAAATAAAAAACACATTAAAAACTAAAACAACAGAATATATTAATTATTTCATTAAAAAAGATAGATTTAATAAGTTAGAGAATAATAAATCAATTTAATGATTTAATAAAATAAATCTTTGTGAATCAATACTTCACATTATTGATCAAACTCTTATGAATACTTTTTAATACTTTGTTATGAAAATGACCATGGATCAAACTCCTATTCTTTAATCCTTTGTTCTTTGAAGTCTTTTTTAGCATGCCAAAAATAAATAAAAGCAGCTTTGGGAAATAGCATTTGATACTAAGGCCTTTAGCAGACCAAAAATCCATTTATTAATGTGGGAGATTGGGATTGGAAGCTTTATGAAATTATTTTGGTACAACTAGCTTAGATTGATATGCCCTTTTCATTGGCAGGCCTCGTGGTTTTACCACTTGTTGGCCTCTAAAGGCCTTAGTACCCAAGGGGCCAAGGTCATTCAATTTTGCTTGTTTGATAAGTGTCCCTATGGAGCTTAAAAGTCTTGTGAGTGAATAGAAAGAAATCCTAGCCTTTTAAATGCTACTCTCCAAAAGTCCAAAGGTGTATTCGTTTTTTTGGCATGCTTGACAAAGGCTTTTAGAGAACAAATGAATAAACAATATATAGGGGTTTGATCCCATGATATAAGATATTTATAAAAGGTCATTTCATTTGAGGATTACAAAATAAATTATTGTATTGAATTGATTTATTATTTTCTAAGCTTATTTTAAGAGCACCATATGGGTCTTTTCATTTACAAGTCTCATGACTCATATGGGTCACCAAACCACCTCCTCGTGAGTCATAGCCCAGTCACTGGTCTTCTCTTTCGACCTAGTGTCACGTGCCAGTGGCTTGGCATCCTTGGTGACACGCCTCCAATTTGACCTGACCATCAGATTGCGGACAGCTTTTGCCTCGAGGAAGTCCCTAACAAAACGCATGTGAATTTACAAGGGGATCTTAATGTACTCTTTTATCTCCCTTTTCTTACAAAATAGGGATTTTTTTTTTTTTGGGCAAAACTTACAATTGTGAGTGATTGTATTATAAGGTCACCAATAGATTACAAATCAGCCTCAAGCTCAGGCTGAGCCTTAAGGGACAGAGGATTACAACCGAGCTTAGTTACAAGTACCAAGTAGATACCTACTACGCAGGGAACCATTGCATGGCGAGGAATGCCCTAAGCCAATCATCCGAGCTATACCTTTTACTTAGCACATATATTATCTCCTTGATTTCTTGTACAATCTCTAAGAAGCTAGCCACCGAGAGGTCTTTATCAAAGACACGGCAGTTCTTGGCCTTCCAGATGTTACTGAAGAAGCAAAATATGACAATTTGAGTATAGATAAGTAGTGTAGAACTTTGAAACTATCTGCCACCAAGGCACAAATTCTTCTTGAAATACCCAATCTTCCATGTCCTTTGTATCCATTTTCACATCTTTCCTGCCAGGCATGTAATAGCCGGGCATTCCATGAAAAGGTGGCAAAGGTCTTCTGTAATGGAATTTGCCTATTCAATTTGAAAATAGCAGAATTTAATTAGAGTACTTTCAAGAAATGATTTTGTGAGCATAGCGGGTAGACATAGTTGAAGATAGCAACATAATCATAGCAATTAGTTAACTTGGCATAGTACACAATGAGTGCTTGTGAGTGTGTGTGGGTGAGTATACCCCCTAGGCACCCCCCTAGCTTGCTTGGGTCAACCCCCCCTTGTAGCTCATGCTTGAAGCTCATTGGACCCCTCCAGGCCTAGCCAATCACAAGCAGGAGCCATTACAAGCAACATGGGTAGCCTTGGGACAAGTGTCCCCCTTTCCCCTTTGAGAGAGAGGACTTGATAAATGCTAAAACAATTAGATAATTCATGTAATTTATCATTGGACCCCTTTGAAGCCTAGCCAATAGGCTTCAAGCAACACATGAAGGTAACATGGGTAGGGGCCTGACATGTGTCCTTGCTGCCTCTTCAAGTTGGGGCTTCCCTTGTGTGTGTGAGTGGGTGTTCTCTCTCTAGCCCCTAGGAAAAGGGCTCGCCCCCCCTCTTGTAGGAATGCTTTTGACTTTAGGTGATCAAGCACCTTACTCACCAAGCATGACAAAGCACTTGAACTAGGGGGTGTTCCCACAAGCATCTCAGGCAAGCTTCTCAAGGCACCTCAAGTACCTTAATCATGCAGCAAGTCAAGCACCTCAAGCATGGAGCCAGTCAAGCACCTCAAGCATGACAAACACCTCAAGCACGACAAGCACCTCAAGCAGGACAAGCACCTCGAGCTTGGGCCGGGTTCCCACCTCAAGCTCAGCCCTAGCTTACCTAAGGTCAAAGGACTTTTACACACATTTATTGGAGGTATTCAATGAAGCTAACCCTAAGGTCTTATGCTCCATTGGTTAGCCTTGCTCTTTGATAGACCATCTCCCTTTTGGGGCCCTTTACCATTGGCCCCGTGTTGAGATAGATCTATAAGCACATATCTATATCTTAACATTTGTTCCCGTTTATTCTCCCACATTAAGTGATCAATTTAATATGAGAAAATCATTTGGGTTGGTTAGATATTAGATTTTATGACATCTTCGCTTGCTACACCCACGGCTCTTAAGTATCTACACCCACGGCTCAAAGTGGTTAATTATAGAGAGTAGAGGAGTAGGTCTAACATAGCAGAGTTGCCAAGGGCTAGCTCCTTTAGGACTTCTTATGGCTCAATAATGGTAAAGCCGTAGGCAAGTCTAAAAAGACTCCATTATTAAGTCCAAAGCTCCCGAGGTGTGCACCATCCCCCACATAGTGGGCTTAACAAAACCGATATTAGATCCCAACTCCACTTACTCTATTATAATTAACAACATCAACCATTTATAGGCTACTTAAGGACCTCTCTTCTTAAGCAAGAAAAGAGAAACCAAATGCTTTGATACCAATGTAATGGAATTTGCCTATTCAATTCGAGAATAGCGGAATTTAATGAGAGTACTTTCAAGAAATGATTTTGTGAGCATAGCGGGTAGACATAGTTGAAGATAGCAACATAATCATAGCAATTAGTTAACTTGTCATAGTACACAATGAGAGTGCTTGTGAGTGTGTGTGGGTGAGTATACCCCCTAGGCACCCCCCTAGCTTGCTTGGGTCGACCCCCCCTTGTAGATCATGCTTGAAGCTCATTGGACCCCTCCAGGCCTATCCAGGCCTAGCCAATCACAAGAAGGAGCCATTACAAGCAACATGGGTAGCCTTGGGAGAAGTGTCCCCCTTTCCCCTTTGAGAGAGAGGACTTGATAAATGCTAAAACAATTAGATAATTCATGTAATTTATCATTGGACCCCTTTGAAGCCTAGCCAATAGGCTTCAAGCAACACATGAAGGTAACATGGGTAGGGGCCTGACATGTGTCCTTGCTGCCTCTTCAAGTTGGGGCTTCCCTTGTGTGTGTGAGTGGGTGTTCTCTCTCTAGCCCCTAGGAAAAGGGCTGCCCCCCCTCTTGTAGGAATGCTTTTGACTTAGGTGATCAAGCACCTTACTCACCAAGCATGACAAAGCACTTGAACTAGGGAGTGTTCCCACAAGCATCTCAGGCAAGCTTCTCAAGGCACCTCAAGTACCTTAATCATGCAGCAAGTCAAGCACCTCAAGCATGGAGCCAGTCAAGCACCTCAAGCATGACAAACACCTCAAGCACGACAAGCACCTCAAGCAGGACAAGCACCTCGAGCTTGGGCCGAGTTCCCACCTCAAGCTCAGCCCTAGCTTACCTAAGGTCAAAGGACTTTTACACACATTTATTGGAGGTCTTCAATGAAGCTAACCCTAAGGTCTTATGCTCCATTGGTTAGCCTTGCTCTTTGATAGACCATCTCCCTTTTGGGGCCCTTTACCATTGGCCCCGTGTTGAGATAGATCTATAAGCACATATCTATATCTTAACACTTGTTCCCGTTTATTCTCCCACATTAAGTGATCAATTTAATATGAGAAAATCATTTGGGTTGGTTAGATATTAGATTTTATGACATTACTTCTCTCTTGAAATCATAGTCGTCCTCGACTATGAGGTAGAAGAGATAAGGTCTTAGTCATTAGTCAATCGTACTTAGCGGATAAAGGATCCCTTTTTACCCTACGACATCTTTCCAAGATGGATGACTAATCCATTTGGTGCTTGGGAGACATAGCTGCTGCAAGCATGTCTGCTCTTTAGTCCATTTCATTCTCCCAAAGTAGAGTGACAAATTCTACTTGGTGTTTGAGAGACGTCGTCATCACAAACATGATTCTAAGCATGCATACTAGTTAAATTTGTGCACAATTAAAAAGAGGACTAGTCATATAAGACAAAAACATGAGTCATTTAAAAGAAATTTGTACATTTTCTTACTCTAATGTAGCATTGTAAGCATTGACAAGGTTCATACTATCCTTAAGTTGTACTCCTTGCATCCATTTAGCATCTTCAAAAGGATAATTTTTGAACTTAATAAGATACCGTTGGGTAATCTTACCATGTCGTAGTACCTTGTCTTCATGCCGAAGGATAGCTTCGGGTTGTAGCACCTCTTCTTGGTCTTCAACTTCGGGAGGGTCTTCAATAATTGGTTCAATTGGTGGCTCTCCTTTGTAGGGCTTAAGTAAGCTTACATGAAAGGCATTGTGTATAAGCCAATGGTTGGGCAACTTGAGTTGATAAGCCGTCTCATTGATAGGCTTCAAGATTTGGAAAGGACCATAGTATCTTTTTGCTAGTTTAGCATAATACTTTTGATGGCCCGTAGGATTTTTGCCCGTCGTTTGCCTTAATCGAGCCTTAGGAAACTTGAGTAAGACCCAATCATTTTCTTTGAACATTAAGGCTCTTCTGTGCTTATCAGCAGCAACTTTCTGCCTTTGTTGAGAGATGGCTATAGCCTCCCTAATCTTTTGAAAAGATTCTTGTAGGTCATGGCTATACTCATCAGCGGCGAAGATCTTCCCATGTACTTTCAGTAGCAAGGGACTTTTAGGTCTTCCCTCTATGATCTCGAAAGGTGCTTTCCCCGTAGAAGTATGTACAGTATTATTGTATGCATACTCTACTAGCGTTAAATACTTTTCCCATTGTGAGCGTTGATCTACTTTGGTAACATAAGTCTTGAGTAGATCGAGTATCGTAAGATTGGCTATCTCACTTTGGCCATCCGTTTGTGGGTGATAGGCCGAAGAGAAATTCAATCTTGTTCCTAGATTTTCAAAGAGACCTTTCCAAAAATTAATGGTCATTCTAGGATCTCTATCTGACACGATGGATGTGGGTAATCCATGGTGTTTGAAAATCTGAGATATGAAGAGAGTTGCCATTTGATGTGCCTTAATAGTCTTTTTGACAGGAATAAAATGTGCTTGCTTGCTAAACCTGTCGACTATTGTCCATATTCCTGTATTCCCATGGATAGACTTGGGTAATCCAAAGATGAAATCCATGGATATACTCTCCCATGGTGAATTTGGAATAGGCAATGGTTGGAGTAATCCAGGTTGCTTCCCTCTATCATACTTGGTCTTTTGGCATACTACACATTTTGAAACATACTCTTGTATGTCCACTTTCATGGTAGGCCAATTGAAATACGTCTCTACTCCTCGGAGAGTAGGTTGAATACCTCTATGCCCTGCATATGGAGGAGCATGGGATTCATACATAACCTTCTCACGAAGGGAATGGGTAACACATAGCCTATTGCCGTGGAGAAGATAACCATCCTGCAAGGTGAATGGTTCCTCTTTCTTCCCCAAAGCAAGGGCTGACATTATGTCTCTAAAGTCAGGGTCAGTAGCATACTCATCTATCATAGAGGATAGATCATTGTGAGTAGCTATAGACACCGCATTAACTTTTGGTCGTCGTGAAAGTGCATCGGCAACTTGATTGTGCTTACCAGCTATGTGAGCAATATGGAAATTAAATTTCGAAAGAAAATTTGCCCACCTCATTTGTTTGTCGGAAAGCTTGGTTTGCGTCATGAAATACTTGAGACTTTGGTGGTCGGTTCGTAGGATAAATGGAGTCCCCAATAGGTAGTGCTTCCATGTGTCTAGGGCATGTAGAACAGCTAAAAGCTCTTTCTCATAAATGCCCAAGACTCGTTCATCACCATTGAGCCTTCGGCTCTCATATGCTATGGCATGCCCTTCTTGAAGCAAAACCGCTCCAAGGCAATCACCACAAGCATCACATTGGACCTCAAATGGTTTTGAGAGATCTGGAAGCACGAGGACTGGTTGGGAAGTAAGCTTCTCTTTGAGTTTTTCAAAAGCATTTTGCTCCTTAGAATTCCATACAAACTTAACGTTCTTCTTTGTTAAGTCGTGTAGTGGTCCTGCTACTTGAGAGAATTTTGCTATGAAGCGTCTATAGTATGCACACATACCAATAAAGCTTCTTAGCTCATGTAGATTCCTTGGGTTAGGCCATGATTTTATTACCTCTAACTTTGATGGATCCATACGAATACCATCGTGAGAGATAATATGGCCTAGATATTGAATCTCTTGAAGGAAGAATTCACTTTTCTTTTGGTTGAGAAAAAGTTTGTTCTCCCTCAAGGCTTGAAAAATCACTTGGAGATGTTGCTTATGTTCCTCCAAAGACTTGGAGTAGATGATGATACCATCAAAGAACACTCCAGTGAATTTACGATATGGTCTAAAAATTTTCTCCATGAGACGATTGAAAGTAGCTGGTGCATTAGTCAAGCCAAAAGGCATGACTAGATATTCATAAAGACCAAATGTTGTGCGAAACGCGGTCTTTAAGATATCTTCATCCACTATCCTTATTTGATGATAGCCACTCTTAAGGTCAATCCTACTGAAGTAGGTAGAGCCTTGTAGCTTATCAAACAGATCTTCTACCCGAGGTACGGGAAATCTGTTTTTGATAGTGATATGGTTTAGTGCTCAATAGTCCACACACATACGGTATGTACCATCTTTCTTTTGCACTAAAAGGACTGGAGAACAAAAGGGAGAGGAACTAGGCCTCACCATCCCTTTGTCTACCAGCTCTTGTACTTGCCTCATGATCTCCTCTTGTTGAGCTTGTGAGACTCGATAAGGAGGTTTGTTAGGCGGTGAGCTTCCTGGAAGGAGCTCAATACGATGGTCATCATCCCCTCGTTTTGGAGGTAGGTCCATAGGGATATCATCGATGAACACATCTTGGAATCCTTTTAGAAAAGTAGACAAGTCTAACTCTTCTTGATTCCTATCATTTTCATTTGATGAAACATTATTAGCTTTTAGAGACTCTTTGACATAAATCATGTACGCAGAAACTGAGCTCTTCATTGATTTATCAAAAGAAAGAGGATTTACAAGTGGAATAGTGCGACCACGCTCACTAGCATCTATATACATGTTCTTTCCCCTGTAGGTGAAGTAAATTCTCCTTTCAGGGAACTTCATGTTGGCAGCCATGCGATCAAACCATGGTGCCCCTAGGATAACATCCTGATGTTGGAGGGGAGAGATGAAGAAGTCTTCTTTGTCGACATAGCTTTGGACATGAAGCCTCAACTTCCCAATCAAGGGAGTAACGGAGGCTTGTTGTCCCTTGAAAGCTGCATCAGCTGTTACTATATCTCCCATCTCAAAAGCTTGAATGCCCAACTTGGTGGCCAACTCTATTGATATGAAGTTGAGAGTAGAGCCAGGGTCAAACAAGATGAAGGCATCATGCTCTCTTACCTTTCCCCAAGCATAGGAGAGTGATGATCCTTTGTAATGAGCATCCTCTTTTGGAGCTTCGATGGTGGAAGCCCTAGGAGTCTCATTGCGAGTATTCTTCTTGGGGCAAGAACGATAGCCATGTCCTTACTCCCCACACTTGAAACATTTATGGTCCTTGCGAAAAGCTTCAAGCTCTTCAGGAGAGAGTTTGTTTTTACCTTTGTAAACTCCCTTCTCCTTGGACCGATTGTTGTTGTTGTTGTTGTTGTTGTTGGAAGTGCCTTGGGAATTATTTTGAGCATTGGGTTTCCCCTTTGTATCATTTTTATCTTTGTTTTCCATGGGCTTGACATTACGTCTAGCCCCTTGATGGAAATTGATGCGTGAAGCAACCATGGTGTGGTGGATTACTTCGGTAATAGTACCGGGCCGTTGAGAGTTGATGTATTCGGCCATCTCTTCAGGTAATCCGCACAGAATTGCTGTCTTTGCTCTGCAAAGTCTATCTTTTGAAAGACAGTAGCTTTGAGATGTAAATCCCAAAACTTGTCTACATACTTGTTGATAGACTCATGAGAGAGAAGCTTCAAGCCGCGCCATTCAGTAAGAACTTTATCTTTAGTATCGCTTGGAAGAAATTGCTTCATGATGGAAACTCGTATAGTTTTCCATGTCTTTGGGGCTTCTCCATTGCCACGAAGGGTAGCCCACCATTGACGAGCTGATTTTTGGAAGTGCATAGCTACATGGCGTAGCTTGGAGGACTCTGTGAAGCCCTCGTCCCCAAAGGCCGCATCAAATTGCTGGATGAAGGCCAACACTTTGTCGGTAGCACCAAAGGTGCCATCGTAGGTGAGAAAAGAGATACTCTTTCCTCCCTCCTTGAACTTCTTTAGCTTTGTGACCTTCGCCATGCAGGAAATGATTTGCGATGTCCTCCCCTCTTGTATTCTCTAGGAGAATAGCCATAACTTTCATCGGAAGAGGAGGAAGGTGAAGAAGAAGGAGAAGAGGGTGACCTCTTCCTAGCCCTTTTCTTCCTTTGTTTCCTCTCTTGCCTTTCAGAGTGATGAGGAGAAGGACTATGGGTTGCTCTTTTCCTCTTGGGAGGAGTAGGCGATCGTCTAGACCGCCTTCTTCGTGGAGCCACATCTTCAGAAGAACTTAGACTTTCATTGCTTTCTTTCTCTTTGGATTCCTCCTCTCGAATGGGAGAGAGTCTTCTTTTGTGGGTCTCTTCAAGAGGCCTCCTAAGCTCTCTCTCCTCTTGGAGAGGAAGGGAAATTCCATAGGCACGAAGTTGTTGAGTAACTTCGGCTTGCAAGGTAGGGTTGCCCATAGCTTGTTGCAACCTAGTCACAAGATAATTCACAAACATGGGAGCATCATCATTAGCACCTTCATGTGCAAAATCAAAGCTATCAATGTTCATTCTACTCTCTTGATTATTGTCAGCCATGTTAACAAAATTTTATGTATGTACTTAGTGTATGCTTTGGCAATTCAAAACCTTAGTTGCCACTCCTCTTAGCCTTTGAAAATTGGCTCTTAAGTATCTACACCCACGGCTCAAAGTGGTTAATTATAGAGAGTAGAGGAGTAGGTCTAACATAGCAGAGTTGCCAAGGGCTAGCTCCTTTCGGACTTCTTATGGCTCAATAATGGTAAAGCCGTAGGCAAGTCTAAAAGACTCCATTATTAAGTCCAAAGCTCCCGAGGTGTGCACCATCCCCCACATAGTGGGCTTAACAAAACCGATATTAGATCCCAGCTCCACTTACTCTATTATAATTAACAACATCAACCATTTATAGGCTACTTAAGGACCTCTCTTCTTAAGCAAGAAAAGAGAAACCAAATGCTTTGATACCAATGTAATGAAATTTGCCTATTCAATTTGAGAATAGCGGAATTTAATGAGAGTACTTTCAAGAAATGATTTTGTGAGCATAGCGGGTAGACATAGTTGAAGATAGCAACATAAACATAGCAATTAGTTAACTTGGCATAGTACACAATGAGAGTGCTTGTGAGTGTGTGTGGGTGAGTATACCCCCTAGGCACCCCCCTAGCTTGCTTGGGTCGACCCCCCCTTGTAGATCATGCTTGAAGCTCATTGGACCCCTCCAGGCCTAGCCAATCACAAGCAGGAGCCATTACAAGCAACATGGGTAGCCTTGGGACAAGTGTCCCCCTTTCCCCTTTGAGAGAGAGGACTTGATAAATGCTAAAACAATTAGATAATTCATGTAATTTATCATTGGACCCCTTTGAAGCCTAGCCAATAGGCTTCAAGCAACACATGAAGGTAACATGGGTAGGGGCCTGACATGTGTCCTTGCTGCCTCTTCAAGTTGGGGCTTCCCTTGTGTGTGTGAGTGGGTGTTCTCTCTCTAGCCCCTAGCAAAAGGGCTCGCCTCCCCTCTTGTAGGAATGTTTTTGACTTAAGTGATCAAGCACCTTACTCACCAAGCATGACAAAGCACTTGAACTAGGGAGTGTTCCCACAAGCATCTCAGGCAAGCTTCTCAAGGCACCTCAAGTACCTTAATCATGCAGCAAGTCAAGCACCTCAAGCATGGAGCCAGTCAAGCACCTCAAGAATCTTAATCAAGCACCTCAAGCATGACAAACACCTCAAGCACGTCAAGCACCTCAAGCAGGACAAGCACCTCGAGCTTGGGCCGGGTTCCCACCTCAAGCTCAGCCCTAGCTTACCTAAGGTCAAAGGACTTTTACACACATTTATTGGAGGTCTTCAATGAAGCTAACCCTAAGGTCTTATGCTCCATTGGTTAGCCTTGCTCTTTGATAGACCATCTCCCTTTTGGGCCCCTTTACCATTGGCCCCGTGTTGAGATAGATCTATAAGCACATATCTATATCTTAACACTTGTTCCCGTTTATTCTCCCACATTAAGTGATCAATTTAATATGAGAAAATCATTTGGGTTGGTTAGATATTAGATTTTATGACATCTTCGCTTGCTAATCTACACCTAGAACATCTGTCGGGTCCAATCCCATGCACTTGGATCTTGACACCTGTCGACAAGGCCCCCCGGAGTACTTTCCACAAAAAATATCTTCATAAACTGAGGCCACTGCAGATTCCAGATGTTCTTCGTGACCTCTACCCATCGAGCCTCCGACCATTGCTTCTTCCACTGCTTATTTAAAGGGGCGAACCAATCAGCCTCATAGATTAACATTTGGTAAATGCCCTTTGTGTGGGGTTTAGAGAATCGGCTACTCATGGGCCATTTCTAGGCTTTCCACTAAAAAATAGATTCATATATCAGCATGAGAACACGGTCCATGCCTTCTATAACCTTGTTGACCATTTCCACTGCCCACCTTCAGAGCAAAGTTTGGCCTTGTCAATCATATCATTGGTCATGATAGCCCAAGCATCGTCTTGATTTGCGATTGAGACCACAAACTTGGCACACAGGGCCTCAACATGAACAACGGGGTTGAGAATTCCAAGGCCACCTTGGATCACCGGTCATGCAATACCTTCCCACTTTGCCCATTGCCACGGTGCCGAGGTTTTGGTGTTGTTTCTCCGTAAGAATCTGTTAATTGGTTTTAGAAACTCCCTCCAATTGAATTTGGCTATTTTGAGGAGCGGACTAGTGAAGGCAATATAAAGAAGCATAAAAGAGTTAATCACTCTTATTCGAGTCTGGAAGGGGAGCAACACATCTCCCACCTTCTCATTTTCCTATGAATCTTCTCAAGGACCCATTAGAACCTTTGCTTATGAGTAACATCCACCCCTAAGGGGACCCCCAAATGCCTAAAGATCCTACCTTTAGAGACAATCTCCCCAGACCAGACCGATGGGTCAAAAGAGTCATTTTCCATCAGGGAGATCAGTCTCGACTTTTTAAGATTACATTTTGACCCAGAATCCACAGAAAATGTCTACGCAATCTCAAGGGCCTTCTTGAGCACCTGAGGGCATGCTTTCAAGAAGAGGAGGGAGTCGTCCGTGAAAATCTTGGCCAGGAGATGATTGTTACTCTAGACAGAGTTAATCCTTGTATTTCCCTTGCTCAACAGCAACTTCAAGCATCGTTACAAGAGGATGCGATCCAATAGCAAAGAGAAGAGGGGCCAGGGGGCATCCTTGTTCGATCAATCGTTGGCTTCAAAGGAGCCCACATTTCTATCATTGAACAGGAGCTCCGAATGGCCACCTGCACCTAGAGTGTGTCTGAGTTGACAGAGGTGCATTCCAAAGCCCAACGATTTCATGACATCTTCAATGAAGGATCACACAATCCTATCATAAGCCTTATCCAGATCTAGCTATAGCAGAATGCACTCCTGCTTCGTGAAGGCTGCGTACTCAATGCCAACCTTTGTTGTCAATATGTTGTCATAAATTGACCTTCCTTTGATAAACCCGTGCTGATGAGGGGAGATGACTCTGTCAAGGAGGGATGCCATTCTAAGAGCAACTACCTTGGCAATGATTTTGTACACAACCGACATCATGATTATGGGAGCCAGTGCTTAAGCTGCGAGCAGCAAACCTGTTTTTGGGATAGGCCTGATAAGTCCTCTTTTCACATTGCGATCCAAGGACCCCTTGACTAGAGCCTGGTTAGCCATATGATCGGGACCTTGAGGTCCTCCCAGAACTCCCTGAAGAACTCAGTGGTCATAACATCCCAACCATGGGATTTCCTTGCCAAGAGCTTGTAGAGCAAGTGAGCATTCATCTTCAGAGAAGGCCATCTCACGCCGGTCGGCTTCAGGTGGGAGACTTTCCTATTGACACCCTCGAGCAGGGTCTCTATGGCTTCATCCACCCCTTGAGAGCGTGTCTCTGGTTGTCCGATGGTTTGGCTAAGGTGATTGAGCATCAACTAGCCATTTGTCTTGGTCGTGTGTAGCATTCTCATTCTCATTTGTGAGCGAGTGGATGGTGCCACAACTTTTCTTGATTTTTAGGGCCCTTAAAAAATGTGCTTGATTAGTGACCTCTGGCTGGAGGAAGGTCTCTCGGGGAATCAATCTTGCCCTCTTGACCTCCTCGAGTTGCTACTCAGCTAGGTTGGCTTTTGCTTCAAGCCACCTTATGTGTTATCCTTCAGAGGCCATTCCAGAAGATTTTTTTAAAGTCAGAATAGCAACCTCCTCTTAAAGATGCTTTCGGTGCTCTTCCCGAGCCTTTTTCATCCAAGGGCCTGAGCTTTTGATTGCTTTTTTGATACTTCGAGCAAAGAGATACCAAGCTTTAGGTCTTTCGAGATTAACATATTTATTGAGTTTGCTCAGATCTTTCTTGGTAAAACTTTTAAATAGAGGGTCCTTGAAAAAGTGTGCCCATGTAACAAGAAGCTTCTTACTCCCCTTGGGGTTCTGACCTACACCATTGGCTTTCTTGAGTTCCAAGTGTAACAGAATATGGTCCGACATGTTCTTTGTTGGTACCACCTTCATTTCACCCACCTTGTGACGCATCAGGAATACCCATCACCTAGTCCTTTCCTACTGAACTTACGGTACAATCCCCTTCACGATGCTCTATGTCACCCATCCTATGACGCATCAGAGATGTCCGTTCCCGGATGGTCGGATACTTCTTACTAATGCCCCCTCTCACCCATCCGTTGTGACGCATCAGAAGTACTCGTTCCAGGTGGCCTTACAGATATTCCCTTTTCACAGTGCTCCTGTCATTACTTTGAATGATGTACTAGGGATACTCTGTACTCGGATGTCTCCAGTGAGAAAAACCCTCTCACTTAAAATTCCAATAATTCATTTATAATTATTTTCTTGGTGTTCCAAGAGAGAACCCTCTCACTTATAAATCCAATAATTCATTCAGAATTATTTTTCTGTCAAATAAAGCCAATTTAGCAATAGTTTAGAACCCTTCTCCCGTTTCTTCTTGAAGATTGAGGTGTTGGTAGAGCTTTCCTTCCAAGATTAATCCATGCTCCTCATGAAACTCCTCTCATGTATAGAAGAATCATTTTTGCTTGGGGTATTGAACCTTCCGTGAAGTTAATGCTACAAACAAAATTTGACAGCATAAATAGTCATTGAAATGCACATTTCTACCTGTATTTGAAGTGAGAGAGAGTTGATATCTACCAATGCTTTTGTCACCGTGAGTTTTAGAATTTCCATCCAATGTTGTCTCCCTAGGGTTGCTGCTAGATGAACGCACACTAATTGAACCCACATCAGCCCCACTGCCTTCTTTGTCATGGTGTACATTTGCAGAGGAGTCAAACAAACACAATGCTCAACAAAATAAGCAAAAGTGACGCACACAAAGAGAGAGAGAGAGAGAGAGAGAGAGAGAGAGAGAGCATGGTGTACTCTACATACAAGATGAAGATTGTTGTCACACAAAGGTGATAGGCGTGCACACTTTTTTCCCGCTTTGTCCACGTCGAATGCAGGAAACTGAAGTAGCGCATGGAACATTTCTTGCTCCGTAGCTTCGCATGTGAGGAGTCAGCCCGTGAGTGAGAATCTATTGCATCATGGACGGGAGAGGTTCAAAACATGTTGCCTTCTTGACGTACCCTTTTGAATTTCTTTGAGATTTTCCACATCTCCAATAAATACAGACAAGGGAACAAATGAAGTCTTAGAAGCACCTCAAAACCACCTAGATATGCCCTTAAAATTGATCACCTTTTCATGCGATCAACCCTTTCACTAGTTGCTTTTGTTGTGGTGTGGTTGTCCAACGAATGAATGTGCTCCTATGTTGCATCATGGCATCAATGAACTGTTTGAAAACTCAACTAATTGTGGAGCGGCCAAGACCGTACACATTTGCAATATTATGGATGCGGGCCCTCCAATGCTGAGCATGTGTAGTGACAAAGCAACATTCCTTTGCACAATGAGAATTCGCGTGGGCACCACATCTGCTATTTAGCGAGGAATAGGCTTTGGTTGAAGGTCCCCTTACACCAGAGCACATTTGAAGTCGAAGAAATCTTGTAGAGCTCACAAGTTATCCTCGAAGCGAATGTCGTCACCCTCTGTGTAGTCAAAGAAAGTGTGCCAAAAGTGCCGGCTTCAAGGTTTGACATACTATACGCCGATTGCGGAACTATTTCATTGCCGGTAGGAGACCGCAAGATTGCAAATGCGATGATGCAATTGATTGTTGAAATTGCAGCCTCAATGACAAGGTCATCATCATCGTAGAGCTCGGCATCGCCGTTGATTGGGGGAAGACCCTGTGTTGTGATGTTGGCCACCCAATAGTGCATAGATAAAGAGACTACCATTATTGTTGCGCCAAGGACTTGCTTGACGATGTCCATATCCCAGCAAGGATTGCTGCTTATAGAGTGTGGGCTCAGTGTATGTGTGTGTGTGTGTGCATCCATGAGAGAGAGAGAGTGTATTCGATAGCAAGATGGAGTATGTGTGTGTGTAGCACATAGAGAGAGGGGGAGAGAGCTTATACATGCACACACGAGCACGCGCATGCATGTGTGTGTGTATGTGTGTGTGTGTGTGTGTGAGAGAGAGAGAGAGAGAGAGAGAGAGAGAGAGTGAGAGAGAGAGAGTGAGAGAGAGAGAGAGAGAGAGAGAGAGAGAGAATGGAAAATGGGGGCATCTAGCTACAGCATTGTGGAAAGCCTGATCAAGAGTTGTGATCACGAGTGTGGAGATCTGCAATGCGTAAATTGCTTGCTGCTCTATATTGGTAAGGGCTTCACAATCATGCATATAGTTGGTAAAGAGTGAGCTGGTGGTGTCTGGCGCTAAACCCGCTATCATGGTTGTATGGGGAATTTCTTTATGAAGGGCCCTCCAAAAATAGTGGCCACCAGCTATAGTCATCTTGAGATAAACCCCTATGGGGGATCACTCTATGCTTTGCAATTTCAAAGTTCCTATACTCTCAGTTCCTATACTCTCTAAAAGAAAACAAGGCGAAAAGTTCACAATGGCCTCTTAACTAGACAAGTTGATGTTTAGAAAAGAAAATGGAGCAAGTGCACTACCTTAAAATAAGAGAAATAGACTTCTTTTAAAATAAGAGAAACAAACTTTTGTTGAAAGATGTATGATCTATAGTCGAGAACCAGAATTGCAAGATCCAACAGATCAACCAATAGGAGCCAGTCTAATTGGAGAACCAAGCCAAAGATGGTACAAAGGTAAAGATGGAGCATTCTACAAATTGATGCTTAGTGTTTTATAAGAAGATGCCGACAATTTGGCAGGCATAGAAATAGAAGCTTCTCGGCAAGAGCTTGACATGACAAAACCAAATGAAATACCACGAGTCATGGTGTATTGCTCAGATTGTGGTTGAAAAGGTGGACATTTTGTGCATTTAACTTGTCACTTTTAATGCAATCAGATGATTCTGCATTACCATTAGAAGCACCAGTAAATGCACTGCAAGTTCAAATTATCAGCATAAAGATGCACAGACACTTGAAAAGCTTAAAATTGATTCTTTGAACAACAAATTCCTACATGAATTTGGTCAAGATGTCCAGATATCACTGAATGTTGAAAAGATTGTTAGGTTTGCAAATGATTCTGCATCCACTTCCACAAGTGTGCAATCAATCACGAGTCTAAGGGACACATCAAACAAAATGATGTTAGCATTGTATGGTACACATAATTCATATGCACACTATGTTGACAAGAAAGGGCAACTGTACAAAAAGGATCAACCAGTATTTGAACGGCCCACATACCAACTCATAAAAGTGTTTCCACTGACAGATAAAAAAGGATGGTTCATTTCAGAGGAAAGAATCTATTATAGCCCATCCTCTCTAGAGTTGAAGGATATTACCCGAGTGAACCCATAAATTTGTTCAGAGCCAAACTCTCCTTCATCGAAAATCAAGCTTCGACTTTGTAACCAAACGAACATATACTTTGACCAAAACAGTCCTAGATATAGACGAGAGTCTAGCATCTATGATGCCTTGGGTCCTGAAACCACAGAAGCTCATATCATAGGAGACCCATGGGATAGACAATATCAGGGCAAAGATAATGCTATCTATAGCTTGGCTTGGGGAATAATTTGTCATGTTTCACGAAGATACGTAGGAACTATGCAGAAGGTTTTATAGATGCCAAGCATCAACAGTGCTACCCAAAGTGTACCTTCACAGTCCCAAAAGATGAGAGTAAACCAGAGTTAAACAATTTTGAACTCTCACAATGAAGCAAGCTATAGTGATCACCCTAGGAAGGGGGGAGCTGTAAATCCATGAGGCTTAGCTCTTGTACCCCTAGAGACTATAGCCAACAGACCCCTTCAAAGCAAAAGCCATTCAAAGATCAAAGGTTGTTAGGAAATAAGACGTAGCTAAATAGATAATTGAGTAGATTACTTAATGGAGAGAGACAGATTTATATACACGAGATTATAGAGTAGAGAGAGAGAGAGAGAGAGAGAGAGAGAGAGAGAGAGTACACACGATATACGTGGTTCACCCAATGTGGGCTACGTCCACGGGAAAGCAGCCACTCAATGGCTTTAGTACTTCAAAACAAGAAGTAGTTTACAAAGGGATTATACCCTTAATGGAGCTCCCGCCGTGCTTCACTCTCACCACCTCACACTCACCTTGTTGCATCAACTTCACACTATGAAATGTGTGTAGAAATGGCCTCCTTTTATAGGCCAAAAGGGCTGCCCTCTCTTATGAGAGACAGCCATGTGTAGCTGCCCTTGTGCGAATAAGTCCAAATCGGACCCTCCAATCCGCCCATGTGTGGCCGCCCTTGAGAAGACAAGTCCGCTTTTGAATTCGGCCACCGGCCACCGGCCATTGACTTCCGACCACCGGCCACCGGCCATTGACTTCCGACCACCGGCCATCGGCCATTGACTAACGACCACCAGCCAACCGACTGGTTGTTTTCCGACCACTTTCCGGCCGCCGTCCGGCCATAATATTCCGGCGGAAAAAAAAGTCTCGAGGGCCTCCGCCCCCGAGGCCTTTAAAGTTGCCCTTGATTCTTGTCCGTGAAAACTTTGGTTTCCGGTGAGTGATTTTCCTTCATGCACGATGGCTTCTCCTCATAATGGGGGCCTTACAAATGTGCGCTTTTACCACAGAAAATTACAAGGGTAAATCAGGCTCCATACTTAACAATCTCCCACTTGGAGACTGATCTCCAAACCAAACCTGTGACTGCTTTCCATTCTGGCTTCTTATCCTTGAATGCCGATTGAAGATGAGCAAAAGCTCAACTTCTCCTTGTTGACCACCTTTGTAAACATGTCTGCAGGATTTTCACTTGTATGCACCTTTCCTAGCTTTAGTTGTCCCTCTTCCAAAAGAGTGCGTATGAAGTGATATCTCACCTCAATGTGCTTTGTCGTTGAATGAAAGGCTGAGTTCTTCGCAAGATGGATAGCTCTTTGGCTATCACTGTACAAGACACAATTGTCTTGTTTGAATCCAAGCTCTTCTAAGAATCTGTGAAGCCACATAATTTCTTTGCTTGCCTCCGTCATTGCTACATACTCTGCTTCCGTGGTAGAAAGTGAAACCACTTTCTGCAGCTTTGAAGCCCAGCTTACTGCTGTGCCTCCAACCGTGAACACATAGCCAGTAGTGCTCCTTCGAGTATCTTTGTCACCTGCCATATCTGCATCAGTATACCCTTCTAGAAAAATATCAGTTCCTCCAAAATACAAAGCATTTGTTGTTGTCCCTTTTAGATACCTAAGTATCCACTTCACAGCTTGCCAATGCTCTTTACCTGGGTTGTCCATGAACCTACTCACAACTCCCACTGCATGTGCAATGTCTGGCCTTGTCCAGACCATAGCATACATTAGAGAACCTACCGCTGCAGCATATGGAACTTTAGACATATAGGCTATCTCCTCTTGTGTCTTTGGACACATATCCTTCGTTAGTTTAAAATGACCAGCCAAAGGTGTAGAAACTGGTTTTGCATTTTGCATTGCAAACCTTTCTAGTACCTTCTTGATGTAATCTTCTTGAGATAGCTTTATTGTCTTCTTCGTCCTGTCCCTTGATATTTTCATACCAAGTATCCTCTTTGCAGCACCTAAATCTTTCATTGAAAAAGATTTGGACAGCTCCTCTTTTAGGTCTTTGATGTCCTGCATGTTAGCACTTGCAATCAACATGTCATCAACATATAACATTAGGATGATGAATTTCCCATCTCCCAAATTCTCCGTGTAGACGCAGTGATCCGAGTTGCATCTTGTGAATCCATGATCCAACATCCATCGATCAAACTTCAAGTACCATTGTCTTTATGCTTGCTTTAAACCATACAAGCTCTTCTTTAATCTGCAAACCATTTTCTCCTTACCTTTTTCTTCATACCCCTTTGGTTGAAGCATGTAGATTTCCTCCTCTAAGTCACCGTGAGGGAATGCCGTATTTACATCCATTTGCTCGAGATTTAGATCATGAGCAGCCACAAGGCTTAAGACAAGCCTAATTGAGTTCATTTTTACAACAGGAGAAAATATTTCATTGAAGTCAATACCTTTCTTTTGAGAAAAACCTTTTACCACAAGCCTAGACTTGTACCTTTTCTTCCCACCTTCTTCTTCCTTTAGCTTGTACACCCATTTGTTTTGAAGTGCCCGCTTACCTTTAGGCAACTCAACCAACTCCCATGTTTGGTTGCGATGTAGTGAGTCCATCTCCACTTGCATGCTCTTCGTCCATTCTTCTTTGGATTCATGTTGCATAGCTTCTTCATATGATTCCGGCTCTCCAGAATCTGAGATCAAGAGATGGTTGAAGGAAGGAACAAACCTTTCTGGAGGTCTACTTGCTCTTGTAGATCTTCGGGGAATAGGTTGAGGCTCCTCATTTGGTTGACGTTGTTGCACATTGTCACCGTTTGCAGTCCTTGAGTCTTCACCGTCCTCAAGCTCCATGTACTCATCACCTGTTTCTTTTGTTTGTTTTCTTTCCAAGTAATCTTTGTACATATTTTGTTCGTTAAAAATTACATC
The DNA here is from genome assembly GCF_014529385.1 of Adiantum capillus-veneris. Lineage (NCBI taxonomy): Eukaryota > Viridiplantae > Streptophyta > Polypodiopsida > Polypodiales > Pteridaceae > Adiantum > Adiantum capillus-veneris. Next base: position 123,658,799 of record NC_140932.1, read on the forward strand.
CCTACTCCTTAAGATTTTACCATCTTCAGGATTCCATAGGCGATACCCAAAGTCTCCTTCTCCATAGCCAATGAAGAAACACTTTTTGGACTTTGCATCTAACTTTGATCTTAAGCTTCTATCTATGTGCATGAAAGCCTCACACCCAAACACTTTGACAAATGCATAATTCACCGGTTTACCTGTCCATGCCTCTTCTGGAACTCCTCCATCCAATGCCGTTGAGGGTGACCGATTGATTAAGTACACAGACGTACTTACAGCTTCCACCCAAAGCTCAAGCGGTAGGCCTGCATGTAGCTGCATGCTTCGTGCTCGTTCCATGAATGTCCTGTTCATCCTTTCCGAAATCCCATTTTGTTGAGGTGTCCTTGGGGTTGTCCTTTGCCTCCGAATGCCATTGCTAGCACAAAAGCTTTCAAAAGCTTGGCTGCAATATTCACCTCCATTGTCGGATCTGAGGCATTTAACCTTGGTACCTGTTTCATTCTCCACAAAGGCTTTCCACCTTTGAAATATGGAAAATACATCGGATTTATTCTTCATGACATAAACCCATGTTTTTCTAGTCGCATCGTCTATGAATGTTACATAGTACAATGAGCCACCAAGTGATGGTGTACTTGCAGGACTCCAAACATCAGAATGAACCAACTCAAGTTTTTTATTTTTTCTTTCATTTCCTGATTTTTGAAATTTTACCCTCTTTTGTTTACCATAAACACAATCTTCACAGAACTCTAAGTCCACTTCTTTCGAACCTGGTAGAAGCTTCTTTGTTTGAAGGATTTGCATTCCTTTGGCACTCATATGCCCAAGTCGGTAGTGCCACACCGCACTGTCAACTTCTGTAGTTGCTGCACAAGATGAAGGTTGCGTGCTAACAGTACACAAGTAAAGTGTACCGACTTTTTCACCCTTGGCAACCACCAAAGATCCCTTTGAGATCTTCCACCGTTTGTTTCCGAATGCAATGTTGTGACCTTCATCGTCCAATTGTCCTGTAGAGATCAAATTTTTGCGAAGAGAAGGAACATGCCTAACATCTTTAAGCTTCCATTCATTTCCATTAGCAGTTTTGACAGAAACTGTACCTTTGCCGACAATCTCACAAGCTTCATCATCTCCCAAGTATACATACCCAAAATTACCTTTGGTGTAGTCTTGGAAATGTTGCTTGTGTGGTGTCGCATGGAATGAAGCCCCGGAATCTACTATCCAGGAATTAGACACATTGTCTAATGAGAGAATTAGAGCATCTTGCTCTACTTTACCTGCCACATTGGCCTCCGATGTTGGCTTGTTGTCTTGAGACTCTGTCTCCTTCTTCTTCTTGGACCAGCAATCCTTCTTGACGTGGCCCTTCTTGCCGCAGTTCCAACATTCAAGAACTGACTTTGTGCGTGACTTGCTCCACCTTGAGCGATCACGACCCTTTTGGTTTTTGAACCTCTCCTTAAGCCTTCCTCTTGTTTCCACTGATAGTGCAACACTTGATGATTCTCCTGTGCTTCTCCTTCGCATTTCCTCGCTTAGGAGAACACCCACAACATCATCAAACTTAAGAGTATTTGTTCCAGAGATAGAATTACTTACAGCCATCACAAGGCTGTCCCAACTATCCGGTAGAGATGATAGTATAAGGAGAGCTCGCACTTCGTCATCGAAATTGATTTTCACTGATCGAAGTTGACTTATGTTTGTGTTAAAGTCATTTAGGTGTTCTGCAACTGAACCATTCTCTGCCATCTTTAGATTGAACAAGCGCTTCATAAGAAATACCTTATTGGATGCCGATGGTTTCTCGTAGAAGTAGTCAAGTGACTTCATCAAGTCCTCTGTGGTCTTCATCTCCGAAACATTGAAGGCCACCGTTGACGCCAAGCTTAACCGGATTGTTCCCAGTGCCTTTCGATCAAGGACAATCCATGCTTCATCTGCCATTGTTGCGGGCTTCTTCGCAAGACCACCTAGTGGCAAATAGAGGTCCTTCTGGTAGAGATAGTCTTCAATCTGCATCTTCCAATGTTGGTAGTTTTTGCCGTTGAACTTCTCAATCTTGAGCTTCCCTTCCTCCGCCATAACTCCCACTCAATTCAAGGAATCCTTTCCTTGAGATAATTTAGCTACGAGCCAACCTTGCTCTGATACCAGTTGTTAGGAAATAAGACGTAGCTAAGTAGATAATTGAGTAGATTACTTAATGGAGAGAGACAGATTTATATACACGAGATTATAGAGTAGAGAGAGAGAGAGAGAGAGAGAGAGAGAGTACACACGATATACGTGGTTCACCCAATGTGGGCTACGTCCACGGGAAAGCAGCCACTCAATGGCTTTAGTACTTCAAAACAAGAAGTAGTTTACAAAGGGATTATACCCTTAATGGAGCTCCCGCCTTGCTTCACTCTCACCACCTCACACTCACCTTGTTGCATCAACTTCACACTATGAAATGTGTGTAGAAATGGCCTCCTTTTATAGGCCAAAAGGGTTGCCCTCTCTTATGAGAGACAGCCATGTGTAGCCGCCCTTGTGCGAATAAGTCCAAATCGGACCCTCCAATCCGCCCATGTGTCGCCGCCCTTGAGAAGACAAGTCCGCTTTTGAATTCGGCCACCGGCCATTGAATTTGGCCACCGGCCACCGGCCATTGACTTCCGACCACCGGCCACCGGCCATTGACTTCCGACCACCGGCCATCGGCCATTGACTACCGGCCACCAGCCAACCGACTGGTTGTTTTCCGACCACTTTCTGGCCGCCGTCCGGCCATAATATTCTGGCGAAAAAAAAAAAATTCTCGAGGGCCTCCGCCCCCAAGGCCTTTAAAGTTGCCCCTGATTCTTGTCCGTGAAAATTTTGGTTTCCGGTGAGTGATTTTCCTTCACGCACGATGGCTTCTCCTCATAATGGGGGCCTTACAAATGTGCGCTTTTACCACAGAAAATTACAAGGGTAAATCAGGCTCCATACTTAACAGGGTTGTTGGAAGTTTCTAATTGACCCAGATTCCCTCAGAATCTACAGACAAATGCTTATATGAAGATTACCAGAGACAAAAGTTTCTGATGATCTCCACAAGTCAAAGTCAAAAGCCGACAAATCTAATAGTGTTCAAATAGTTACATGTGACCAAGCTCACATATGCATATCGAGATGCACAGGGTAACAAATATCAGTAGGATCATGACCTTGTACAAACCCCTATGGATGGTAAGACTGAAGTCAAAGACTATCTAAAGATGATGCAAAGCCTCAAGTTGCCAGAACAGGTGACAAAAAAGTCAAAGTCAATGAAAGCTAAAGTCCAAAAAGCTACACAAAGGTCACCACCAAAATCTCCTCCGAAGAGATAGATTTTGCCAGGAAGTACAGTGGATGTATTAAGATCAAGGGTTACTCAGATGCAAGTGGACAATGCTCATCAATTGCAAACAAAACGTGCACTATCATAGTCATATGAGTCTACATCAACGGAAGCAGGTGGTCAAAGCAAAGAGAATACTGATAAAGCTCAACCAAAGGACACTACCACAACAGAAGCAATCAATTCAGACACAAATCCTAAGATGATCAAGTGCAACATTATTGGTGAACACGAAGAAAAGCTGACAAGAAAAGTTAAGCTAGATCTTCAGTTAGACAAGAACCTCCTGTCTTTTCACACTTGGAAAATATGTGGCCAACCACAGCTAGAAGATGCTCCTGAATTTGTGAGCATATTAAGAGACAAACGAGCAGAATGCTGGGGAATCATCTCCACCACCATTAAAGTAAGTTTATAGATCATCATTGCTCAATTACACCTGATCACAACAAAAGATATGCCAGATAACATCATAATGGGAATGCCAATGGCCGAGAAGATGTTAGAGATACAGAATGTAAACAGGATGCAGTCTCCAGGGACAACAAAGAATGGAGACCAAGACTGGTCACCCGTGGACAACATCACAAAGTCCTCAAGCACAATTCAAATGGAAGATCTTATGGAAGATGATTCATCTCCATCAAACAGAACTTCAGAAGAGCTACAAGCAGATCAAGAAACAACAAGTGCAGATAAAAAAGAGCAGAGAATGCTGCCAAAGCCAGAAGTTAAGAAGAGCAGGGTTGCAGACAACCAAGAAGCAATAGGAAGTCCAAAGATCAATCAGACATTGCCAGCTAAATCGGCTGAAGAAAGTCAGATTGGAAAACAGAGTCTCAAGTCACCCTCCATAGAGACACAAAGCATGACAAAAATCTTCAATAGAACCAACAATGAGAATAGCTATAGTTCTCAGTAGTACAAAAGGAGCAAGCGTCAGATGCAATGCTCTACTGGATAAAGACGCAAAGTGCAATATGGTTGCAGACAACATTCAAAGCATTCTAGAGATTACTCCATGCAAACATGATAGCAAAACACTGCTAGGTTTGCATACAGGTCAAAAAGAAATGGTTGCTACTCTTAGCATCCAAAATCATGAAGAGCAAGTAAAGTTTCAGGTGAAGCCTTCAAAGGAAATGATTGCAAATGTCATCATTGGACATCAGTGGTTAGACCAACACAAAGCCTGCAAAGAAGATACAATGCTAATACTCTCTTTTCCAAGAGGTAGCCAACAACATTTACATGTACCGTTAATGCTAGATTCAGAGTTGCAGAAGTCACAAGAATCAAAGACAAATCTTGCAAACAAAGGTAAAGCTAAAGTGGACCCTCCACCGAGTAGCAAAGAATGTGTGACAGCATATGCCTCTACATCAAAGAACCCTCATGGATCAGATACTTCTAGCAAGTTAGGATTTCAAAATTTTAAGTCAATTGCTGACCCAACTAAAACCTCTAAGGAGACATCCAAAAAACCAAAGGTATATCAGCCAAAGTACTCAAGAAAGCAAAGGGAAGTCAAGCAAGTGTTTTTTCCGAGCAGTTTAGTCAAAGTCAATGATCCGATTTGGGTTAAAGACGAGAAATCAACACAGAAAGACAAACACATGGGATGGATAGCATCATAATGGAGCTTAAAAGAACAGGAGTACTATAGAGGTAATAGACATATATGGATACCAAAACTGCAGTTTAGAGCATATGAAGTAACTTCAAATCCCTCCCAAGGAAGAAGACCCACTAGGTATCAACCTCGACAATATCCTAGGATACCTAAGAAGCAGGTATACAACAAAACAACATTGAAAGATGCTAAAGTCTACCGCAACTCTCAAGAGGATACATAACAAAGACGAATCTCAAGGAATATTCCTCTTGGACAAGGATTCTACACAAGTTATATAAATATTTGGCTACCAGTCAACCACAAGCCAAATGCAACTACACTAGACCTGCATGAAGATCTTAAGAGCTCAGCAAGACCTAGAGCGAAGCAAAGTCAACAATGGAGATACAAAGGGCATCAAGAGATTTGGATTCCTAAGTCTTCCAATGCTCCTAGTCAAAAGCCGAATGCCGATACTGAACAGAGGCCTACAACAACATCAAAGACTCCTATCAACATGCCTAATTGGAGAATCAAACAGATAATGGAGTCTTCACAGTCAAAGAAGGATAACCCAACCAATGAGAATGCAGATTCAAAGATGATAAAACAGGTATGGCAAAAGAAACCTTCAATGCCAACTTGGTCCTTCACTAATCCTCTTTTTGAGGATTCAAGCTTACTTTTACCTGAAGAAATGTTTGTAGTAAGCACAAGAATGTAAAGAGTCAAGTCGCCAGGGTGCAAAAAACACTCTTTGGCATAGTCAGAGTCGACGAGCTGTTGAGCTATAAAATGAGCAAAGCATTAGTCCCAAAGCTTCAAGTCATATTAAACTCTATGCTAAGAGTCATAGTTATTAGGCTTACGCTCAAGTTGGAACAATTGAGCATATCTAAATCGTGTCGCTCATGATGATGAGATGAGCATAAGAGTCGAAGTCTATTAATTTACAATTGGTGGAGTGTTGTAGAGTCCAACACTCACGCACAATGCACAATAAGATGAGAGCATATATCCTCAACAACAAAAACCATTCTTAAAGGAGTGCCAGCTTGCAAAGCCATGTCATATGATTTTATAGCTACACCATCTTTCTGAAGAACCCCTCAAAATCTTTCTTGCACATCATATTGTTTTCCATGCATTTCTGTGTATGCATAAATACGATGTCCCATTATTGGACATATGCATTAGACACTCTTTTTGCTACCACCTATGCACCTTGAGTGGACTACAACATGCAAACCAATGTCATGCTAACCGACGCATCATGCAGTGGAGTCAATACTGGGCAAATAGAAGGCTTGGTGACTACCCAACGCTCCCCATCGCTTGGTGCTAACCTTGGCAAATTGGTGTTGGACCAATAAATTTCCATGAATATCACATTGTTTAATTCTATATCTATTAGCAAATAATCCATTGAGTACTTTATTAATATTTCCCATGCTAATAAGTACTCCAATAATGTGCGTATCCCAAAGGCACTTTTTTCCCACTAGGTTTTTTCCCTTTGGTCATTCAGGTATTAGACCCTAATTTAGAACCTCATCATTCTACTTCCCTTGTACATACTTTTCATAAATAAACAGAAGCCTTCTCATTATGCTATTACAACGGACAAATGCAACATCATCTCTCACATCAGACATATTCAGACGAATCAAGATGCTGCTCCAAATTGAACCTCATCAGCACATTCAACGACAAATGAAGACAATTAGTCCATCAACAACCAATCAAAAACCTTCCACAGCCTCCACGGGCGCTGTCGGAGGACGGGCGCTAAAATCGAAAGGGGGGAATGTTAACCGAGTCAACGTCAGTATAAAGAAGCTGCTAAAGACCGAAGACTTACGGATGCACATCAAAGATCAACATGAACAAGCAGTAAAGGTTGGAGCTACACATTTTTCACATTTTCCCAAAATGGTCATGTATTGCAAATTCCCGATTTATTTCAAGCCATTGTAATATTTTTAATGTGTTATGGGCTCAATGGGAGTTCCAAACTGTAAAGAACAGGTCAGTTAGTGTGCCTAGGTAGCAGATTCAGTAAGTGGTGGATCCCTAAAGACCTTGGGCACCCGGACATTGCATATTTTTACCCTAGGTATATAAGGCAGTGTGTAAAAGAAATTAGGGTTCTCAAGCTCATTTGTGGAGAGCACTCTTTGGTGAGAGCTCTTGAGGTGTGTGGCTATGGAGTCCTTGAGCTTCTCCTTGGTCATGTGACTTGATTAACACTAATCAATGTTTAATTCTCTTTCACTATGCCTCTCTCATGCTTCTTGTGATTGCTAATGATGCTTTGATTAGCTAGATCGTAACTAATTAGTGGTTAATCCCTCTCTAATCTTGTGTGATCGCCCTCTTTTGCTTGTGTGTGCATGTATGTTTGATTGGAGTGTGGTGCTCGATAGATCTATGTGTGTGTGCTTGCGATTAGTGTGTTGCATGATAGGATTAATGTTGTGTGTGTCTTGCAATCGTTAGTGTGTGTGATTGGGTTGATTGGAGGTGAAGGGAAGTGGATGTGGAGATTGCCCATCATTGTGGCTTAGCTCCTCCATAGGCCAAGAAGCTCACCTCGTAGAGTCAACCATTCGTGTTCCCATGATTAGCTCACTTTCATGTGAGTGTTTCCATGCCCTTGCCGGGTAGCTCATCCCTCCGGATTGATTATTTTGTTGGTCATTGGAGCTATGCAACAATGGAAACCCCCAACAACACAATAAAAATTTCATGTGATTGTAGGCACTTATAAAACTCACTTTCCATAAATCTCATGCCCCCTTTAACTTAGCACGCCTCCATGCCTCTTCACCTTGTTTTGTAAAGTGGTGCAAAATAGGTGGGTTAAATTTTGAAATCAGGCTTCATTAGAGAGAATTTTGGCAAGATATTGTGCCCACTTTGAGGAGAAAGAGACGAGATGATCAATTCCTTGTTTTGGTGTTCATTAGAAGGTATCTTTCTAGATAACTTCTAGCAAACAAAAAGAAAAAGGAAAGAGTGCACACAAATGATGGTGAAGTGAGGCAGCACAAGCATGGGTGTAGATATTCTCTCTCTCTCTCTCTCTCTCTCTCTCTCTCTCTCTCTCTCTCTCTCTCTCTCTCTATTCAAGTAAAAGAGGAGATCTCTCGCAAGATTGAAGATGATGTGGCATCCAAGCTACGTGAACAAAAACGGAAAGACAATATAACTCTCAATGTTCACATTGGAGGGCTCCCAAGCGATTGGAAAGGGGAGGGGGACCTCAAGTTCAATGAGTCCCTTGCTCGAATTCAGGCGACAATCCCTATGGAAGTACAATAGAACCAAGCAACAATCACCACCCTAGCGCATGACCACCACACCAACCATGCGATCCTCACTTTCAAGACCAAGGCGGATCGAATAAAATTCCTCGAGCAATCGAGGCTTCTCAAAGACACCACACTTTGGTTTGCAGAGGACCTTACACCCGCCCAACTTAAACAGAAGAAGGTAGAACTCCAAAAGGTACGTGAAGCGCGCACAACAAGAGAATGGGTAGTTTACCGAGGAGGTAAAGCCATGTCCAGGAGTTTCGAACTCCAAAACCGGCTACCCTCTCACGTGCCCTTCCTTAGGTTTCATTGGACCCTTAGTCCTTAACTGAGATGTATGAACTGTTTTGTTTTGTTTTCCGGTCCCATAGGTCATATCTGACCTCCATGGACAATAATTCAATCAATCAATCTATCTATCTATCTATCTCTCTCTTTCTCTTTCTCTCTCTCTCTCTCTCTCTCTCTCTCTCTCTCTCTCTCTCTCTCTCTTTCCCATGGTGCAGGTACGCAAGAACCAGTAGGGCCAAGAGTGAATCTAGCAAAGAAGGAATATAGAGAGAGATTGAGAGTATGTATGGTTGTCTCAAGAAGGGATACCCCTTGGAGGTGATACTCGTGGTGGCAAAGCACGACAAGGCATAGTTGTCACTGTCGCAACACTTCTTCATGTAGGGTGGGGCACTAAAGGTCGAGCCAAATAGGTAATGGTCGTGCAGTTGGGACTGAGCCGAAGGCGAGAGGCAATAGAGGAGTAGGCGTAGGGGATATAATTGGGGATTGACATTTCACTCTTTCTCTCTTTGCTGCACACGCGAGAAAATGGACATTCTCCCTTTGTTGCAGACGTGCAAATTCTCTCGCTCTCCCTCCCTCTCTCTCTCTCTCTCTCTCTAGCTATCAAGTCCCATCGTGGCTACAACAAAGAAGCATGGATAGAGAGTTGCGGTAGGAACTGATTCTCTCTCTCTCTCTCTCTCTCTCTCTCTGGCGAGAGCCTCATGCAACTAGTAGCCAATATAGCAAGGAAAGGGTGCCCCCCGAAGGGGGGGGGGTTGCACAGGGCTGCTCATCGAGGCAAGGGCAAGGGAGGGAAGGAGCATGGAATGTCAGTGATAGTGATGGCAATGGCGGTGCGCTATGAAGAGAGACAAAGCAACATGGCAAGCCTAAAATTCTCAGATTCTCTTGAAATATCAAGGGAAATTAATTGAGCATTAGTAACCATCATGCTTAGTGATAAAGTTACAACACCTAGCCAGTCCTCAATCCTTGCAATGAGTGTCTTCTAAGCTCTATTTGTTCACCCCGGTTCCCCCTCCCCTTGCCTTGTGGGACACCACGCGTGAAACCGACTTCGAAACAAGAAGATATCATAAAGAGAAGCCCTTCTAGTTACTTTCGTATTGTCCTCATCCCTTTCTTCTGCCAGCGTTTGCCCTCCTTGAGTCCTCCATCGCCAACATGCAGATCTTCGTCAAGACCCTGACCGGCAAGACCATCACCCTTGAGGTGGAAAGCTCCGACACCATCGACAATGTCAAGACCAAGATCCAAGACAAGGAAGGCATCCCCCCCGATCAGCAACGTCTCATCTTTGCCGGCAAGCAGCTTGAAGACGGCCGCACCCTCGCCGACTACAACATCCAGAAGGAGTCCACACTCCATCTTGTCCTCCGTCTACGTGGTGGGATGCAAATCTTCGTCAAAACCCTCACCGGAAAGACCATTACCCTTGAAGTTGAGAGCTCCGACACCATTGACAACGTGAAGACCAAGATCCAGGATAAGGAGGGCATCCCCCCTGACCAGCAGCGTCTGATCTTTGCTGGGAAGCAGCTGGAGGATGGCCGCACCCTTGCAGACTACAACATCCAGAAGGAGTCTACCCTCCACCTTGTGCTTCGTCTGCGTGGAGGGATGCAGATCTTTGTGAAAACGCTGACTGGTAAGACCATAACCCTGGAAGTTGAGAGTTCTGACACCATTGACAATGTGAAGACCAAGATCCAGGACAAGGAGGGGATTCCTCCAGATCAGCAGCGACTGATCTTTGCTGGAAAGCAGCTTGAGGATGGCCGCACCTTGGCGGACTATAACATCCAGAAAGAGTCGACTCTTCACCTTGTGCTTCGCCTCCGTGGTGGGCAGTAAAAGCCCTCTGCTGAGCGCTAGAGAGGGTTGAACTGTTTTGAAGTATGTTATTTTGGTTGGAAAGGCTTTGTTGGTGTGGGTGCCTGTGATTTCTGCATTTCAAGTACTTGATTAGACTGTTGTTTTCCAATCAATAAAAGCTTCTCTTTTTTAAACTGTGCTGATGGATCTTTTGTTTGATCGGATGGAGTATCTTACTTTATCCTTGACATTTTCAATTGTAATACTGTAGTGGTTTGCTGTTTTCTCGTCAGTCTTTGTTCATGATTGTTAAGGTATTGTTACTATATCTGCATTTATTTGAGTCCGAAGATGGTATTTTGGTTGCCTTGTTGGCATTTAGGGTAGTGGAGAATTCCCAAATACTGGTATGGTCACTTCTTTTGCAGATGGAAATTGAATGGAGGCTGCCCCAGCACTGGATTATGTGTTATGCGACATGAAGCAGTAAGAAATAGCTATCCATTTAGTCTCTCCTGCTCTTCTGCTGATTATCTGTGGTGTTCATACGTAATGACTGCGGTATTTGCGGATGAACTATATGAATGAACTTAGTCTTTAAGCTGTGGTGGATGTTGCTTTTGGTGATATTTAAAATTTAACTGGTTCCTGACAATGATATGGGGATGTGAAAATGCCAGTAGGTATAGTACACTATATAAGAATGACAAACGGTGCACTTAGATCTCTAGTTTTTTCTTCTATTCTAGTGATTGCAGTGTAATATTTTGCATCAATGCTTCTTATGTAACTTGTTCTGATCAACTTGTTCTTAGGAAATGCAAAGCCATAAATATTTAACAGTGTTTCATCAACTTCATAACAAAGTATCTGTATCTTCATAGTGTGCAAATTTCTAGATGACATGTTCCTGCTTGTCGTCAATTTTGTTTGAAAAGAGCAAACAAAAGAAGTTGATGAAGGTAATGCTCACTAATGGATGACATTGCTCCTGCAAGAAGTTGTGCTGAAAATTGAGCTTGAAAGTAAATTACTTATTTTTGAAGGAAATTGACAAAAATGTGGATGCAGGTAGAAAGTGTCATGTTGTAAAATTTTGGTGTAAAGTGAGGTTTTGAATTTGCTTGAAATTGAACTTCTCTTTGTGATTGTGAATCCTAGGATTTGAATGTAAAATCACCAATAATTAACTATAAATATGTTGTAGAACTCTAGATTTTTCATCTACAGTTTAAAATAATATTTGCTAAACAGACACAAGATAGTTTCGAATCTCATTTCTCAATAAGAGATTCATGCCTCTAAATTCTAAAATCTTTCAAACACGAAGTGAATTATAAACCTAGTATGCCTTCACAGTCTTGGTATGCTTGAGAGAGAGAGAGAGGGGGAGAGGGAGATGGGAGTATAATCCTCGAGAAATTAATCAAGTGAGAGAAATTAACCAAGTGGTTATAATTGTTGAGTAGTCATTGGTTCATCATTCAATCTGGGAGTATCGTCCGGTAAGATGCGAGTGAAATATTAGTGGAACTTTGGTAGTTGATGTGCACTTTCTTCGAAGTCGCAAAGTACAAAGTGGATTACATAATAGGTGTTCACTTTGTGAGGTTGTTAAACGTCATGTGTTTTAATAAGTGAAGTTTGTCTATTACTTGGATGAACGTTATCAAGCAGAGCTTGCTTTTGTATTTGAAAAGGTCATTTGTGACTATGTAAATGGTTTTTTTTCCGTGTCCCATAATGCAAAATCTGGAACCAGAAGAAGATTGTGTGGTAGTAGGATGTCAACCAATTGGACATGAAAGCCAACAATGCCTCTTACCTAGTCAAGTGAGTTGGAAAGATTGTTCTAACTATTGCGAATGATAGTTTTATCGCGCTTGTTGATGCATGTTATGTACCAAGGATAAAAAAGAAACTTTTTTTTTCTTTTTTTTTTTGTATTCGCACTTGCAAAACTTGGTCTTGTTGTCAAATTTGTGGATGATAGATGTACAGTTTATGATCTCAATTTCAGTGATGAAATTGTTGCATATGGCATTTTGTGCCATGGGCTATATAAGCTCACTTTGTAAAACAAGTGGGTAAAATTTTGCAAATGCAATTGTGGATTTCAAAGCTATTGTATGTTTTGCGACATCTACAATTTTTCAATTTAGTCTATTTGCAAAAAATGTGATATGGTTGTTCCTTTGTCGCATCTTGAAGCACCTTCTAAGTATGTTTATGAAGCCAGTATTTTGTGTAAAAGATACGTCGCTCAAATTTTCCAAATGATTGTTCGTTAAGGGCTACATGCAAGTTGCAACTTGTGTGTAATAATGTTTGTGGGCCTATGCAAACTCTATCCTTGGGTAATATCCTTTATTTTGTGACTTTCATTGATGATTACTCCAAGCATGCATGGGTGTATCTGTAATTTTTGGTTATGGTTGAAAATGTCTCTAAATGTACTATGGGCATCCTCCATTTAGATCGAGGTGGGAGTATATGTCTCATGTATTTAATGCATTTTAGCTAGTCGAGGGATAAAACACCAATGTACACTGTTGTACACACCTCAACACAATGGTGCTCCTAAAAGGGGAAAAAAAAAGTCTCTTACGGAGATGGGATGTTGTATGGTCAAGAATCAAGATTTACCATATTCGTTTTGTCTTGAGGTATTATGTGTCGTACTTATGTACGTAATAGGTGTCCTACCAAAGCCTCGTGTGTATGAATCCTTATGACAAATGGCATGATAAGAAGCCATCTATTGATCACATGCTTGTTTTTGGTTGTTTTAACTTATGCTTTGGTGCCACAAAAGCAGTGCAAAAAATTGGACGATAAGGCTATCAAATGGTTATAGTCCTGCAAGCAAAGTTTACACGTTATACCATTTGTAAAGAAAATGTATCTTGCTTTTACGAGATGTTGTATTTATGGAAGATTTTGTTTAGCCTTTACTATTATACCAAATATGGTAATGTAACTTGTAAGCTCACATGACATTTATGACACTTTGTTACCTCTTTCTAATGGTGGAAACTTGAAATGTAAGATTCAATGAGGCACAAGTATAGCCTATGGGGGTTTCTGAAAATGTTACAAATAAGCCTATACAGATGTAGATGATGTACTTGATATGGAAAGGGCTAAGAAGAAAGAGGCTAGGGGTATGCCAAACTGGTTGGCGAAAACTTTACATGACAATTTATTAGATGCACCTATGTCTAGTCGTACTTGTTCACATTCTTGCCATGCATCATATGTGTTAGATTGTTATGTTGTGACTGTTTCTAGTTTATGTGATAAAGAGAAACCTCTTCCTTTTGATGAAGCACAAAATTCAAAAAATTGGATGATTGCAATGCAATCAGCATTATACGATGCACTTATAGAGAATGAAACATGGACTTTATGTGATTTTTGTCTTGGAAAAAAGTCCATTGGTATGAAGTGGGTTTACAAGTTGACACGTAAGCCGGATGGTGAGATTGATCACTACAAGGCTAGAATTGTTGCAAAAGGTTATACACAAAAAAAATCCATTGATTATGAAGAGACTTTTGCTCCCACTTGTCGAATGACTACTGTTCAATTTCTATGTGCATCCATAGCTCATTTTAAGATGGAATGTACATCAATTAAACATTGTTACTGGTTTCTTGAATGGTGATATGTTTGAGGAAGTATATGTAACACAACCTTGCAGTTTTGTCAATAAAGGACAAGAAACAAAAGTGTGCAAATGCAAGAAAACTTTGTATAGGTTGAAGCAATCTCCTCATGCTTAGTGTAAATATTCTTATTTGGTTAAACAAGGCTTTAGTAATAGTCCAACTGAAAGCACTTTGTATGTCAAATGTGAGGGTGATGTGTATCTCATCGTCATATGTAGATTTTTTAAATAAAAATTATAGTCCAAATGAGACACACATTGTTGAATTCAAGGCTAAATTGAATGCTTTTAAGATAAAAGACTTGGGGCTTTGCATCATTACTTGGGCATATAGTTTAAGCAGTGTGATGGAGGTATTGCTTTGTGTCAAGCAAGACACATGGAGACATTACTATGGAAGTTTGGACTTGAGGGCTGCTAATCTATTACTACTCCAATGGAAGACATGTTTGCAATTGATTCTTCATGATGCTAGAGATCTTGTTGATGCCACTCTTTTTGGCTACTATTGGATACCTTATTTATGAATGCAATATGAGGATAGATATTCAATTTACACTCACAGGTCACCAGATTTATACATAGCCCCTACGCTTTAAGCATTGACAGGCTGTTAGAAGGATGTTTTGCCATTTGAGTGGAATATTACATCTTGGGTTGTTTTATCCCAAGAGGAGATCATTGCCAGTAAATTTGCATGCTTTTTTGGACTTAGATCAGGCTGGTTGTTATGACACATGAGCGTCCATAACTGCTTTTTTTTTAATGCTTGACAGTTCACACATATTATGGTTGAGAAAGAAGCAACCTATTTTGGCCACTTCTACTTGTGAAGTTGAGTATATGGTAGTCTTCATAACTAGGATTGAGTGTATATGGCTTAGATGCCTTTTGATTGTTTTGGGTGTTGGACAAGACACTGCCAACATCATGTACATTGATAATCAGAGTGCATTGGCAATTGCAAGAAACCCGATTTTTCATGGGTGGACAAAGCACATTGGGATGTATTATCATTGTGTTAGGGAGAGACTCTCAGTAGGAGAGATCAATTTGGATTATGTGCCAATACAGGACTACCTTGCAAATCTATTCACAAAGGCATTTCCCTATGACACGTTCAAAGCTTTTTGCAGAGCTTTGGGCTTGCTGCTCTTCGTAAATTGATCATGTTCTCAAAGCATGACACTTCCCTATAAACTATGTGCCATCTCTCACTCACCGCATCACTCCTGGGGAGATTTATGACCATATATGTGGTAGTGTGTGAACACACTTAGGACCATCGGGGCACTTTTTTTCTCACTTGAAGGTTTTTCCCCCGTGCATTGTATAATCACTCTAGGGCTAACTTATGTATCTATTTGCACACTAAGCAATACACTCTCTGTTGTGTGCATTGAGATTCTTCATCTTCTCTTCTTCATCTTCTCCAAGTGCGTGCATCCCTAATTCCAACATGACACACAATTCAATTGAGCTCTAAAAATGCAATCAAATGCTAATTACTAATCTACTAGGATCTTGAAGGTGACTAGGAAGTGCTAATCACACACCATTCATGGTTTTGGTTGTGCCATAGCAATAGATAATTAGGTAGATTAGAGAAAGAGAGCTCTCAATACACAATGTAGAGGCTGAAAAAGCCATGTAGATTTTTGTTATTTGTTGGGACCATCATTAGCAAAGATTCCCACTTGATATATTCAATGTTATAGAGAAGCTTTGCATTGGGAGCTTTGCTTCCTAGATCTTTGGAGCAAATTTATTCTTCTATGTGTAGGGCCTCTGTTTTCTAGAAGTAACATCCTCCTTGTTGAGAGGGATGGTGTGTTGGCACATCTTAGGTCAACTCCCTTCAAACCCTTGTCAATCTAGCCAAAAAAATCTATATATTCTTTTAAGGCCTTGGCGAGTAATGAATCTTCTTCTTTCATCACATTTTTATAAACCCACACCTTTTTGGGCTTGTTCCCATGTGTGAAGAAATCGCCTTGTTTTTTAGATGCTGACCTATGAGACTACAATTGAATATCTAATCTAGTATTGAATACATAAATAAGGCATCCAAAAAAAATTCTAATAAAAGTGATATCTACAAGATCTCAAACATCATGAAGACTGAACTCCAAACCTTTTTCCATTGGAGTAAGAGTAGGTTTGCAGTCCTCAAGTCCAGACTTACATAGTAATGTCTTTATGTACTTTACTTGACACAAAGCAATACCTCCATCACATTGCTTAAACTGTATGCCCAAGTAATGATGCAAAAGATCCAAGTCTTTCATCTTGAAAGTAGCATTTAGTTCAACCTGAAATTCAACAATGTGTGTCTCATTGAGACCAATAATCAACAATCATTTGCATATAAAATGACAATGAGATATATATCACCCTCACGTTTGACATACAAATTGCATTCTATTGGACTATTATGAAAGCCTTGTTTAACCAAATGAATGTTAGATTTATCATACCAAGCATGAGGAGGCTGCTTCAACCCATATAAACATATCTTGCATTTGGACACTTACTTTTCTTTTGCTTTCTTGACAAAACCATGATGCTGCATTACATATTCTTCCTCAAGTATATCACCATTCAAGAAAGAAGTAACAATGTCTGGTTGATGGATATTCCATTAAAATAGGCTTCCAATGTACATCAGAAACAAATAGTAGTCATGTGACAAGTGGGAGCAAAAGTCTCTTCATATTCAATGCCTTTTTGCCTTCACCTTCTTGTTGCTCCCCACAACTGGCTTTACACAAGAAAACACATCACCCCAATCTTTATTACTAACATTCTTTCCATGTAGATTTCGAGGATTAACTCCAGTCAGTGGTGATAGGCCTTTCTCTTCATGAAACTCCTCAGCAGTTTTCTACTGATTTGGTGGGAGTATTGCCTTGATCATACTTTTTGCATACTCTAGTTTTGTAGTGCTTGATTCAGATTTTGGTGTCCTCCCCATCCTAGATATTCATTAGAGACGAGCCATAAATTCATGATCCAAGTAACTTATATGCATGATAATCAAAAAATTATTATCTCTCTAGCCATACAGAATTTCTTATCAAACCAACCATACACATTGTGATTGTGTCTTTCTCTCTCTCTCTCTCTCTCTCTCTCTCTCTCTCTCTCTCCACACACACACACACACACACACAAACATTCACAGAGTTCTCTCCCTTACAGACACACAAACAAAGACACATGCATAGAGAGGGGGGAATTGATGAGAGAGAGAGAGAGAGAGAGAGAGAGAGAGAGAGAGAGAGAGAGAGAGAGAGAGAGAGAGAGAGAGAGAGAGAGAGAGAGAGACCTACTCCTTATAATGCTCCTTACAGGTGCAAGTAGTGACTTGCTACCACAATGCTCCTTTGAGGTGCAAGAAGTTTGACGTTGCAAGATTCAAGAAGCGTGCAAGAAGGGAGAGGGCTAGAAACGCGAGCTAGCATGCAAATTTTGATTTTGCATGAGATGAATTGACGGGCGGGAGGATGAATTAGTGCAATCATGATTTGAGGTGGGGAGGAGGTAGTGAATTTCAAAACAATCATAGCTTGAGTTGGGAAACTGCTGTATATCTAATTGTCTGCTATATAGCCATAGTTTTTTTTCCTCAAATTTAAAACTCCTAAGATATGGGGAGTAATAATTTAGACAAATAGTATTCCACCATACAATGCTTCTTCCTGTGTCGTTTGTTAGAAGCATGTGTTTATGCATAAATGCAGTGTTCAAGCTGTTGACCCGGCCATATGAATGTCATATAAATTGTATGTGCATGTATATTCATTGTTTGTTTAGTACTATATTCACAAAATATGTGGTTGGTAATGCAGCTATGGGGATCATTTTGTATAGAACTTTTTATGATGTCTATAAATGTTTGTGTTGATTGTTTTTGTCAATTATCTCATATCAAATCATAATCCATATATAAAAAAGAGAATTATAATTATTTGTCAACTATCTCTATTCTATTAACAAATTTTATTAAGAAACTAATTTTTTGTAATATAATGCTGTTTTTTTCTTTAAAATATTGGACTTTGGATATCAATCCATCACAATAATAAACTTCAACTGCCAATCTTTCATCTCTCTCTCTCTCTCTCTCTCTCTCTCTCTCTCTCTCTCTCTCTCTCTCAAGGATACAAAACTTATAGTGAGCTATAAAATAGACTTGAGCCACAAAAATTGCTCAAATAATAGAGTTTAGTAAAAGAGACACTACTTTTGTAAGTAACACCAACACCTCGTGAAACTTCTTACATATGGAATTAAGAAAAGAAAAGCTCGATTTACATATGTATGAATCTTACAATTGCCATGAAAGCACAGGTAAAAAATTTACCTCAAATTGGCAAATTATTTGTAAAATTGAATTCTATTAAATACTTTGGAGGAGTAAAAAATATCAATAATCTTGAAAGATTTAATTCCCTCTCAAAATAAACTAACAAAATATTGTTCGATTTTGCAGATTATCTATCAAAAACAACCATGGAGAGACAATTGTAGACTTTCACTTAGCTTTTTAACATATTTAATTAACTTTAGATATACCTGGCACTAGTAATCAAAATGTGAACCAATGTCTTATGATTTACAATGGTTTTTGAAAGTGTTACATGTCTTTAACTACAAGTATGGTTTGGAAGATACAATCAATGTATTTGATTAGCCTTATTGTTATGATTTTTTCCATATTTTATCAACTTTGGACATAACTAGTGCTAACAATCAAAATGTGAACCAATGTCTTATGATTTAGCATAGTTTTTTGAAAGTTACATATCTTTCAGAAGATTGAGTCAATGTATTTGATTAGCCTTATCGTCATGGTTTGTGCCATATTTTATTAAATTTGGACATAAATAGTGCTAGCAATCAAAATGTGAACCAATGTCTTATAGTTTAGCATAGTTTTTAAAAGTGTTCCATATCTTTAACCTATATTGTGTGAAAGATTGAGTCAATGTATTTGATTAGCCTTATCATCATGGTTTGTGCCATATTTTATCAACTTTGGACAAAACTAGTACTAGCAATCAAAATGTGAACTAATGTTTTATGGTTTAACATACTTTTTTCCAATGTTACATATATTTAACCTAATACTTTAATAGTTTAACATGTGTAAAACGTAGATGTGCTATGCAATAATATTTAAATCATTCTTTTAATTGACCAGTGTAGAAATGATGCTCGAGCAAAAGATCATCATGGGAGCCATTTGCAAAGACTGTATACATGCAATTTCAACGTGTGCAAATGAAAAATCCAAGAGATTAATGAAAGGAACATTTTTATTAAACATTTTATTAGTACAGTCTGGGAGAATATAGATTGCAGGCTATGTGAAGAAGACTAGTACGAGTTATTGATGCCAATAGGTATCTAAGAATTTGACCTGCATCACAATATCAGAACAGTGCTTGGCAGCATCAAGATATGTTGCAGAGACTTGAAAAAAAATAATTCCCACATGCAACAGACCAAGGTAAAGTTATGGAACAAACAGTGGGAGAAACAGAAGGTGAAGATGAAGAGAGTGAAAGTACAAGATAAGTGCATTTAGCACAAGCAAATAGAGATGGCGTAAGATGTGCAAGGAGCCATTAGCACAACAGATCAAATGTCAGTGGTACATGAACATCCATGCCCATAGCATTGAATGCTAAGCATGCACATTTGATTGCCATTCCCCCCAAAGCCTTAGTAGAAGGTGCCAAAATTGGATCATGTTCATTTGGTGTTTGTAGCTTATATACCATTGAGAGCATATCTTTCTTTCCAGAACACATACGTAGTCAAACGCTATAAGAAAGGGGCAAAAGCAAATTTTGACAACTTCTGGACAAAGCAAGACATGTAAACATTGCATTCATTCATTCTAGACAAAGCAAGACATGTAAACATTGCATTCATTCATTGTCAAATGCATCCGTTTCACCACATAGGCTCCATGGATCACTTTCTTTCTGTACTATAATGGGGGCTCGATGGGAGACTAGAAATGTGGAGTACCCTTCTTGCAAGGTGCATTTCAACATTGGATACACAAACTCCAGTACACTTGAAAGAAATTTCCCCCAACCCATCAACAACCATCAAATATAGAGCCAGCATATCTCATAATGGTGATTAAACACATGCTAGCCATTTTGTACGCATTGGTTGATGGCATCATAGCCGTTTACTCAATTGGCATTGTACACTGCAATCTACGTCCATATAACGTAATGTTAGATTTCACCCACGCAAATAAACCTTGCATTGAAATTATTGATTGGGGCATGATACTTAGAATCCCAACCAAGCGGGTGTTAAATAATTATGTATATAATGCAGCTGATTCTTTGACGGTAATTTTGGAGGCAAAGAGTGTAAGAGAACATAAGCTATCAAAACAGCCATGTATTGCTTCAAAAATCTATGATATATGATGTAATGATGCTTACACAAAGCTAGTGATATATATGTGCTAGGTTTTATGTACGAGATGTTGATAGATTTTTGGAATGCAACTAGAAGAGTATTCTTCAAAGATGAAGTGTTTTTCCACCCTGACCATGATACTCTTAAAGCCATTCAGCAGAAGGTGGACACATCAATGAAGCTAAGAGAGTGTAAGGCCAAAAGGAATGCTTTAAAAAAAATTCTATTTTTCAAGGAGCATTTAAAGATAGATCCTAACCTTGTTCAATGGCCTCTCATTGAGCTTATGTTGGCTTTTTATCTGGCTTAAACACTTAAAAATTACGAGTGTTTGTTGTAAATGGTTTGTCATTTGGGTACTTCATTTGGGCCCATTGTCTATAATCAATTGTGTTGATTACTCTATATACGAATGGTCTTTCATTTGGGCCAACCATCTATAATGGTGTTGATTAATCTATTTTTGAATGCTTTTTCATTTGAGCCAACTATCTATAATTGTGTTGATTACTTTGTTTAAGAAATTTGATTTCTCTAGTCATATGTGGTCTTGTCATGTTTGATAAATATTTTGAACTAAAGAGTGAAAGAGTAGATGTTCAAGAGAACAATGTTTGGCCAAGATATTTAATATTTTTCTATCGTTTTGTAGACAGTGGCTTTGAGATGTAAATCCCAAAACTTGTCTACATATTTGTGGATAGATTCATAGGGAGAGAGCTTTCAAGCTTTGCCATCCGGTGAGTACTTTGTCTTTGGCATAGGTAGCCAAAAATTGCTTCATGATGGAAGCTCTTAAAGATTTCCATGTTCATGGAGCTTCATCGTTTGCTCGTAGGCTAGACCACCATTGCCTGGTGGACTTTTGAAAATGCATAGCTACATGATGTAGCTTAGAGGACCCCGTGAAGCCCTCATCTCCAAACGCCACATCGATGAATTGTTGGATAAAGGCCAAGACTTTGTCCGTAGCACCAAAAGGGCCATTGTAGGTAAGGAAAGAGATGTTCTTTCCTCCCTCTTTGAACTTTTTGAGCTTGGACAACCTTTTCTAGGCGGCATAGGATTTCCTATGGCCTCTTCTCTCGGGTGGCTTGAGAGCTGCACCATCACTTTCTTCAAAAGAGGAAGAGGATGAGGAGGATGGAGAAGAGGGTGACCTCTTTCTCGCCTTTTTCTTCCCTTGGTCCTCCTTTTCTGCACCATCACTTTCTTTAGAAGAGGATGAGGATGAGGAAGATGGAGAAGAGGGCGACCTCTTTCTCGCCTTTTTCTTCTCTTGTTTTCTCTCTTTTCTCTTTGAATTATGGTGAAGAGGAGTATGCGATGGTCTTCTCCGTTTAGGGGGTGTTGGAGAACGTTTTTCCCACCGTCTTTGTGGAGCCATCTCCACCGAGGTGGCAGGAGACTCGCTTCTTTCTCATTCTTTCGGTGGGGGCTTAACCTTTGAAACTTGGGTTCTCCTTTGAGAGGGAGATGCCTCGTCCAGTAGTAGGCTTTTGAGCCCTTCGTACGGATCCTCCTCTTCTTCCCTTATTGGAGAGAGTCCTCTTTTGGAAGTCTCACCAGGCGCTTTCCTAGGTACTCTCTCTTCTTGGTGGGGAATTTGGAGAATACCACGGGTGTGCAATTGGTGTAGCACTTCACCTTGGAGGGATGGATTGCCCAGGGCTTGTTGAAGCCTAGAAACAAGATAGTTTACAAGCATAGGGGCATCATTAGTTTCTCTTTCATTAGCAAAATCAAAGCTATCAACATTCATTTCAATCTCTTTTCCCTCGTCATCCATACTAGCAAATTTTAGGTAAAATTTTTTACTTGTACTTTGGCACTTCAAGCCCTAGTTGCTACTCCTCTACCTTCAAAGATAAGCACTCAAGCATCTATACCCGTGGCTCAAATATTATTAATTGCAAGGAATAGAAGAGAGGGTTCAATAGAGCCAAGACAACATCGATTCTTGTCAAGTTTCTAATAGCTCAGTAATGGATAAGCCGTAGGCAAGCCCCGTAGGACTCCATTATTAAGATCATATATTTTGATGGTATCCCCGTTAACTGCATAAAGCAGGCGTGCTTCAAGGATGAGAAATCCCTATTCTACTTACTCTTTTGCAATTAATAACACCAACCATTTGTAGCAAGCTTGAGGACCTCTCTTCTTGAGCAAGAAAAGAGAAACCAATAGCTCTGATACCGATGTAACACTTAATGCACTAGTAGTGTGTGTAGCGAAAATTGATAACATAGTGAGCATTTCATTAAGAACAAGTTCCCAATGAGCATAGAGAGAGTACTTAATTTGAGAAAGCAACATAGAAATTTACACCTAGCTAGTTTAGCATAGACAATACTTGAAAAGACAGAGAAATAGAACAATTGACAATGATTGAGGACTGGATTTACATGGAGCCGGTCCCCCCTCCAAAAAGGCTTTGTATTATAGCTTCTCTCATTAAAGGAGACTTTTGTACAATACAATATTTGTGTTCCTTGACAAAACTCATTGGCGCAATGAAGATGGAAGCTTCATGTACCAAATTATGCTTGAAAAACACACTTAGTGTCCCTAGCCTCAGTCTTAAGACCTCACACCACCTTCAAAAATGGTGAGAGCTAGCAGGGAATGAGGAAAGATTGAGAGGAAGAAGATGTATCTTACGGAAAATAAGTATTCTCCTCACATAATCACTCTTAGCATAGCTTAGCTTAGTAATTAGCATGGTAGAGGAGATGAGCATGCCATTGAAGCTTGGCTCTTGGTTGGATTTTCATTCCATAGCCAAGAGTTGTTGGTGTAGGCCTCTACTTCTCAATGCTTGGAGAAGGAGATGGAGTTCTTGCTCAACACATGAGTAGTGAGTGTTGTGTAGCAAAAATTGGTTAGTCAAAAATGCCCACCTCTCTCTCTTCTTGGTCGACCCCTCTTCCCATTTGCTCTTGCTGGCTTCCCATTGGCTCTTGCAAAGCTTATCCAATAAAAATTAAGAAGCATAGTTGATAGCCTTGTGACAAGTGTCCCCCTTTCCCCTTTTTTGAGAGCTTTAGGTAATTAAAATAAATTATTTAAACTCTCATTGGACCTTTTAGTCTTCTGGCCAATAGGAATCATGCAAGCCATTGTGGGCTACTGGATGCTCATTGGACCCCTTGGTAGACTATCCAATAGTCTTCTAGGGAGCTTAATTTCTATTGGTTCTTTTCTCAAGCATTTTGTAATTGTGTTGACAGGCCAACCTTTCAACAACGCTTCCACAAAGATTCCATGAAGATTTCTCAAAGATTCTCTAAAGACTCCACATGAAGATGCTAATGAAGTGATGAAGATAAAGATGGATGCTGTAATGTGAAGATACAAGCTCATGGACATCATCAAATATCTTGTTATTATCATTTTGAGCCATTATGGCCACTTTTGTAATGTTTACAGGAACTTCATATTTTAAGTCGGCAATTGTATTTTGGCCGCAGATGCTTGTTGGATGATCAAAGCCAGCTCGCGGTGTTGTAATTAAGGTCTATAGAAGCCTAGGGACAAATCAGGTCATTTTGGCCGGACATTAGGTTTTCTAAAGCTTAGTATATAAACCAAAACCTAGAGCGTTGTAAAGGTGACTTCTAATAATCTTATCTTCCGTGTCTACTGGGAGACTGCGAGAGTGTGTGTGTGTGTGCTACAAGAGCTACGGTGGTCGGAATCGCAAACAGAGAGAAGCAGCGTGTTGCCGACCAGGAGAGCTATGCGTTGATGCTTACATCACGCGCGTTCGTCTGTGTTTTGGCAGATTCACCCGCGAGCTACTTTTGGAGTTTTGGTGAGTAAACGTTGTCCGTTTTTGCATTTTAGCATATCCACATGATCAGAGCGAGTAGAGCTACGCATTAGGCATTTTAGATTTTAGAAACAGTGACCTGTAAAATCTGACCAGACATACTACGCGTTTTTTGCAGGGAGGGTATTGGGTTAGGATTTGTGGTCAAAGACCTAAGGGATAGCGGCCTTCCAGTTTGTGTAGGACTTCCCTTGAGTTTCATGAAGTTTCGAGATCGTTTGATGGGCTTTTGGCTTGCGATAGCATCATAGGAGACTCTCACATTCACAGAACCGATGGCATGTAGATTTGATATCTCTGTAGGAAGTAGTCATTAGTCGGTCAAGTAGAGGTTGACACCCCTTGCTTGCTTCCACACGCCTGCGGGTCGAGCTCCGTCCTCAGTTGACATTATATGTTAGGTGAGTTCTCGCTATGCTGACGTTCGTCGTGGTGTATCCGCCAACATTGGCGCCGCTGCCGGGGACGAGGGCCCTAAGTAGGTGATCGAGACTAGTCCTTGAGGATAGAGGCCCCTCTAGCTTGCCAGAGTATATTCATTCTTTTAGATAGGATCGGAGAGTGGTGGACTCTTTTGGTCTTAGAGGGAGTCTAGGGAGCGTGTGTCTGGCCTAGATCCTTCGACTTAGGTAGTATTAGGTAGGAGATAGGTGTGGATTGATGGGGATTTGGTGAGGTGGAAGAGGTGAAAAGTCAGCTAGAGAGTCCGTGTGAGGCTAGAAAGTGACTTGAGCATCAAAAATTTCACCATCCCATGTGATGAGTAGGAGTAGAGTAAGTAGAACGTACTAATTTTGATCTTGAGCATATCATGCATGTCATATTTGCTACTAGGCTCATCAAAGTTGTGAAAACATAAAATCAAGGAAAAAGTAAAATTGCATTTGGATGCTTCCTTGATGATTGATAATTGCTGTGAGTAGTCCAAAGGGGTTGGCAGAGCTTAAGAGAAAGTTAGAACTGAAAAAATCACAATTCTGTCATTGGGGACATCCTACGTGTAGGATGTCTCTAGAGGTAAAACTGTGAAGATTTTGAAAATTTTGAGGTCACCAGTGTGTTCAGTGGGTATGTTTTACCCTAAGAACATGTTGACTTGAGTGTTTTTACATGTTTTTGGTGTCCAAAAGTCAAAAGGCGAAGCTAGAAAAATTCATAAAGTGCTTGTTTTGAGTGATTGTTGTGCTTTTGAGTGTCGTTGGTGAATGATGTCAAGTGTAGAGACCATAAAGAAGCATAAGAAACACTCCAGTCAGGAAAATTATGCAAGAGACATCCTACACGTAGGATGTCTCTAGGGCCATTTGGGACAAGAATTTGGAAATTTTGGGGCTACCAGACTGTTCATTGGGTGGGTTTTACCCTATGTACACCTTGAAATGAGGAGTTTGACCTTATTTTGGCTTCAAAAAGGCAAAAGACGGTGAATACCAGACATCCTACCCATTTGATGTTGGGAGTGATTGAGAGACCTAAACCGTAAGCTAACTTCATACACATGTTCTAAAAGTGTTTCTAAGGGTGTCTACCAAGTTTCATCTCATTTGGACACTTAAACTGGGGTGAAGTGGACTTTAACGTTTTTGGAAAGATTGTGTCCGGAAGAGCCGTTTTGGATGATTTTGACATCCAATTGAAATTTTGAGCATACCAAGGTGTTGCTAGACTCAAGGGGAACCTTTGAACCAAATCTTGCTTCATTCTGAGCAGAAAAAAATTTGGGCGTAGTATGTCTCCAGGGGGTGTTTGGGCAGGTATTTGGAAATTCTGAGACCACCAGTGTGTTCAGAGGGTAGGTTTTACCCTAGGATCATGTTGACTTGAGTGTTTTCCCATGTTTTTGATGTCCAAAAGTCAAAAGGCGAAAAATTCATAAATTGCCTATTTGGAGTGATTTTGACATTCAAATGAAATTCTGAGCATACCAAGGTGTTGCTAGACTTAAGGGAACCTTTGAACCAAATCTTGCTTCATTCTGAGCAGAAAAAAATTAGGGCGTAGTATGTCTCCAGGGGGTTTTTGGGCAGGAATTCTGGAATTCTGAGACCACCAGTGTGTTTAGAGGGTAGGTTTTACCCTAGGAACATGTTGACTTGAGTGTTTACCCATGTTTTTGATATCCAAAAGTCAAAAGGCGAAGTCAGAAAGCGAAAAATTCATAAATTGCTTGTTTGGAGTGATTTTGACATTCAATGAAATTCTGAGCATACCAAGGTGTTGCTAGACTCAAGGGGAACCTTTGAACCAAATCTTGCTTCATTTTGAGCAGAAAAAAATTTGGGCGTAGTATGTCTCCAAGGGGTTTTTGGGCAGGAATTTGGGAATTCTGAGACCACCAGTGTGTTCAGAGGGTAGGTTTTACCCTCGGAACATGTTAAC
This sequence comes from Adiantum capillus-veneris, assembly GCF_014529385.1. NCBI lineage: Eukaryota > Viridiplantae > Streptophyta > Polypodiopsida > Polypodiales > Pteridaceae > Adiantum > Adiantum capillus-veneris. The sequence goes on from NC_140932.1 coordinate 123,685,550, forward strand.
TTGAGTGTTTTCCCATGTTTTTGATATCCAAAAGTCAAAAGGCAAAGTCAGAAAGCGAAACATTCATAAATTGCGTGTTTGGAGTGATTTTTGCACATTTTTTTTCATTTGTGGAGCCTACTAGCACTTGTTGTGACCATAAGGAAGCATTATGAGCACTTCAATCTGAAAAAATAGACAGTAGACATCCTACCCGTATCCTACCCGTAGGATGTCTACAGGGTGATTTGGGAATAATTTACCAATTCTGAGGTCTCCAGAGTGTTTAGAAGGTGGGTTTTACCCTATTTACACTCTCAAACCAGGAATTTGACCTTATTTTGACAGATTAAAGGCAAAAGACGAGAATTGCCAAACATCCTACCCAAATTGTGTACAAGGGGTGATTTTGAGACCAAACCATAAGTTGACATCATATGCATGTTCTAAATGTTGTATTGAGTGTATGTGACAAGTTTCATCTCAGTTGGAAGAGTAAAATTGAAGATTAAGCGAATTTTAGCATTTTGTACCAGACAAAGGCAAGAATAGCCACCTTTGGGAGCTTTTGGCATCCAAACCCAAATCTGACCATACCACGGTGTTGCTAGACCCAAGGGGAGTCTCTGGACCAAATTTTATTCAATTCTGAGCAAAAAGACATCCTACCCATAGGATGTCTCCAAGCCAGTTTTAGGGTCCTACTGTAATTTTGACGATATAGGAGTGTTCACAGTGTCACAAAGATCCCAAATCTTCTTTTAAAATTTAATTTGAACTCATCTTGACCATTCTAAATTGCATTTCACTATTTTGGCCATAACTTTCACAAACGGTATTGGATTGGAAAGTTTTAATATCAAAACGTAGCCTGAGAGCAACACTACATATCTTCGAGCAAAACTTGAACTAAATGTATGACTTTGGCAACCTTTTAGGTCAACTTTGAAAAAAAAAAACGTCGTTTAAGGCCTCAAAATGCATCCGGAAGTCAGGTGTGTCTAAAACCGATAGTTCGAAAGAATTGTGAGAAAACGGTCACGGTTTGAACACAGGAGGAGACAAAGTGCTTCAAAGAAATGCTTTCAAAGCATGGTAAGGCTTTTGCATTTGAGCCACATGAGATAGGATCTGTTGATCCTTATATTGTAGCTCCTATGGTAATTTTCACAATACCTCATGTGCCTTGGAATCTGCGGCCTATGCCGGTTCCAAAGGCTCATTTGCCAAAGTTAGTAGAGCTACTAAATGAGAAAATCAAAATGGGAATCTTGGAGCCTTCTTGTGCTCCATACTCAAACAGGTGGTTCATAGTTCCAAAGAAGAATGGTTCTCTACGCTTCATCCAAGATATGCAACCAGTGAACAAGGTGACAATTAGAAATGTAGGAACAGGTCCAATTGTGGATGAATTTGCAGAGGCGTTTGCAGGGAGGGCAATCTACTCAATGGGGGATCTCTACTCAGGGTATGATCAATTTCAGCTTGCAATCGAAAGCAGAGACTTGACAACCATGAGGACACCTTTGGGTTTGGTAAGGATGTGTACCTTGCCACAGGGAGCAACCAACTCGGTTGCACATATGATGAATGGGATGAATAAGGTCTTACGTGACTTTATTCCTCAAATCACAATGCCTTTCATTGATGATTTGCCTATCAAAGGATGTGAAGAAAGTGACAAAGATGAAGCTTTGGATCTCAAGGGATGTCGCAGGTTTGTGGTAAATCACATAAATGATTGTGATAAAATTTTGTCTAGGTTGGAAGAAGTGAATCTTACATTGTCAGGGAAAAAGTCTATGTTTGGTGTCAAAGAAGTGCTCATTGTGGGGCACATGTGCGGGCCATATGGTAGGAAACCTCGTCCATCAAAGGTAGATGCCATCCAAAGAATGAAAGAAACATGCACTAGCATCACTGAGGTTAGAAGGTTTCTGGGAGCATGTGTCTTCTATGTTATTTATATTCCACATTATGCGCATGTAGCTGATCCTCTTTATCAGCTGCTTAGAAAGAATCAAAAGTTTAAATGGACAGAAGCACATGTAAAATCCATGAAAAAGCTAAAGGAGTTACTCCAGTCAGCAACGACTTTGAGAAAGGTAGACTATGAGTGTCAAAGGCCAGTGATTGTGACAGTAGATACCAGTCCTACAGGGATTGGATGGGCAATAGGGCAAGATGACAAAGAAGGACACAGGTATGTGGTAAGATTTGGAGCAAAGGTACTAAGTGCTCGCCAAAGAAACTATCCACAGATAAAGAGAGAGTTATGGGGTATGGTTACAGCCTTGAAAAGTGGAAAAGAGTACCTAATTGGTGCATGTGTGGTTGTAGAAACAGATTGTCTACCACTTCTTGGGATGATTACAAGCTGCTCAACACCAGACATTGCTATGTTGCGGTGGATTGCCTACATTAAGTCCTTAAATCCCGAGTTTAAGAACATTGCAAGTAAAGTCAATACAGTGGCAGATATGCTATCAAGGGCAAGGTATGAAGATGAGTCACATATGATTGATGAGGGAGATGATGTGGGCACAAAGTTCTATTCCATCTCTCATGTCAAAGGTAACAATGTTCCACTTGAATTGTTCTTGAAAGATCTTTATGAAGGTGATTGGCTTCTTATTGGAAGCTACTTGAGTACTCTAACAAAACAGGATGATTGGTCTGAACATGAATTCAAGAGGATACGCAGGAAAGCATATGGTTACTTTTTGAGGGATGGTTACTTGTGGAAGCATCCTAAACAAAAGGGTGCTACACCACAAAGGGTTATATGTAAAAAAGAGACTCAAGTAAAGCTCATGCAAGAGTTTCATGAGAGTCTATGGGTTGGACACAGGGGTGTGTGGGCAACCTTCTCCAAGTTGAAAGAAAAATACTGGTGGAAGGGTATGTATAAAGATGTATCTCAGTTTGTAGAGTCATGTGTAACTTGTCAAATGTATTCAAATGTTCGACATCGTGATGGATTGCACCCTACATATCCACTAGCCATGCACTATAAATGGGTTGTGGATCTAGTCACGATGCCTTTAGGACTCTGGCAGATGAGGTACTTGGTTCTTTCACGAGAGGACCTAACTAATCAGGTTGAAGGAAGAGCATTAAGAGCTAAAACCACAGAAGCTGTGTGCAAATTCCTTCTTGATGAGGTGATTTGCCGTTATGGTTGTGTGGGAAAGATCACTGCAGACAGAGGTGAACTGGATGCCGAAGAAGCAAGGGAGTTCTTTTCTAGATTAGGAATCAAGCTTTCTCTTACTACAGCTTACAACCCTGAAGGCAATGGAAAGAGTGAAAGAGGGCACCCTCCTATCATCAAAGCTTTGGCCAAGGCTTGCGAAGGAAGAGTTGGTGAGTGGCCAAAACTGTTACCATACGCTTTATGGGCTGATCATACAACACATAGCTCAGTAACTGGCTACATGCCTGCGGAGCTAATGTATGGTCAAAAGCCAGTGATGCCGATTGAAGATACAATTCCCACATGGAATGTACTACCTTGGCAAGAGGGGCTTAGCAGGGAAGATCTCCTTGCATTGCGCATAAGGCAACTAGAGAGAAGACCTCGAGACATTGAGGCTGCAAAAGAACGACTCAAAAATGCAAGATTGAAAAACAAGGACTACTTTGATAAGCGACATCGGCTCAGGAGCAAAGCAATTGACAAAGGTGACTGGGTTTTAGTGTACGATAGTAGCCTTGATAACCAACACACAGTCATGCGTAAGTTTTCAAAAAGATGGTTTGGACCATATGTTGTAAAACATGTGCATGAAAATGCTACTTACAGCTTGTCTGAACTAGATGGCACAGAAGTAAAGATTCCCATTGCAAGAAAAAGGATCAAAATGTTTAAGAGAAGAGGAGACAATGATCCAGAAAATGTTGATGAGGAAGAAGAGCAAAACACAGGTGAAGATCAAAGTGAAAATAAAGCTCTGGAATCATCCAGTGAAGATGAAAGCAAGGAAGATGTACAAGAGGGCTGATCTTACAAAGAAATAATTTGGCACATACCGGAGGATGTGCAGGTTTAGAGGGGGTGGATGTCGTGCTGTGACATGTACATAGTGGGAACACATGCTACAAGAGATATCTTGTAACTTTTTAGATACATAATTATATTTCCTATAATGTACATATGCATATGTAAGTATAAAAATAAGCTTTCTATCTCATCTTATTATTTATCTCAAGGGTAATGTATTCTTACTTTACCATCAAAAAATACTATGGGAAAAGTGTCAATAGCTCCGCCTCTTTAACTTGGGACAAAAAGCATTGATTCTTTATTTCTACTATTTGATTATCATCTCACACCCTAGCTAGATCCTATATCTAGGGTAAACTCCAATATATATATATTCTATGTATTTTTTATACTTTTCTTATATTTCTTTTTAAATAGCTACTAGGAGAGAATCAAATCCTAGTGGGACACTAGGTGGCATGATTTCAAAGATACACTTATTTTAATGCATTATTGCAAGCATGGTTACAAAACTTTGTCAAGGAGAAATGTCATGCTTTCATATGGCATGAGGTGTCCTTGGGAATTAAATGAAAGTCAAGGCTAAGGAGACCACATGAAGACTTTTGCTGCCATAAATGGACCCTATTTTGATGAATTTTTTACACAAGGTTCCAATCCGAATTGGAGAATGATTTTAAAAAGAAAATCGTAGCTAATGAGCTGAAGTTTCTGTCCATATTTTTATTTTTTTATTTGGAGCTACGGTTGAGGAGATATGATCAAAATACTGGACCCCAGTCTGCCCACATCATACAGGGACAGCTCATTTCCAACTTTTCCAATTCCTGTTCACACTGGCTCCTCTCTTCTTGTGTAAGTTCCCTTCACCTATAAAAGGGGACCTCTTCTTCCTTGGAAGGAACTCAAGCATTCAAGCCATTGATGAGAGGAATTCTTGAGGGAGTGAGTAGTAATGCCTAATTGTACTTAGCCATTAACGTAAGCCCAAGCCTACACTTTCTCCTAGAGGGAGACTAGCCATTCTTGCAACAAGCTAACCTTGGAAGATCAACTCTAATCAAAGAAGGTCTTGCACTTGGTGTATCAATCAAAGTTGAATTCTCCCCTCTTCTTCTCTCTCCCATCAATAATGGTGCCGAAGGGTTTCAAGTAAGATGTGTTCTACATTGATGTTTTCTTGATTTCTTGTTGTTTTCATTTTCATCTCTAATCCAAGATATATATATGTATCTAATCTCATCTCCTTAACCAAACCTATCTCTCTCATTCTTAGTAATTCATCCTCTTTAGGTTCTCTTTGCTACAGGTACATCTCTCCCCGCAGTATCCTTATTGCCTACGGGCAAGAATAGGGCTTGGGAGGGAAACTTCTCATCTCTTCACTTCTCTCATATTTACATTTCTCACATACTATCCTAGATGAATAACCCACATGATGATCATTTCTATCGCTTTCACTCTGTACGATCTATTAGAATTAACGTATGGATTAGCCGTAAAATACACTTTCAACAACGTATAGTGTTTCTCTTCGGCCCTGAAAGGCTCAATGAAATACTTCTATCACCGGATCCCATCATACTACCTCTCATAGAATATAATTTTTCTTTTGATGTAAGCGTAGTTATCTTGCTATGAACCAAGAGGATTTGTACACACAATTAATCCCAATCACTAGACAAAATATATATATTATGGTAAGCACAAAACTACAATTCCAAAGAACAATTCGTAGCCTATTTGGTCAGCCAAGATTGAATGCCATTAACTCATCCGTTAACCATTTCATATTACCCATGATACGATATGACCATAGCCTTGATGTTTTCATCTTCGTATTGTTTTGACATTCTCTTTTGCATTCTTTCTTTGTGTGTGTGTGAGTGCAAGAGAGAAAGGGTGAGTCTTCTTTGATTGCACTTCTTTCCAAACCCTAGTCTTCATGGCATCTATGGTTTAACTCCTTCATAGAGTTTTTGTTGAGTTCTCTCACAAACTCTCACAGCCATAAGCCCGGTGCTTTCCTGGCAAGACCGCAAATTTCTCGACAATGCAGCTAGAAGAATTAACAACAATAGCTGTCAATGCACAAATGAGTGGCACAACACAAGGCACAACATGGAAAGACACGACACAAGTCTCGTGCACCGCACCAGCACAAGACAAAGCACAAACACACCAAATTGCACAAACAGGGAATACGTCGGAAGTACTAGCTATGAAGATAGCACAACTTCAAAAAGAACTAGCTCGATCTCAAGAGCTACTTAACAGAGCACAACAAGTCATATCATCAGGCAATAACCAAAGGCCATTATCAGATCCTGAACCCTCTCGGATGGGGGGAGTTCAAACTCAACAAAGAGACCCTATATCTTCAAGAGTGGGGTTAAGAAGTCCAGTTTTACAAGAAGCAGTGTCCTTTTCAGGAGCCCAAGTGGAATTTCAAGAAGCATTGGAAGATGCCAAGCCGGAGGAGAGACCACCGGACATTCACAATGCCAAATGTAGAAGGTCAGGTCAAGATGTCATTGTGGTCGACAAATACGGTAGGCACTATGAAATAGCCCATGTAAAAAATATGAATGAGTTTAGAATTTGGGGGCAACCTGTAAGTCACATACTTGGACCCCGTCCAAAAGCACCATCCAGGGAAACGGAAAACAAAGATTCGGTTCGATCTTCACCCTCGGTGAAAACCTCACCAAAATCAACTCGAAAACATAGCCCTAAGGCTACGCAGAAGCCCCACGTCAAAGACCATATGCTGATGGAAGAATTAGCATTACGAATGCTAGAAAGCATGGATAGTGATTTGATCTTGTATGCAAGCAATAATGGAAGCTATTTTCAGCTTCTCAAGGACAAGCCCGATGGAGGATAAAGAGACAAAGCTAGTGGATACACCTAAGTCAGTCGTAATCTAAAGGTTCATGCATGCAAAGAAGAGGTCATATCTGTATCTAGATACCACAGGAAACCATTATCAGCAGTATTATGGAGAGATGCCTCGTCCAAAGGGTGCACATGTTGAGATAGCGACATATTGTAACCAATGTGCCATTGGTCATTTAGTGAAGGACTGCCCAACAAAGCTCTACATGGAAAAGAAGAAGCAACAAGCCAAAAGCAAAGTTCAGACAATGACAACAAGGGAACGGAAGCAAGAATCCCCAATGAGATCTCCGGAAAAGAAGCAGATCTTGTCGCAGAGCACAAAAGATAGGCTCAAGACACAGTTGCTTGAAGTCAAGGGTGTCAATGACATTATCGTAGAGAATCAAGCTTTCAAAAAAGATCAATTAAATCAGCTGATTCAAGATCTCGTAAAGAACCTTAGTGAGGACAAGTCAAAGCATCCACAAGGTGATGAAGATGAATCTCACAGTTCAAGGTTCGAGAGCAAAAGAAGCCAAGATTCTGAAGATGGTAAGCAAACCCAAGAAGAGGTGGCAGAGGTAACAACAAAACTTAGTGTCACCTCACGAGACAAAGACATGCAAGTTGAATGAATGGATGAAGCTGAAATTCTACAAGAGAATTCCTCCACTATAGAATCTATAAGGATGATTGAAGAAATCAAAGAGCAAAAGAAGCTAAAAGGAGATGTGGCTGAAGTTTTAGAACCCACAGAAGAAAGAGAAATGACCAACTCCAAAATTGACTACCAAGCACAAGCAATGCAGGATATGAATGAATATTTTTGAGAAGAGACTCTACAAAAACCCATGGAACAATGGGAACCAAAGGCCACGGCGACCACTGCATCAAAAGAAGAGAGTCAACCTCAATATCCTGCTACACAAGCTTCAAAAGATTTCCAAGAAGAAAAGTCACCATTGAATGACCTTCAAGTGCTAGAAGAAGTAAATAGTGACAGAGAGCTTGTGAAATCAAGAATCAAGGTGTCACAGTTAGAAACTAGCAATGAAGACCAACAAGCAGCTTAGGCTATAGACCTTCCCCAAAGCTATAGATTGGAAGATAGTAAGCACTTGGGACATGCTACAACCAGTCAAATGACAAAGAAGTTCAACATACAAGAGGGTGACAAAGCTTCCAAGGCACAAAAGTCCAAGACAAGTACCAAAAGCAAAGAGGACATCAGTTACTTGGCAGCCGACAAGAAGATTAAATTCTCGTTGGATGTGCATGAGAAACTGAAATTCAATTTTACAACAAAGATAGATTGCACTGCCACGACTAATGTCATGTCGTATGGGCTGTGGTTACTTCTAGATAAGCCAGAACTGTATGAAATTCAGGTACAGGTATCCCTATCAAATAGAGTTAAGGTCACAAGTTTGGGGATTGCAGAAGCTACCCTTAAACTACGGTCAAAGATAGTTAAAGACAAATTCCTAGTAGTGGACTCTTCCAAAATGAGTACACATTTGATTTTGTCCAAGCTAAGGGACAAAAACACTTGAAGAAGAATCTGAATCTTCAATGATGGTCATCACAACTAGCTCTCAAGAAAGCCAGCCTACTACCGCTCCAAGATTATCGATTGCCGACAAAGGCAAAGCCAAAATGAGCCCACAAATGTCCTACCAATAAAAGCAGCCCCTTAAATCAGAGTCTTCAATCCAACCTAGAAAAGTTCAAGACAGAGCTTCTATATCAACTGACCACATGCTTACACATGAAAGGCAGACTCCAAAGAAAATCTTTCAACCAAAATACCCTACACTACGAGATCACTGCCGCCAAAGGTTTTCAAAGGTCTACATTAAAGCTGAAGAAATAAAGGTCAAGGACCCAATATGGGTAAATGATCCTAGCCAATTGACGAAAGGTAAACACATGGGATGGATAGCCTCCCACTACAGCTTAGCAGAGCAAGGCTATTATGAGGGTCAAAAGAAACTTTGGTTACCAAAACCATAGATCTCGGCTTATGCGGTGGATAAAGGTTTCAACAAGCGTCCCCAAAAGCAACAAAGCTCATATTTATATCACCAAAGGAGGCCAACCAACAAGGCTCGCCAAAGGTATGCAGGAAATTTCAAATCCAACTGGCCTTCATACCAACATAGGACTTCATCGATAAATAATCCCAAAAATGGCACTCTTGTACATCTCAATATGACATCAAAAACATCATGGGAAGTGCCATCTACAATTCTTCAAGCACAAGGTTATTATCAAGGAAATCGGAGAATCAGGCTACCAAAGATGCCAGGTAAACATTCTTCAATCAAACGACTTCAGCTTGAAAATAATCGCAATTTCACGGAAGGAAAAATCAAGGACAATTTCACAGTCAAGGCAAGGGATATCTGCAAAGACACGTTAATGATGCAGATACAAATGGATGCCAAAAGAACAACACATACCGAAGAAGATTGAAGTCATCTCTAGCTCTCAAGAAATGTCAAGACATGATAGAAAAAGTGTTATGGAGAATGGAGCGAGCCGATCTTCTCAACCAAGGGACCAACAACAACAAAAAGAAATTTTGACAACCAAGGTTATCCAGGTATGGCAAAAGAAACCAATATTGCCAGTATGGTCCTTTACAAATCCTCTCTTCGAGGATGGGAGTTTTGAATTTCAAAACCTATTCTTGGTCGAAAGCTCCCGAGAGTAAGTCAAGTCACCATACAAATCATGGCATAAGAGTCAAGAGTCGGGCAGCTGAGCCACTAAATGAGCAAGAGTCAGACCCAAGCTTCATGTCTTAATATTTTTTGTGGTCTATGAGTCTAGATATTTAGATTATAGCTCAAGCTGGAAGAGTTGAGCTTATTGTAAAATTGAGTTGCTCATGCTGGATAGGTGAGCAGAAGAGTCAAAGTCTAACAATTTTATTTGGTGGAGAGGCGGAGTAATCTACAAAACACTCACGCACATGTACACAGTGAGGAGAGTGAAAAAACCTTGAGCATCAACAACCCCTCTTGTGAGTAACGGAGCTCTTGAAGTCAAATATATTTTTGCTTCTCTAGCTACGTTCACTCCTGGAAGCACCCATTCAAACTCTTCTCGCACAACATATTGTTTCCCATGCATCTATCTGTGCAAGCATATATAATGTCCCATCATTGGACATTTGCATTTGACACGATTTGTGTTCCACCCATGCACTTACACAACAAAATGATGATGACGAAGCGGTAACAGGTTTCATAAGCATTTGCTCAACAACAACGACTCTGACTTCAAGCTACTAACACTTATCCAATGTATATCCAGTCAATAATAGTAGCCATACGGCCATAAGTACTTTAACTCAACAAAACTCGGTTACATCAAAACATAAGTACATATAGCCTCACATTAAATTGTGACTAAAGACAATTTTTCCCATTGGGTTTTTCCCTTTAGTCCTATCCAGGTATCCAAGACCTTCATTTTGTAATATACGCCACATTTTATTTTTACTATTTTATTTTTTATATAAACACAGAAAAGCAGACCAACGACATCCCCAAACAACTACACGCTCATCAACTAGAAAATCAAAGGGGAGCGGCCCATAAAAAATTTCAAAAAGGCTTCAAGCTTACAGGTACACATGCAGGATGACACCCAAAGAACAAACAATACAGAGATGCCAAGATAAAGACTTGATGCAACAACAAACCTCACTCAACCTATTCACGATACAACAACCAATTGGAGGGGGAGAGCTATGGCTTCAACTACACCACATGTGCAAGAAAAAGGTAACTCTACAACATACAAAGCATCTAGTAGAAGCAACTGCAACAACAAAAGTGAAGCACTCATCAAGGCCACTGCAGACATAGGGTCTTGTTGGGGACGACAAGAATTCGGAGGGGGAGAGTGTTGACAGGCCAACCTTTCAACAACGCTTCCACAAACATTCCATGAAGATTCCTCAAAGATTCTCTAAAGACTCCATATGAAGATGCTGATGAAGTGATGAAGATGAAGATGGATGTTGTAATGTGAAGATACAAGCTCATGGACATCATGAATATCCCATTATTATCATTTTGAGCCATTACGGCCACTTTTGTAATGTTTATAGGAACTTCATATTTTAAGTCGACAATTGTATTTTGGCCGCAGATGCTTATTGGATGATCAAAGCCAGCTCATGGTGTTGTAATTAAGCTCTATAGAAGCCTAGGGACAAATCAGGTCATTTTGGCCCAGCATTAGGTTTCTAAGGCTTAGTATATAAACCAAAACCTAGAGAGTTGTAAAGGTGACTTCTAATAATCTTATCTTCTGTGTCGACTGGGAGACTGCGAGAGAGTGTGTGTGTGTGTGCTACAAGATCTACGGTGGTCGGAATCGCAAACAGAGAGCAGCAGCGTGTTGCCCACGAGGAGAGCTACGCGTTGATGCTTACATCACGTGCGTTCGTCTGTGTTTTGGCAGATTCACCCGCGATCTACTTTTGGAGTTTTGGTGAGTAAACGTTGTCCGTTTTTGCATTTCAGCATATTCACGCGATCAGAGCGAGTAGAGCTACACATTATGCATGTTAGATTTTAGAAACAGTGACCTGTAAAATCTAACCAGACATACTACGCGTTCTTTGCACGGAGGTATTGGGTTAGGATTTGTGGTCAAAGACCTAAGGGATAGCGGCCTTCCAGTGTGTGTAGGACTTCCCTTGAGTTTCGTGAAGTTTTGAGATCATTTGATGGGCTTTTGGCTTGCGGTAGCATCATAGGAGACTCTCACATTCACAGAACCGATGGCATGTAGATTTGATATCTCTGTAGGAAGTAGTCATTAGTCGGTCTAGTAGAGGTTGACACCCTTTGCTTGCTTCCACGTGCCTGTGGGTCGAGCTCCGTCCTCAGTTGACATTATATGTTAGGTGAGTTCTCGCTATGCTGACATTCGTCGCGGCGTATCTGCCAAAAAAATTGATTAGACTAATTTTACTCTAGCCTAATTCTCATTGGTCCACCTCTATGGCCATCCAATAGGATTTGAGGGGAGATTGGGGGCAACTCGGCTAGGAGTTTGCCATGTGTCCATTCTTCCGTTTCAAGAGAGCTTGGGAGAGTGTGTGTGTGTGTGTGTGTGTGTGTGTGTGTGTTTCTCTCTCATCCCCTACCATTAGGACTCGCCCCCTCCTTCCTAGGGATGTGGTAATACTTTTTAGTCTATCCATAACCATCCAATTTTCCCCACCTTTGGCCATTGGACTTTTAATTAGTTTTTGGAACTTTAGCGTATGGAAGTTTTAATGGAGTTGAACCTTAGGTATTTTAAGCCCCATTGAAGCACATTTCTCTTTTGCAGACTGTCCCCCTTTTGATCCCTATTTTCCCTCCTTTGGATCCCTACTGAGACCGGTCATGACCGCCTTACTAATATTCTAGCTTTTACTCCCCTGGTACTTTCCCATATTAATGATCAGTTTAACATGAGAAAATCATTTGGGGGAATTAGATATTAGTTTTTATGACGCATCTTGCAAACTTGTGACATCTTATGCTGAGTTTGTGCAGCCATCGTTGTAATATGTGTATGTTCATTGTCTATTCTGTTCTATTGAATCATCTACATCTATTATGAAGCTCTCTTTGATCTCGACTATTGTACACTGAGATATGCCAACATTGAACTCCCTTCATCTTCTGCTTAACAATCGTACTCTTCCTCGTAGCCAACACTTTCAATATAATGCAATATCTTTTCATTGCAAAACATGTGAACTAGTTTTTCAACTCCATCTGATATTAATCTAGTACAATCTGTACTATGAACATACCTATTCATACTCCAATTTCTCTCAAAGCTCAAATTCACTACACATTGTGCCAAAAATTTCATTGCAAGTGGATAAAGAGTTGAGTAATTCTCACCACCGTTCCTCATCTACCACTTCCATGCATGTTGCTCTTTTCCCATCAATTGAACGAAACTATTTGCAAAAGGTCGTTCTTTTAATCTGAATGCACTCAAATCTTTGATGTAATTAATACAATCCTGAGAATTGGAGTAGAATGTATTGATGACCTGATAGAAAGCCTTGGCCAATGCACTCAATCTTTGATGTAATTAATACGATCTATAGAAATTGAGTAGAATGTATTGATGACCTCACAGAAATCCTTGGCCACCTACACATTTGACATCAAGTCTAAATTCCAATACTCTGGATCGAGCAAGTAAGCCACACTATGAAGTGGACTATGAGCACTCTTCCACCTTGCATGAAATTACTTGGACTAACCTTTTTGTTGTCTAGCAGAGAATGGTTAAGCATCCTCATCACCCTCAACCAGCTCATAGTAGTACCCCTCAACCAAATAGGAATTTGTTGAAATTATGTTTCCCCAGGAATCCCTCAAGGCTATTGTTGTTTTGTATTTCTTCTTTGAGTACCTCAAAAGGTCAAAGTCAGCTCCATCTTCATTGGCATTGGTGGAAAAGTTATCACCAATGCATAGTGCGTCACTAATTGTGTCATGATACCCACCATACATGGGCAAATTTAATCCTCCATCATCGCTAAAATGTTCACTTTCTGCACCGTCACAATCCAAGGCCTCAAGAGTGAGATACTCCCAGTTGTCGACATGTGTGTTGTTCAAGCATCGTCTCCAACGATGGGACATATACAATTCACAAAAACAAGAGAGAAGTCTGCAACAGAGTGCACATTTGTCATTCCTTGAGTATCCATTGACACAGTGTAGTGATCGTGAGCCTTCAACTTGCTTGCAGTTCCACTTCTTCTTCCTAGGCACCTTAGCTGCTTGGACCTCCCAAAAAATCCGATTCACCCTTGTATGGCCACTTTCATTGTGAAATGTATGCTTCAAGAAGCAACCAACATCCTTGGCACACTTCATGTGCCATGCATCAGGCTTCAAATTCTCATGTGTTAAAGCCCTCTTAACAACTGCCCGTGCCCCAACATGCTCCACTTTACCATGGCCCGAGGAAAAGGAGCTCCACAACCTTTCAATGCCAATCAAAGTGTAGTACCTAAAACAATGACATACCTTTAATGCTGCGCAAAAACAAATCTCTAGAACCATTCATCAGAGATGGTAGAAAACTTAGCATACCTTGACACAAAGAAAAATGGTATAGATGACTTGAATTGAGCAGCACATCCATCCGACCGCACCCAATGCCGCTTTACAAAGCTGAAACCTTTCTCTTTGCAGCCAAGCATTGTGCAACTGCAAGCAATGCTGCAGAAAGAGCGTGTCATGATCATTATCATTTGAAATGTAGAATGTGTGTATTTTAACACCTTGTCTTCCTTGCCTTGAATGTATGTGATGTGCACCAAGATAGTGACTTGTGAAGAGTATTAATGCATTGACTGGATTGCATTTTTCTCCTTAAAAGAGTAAATTTTTTCAAAGTCTATAACACAAGCTACTACATCTCTAGGAAACCTTTGAATGCAATCTTTAAATTGTTGAGATTGCCAATGAGCAATAAAATTGTGCCACGTGTAAGTGGTGAGATGCTTTTGAAGGAAGGATGTGAAATCCTTACATCTCATTTGCTTCACCGAAATATCTTTGTACTTCTTGCCTTCAAAATGGGTTGATGCAACATCTTCAAACAACTTAACTAAAAACTAGACTGCATTTTCAAATTTTTCTTTTGAACAAAGCATTAACCTCTCCGACCCACATTCAAGACATTCTCCCTTCAGGCAAGGTAGCGTATGAAATGCAGATTCACTTGGTTTTGCACATAACACCATCTCCATTAGTGTGTTAATGCTAGTGTATGTTTACGTTGTAGCTTGACACTTACTTGGAGCCTCTTCTGGCAAGCATATAGACACATGCAGCCGCACCCATCACTGTGCATTCCTGTTTTGCTTTGTCTCATGTGTTTGAATGCTTCCTTGAGGTATATCATCTCAATATGAGAAATACATTAGCATATGTAACGGTCCTTCAACTTACAAGCAAGCCAAGGTTACAATCCCTCAAAACATCTGAGAGAGATCTTGATGTGTGGGTATTGCATTTGGAACCTCCTATAAAGCTCCCCCTATGCAAGATCACAGTGAAAATTAATGGATCTAGGGATAAAAGCAAAGGACAAAATCAAATCTAGATGGTTCAAGTGCTAGAGATGTATGACGCTTATACCTATAGGAGAACTATGTGCACATGCAATTGGTAAATGCAAAGATCATGTCAGATTAATGATTCATTCAAAGATCTCGGTGCTCCATGACTACCTTTAAGAGGTACTCTATGGCTTTTCTATCTCCAGAGAGTACCTAGAGAGCCCCTTTACTGTCATGTTACTTCCATGACTACCTTTGAAAGAAAATATGTACTTTTTCCTACCCCCAAAGTACCTAGAGAACCCATTTAAACTCTCATGGTACTTCCATGAGTACCTTTGAGATTGTACCCTATGAATACCTTGGAAAGGTACTCTATGACTTTTCTATCTCTAGAGTATCTAGAGAGCCCCTTCACTCTGATGATACTTCCATGAGTACCTTTAAGAACATGTGAGGCAAATAGTTGATTCAATGATCATGAAACTCCATGAATACCTTTGAGAGGGTACTCTATGACTTCTATCTCAAGAGTACCTAGGGGGCCCCTTTATTGTCATGGTACTTCCATGAGTACCTTTGAGAACATGTGAGACTATTGGTTTATTCAAAGATCACAAAACTCCATGACTACCTTTGAGAGGGTCCTCTATGACTTTTCTATCTACAGAGTACCTAGAGAGCCCCTTTACTATCATGGTACTTCCATGAGTACCTTTGAAGGAACTCTATGATCCTATTCTACCTACAAAGTACCTAGAGAACCCATTTAGACTATCATGGTACTTTCAAAAGCACCTTTGCAAGGTATTCTAAGACTTTTTCTATCTACGAAGTACATAAGGAACCTCTTCACTCTCATGGTGCTTCCATTAATTCCTTTGTTAGGTACTCTTAAGGCTATTATCTATCTCCAAAGTACCTATAGCTTTAGGATTGGTTCCATAAGGTTCCTGAGTACTTATCACTAAGGTACTTTTTGGGGTAATTGAACTTGTTTGTTCTCATGCTATCTGCTACCTAGCAAAAAATTACTTTCAATGCTTCCAAGCAGCTCAAAACTACGTATGAGTATACATTGGTGGTTTTTAAGTGCATGCATATAGTACCTATTATCTTACAATGTGGTTTTGAAGCACCAATCCCTTTAGCATGATAGTTTTGTACCTATTATCTTACAATGTGGTTTTGAAGCACCAATCCCTTTAGCATGATAGTTTTGTACCTATCTATAGTTTCTTTAGGAGATCCTCAAGTTTAAATCTACCATCAATGTTCTCTTGGCTAGAAGAGTGCTAGAACATTGATAGTGTAAGAGTACTTGCTTGTTCTCATGCTACCTTCTATCCCAAAGCAAAAAAAAGTTTGATACTTGTACCTACCTAAAGAGTAGCTTTGACCGGACATTGGTCCAGTCAAAGTAGCAATTACTAGTGTAATGTAGAACCTCCATTGTTGCATGTAAGATAACAACATGATTTCAACACTTTAGGAGCATACCTGTGATTCATCAAGCAAATGTAGTGGATGCTTTATGTAATCTTTTCTACCCAATCGTTTTTGACACACATCTTTTTTGTTTGGCGACACTCTTGTCTCTATTTGCCTAAAGGAAAAAACTCCCTGAAGAAGTTTCTTTAAAAGAAAATCCGTCTTGGATTTTCTCCTTAAAAAAGGTCCGCTTGAAGGATTTTCTTCAAAAAAAAGGTCGCCTGAAACATTTCATAAACAAACAAAAAATCCGGCTGAAATGGTTTGCGTCAACGTGGACTGTTTCAAGCGGATATTTTTTTTGAGTTTTTGAAAACAAAGACTATTGGGTTTTCTCCGCACCGACACAAACCATTTAGGTTTGCACTATGAATAGTCATAAATCTAAAAAATTTAAGAGTTTTTCAATGCTTCAATGTGACCATGTCGACGTAGGCACTTTTGGAGAGAAGTGGTAAGGACACTAACAAACCTCCACTATGAAAACTGACAAAATTTTGAAATTTGAAGCTACTTTGGAAAGTGGATATGCCATTAACAGACCTGGTCCAGGAAAATTCGTAAATCTTACAAACTTAAGCCTTGTTCAATGCTCTAAACTGATCGTGTCGACACGGGCAGCTTCAAAGAGCCTCAGAGATACACACTAATAGATCTTGTTTTCAATCATTCCAACAAACAATAGTGTTTCTTAAACTAAACCAAGACCTACAACCAAGTGCAAACACCAAAGCTGCTTTTCGCTTGGTCAGTTCTTAAACGAGCTCACAAACTTTGATGCTATTGTGATTCAAAGTTTCTCTACGAAATTGACCATTTTGACATGGTTTGCTTCATAACATTATATTTGCAATCTAAATTGTTTGGAAAGCTCTATGAAAGAGCCCGCGTATACACACACAGTTCCAAACACAAGCTTAGCTACATAAATTGAAGCTGCTTTTCACTAATTTGACATTTCTTATATGAGCACACAAACTAACGTTATTTGAAGTTGTTACTGTTGCCTTATGCAACTACTGCTACTGTCTTATGCTCTCCAAAAGTGATCGTGTCGATACGGTTTGTTTTGTAACATTATATTTGCAAATATATACATTAAACACAAAATAAATCATTCGATAAGCTCTTTGGAAGAGCCGGAGTCGACACGGCCTGCTACGTGAAGTAAAGCTGAGTGAATTTGTTCCTAGAAGGTTTGTCCTTGTCACATTAGATTATTGCAGTCAACACCATTGCATCATGAGTTGATAAAGAAAGAGATTAGATTGAGTTTCTTTTGAAAACCGATGTTGGTTGAGTTTGAGCTACTAGCCAAGATTGGGTTCTGATCACGCTACTGGCCGGGATTGGATTGAGTTTTTGCATGCACTGGCAAGCCAACCTAGACTTGAAATCAAGAGCAAGAGAGCCAGTATTAAAGTCTACAGACTCTGCACTCATAGCGGATGATCGTGAGCAAGTAAGGTGAGCACTAAGGTGGTACCCTTTTGATCCCCATGGCTGTCTCTCTCTCTCTCTCTCTCTCTCTCTCTCTCTCTCTCTCTCTCTCTCTCTCTCTCTCTCTCTCTCTCTCTCTCTCTCTCTCTCTCCCATATTTTTTTTTGTTTCATTTCTTGTACCACATTGATGATATAACTCTCAACACACAACACGATGTAAGTCAGCCCCAAAGTGAAGAGTACTCAATCAAGATCAATGCTTTGGTAGGACATGTACGGTTTGAATATAGAGACAAGACACATCTTCATCTCATTGTGCTTCATGAATTACATAAATAAATCACCTAGACCCACACATGATTACTCTTCTGCAAAAAATTTGGAGGGAAAAAATCCAAACCTACTTTGAAGGCATAGACCTAATGATATTCGAATCACTAGGCTCAATAATACTAAGACAACAAACTCTGTAGTACTTGCCACAAGTTGTGCCTAGATCCACGTTGTTTACAGAATAGTGGTGTACTTTAACTTTCAAGAGCATAGCATTGTACTCAATTTCAGGATTTCTCAAAGGAGGGCAATTGTTTGAAATTAAAACAAGTCTTCCCTTTGTGCCATCAAAGACTTCAAGGTAGTATTGTAATCCAAGGTGTGCTTGCCACTCTTCATTACAAGTGCAAGCCTGCTGTTGATGCTCTCTTGGGCCTTTTTCGTCTTCTTGATGGTCACCATGGTCTCTCTCTCTCTCTCTCTCTCTCTCTCTCTCTCTCTCTCTCTCTCTCTCTCTCTCTCTCTCTCTCTCTCTCTCTCTCTCTCTCTCTCTCTCTCTCTCTCTCTCTCTCTTTAAATAAAGTACACTGCAAAAAATATGATACATTTTTCAGCAACTTTATGACACACACATACACAAGCATGTGGAAAAACTCAAAAGGCCAACCAAGATGCATGTTGTGCAAATAAAAAGGCAAAACTTTGAGATGACCACACTAGGTCTGGATCATGGATTCTCACTTCCCTGAGTGCATATTGTTTCAAGGCAGGCTAAGGATGTTAAAGAGCCCCCCCCCATCCAATGGCACAAATGTCATAAAATCTAATATCTAACCAACCCAAATGATTTTCTCATATTAAATTGATCACTTAATGTGGGAGAATAAATGGGAACAAGTGTTAAGATATAGATATGTGCTTATAGATCTATCTCAACACGGAGCCAATGGTAAAGGGGCCCAAAAGGGAGATGGTCTATCAAAGAGCAAGGCTAACTAATGGAGAATAAGACCTTAGGGTTAGCTTCATTGAAGACCTCCAATAAATGTGTGTAAAAAGTCCTTTGACCTTAGGTAAGCTAGGGCTGAGCTTGAGGTGGGAACCCGAGGTGCTTGTCCTGCTTGAGGTGCTTGTCGTGCTTAAGGTGTTTGTCATGCTTGAGGTGCTTGATTAAGATGCTTGAGGTGCTTGACTGTCTCCATGATTGAGGTGCTTGACTTGCTGCATGATTAAGGTACTTGAGGTACCTTGAGAAGCTTGCCTGAGATGCTTGTGGGAAAACCCCCTAGTTCAAGTGCTTTGTCATGCTTGGTGAGTAAGGTGCTTGATCACCTAAAGTCAAAAGCATTCCTACAAGAGGGGGGGCGAGCCCTTTTCCTAGGGGCTAGAGAGATAACACCCACTCACACACACAAAGGAAGCCCCAACTTGAAGAGGCAGCAAGGACACATGTCAAGCCCCTACCCATGTTACCTTCATGTGTTGCTTGAAGCCTATTGGCTAAGCTTCAAAGGGGTCCAATGATAAATTACATGAATTATCTAATTGTTTTAGCATTTATCTAGCCCTCTCTCTCAAAAAGGAAAGGGGGACACTTGTCTCAAGGCTACCCCTACTGCTTGTAATGCCTCCTGCTCATGATTGGCTAGGCCTGGGAGGGTCCAATGAGCTTCAAGCATGAGCTACAAGGGGGGGTCGACCCAAGCTAGCTAGGGGCTTGCTTGAGGGGTATACTCACCCACACACACTCACAATCACTCTCATTGTGTGCTATGCAAAGTGCAAGAGCTCCCTCTCCTTCTCCAAGCAAGTAGAGTTTGAGAGCCTACACCAACACTCTTGGATATGGAGTGCAAATCCAACCAAGAGCCATGCTTCAATGCTTAAGCTTGACATCTCCTTCTTCTTCATTACTATGCTATTATGTATGCTAGCAACAAGAGTATGATAAGTGAGGAACTAATTCTTTCTCCTACGAAATGTTTCTTCTTCCTCTTCCCTACCCTCATTCCCTGCTAGCTCTCTCCACCTTCGAAGGTGTTTGAGGTCTTGGGACTGAGGCTTGGGATAGTTAAAGCTTTCTTCAAGTTTAGGTTATGCTATGATGGTGATGCATGAAGCTTTCCATCTTCATTGCTTCACCTAGGTCACAAGGAACACAAAGAATGTATTGTAACAAGTCTCTCTTAATGGGAGAAATCATAATACAAATGCCTATTGGAGGGGGACCGGCTCCACATAAATCCGGTCCTCAACTGTTGTCATGTTCTCTAAATTCTCTCTCTTGCAAAAGTATTGTTCATGCCAAGTTAACTAATTGCTATGATTATGTTGCTATCTTCAATTATGTCTACCCGCTATGCTCACAAAGTTATTTCTCGAAAGTATTCTCATTAATTTCCGCTATTCTCAAGTTGAATAGGCTAATTCCATTACATTGGTATCAGAGCATTTGGTTTCTCTTTTCTTGCTTAAGAAGAGAGGTCCTTAAGTAGCCTATAAATGGTTGATGTTGTTAATTATAATAGAGTAAGTGGAACTGGGATCTAATATCGGTTTTGTTAAGCCCACTATGTGGGAGATGGTGCACACCTCGGGAGCTTTGGACTTAATAATGGAGTCTTTTTAGACTTGCCTACGGCTTTACCATTATTGAGCCATAAGAAGTCCGAAAGGAGCTAGCCCTTGGCAACTCTGCTATGTTAGACCTACTCCTCTACTCTCTATAATTAACCACTTTGAGCCATGGGTGTAGATACTTAAGAGCCAATTATCAAAGGCTAAGAGGAGTGGCAACTAAGGTTTTGAATTGCCAAAGCATACACTAAGTACATACATAAAATTTTGTTAACATGGCTGACAATAATCAAGAGAGTAGAATGAACATTGATAGCTTTGATTTTGCACATGAAGGTGCTAATGATGATGCTCCCATGTTTGAGAATTATCTTGTGACTAGGTTGCAACAAGCTATGGGCAACCCTACTTTGCAAGCCGAAGTTACTCAACAACTTCGTGCCTATGGAATTTCCCTTCCTCTCCAAGAGGAGAGAGAGCTTAGGAGGCCTCTTGAAGAGACCCCAAAAAGAAGACTCTCTCCCATTCGAGAGGAGGAATCCAAAGAGAAAGAAAGCAATGAAAGTATAAGTTCTTCTGAAGATGTGGCTCCACGAAGAAGGCGGTCTAGAGGATTGCCTACTCCTCCCAAGAGGAAAAGAGCAACCCATAGTCCTTCTCCTCATCACTCTGAAAGGCAAGAGAGGAAACAAAGGAAGAAAAGGGCTAGGAAGAGGTCACCCTCTTCTCCTTCTTCTTCACCTTCCTCCTCTTCCGATGAAAGTTATGGCTATTCTCCTAGAGAATACAAGAGGGGAGGACATTGCAAATCATTTCCTGCATGGCGAAGGTCACAAAAGCTAAAGAAGTTCAAGGAGGGAGGAAAGAGTATCTCTTTTCTCACCTACGATGGCACCTTTGGTGCTATCGACAAAGTCTTGGCCTTCATCCAGCAATTTGACGTGACCTTTGGGGACGAGGGCTTCACAGAGTCCTCCAAGCTATGTCATGTAGCTATGCACTTCCAAAAATCAGCTCGTCAATGGTGGGCTACCCTTCGTGGCAATGGAGAAGCCCCAAAGACATGGAAAACTCTACGAGTTTCCATCATGAAGCAATTTCTGCCAAGCAATACTAAAGATAAAGTTCTTACCGAATGGCGCGGCTTGAAGATTCTCTCTCATGAGTCTATCAACAAGTATGTAGACAAGTTTTGAGATTTACATCTCAAAGCTACTGTCTTTCAAAAGATAGACTTTGTCGAGTAAAGACAGCAATTCTGTGCGGGATTACCTGAAGAGATGGCCGAATACATCAACTCTCAATGGCCCGGTACTATTACCGAAGTAATCCACCACACCATGGTTGCTTCACGCATCAATTTCCATCAAGGGGCTAGACGTAATGTCAAGCCCATGGAAAGATAAAAATGATGCAAAGGGGAAATCCAATGCTCAAAATAATTCCCAAGGCACTTCCAACAACAACAACAACAACAACAATCGGTCCAAGGAGAAGGGAGTTTACAAAGGTAAAAAAAAACTCTCTCCTGAAGAGCTTGAAGCTTTTCGCAAGGACCATAAGTGTTTCAAGTGTGGAGAGCAAGGACATGGCTATCGTTCTTGCCCCAAGAAGAATAGTCGCAATGAGACTCCTAGAGCTTCCACCATCGAAGCTCCAAAAGAGTATGCTCATTGCAAAGGATCATCACTCTCCTATGCCTGGGGAAAGGTAAGAGAGCATGATGCCTTCATCTTGTTTGACCCTGGCTCTACTCTTAACTTCATATCAATAGAGTTGGCCACCAAGTTGGGCATTCAAGCTTTTGAGATGGGAGATATAGTAACAGCTGATGCAGCTTTCAAGGGACAACAAGCCTCCGTTACTCCCTTGATTGGGAAGTTGAGGCTTCATGTCCAAAGCTATGTCGACAAAGAAGACTTCTTCATCTCTCCCCTCCAACATCAGGATGTTATCCTAGGGGCACCATGGTTTGATCGCATGGCTGCCAACATGAAGTTCCCTGAAAGGAGAATTTACTTCACTTACAGGGGAAAGAACATGTATATAGATGCTAGTGAGCGTGGTCGCACTATTCCACTTGTAAATCCTCTTTCTTTTGATAAATCAATGAAGAGCTCAGTTTCTGTGTACATGATTTATGTCAAAGAGTCTCTAAAAGCTAATAATGTTTCATCAAATGAAAATGTTAGAAATCAAGAAGAGTTAGACTTGTCTACTTTTCTAAAAGGATTCCAAGATGTGTTCATCGATGATATCCCTTTGGACCTACCTCCAAAACGAGGGGATGATGACCATCGTATTGAGCTCCTTCCAGGAAGCTCACCGCCTAAAAAACCTCCTTATCGAGTCTCACAAGCTCAACAAGAGGAGATTATGAGGCAAGTACAGGAATTGGTAGACAAAGGGATGGTGAGGCCTAGTTCCTCTCCCTTTTGTTCTCCAGTCCTTTTAGTGCAAAAGAAAGATGGTACATACCGTATGTGTGTGGACTATCGAGCACTAAACCATATCACGATCAAAAACAGATTTCCCGTACCTCGGGTAGAAGATCTGTTTGATAAGCTACAAGGCTCTACCTACTTTTGTAGGATTGACCTTAAGAGTGGCTATCATCAAATAAGGATAGTGGATGAAGATATCTTAAAGAGCGCGTTTCGTACAACGTTTGGTCTATATGAATATCTAGTCATGCCTTTTGGCTTGACTAATGCACCAGCTACGTTCAATCGTTTGATGGAGAAAATTTTTAGACCATATCGAAAATTCACTGGAGTGTTCTTTGATGATATCATCATCTACTCCAAGTCTTTGGAGGAACATAAGCAGCATCTCCAAGTGATTTTTCAAGCATTGAGGGAGAACAAGCTTTATCTCAACCAAAAGAAAAGCGAATTCTTCCTTCAAGAGATTCAATACTTAGGTCATATTATCTCTAAAGATGGTATCCAAATGGATCCATCAAAGTTAGAGGTAATCAAAGAATGGCCTAACCCAAGAAATCTACATGAGCTAAGAAGCTTTATTGGTATGTGTGCATACTATAGATGCTTCATAGCAAAATTCTCTCAAGTAGCAGGACCACTACATGACCTAACTAAGAAGAACGTTAAGTTTGTATGGACTGCTAAGGACCAAAACGCTTTTGAAAAACTCAAAGAGAAGCTTACTTCCCAACCAGTCGTCGTGCTTCCGGATCTCTCAAATCCATTTGAGGTCCAATGTGATGCTTGTGGTGATTGCCTTGGAGCGGTTTTGCTTCAAGAAGGGCATGCCATAGCATATGAGAGCCGAAGGCTCAATGGTGATGAACGAGTCTTGGGCATTTATGAGAAAGAGCTTTTATCTGTTCTACATGCCCTAGACACATGGACGCACTACCTATTGGGGACTCCATTTATCCTACGAACCGACCACCAAAGTCTCAAGTATTTCATGATGCAAACCAAGCTTTCCGACAAACAAATGAGGTGGGCAAATTTTCTTTCACAATTTAATTTCCATATTGCTCACATAGCTGGTAAGCACAATCAAGTTGCCGATGCACTTTCACGACGACCAAAAGTTAATGCGGTGTCTATAGCTACTCACAATGATCTATCCTCTATGATAGATGAGTATGCTACTGACCCTGACTTTAGAGACATAATGTCAGTCCTTGCTTTGGGGAAGAAAGAGGAACCATTCACCTTGCAGGATGGTTATCTTCTCCACGGCAATAGGCTATGTGTTACCCATTCCCTTCGTGAGAAGGTTATGTATGAATCCCATGCTCCTCCATATGCGGGGCATAGAGGTATTCAACCTACTCTCCGAGGAGTAGAGACGTACTTCTATTGGCCTACCATGAAAGTGGACATACAAGAGTATGTATCAAAATGTGTAGTATGCCAAAAGACCAAGTATGATAGAGGGAAGCAACCTGGATTACTCCAGCCATTGCCTATTCCAAATTCACCATGGGAGAGTATATCCATGGATTTCATCTTTGGATTACCCAAGCTATCCATGGGAATACAGGAATATGGACAATAGTCGACAGGTTTAGCAAGCAAGCACATTTCATTCCTGTCAAAAAGACTATTAAGGCACACCAAATGGCAACTCTCTTCATATCTCAGATTTTCAAGCACCATGGATTACCCACATCCATCGTGTCAGATAGAGATCCTAAAATGACCATTAATTTCTGGAAAGGTCTCTTTGAAAATCTAGGAACAAGATTGAATTTCTCTTCGGCCTATCACCCACAAACGGATGGCCAAAGTGAGATAGCCAATCTTACGATACTTGATCTACTCAAGACTTATGTTACCGAAGTAGATCAACGCTCACAATGGGAAAAGTACTTACCTCTTGTAGAGTATGCCTACAATAATATTGTACATACTTCTACGGGAAAAGCACCTTTTGAAATCATTGAGGGAAGACCTAAAAGTCCCTTGCTACTCAAAGTACATGGGAAGATCTTCGCCGCCGATGAGTATAGCCGTGACCTACAAGAATCTTTTCAAAAGATTAGGGAGGCTATATCCATCTCTCAACAAAGGCAAAAAGCTGCTGCTGATAAGCATAGAAGAGCCTTAATGTTCAAAGAAAATGATTGGGTCTTACTCAAGTTTCCTAAGGCTCGATTAGGGCAAACGACAGGCAAAAATCCTACGGGCCATCAAAAGTATTATGCTAAACTAGCAAAAAGATACTATGGTCCTTTCCAAATCTTGAAGCCCATCAATGAAACGGCTTATCAACTCAAGTTGCCCAACCATTGGCTTATACACAATGCCTTTCATGTAAGCCTGCTTAAGCCCTACAAAGGAGAGCCACCAACTGAACCAATTATTGAAGACCCTCCCGAAGTTGAAGACCAAGAAGAGGTGCTACAACCCGAAGCTATCCTTCGGCATGAAGACAAGGTACTACGACATGGTAAAATTATCCGACGGTATCTTATTAGTTCAAAAATTATCCTTTTGACGATGCTAGATGGATGCAAGGAATAAAGCTTAAGGATAGTATGAACCTTGTCAATGCTTACAATGCTACATTAGAGTAAGCACATGTACAAATTTCTTTTAAATCACTCATGTTTTTGTCTTATAAGACTAGTCCTCTTTTTAAGTGTGCACAAATTTAACTAATATGCATACTTAAAATCATGTTTGTGATGACGACGTCTCTCAAACACCAAGTAGAATTTGTCACTCTACTTTGTGAGAATGAAATGGACTAAAGAACAGACATGCTTGCGGCAGCTATGTCTCCCAAGCACCAAATGGATTAGTCATCCATCTTGGAAAGATGTCGTAGGGTAAAAAGGGATCCTTTACCCGCTAAGTACGATTGACTAATGACTAAGACTTTATCTCTTCTACCTCATAGTCGAGGACGACTATGATTTCAAGAGAGAGGTAATGTCATAAAATCTAATATCTAACCAACCCAAATGATTTTCTCATATTAAATTGATCACTTAATGTGGGAGAATAAATGGGAACAAGTGTTAAGATATAGATATGTGCTTATAGATCTATCTCAACACGAAGCCAATGGTAAAGGGGCCCAAAAGGGAGATGGTCTATCAAAGAGCAAGGCTAACCAATGAAGCTTGCCTGAGATGCTTGTGGGAACACCCCCTAGTTCAAGTGCTTTGTCATGCTTGGTGAGTAAGGTGCTTGATCACCTAAAGTCAAAAGCATTCCTACAAGAGGGGGGGCGAGCCCTTTTCCTAGGGGCTAGAGAGAGAACACCCACTCACACACACAAAGGAAGCCCCAACTTGAAGAGGCAGCAAGGACACATGTCAAGCCCCTACCCATGTTACCTTCATGTGTTGCTTGAAGCCTATTGGCTAAGCTTCAAAGGGGTCCAATGATAAATTACATGAATTATCTAATTGTTTTAGCATTTATCTAGCCCTCTCTCTCAAAAAGGAAAGGGGGAAACTTGTCTCAAGGCTACCCCTAGTGCTTGTAATGCCTCTTGCTCATGATTGGCTAGGCCTGGGAGGGTCCAATGAGCTTCAAGCATGAGCTACAAGGGGGGGTCAACCCAAGCTAGCTAGGGGCTTGCTTGAGGGGTATACTCACCCACACACACTCACAATCACTCTCATTGTGTGCGATGCAAAGTGCAAGAGCTCCCTCTCCTTCTCCAAGCAAGTAGAGTTTGAGAGCCTACACCAACACTCTTGGCTATGGAGTGCAAATCCAACCAAGAGCCATGCTTCAATGCTTAAGATTGCCATCTCCTTCTTCTTCATTACTATGCTATTATGTATGCTAGCAACAAGAGTATGATAAGTGAGGAACTAATTCTTTCTCCTACGAAATGTTTCTTCTTCCTCTTCCCTACCCTCATTCCCTGCTAGCTCTCTCCACCTTCGAAGGTGTTTGAGGTCTTGGGACTGAGGCTTGGGATAGTTAAAGATTTCTTCAAGTTTAGGTTATGCTATGATGGTGATGCATGAAGCTTTCCATCTTCATTGCTTCACCTAGGTCACAAGGAACACAAAGAATGTATTGTAACAAGTCTCTCTTAATGGGAGAAATCATAATACAAATGCCTATCGGAGGGGGGATTGGCTCCACATAAATCCGGTCCTCAACTGTTGTCATGTTCTCTAAATTCTCTCTCTTGCAAAAGTATTGTTCATGCCAAGTTAACTAATTGCTATGATTATGTTGCTATCTTCAATTATGTCTACCCGCTATGCTCACAAAGTTATTTCTCGAAAGTATTCTCATTAATTTCCGCTATTCTCAAGTTGAATAGGCTAATTCCATTACACATATGAGCATAACTAGTAGCAATAAACCCCTAGAAGCATTGTCTGCCGCTATTGATCCAATCTCTTTATTAGTAGCAATGACATGGAGTTCAAGACATGTTGACATATCCCAAAGCTTGGCGGATTTGTATGACAACAAGCTACTCCAAAGCTCTAGCCACTACAAAATGTAGATGGAAAATAAATATACATTTTTCACCGTGTGGTTAGTGAGTTCTATAAGGCTTTTTTGGTTGAGTCCATATACCACTCCCAAAAAATACGCTCTAGATCAACACCAATAGAGCTTGATGTAGGGGATATGATGTAAAATAATAATTCATCAAAAAGTATTCTCAACATGATTAGCAAACTACCTCTTCAAAGCAACCTACAAGCTACTTTATCTCAGCTCGAGGAAATTGATTTTGTCCAAGGACTTCCGAGGTACTATGATGGTTTTGTTGCATATGAGTCTCCACTTGTAACAATTAAATCTTCCATGACTAGAATGTCAAAAATATGATGGCCATCCTTGGATAGAATATGTGACAAGCATCAATGATAACTTTTGTGGTACAGTGAGGTGTAGGGTTTTTTCATCTTCAATGTGCCAATCTTGATTATCCTTACTATCATAGGAAATCTATGTTTAATGAGTCTCATGGTGTCGGAAGTAATTGTGGTTTTGAATGAGAGCCATGTTTTTTTTATATCATTACAGATGGATTTGTCGCAAAGCATGTCACTTATTTTGTGACCCTTATTGGCTTCCCATGATGCACATGTGAGTAGTTCCAGTGATGTGAGAGCAAGAGACTTACATACGTGAGATGTAAGCATATGTACTTTTTTTTTGTAGATCATGGGTATGGATCCTATGGCACATGAGTTTATGCATTAAGGTTCTGTCACTAAGGTTGAGTTGTTTCAAGCCCTTGAAGGTGCAAGAGCATCTACACAACCATAGAACTTGACACTTAGCTAGTACCTCTTTTAAGAAACACGTTTACCTTGTGTATAAGATACCATGCTACAAGTATTTTGATACATATTCTTAGGCTAACTATGTTCTTGTTATCTTGTATATTATTTTCACCGATACAATCTTAGAGCAGTATGTTGAGCTTATGTAATTGCCTCTTATTTCAAAATCTCTACTATGTGACCAGCACATGTTTTGAAAGGACTACATTTTTAACCGTCTCTCTAGTTAATAGATGAATGGGTTCAAGAAATTAATCTCATTTTTTTGTTTTAAAATCCATGTAAATTCTCTTTGCTCACAGCCTTTCTTTGGAAAAACTTTCTCGGCTTTGTGCTCACTCGGAATTTCTCTCTCGAAAGATGTGATTCCTCTGATAGCTCTAGCACCAATTGGGAGACAGTTTGCTTGTCTAGAACAACTTAGCTCAAGCCACCGTGATTGCCAAAATCAAATGAGCTAGACACTTTCAAACAGCTATTTGAGGTTGGTAGTTAGAGTTAGTTTAGGTCAGACAAGAGTCTTCAAATCAATCTAAGTATGACTGAAAGACAAAACTAGAACTGGAAAGAGACTGACACTGATGTGAGAACTGAAACTAGAATTGTACTAGTTAGACCAAAAAAGAGTATACAAATGAAGTTAGAGTGACAAGTGAGGCTCCAACTTAATGAGAATTACAAAGTACAACAACTCTTGGCTCAAGATACAAAGACACTAGGCTCGGGATTGGGAACTTAGGGATCGGATCACCCATAATGAAGTAATGGGTCTTATTTATAGCCCCTCACTAGCCTCTTGACTAACTGTTTTTTGTGCCGGTTACTTCAGTATTTGATCCAGTAATTACCAGCCTAGGCGCTCTAGTTTGGTAGCCATTCCCACTGCTTACAATACAATGCAAGTACTACAAATGTATTCATAAATCTTTTCTATCAGCTTCATGTCTGCAAGAGCAAATGATCTTGCACCTTCCAGTCCAAAACACCAAGTTCTTGATGAAAGTTATTTGTGTTTAAAATGATTACAACCTAATAGACATGCGATTCTAATATATGTAATTGACAATTGATTTGGTTCTATCATAAGTAATTGCAACTAATTTTGAAAATTACTAATCTTTTCTTGATTATTGGACACTTCTTTTTATTTTTGATAGCTTCTACCATATGTTTGAAAATGTGGCCACAAATTGTAGATGTTTCTTCCTCCATGGTGTCCAAGCATATTGCACAAATAAGCTATTATTCAAATTATACCTCAGGAGGAGAGTGTCGTGGTTTAGGATGAGAGAAGTGATACTTCTATCATTAAAAGGTTCAAAAAACCCATACTACAAGATACATACAGGAAGAATGAAAGCTCATGGTTTTGAGAGTCCTCTAGTTCATGGGATGAAAGATAAACCTCAATAGGTGGTATGAAATTCCTCCAGTTCGTCAGCAATATTATATCATTGTACATATAAGTAACAACAAACAATCTGCAACTGACTTTGCAAGCACCTTGATAATATCTCTCTCTCTCTCTCTCTCTCTCTCTCTCTCTCTCTCTAGATGGACACATAGGTCACTTCATTTAGAAGCAAATGAACATGCTGCATCTGTACAAATTATTTGTTAAGAGCTTAAATGACATTTCCTATCTTAGGCATATCTTGCAATCGTAGCATTTTGAGAGGAGATATTAATGGCAATAGCTAACACTAGGTCGGTAACCTAATCGGACATAAAAGTGTCCTTTCAGGGGTTTTCAAAAAAACCTCCAAACGCATAAGAGATGCATTACTTTTGAAAAATATTTTCTTGTGCTTGAAGTTAAGATACCACTACTTATGGGAAAAAATGAGCAACTTTGAAAATTACTCACTATAGTCATGGTAAGCCTCCAAAGCTGATGTGCCATAGCATTTCACTCAAACAATAATTTTTTGCAATCAATTGCATACTAAGAAGGTTGAGGATCTTTCTAAACCATATCATAATTTTTTCCATAAACTTCAAGGAGTTAGTGATCATACCATGTCGTTCTTTTAGTCCACCAATTTTGTTTTGGGACAAAGAATAAGGGTAAAAGAAGTTTTTTTTTTCACATTCTATTGACATCTCATATAGACATGCTCATTGGTGTTTCTAAGTGCATGTTTTCTTAGGTCCCATGGGCCATAACATTCACAACTAGCCACAGAGCACTTCAAAAACATAAAAAAAGCTTTCACCATTGGCATAATAGGAAAGCACTAAAACAACAAACATGAAAAAAATGAGGTCCATGTTTTGATCTTTTCAATCTCAATATATATGAAAATTTAGAGATCATGATTGGATATAAATATAAGCTACAAAGTTTGCATAGTTGGCTGCTGAACTTAGAAATACTATGAAGATTAAAGTTGTAAATATAGAATGGTTCTACTTCTTGTTGAAGAAAAAAACTCAACCATTCTTGTATAGTTTTTTATATGGGGTATTGGGTGCCCCAAAACTCAAGATAGAATAGTTATGATGTTATGAAACCCACGTGCATAATCAACATTTTCTTTGGATTTTATAAAAGTCACTAAGAAAATCATGTTTGTTGTAAAATTTTGTAAAAAAGGAGGATTAAAAAATTCTTGTATTTAGGTCATAACTATCGCAATGATTCTTGTTAGAAGCTTGAAAACATGTTGAGGACTACTAAGACTAATTCTCTACCACTGTAGATCTCAGAAAGATAAGTTTTCATGTGTTGTAGGTGCAATTCTTTGAAAAAAGGCCAAAAACAACACACGTTTTTTACACATTATAGGTTCAAAAATGCTTTGCAAGAATAAGGTTAAAGGTGGAATTATTAGCCACAAAAAACGTCAAGCTTTTTTCAACTCATAAGCCGACTTTGTGGAAATATAACCCTAAAATTTTCTTTTTGAAACTCCTCAAATAATACAAGGAAAATGGTCACTTAGCAGGACAAAAAAGCATCTCAGGACATATAAGTGTCCCATTACCAACCTAGTGCTAAGCAAAGAAGACCAAGCTTTATTAGGTTGCCATGATGCAAAGTTTTAATGTAATTTGTCAAGAACATGGCAGGTACAAGACTACAAGTGCGGCAACTTGTATCATGTTGGTGTTCCACCCATACATGGATAGCTTATGCTCGGGTAACAACACCCAAGCTCTAGTAGTTTAGCAACAACCATGGCAGTAGGCAATGAAGCAAAAAAGTAGTACAAGGCACGACAGAAGGTGATGAAGCAAAAAAGAAGCAAAGAGCATGACAAACAACGGGTGGTATCATATTAAAAGCATCTGAGCCAGAAGCCTACCTCAAGATGAGCGCTTTCCCACATTGAGCAAAGCCTTTGAACATCTATGTTTGCAATCACAATTACTACCATCTGTTATCATCTGATGCAAACAAACAAAAGATCCAGGTAAACCTTTGATGTCAAATGAGCTTTGGATACTTGATTGTTTTTTAACAAGATAGTTTTGGTGGTCACCTTTGATTTATGTAAGCAGTCACGTGAGATCACATACAAGGTATTTTAAAACATTTTAATTTTTGCATGTATATATACATACTAACGGGAGAAATATAGCGAGGTAAGAACAAATAATTTTTGGTACAATTTCTCACATGTTGTGCTCTTGTCCTCTACAAATTAGATATATTTTTCTTCATACTTATGGTTCATGTTCAAGACCAAGATTGATTTTGGCCATTTTGTGAGTTTAGGGACCATTTTGTGCCTGGTTGTTGGATGTGCAAGTTTGGATAGACTCATTATATCAAGTAGAACATTTTCATATTTTTGTTTTACATAAGTAGTTTGGATAAACTTTGTGATCTTTTTTGGCTAAATTGTGATCTATTCAAGAAAAAATACAATAGGGATAATTTTTGCATAAGTAGTTTGCATAAACTTTGTGATCTTTTTTGGCTAAATTGTGATATATTCATGCACAAATACATAAGGATATTTTTAATTTATTCAATTAAAAGTACACACACAAATCATACCTATTTAGAGACACATAAATATACAATATAATAGACCATCAACATGAAAGTTATGAAATGCATACAATGGGTTCATCTTTAGAGTGTTTAATACATTTGATATGATAGACCCAAGACTAATGAGTGCCCCATGAAATGATATTTTCCAAGAACATTTTTTGTACACAACCATGTGCTACAGATGCCAAGCACATGAATAAGGGAAAATAGTAAGCAATCAACCTAGTGTGGAACAATAGAAGAGTACATCTCTCTTATATAGCAAGCATAAAGAACAAAATTGGAGTATGTTTGTATTCTAGAGCAAGCACAAGGGGTGTTTTCAAATTGAAATATCTATCAAATGTGTAATAAATATTATAATCTAGTGGCAAGCAATAGTTAGAGAAGCAAAGGGGTTTGTATAAAAGATATGATGATCGTAAAGGTGTAAAGGACAAATATAATATGTCATTATGGCCAATGGTAGGAGAATAGGGTTTGACCAAGTGGCGAAAACAATACTTTAATTAGGGCTAATGAAACCACCTACTAGTAAGGCTCATGCAAAATATATTAGTGTCCACAACTTATCTTGCCAAAATGATAGGAGCTAAAGCAACCATAAACAATGACACAAGAACTAGTACAAGTACATTCCTCACTAGATGAAATTTATAGGAGACCAAGATATTATTAAGTTCGGAGTCAATTATTTAAAGGAAATTCAATCATTTGTTAATACAATGCCCATGCAATACATCATAGTCATCACAACTTATTTCAACAAAATGATAGAAGCTAAAGCAACCACAAATATTGACACAAGAACTAGAAAGAGTATATCCCAAAAATATCCTCACTTGATACAACATCTAGTCAGAATATATAGTGATTAAAAATCTCATTTTCTTGATGAAGCAATCAAGCATCTATGTGACGATTTCCTTGTGATCTATGACAAGTGAGCCCCTATCACCCCAAAGCATGAAAACTCTATGATGTACACAAGTGAAGAATTCATGATGGAAAATAGCACTAGCGCGTTGCATTAAAAAATGGGTACAATTTAGGCCCATCATGTAGACCTTGAGGAAAGGATCTTTGAGTACATCGTGGATTATTGAGGTAGGCTCACACTATGGATGAATTTAGCAATCTCACAAATTTGATGATTCAAGCCCTGCACAAAATTTAAATTGATCCTACAATGGAGGAATTATTTCTTGAAAGGTAGCGATGTTGTTTAAGTGACCATGGATGTGTCAATGAAGCATACAAATGATTCATGGATACATGATGAGAGGACGTTGGCTGGGTGGCCCCCATAGTTGGACCTATGAGTGGCTCCCTAGAGCCATCAAAGTACAACCCCCCCTCAAACAAGGGTCCTTAAGTGCAGATGAAAAAACCCTTAGGGGTTCAAGGGAAAAATTCAACAGTTCCCTATATACGCACATCGTTTTATTAAAACAACATTAAATTTTCCAAAGAATATTATTGAGGAGATATATCACTCCTATATAAGGATGGCCTCAAAAGTCTCATGAGAATTGGCAAAGTTCATACTATAAAATATATGGATTTATCTCAAATATTTCTACTAAATTTTCTTTGTCATATTCCCTCTCTATGTAATATGTCATCTCAAAACCACAGAGCACAATATAGAAATCGTTATAATGTTAAAGAAATACACAAGCACAATGTCTTACAAGACGGTTTGTGACGTTGCTCTTTTGACAACGTTGAAATAAAAGCATAATATTACATATACACCATCACAACTACTCATTGAATTATCTAAATATCAAATGCATACAATAATATGTATGCATGTACATAATGAAGACATGAAACAACATAGTGGGCTCCCTATGCATATGCTCTCTTTATTAAAACACTATGTAATCATCATGAAAACGTATCATGGCAACATGGAAAAACTCCTTGGATAATAATAATCCCAATCAACTATAGGAAATCATTGTAGATCATATACACTTTGTAATGACCAATTAATCATATCTATCTCAATAAAAACCAATCATTATCATGAAATTGCATCATGTTATCATGGTTCTACTTAGTGGATAACAACAAGATCGATTATATATGATCATCATAGATCATACAAACTTGTAATAAAAGATCATATGCATCTTGAAAATAATCAAGCATAATAGATTCTCATAGATTCCACATATTTTATATCAAATAATTTTCATGAACAATACCATAATATCATGGAATAACTCCATGGATGGAATTCATTTAAAGGTACTTTACAAATTAATTAAGTATCAATACTAATCAGTATGGCATGACATCATAAAATCATGAAACAACTTCATAGAATAATAACCATCTCGATAGCAATAAAGCACCAAAAATTAGATTAATAAATATCTATCATCCGTACTCATTAGATCAATGATTAGTGATAATTGTTACAAAACATAACCATGGAATTATAAAATAATGATCATCACAATAATGAATTATGGTCAAAATCCACTTCTACATAATAAGAAGTCATAATGGATCATATACACTTTTAAATGAATGATAATATGATATTCATAGAACAAAACCATGGTTGTTAAAGCTTTTGTATGATTGAATAGCTTTGGCATACAATCCTTGACTTATACTTCTGTCTTTTGAAGCATTTTGATGAAATCTACTTTTTAATACATAAATATGACAAAGCAATCACAAATCTAAACCAAAATTTTTCTTTCACTAAAATCTTGATCTAGTATGTGTATATATAAAAAAAACTTTGTACGGTGCATATTAATTCAAACAATTCATACTAAGTGCTTCTCTTTCATTCAATGAAAAATCTACGTCATGCATACAAATCAAAAATTTGTGTTGCATGAAAAGAAACGTAGGAGGGCTACATAGAGCTTAACTTACATGACCACCTTGGTGGACGTGCTCCAGAGGACATTATCTTTGAGTTGGACCTTCCTTAGTCTGAGCATCCGAGCACTTTTGGACCGCCCATTGATGGGGCGCTCCTCAACAAGCGCCCAATGTGGACACCATCCAATTTGGGGGGGGCGGGGGGGGGGGGAGAGAGGGCTCATACCACCTTGACCAAAGAGGTAGCATTGATCATCCAACATGTGGCCAATCTATGGCCACTCCTTTCAAAGCATTAAGGAGCTACCAGACAATATTTCTTTAGTAGCCAGGGCGATACTGGACCATTGGGCTATGCCGTACAATGGCCAGCTAGGCGACTGGTTGCCCGACTCACCAGTGGCTTTACTAGGCCACCACTAGCAAATACTTGCAATTGCTAGGGTCACCTTGCACCTCAGCCTCTACATCCCCATTGTACCTTGTTGGTAGTCGTGGATTGGGTAGACTTGGCCGCAACCACACTAGTCTTTGTACAATCTTCTTGATTTAGCTCAGGGCTTCAGAAGAGTGACAAGAATCACCTCACATGGTCGACAACATCCTCAAGAGATAGTCCCTTAAAAGTAGGAAACTTGATGCTCTCCCTCGAGAGAAGGTTTGTCGATTCCTCCGCCATGGTAGGCTTGATGAGAGGGGTGGGAGTTGATTTTGGAGAAGAAGTTGGAGAGGGTGATGATGTTGGAGATGGTGAAGGTGAACTCGGTGTCTCAGGACAAGGCTTGGACGGAGGTAGAGGCAATGGTGCAGGTGAGGTGGAAGAAAGCGAGTATAAGTGGCGACGATGCTAAATCTTCATAGGACTTCTTAGACATGCTCCACTTGACTTAGAGCGAGTAACAAGCATGCATAGATGCAAAAATTGAGTTTCCTAAATTTTAGGCTAACATTTAGGATAGGTGGTCGGAGCGACTGCAGATGCCTATGGCACCCTAGAATGCGGCCACAGTATTGGCTTGCCTCAATATAACTTCCTAGGTTACTGGGATAGCTTGGAAGACTTGATAGAGCGGTCTCTTTGGGCATGCCAAAAATGAGAGCAGCTGTAGATGGAAATGGTGCACACGGTGCTCTCTAGTGGTGGGGTGCTTTGATGAAGTATGCTTGCTCAAATCTATATACAAGAGCAAAGATATGAAAATAGAATTGAACTGAAAAATGAACAAAAAATGACAATAACCACAAGCGTTCCAAGGCATCACCCTATACATAAGCAAGAAGACTGTACAAAGACTAATCTGGCTACGGCCAACTCTGCCCAGTCCACAATTGCCAACAAGGTACAATGGGGATGTAGAGGCTGATGTGCAACGGAGAGTGTAGTGGTGCAAGTACAACTGAAAAACACAATGTTACTAGACAAACCACAATCCGACTAGACAACAAGACTACAAGGATCACATACCCAACTACAAACCACCAAGGTGATGTTCTCCAAGACTAGTGCACAAGAGTGAACTCTGGCTATAGACTCTCTCAAGACCGTCTCTGTATGATATCCACATGATCTGTATATATACACAAGCTAGGGGTGTCGTCTGGCCACCACACATATCTGATCCCACTGGAAATATCTAGGCAAGGTGACCCTGGAAACTGCAAGTATCCACTAGTGGTGAGCTAGTAAAGCCACTAGTGAGTCCGGCCACTAGTCGCCCAATTGGCCTGGACGGCCTAGCCCGCCACTATCGCCCCAATTACTAAAGGAAAACTGTCTAGTAGCTCCTAAATGCTCTAAAAGGAGTGGCCACAAATTGGCCACACTCTGGATGATCAATGCTGCTTCTCTAGCCAAGGTGGTATGAGCCCCACATTGGGCTGTCCAAAAGTGCTCGGGCGCTTGGACCAAGGAATGGCCAACTCGAAGATGCTGTCCTCCAGAGCACGTCCACCAAGGTGGCCATGCAAACTGAGCTTTGTGTAGCCTTGTAGCCCTGCTAGAGATGCCTGCCACTATTTCACTCATTGTCCTGGGAGTGGTATTGAACCTATCAACTTAGGTATTGAAGAAGATCCCAACCCAGCATTGCTAGCTACATGGCTCTGGGATCACCCCCATTTACTAGAATTAATGATTTATTTTATTACTAGATGGAAGGATGTCTTTGCCTGGTCATACAAAGACCTCATAGGACTTTGGGAGCTTACTCCATACCCCTACTGGAAAATGCCAAACATGTGCGAGGCCGGGCATACAAGCTCAGCCCCAAGTATGCAGTAGTAGTCAAGAAATAAATTGATAAAATGTTGGAAGCCAGTATCATTGAGACCATTGAACACACATAATGGCTCTCTCCGATGGTTATTGCCCCAAAGAAGAATTCCAACAAGATCACGGTATGTGTAGACTTTAGAGAACTTAACAAGGTTACTATCCCCGATGGTTTTCCTATCCCCTTCTTTGAGAGAGTGTTAGAAGATGTAGCCGGCCATGCTCTGCTAACTTTTATGGATTGTTCAACGGCTACAATTAGATGGCCATTCTAGGAGATGGCAGGATCAAGAAAACTTTTATTACTCCATGGGGAGTTTTTGTCTTCAAAAGGATGCCCTTTGGACTAAACGATGCACCCGCTTCCTAGAACATAACAACCTACATTGTGTTTGAGCCCTTCCTCAATAAGTTTTTGCGGAGTTTCATGGACGACTTTTCTTGCTTCTCGGGCCAAGGCTGTGAAAGTCCAGTCAAATGCTTCCAAGAGCACATGGAACAGTTAGCCCTCATTTTTTCTCGGTGTAGAGAGGTAAATCTAAAACTCGACCCAAATAAGTGTCATTTTATGGTCACACAAGGCACTCTATTAGGTCACATTTTTTCTACTAAAGGCCTTGCTCCTGACCCAAAAAAAGTTATAGCCATTTTATGCATGCCTAGGCCAATTAATGCTAAAGGAGTGCAAAGCTTTGAAGGTTACACGGGCTATCACCAAAGGCTTATTAGAATGTATGCGATATTGCCAAGCATTTGTCTTGCCTCACTAGTCAACCCCAAACCTTTCAATGGACCTGTGCAAAAGAGATAGCTTTCAACTATCTGAAGAAATGCCTCACACATGCCCCCATCTTGGTCACACCTAATTGGTCACTCATTTTCCATGTGCACATTGATGCTAGTATCACAACTGTAGGTACAATCCTTACTCAGCCTACCAAGGAGTACAAATTAGACCACCCTATCCGCTATGCAAGTTGACTACTCACAAAAGCAGAAAGAAACTATAGTACCACTAAAAGAGAGGGTTTGGCCATTGTCTATGCTCTGCAAAAGTTCATGCATTATCTTTTGGGTGTCCATTTTGTGGTAATCGCTGACCACCAGGCCCTCAAGTATCTTCTCAACAAGCCTTAGGTAGCCATACGTGTTTGGAGGTGGTTATTGATCTTTTAGGAATTTGATTTTGAAGTTGTTCTTTGCCCTAGTAAAGAGCATCAAGTGGCCAAACATCTCTCTAAGATTGAGTCAAGAGAAACAACCATAGGTGTACAAGATGACCTTCCAAACAATTTTCTTTTTAAGGTGTACACTATCACAAACTAGTACTCGAACATTATACATCTTTTGTCCACAGGTTGTTATCCACCAGATCTGTCTAGCCTACAAAAGAGGAGATTTCTTATCGAAAGCAAGCGCTATACCTTGATTGGCAACACACTTTACAAAAGTAGTCTGGATGGGATTCTTCATTGTTGTGTCCTGCCACATGAAGTTTGAGCAATCCTAGAAGAATCCCACTCTGGTAGTATAGGTGGCCACTACCCAGGAACACATCACTGCCCATTGCATTTTGCATATTGGGTTGTGGTGGCCATATGTCTTTTGAGATGCAGTGCAATATGCTAGGTCTTGTGATTCATGCCAACGATTTGCCCCAAAACCAACTCTCTAAGCCAACCGTCCCTTACAGGTCTCTTCAGCAAGGTTTCCTTTTGAAAGATGGGGCATAATTTTTTTGGACCAATCAACCCAGTTGGCCAGCCAAAGAATAGAAGGTATCTTTTGATTGCCACAGACTATGCTACCAAATGGGCAGAGGTAGCGGCAACTTCAGATTGCACATCAGCCACAATGGAAAAATTCTTGTATGAAAAAATATTTTGCAGGTTTGGTTGCCCTCTTGAAATCACCAGTGATCAAAGCACCCACTTTGTCAATGAGCTTTTGGGAAATCTTTTTAGTCGGTATAAAATTTTCCTAGGAAGTCTTGCTTCTATTATCCTCGGGCGAACGAACAGGCAGAAAGCACCAACAAAGTACTTCTTTCTTTGCTTCGCAAAACTTGCCACCTTCACCCTACGTCTTGGCGAACAACAGTTTTAGGTGCTACGTGGGCGTATCGCACTCCTTTCAAGGCCACAACTCAACATTCACCATTTCAGCTTGCCTTTGGACTAGAGGTAGTGGCACCTTTTGAATTCCATTTTGGTTCTCCACGGGTGACTGCAGTTAAGGTGGACTATCTAAGAGCCCAACACTTGGCTATCACTGGTTGGCTTGCCAAATTGGAAGAGGAGCGACTCTTAGCAGCTAGAAATTTAGCAACCGAGAAGCAACGGAGAAAGGCTTGGCACGATTGGAACTTAAAAACCAGGAAGTTTGGCAAAGGTTCATTAGTTTCTTTCCCTCACCCTCTTTCTCTCTCCTCCCACCCAATTTCCAACTCGCCCTTTTTCTCTCTCCTCCCGCCCCATTTTCTCATTGCCCTCTTTCTCTCTCTTGATAGCACACCCAAACCTCAACGCGCACACACTGTTTGTGATGCATTTCGTTTCCTAGTCACACGCACTCCTCCTCCCTTTCACAAGCTCATTTTAGATCACCTGTGTGACCAAGCAAAGCGCTATAGGTAGCAAATAAATAGTCATCAACGTTTTCATTGCTACTCCACTCCCTTACTTCTTTGGTATATAGAACATCTTGAATCTGGATCTAGATATAGACGCATTGCATCTTCTCTTCCACATACAACCTCATCATCAACTGCAGCACCTCCGACATCGGCTTCAGCTGCCCCCAATAAGGGAAAATGTAAAGCTACTTCACCTCCCCATCGCAAGCTGACTACATGCCTCTGGGTGAAGGTTCTTTGAGATTTTCCAGCTTCTCTTGGAGTCCTCCCCTTCTCAAAGTCACAGCACATCGCTTCATGTTCACTTGCACAAACCACCACTCACACTACCCAACCATCTTTCACCGCACATGCACCTTCATCGCCCACACACATTGACCTTTTTCATGACACCTCGCCTACACCACTTTCCAGCACTCCGCCAAACATCACTGCACATGGCGTTTCAGGCCATTTTTCTCGCACTCCACGATCACTGGCCCCCATCTTCACCAATGCAGATTGTCATCCTACATTACCTACAGAGCTGGCCCATGGCACACCCTCCAGACACCTCCCACTACTATACCAGTCATAGTGGAATTCTCTCAATCATTAGGCCTACCAGTCCACGTTGATCAACATCGGGTGCTCTCGGGCGCTCACAACATCACTATGCAGGTTTGAGAGCACGCCAGTACACTTTTGTCCCTCCATTCCCATATACACAAGATCTACAATGCTCAGACTTTAATGCTTGAGCAATTGGGGATAGAGAACCTCAACCTCCTTCGGGTTCTCAATCGCCAGCGGCTACCATTACCACACAAGACTCTCGCATTGCTTCTCTACAGGAGGATATACATTGACTCGCAAAACACTATAGCAAAATGTTTCATCGAGCAACTACAGCGGAGCGTGCACTGGCCACCTTCATGGCGCTGGCTTCGACAACTTCATTGGAGCCAATAGTTACTTCGGCTCTATCAGTCACCTCATGTATGCCTTCTCTCACCCTACCGCCACCTTCACCATCTTACTCGCCCCCAACTTCCCCACCTGCACCATGGCACTGCAGCACCACCACACTTGCCACATCCAGCACACACTTATTCCCACTTTTGACACCACTTGCACAACACCCGCATTTTTTCCCACGGGTTTCAGTTCTTCTACCACTATTTCCCATGCACACTCATCCTCTTTACCACATGCACCATCTCATACACTCATTTCTATCACTTCCATGATACCACCACCCGCTTCAGACAGCCTGTAGGTCATGTAGCTTATGTCTATCGGCTCCTCCTTATTGGCAACACCACCAATGGCACTTGGTACTTTGGTAGAGTCTATGACAAGTGGTTCCGCTTTCTTGTTGTCATAGGCTCCACTACATTCCTTTCCACAACTCACTTCTTCACCCATCTCTACACTCCCACCCCTACTTGCCAACAACTCTAATACCTCCATCTCTACCACCCACTCCACCTACACATAGTGTGCCTCCACAGCTCCTCCTTTACAATTCCACCCTTTCCATGCCCACTATCCACATTACCCATTTCCTTACATGGGCCTTGCCACACCTCAGGTCTACCCTCATCATGGCTCTCCCACTCAATCCTCAAAACCTCCCTATTACCCAATTCTGCTAGAGTACCCTCTGTCGTACCCACCATACACTCTCCATACAATCATCAGAGTAGCAATCAGCAGCATCCTTAGTGCCTCCCACCTTTTTGAGGCCATTTTACATACCATGTTGGAGTTTATTTTCCTAGAGTTTCTTTCAATGTTCAGTTCAATTTTCAGTTTTTAGGTTCTGTACACTTTCAATTATTGGTGCACCACTTCTAGGATGGTGAGTGGAATAGTGGCGGGCATTTGTAGCAGGGCCACATGGCTACACAAAGCTCAGCTTGCATGGCCACCTTGGTGGAAGTGCTCCAAAGGAAATCATCTTCAAGTTGGACCTTCCTTGGTCCGAGCACCCGAGCACTTTTGGACCGCCCATCAAAGGGCGCCCAATGTGGATGCACCAGCCGGCTCGGGTGGGGGGCTCATACCACCTTGGCCAAAGAGGTAGCATTGATCATCCAAAGTGTGACTAGTCTGTGGCCGCTCCTTTTAGAGCATTTAGGAGCTACCATACATTACTTCTTTAGTAGTCGGGGTGATAGTGGACCAGGGCCGAGCTAGGCCATCCAGTTGCTAGCTAGGTGGCTGGTGGCCTGACTCACTAGTGGCCTTACTAGGCCACCACTAGCGGATACTTGTAGTTGCCAAGGTCACCTTTGCTAGATATTTCCAGTGGGATAGATATGTGTGGTGGCTGGACAATGCCCCTAGCTTGTGGATATATACAGATCATGTGGAAATCATACAAAGACGATCTTGAGAGAGTCTAGCCAGAGTTCACTCTTGTGAACTAGTCTTGGAGCACACCACCTTGGTGGTTTGTAGTCAAGCATGTGAGCCTTGTAGTCCTGTTGTCTAGTCATATTGTGGTTTGCCTAGTTACATTGTTGTTTTCAGTTGTACTTGCACCACTGCACTCTCCCTTTCACCTCAGCCTCTACATCCCCATTGTACCTTGTTGATAGTCATGGACTGGGTAGAGTTGGCCGCATGGACTAGTCTTTGTACGGTCTTCTTGGTTATGTACAGGGTGCTGCCTTGGAGGGCTTGTGGCTATTGTCATTTTTTGTTCATTTTTCAGTTCAATTCTATTTTCATGTCTTTGCACTCTTGTTAGTAGATTTGAGCTAGCTTGTGAGTCCGCATGCATACTACACCAGAGCACCTCACCACTAGAGAGCATGGTATGCACCATTTTCGTCTATACAAGAAATTAGTATCTCTTATGTAATTTGGGGTCTATTTCAAGTATAAGAATCAACTCTTTTTATGTTATACAAAAGAAATCAACATCTCTTATTCAATTAGGGATCGACATCATGAATTAAAATCATATTTTCTATATTATACAAAAATGAATTAGCATATCTAAAGAAAAAGACTTTTTTCTTACGCAACTCTCAATTAGTTTTATGCATGTAAATTTTTTTACATGAAAGTATCAATCTACTTCATGTATGTAAGCAAAACGATATTTATCATTCAATTCTCGATCTACTTCATGTATGTAAGAAAAACGATATATATCATGTAATTCTCAATCTACTTTATGCAAATAGACCAAACATTGTGACTTATGCATGAAAATTAATGAAATGGAATGCGCCTATTAACTTGAAGGTAGCAAAAAATAGAGAGAGTACTTTTGTGAAATTACTTTGTGAGCATAGCGAGTGAGTATAATTGATGGTAGCAACATAAACATAGCATTTAGTTAACTTGGCATGAACAATACTTTTGCAAGAGAGAGAGTTTAAAGAACATGACAACAGTTGAGGACCGGATTTATGTGGAGCCGGTCCCCCCTCCACGGTCCCGCCTCCAATATGCATTTGTATTGTAATTTCTCCCATCAAGAGAGACTTTTTACAATACAATCTGTGTTCCTTGTGACCTAGGTGAT
Source organism: Adiantum capillus-veneris (assembly GCF_014529385.1). Lineage (NCBI taxonomy): Eukaryota > Viridiplantae > Streptophyta > Polypodiopsida > Polypodiales > Pteridaceae > Adiantum > Adiantum capillus-veneris. Next base: position 123,729,353 of record NC_140932.1, read on the forward strand.
GCAATGAAGATGGAAAGCTTCATGCATCATGACCATAACATAAACTTTGTGAAAATTATTAACTATCCCAAGCCTTAGTCCAAAGACCTCAAACACCTTCGAAGGTGGAGAGAGCTAGCAGGGAATGAGGGTAGGGAAGAGGAAGAAGAAACATTTCATAGGAGAAAGAATTAGTTCCTCACTTATCATCACTCTTCTCGCTAGCATACATAATAGCATAGTAATGAAGATGGAGAAGATGGCAAGCTTAAGCATTGAAGCATGGCTCTCGGTTGGATTTGCATTCCATAGACAAGAGTGTTGATGTAGGCTCTCAACCTCTCTACTTGCTTGGAGAAGAAGAGGGAGCTCTTGCACTTTGTACTTCACACAATGAGAGAGAGAGAGAGAGAGAGAGAGAGAGAGAGAGAGTGGGAGAGTATACCCCCCAAGCATGCCCCTAGCTTCCTTGGACAACCCCCCCTTGCAGCACAAGCTTGATGCTCATTAGATCCCTGCAAAACTGGCCAATCACATGCAGGGTGCATTACAAGCAACAAGGGTAGTCTTGGAACAAGTGTCTCCATTTCCTCTTTGAGAGATAAGACTTGATAAATGCAAAAACAGTTAATTAAATCTTCTAAATTATCATTGGACCCCTTGGATGGCCAACCGATAGGCTTTAGGCACACCGTGAGGGCAACATGAGGAGGAACTTGAGAAGTGTCCCTTTTGCTTTCTTTGTACCAAGCTTGCCTTGTGTGAGGGTGTTTGTGTTCTCTCTCATCCCCCCTCTTGTAGGGCTCATCCCCTCCTTGTAGGGACCATTGTTGACTTTTGCACAGCTTATCCCTAAGCACCTAGTCAGCAAGCATGACAAAGAACTTCAAGCCTGGGTAGCGTTCCCACAAGCACCTCAGGCTCCCTAGTCGGCAAGCTCGACAAGCACCTCAAGCATCTTAGTCATCAAGCACGACAAGCACCTCATTCAACATAGTCATCAAACACAACAAGAACCTCAAGCACCTTAGTCATCAAGCACGACAAGTACCTCAAGCTTGGGACAGGTTCCACCTGCAAGCTCAGCCCTAGCTTACCTAATTTCAACAAAGGACTTTTTAACACTAAGCTTTGTAGGTCTTTAATGAAGCTAACCCTAAGGTCTTTAAGCTCCACTAGTTAGCCTTGCTCTTTGACATACCATCTCTCATTTGGGCCCCTTTACCATTGGCCCTCTGTTGAGAGATATCTATAAGCACATGTCTATATCCTAACCCTTGTTCCCGTTTATTCTCCCACATTAAATGATCAATTTAATATGAGAAAATCATTGGGTTGGTTAGATATTAGATTTTATGACATTACCTCTCTCTTGAAATCATAGTCGTCCTCGACTATGAGGTAGAAGAGATAAGCCTTAGCCTTGCTTAGCGGGTAGATGATCCCTTTTTACCCTACAACATCTTTCCAAGATGGATGACTAATTTATTTGGGGCTTGGGAGACATAGCTTCCGCAAGCATGTCTGCTCTTTAGTCCATTTCATTCTGCCAAATAGAGTGACAAATTCTACTTGGCGTTTGAGAGATGTCGTCTTCACAAACATGATTCTAAGCATGCATACTATTAAAATTTTGTGCACAATAAAAAGAGAAATAGTCTTATAAGACAAAAACATTGGTCATTTTAAAAGAAATTTGTACATTTTCTTACTCAAATGTAGCATTGTAAGCATTGACAAGGTTCAGACTATTCTTAAGTTGTATTCCTTGCATCCATCTAGCATCTTCAAAAGGATAATTTTTGAACTTAATAGGATACCATCGGATAATCTTACCATGTCGTAGTACCTTGTCTTCATGTCAAAGGATAGCTTTGGGTTGTAGCACCTCTTCTTGGTCTTCAATTTTGGGAGGGTCTTCAATAATTGGTTCACTTGGTGGCTCACCTTTGTAGGGCTTAAGTAGGCTCATATGAAAAGCATTGTGTATGAGCCAATGGTTGGGCAAAGTTGAGTTGATAAGCCATCTCATTGATGGGCTTCAAGGTTTGGAAAGTACCATAGTATTTTTTTGCTAGTTTAGCATAATACTTTCAATGGCTTGTAGGATTTTTGCTTGTCATTTGCCTCAATCAAGTGTTAGGAAACTTAAGTAAGACCCAATCATTTTGTTTGAATGTTAAGGCCCTTCTGTGCTTGTCAACAACAACTTTTTTCCTTTGTTGAGAGATGGATATAGCCTCCTTAATCTTTTGAAAAGATTCTTGTAGGTCACGGCTATACTCATTGGCAGCGAAGATCTTCCCATGTACTTTAAGTAGCAAGGGACTTTTAGGTCTTCCCTCAATTATTTCAAAAGGTGCTTTCGTGTAGAAGTATGTACAGTATTATTGTAGGCACACTCTACAAGAGGTAAGTACTTTTCTCATTGTGAGCGTTGATCTACTTCTGTAACATAAGTCTTTAGTAGATCAAGTATTGTAAGATTGACAATCTCACTTTGGCCATCCGTTTGTGGATGATAGGCCGAAGAGAAATTCAATCTTGTACCTAGATTTCCAAAGAGACCTTGTTAAAAATTACTGGTCATTCTAGGATCTTTATCTGACACGATGGATGTTGGTAATCCATGGTGTTTGAAAATATGTGATATGAAGAGAGTTGACATTTGGTGTGCCTTAATAGTCTTTTTGACAGGAATAAAGTGTGCTTGCTTGCTAAACCTATCGACTATTGTCCATATTCCTGTATTCCCATGAAAAGACTTGGGTAATCCAAAGATAAAATCCAAGGATATACTCTCCTATGGTGAATTTGGGATAGGCAATGGCTGGAGTAATCCAGGTTGATTCCCTCTATCATACTTGGTCTTTTGGCATACTACACATTTTGAAACATACTCTTGTATGTCCACTTTCATGGTACGCCAATAGAAATACTTCTCTACTCCTCAAAGAGTAGGTTCAATGCCTCTATGTCCCGCATAGGGAGGAGCATGGGATTCATACATATCTTTCTCAAGAAGGGAATGGGTAACACATAGCCTATTTCCATGGAGAAGATAACCATCCTGAGGTGAATGGTTCTTCTTTCTTCCCCAAAGCAAGGGTTGAAATTATGTCTCTAAAGTCAGGGTCAGTAACATACTCATCTATCATAGAAGATAGATCATTGTGAGTAGCTATAGACACCGCATTAACTTTTGGTTGTTGTGAAAGTGCATCGGCCACTTTATTGTGCTTACCAACAATGTGAGAAATATGGAAACTAAATTGCAAAAGAAAATTTTCCCACCTCATTTGTTTGTCAAAAAGTTTGGTTTGCGTCATGAAGTACTTGAAACTTTAGTGGTCTGTTTGTAGAATGAATGGAGTCCCCAATAAGTAGTGCTTCCATGTGTCTAGGGCATGTAGAATAGCTAAAAGCGCTTTCTCATAAATGCCCAAGACTCGTTCATCTGTATTGAGCCTTCGGCTCTCATATGCTATGGCATGCCCTTCTTGAAGCAAGACTGCTCCAAGGCAATCACCACAAGAATCACATTGGACCTTAAATGGCTTTGAGAGATCCGGAAGCCTGAGGACTGGTTGGGAGGTAAGCTTCTCTTTGAGCTTGTCAAAATCATTTTGCTCCTTAGCAGTATATAAATACTTAACGTTCTTCTTAGTATTTGAGGAAATTTTGCTATGAAGCGTCTAGAGGATGCACACATACCAATAAAGCTTCTTAGCTCATGTAGATTCCTTGGATTAGGACATGCTTTTATTACCTGTAACTTTGGTGGATCCATATGGATACCATCTTGAGAGACAATATGACCTAGGTATTGAAGGAAAAGTTCGCTTTTCTTTTGGTTGAGAAAAAGCTTGTTCTCCCTCAATGCTTGAAAAATCACTTGGAGATGTTGCTTATGTTCCTCCAAAGTCTTGGAGTAGATGTGATATCATCCACTCCAGTGAATTTGCGATAGGGTCTAAAGATTTTCTTCATCAAACGATTGAACGTGGCCGGTGCATTAGTCAAGCCAAAGGGTATGACTAAATATTCATAAAGACCAAACATTGTGCGAAACGTCTTTAGGATATCTTCATCCACTATCCTTATTTGATGATAGCCACTTTTTAGGTCAATCCTACTGAAGTAGGTAGAGCCTTGTAGCTTATCAAACAAATCTTCTACCCAAGGCATAGGAAATCTGTTTTTAATAGTGATATGGTTTAGTGTTCGTCGATAGTCCACACACATACGGTATGTACCATCTTTTTTTTGCACTTAAAGGACTGGAGAACAAAAGGGAGAGGATCTAGGCTGCACCATCCCTTTGTCAACCAATCCTTGTACTTGCCTCATGATCTCCACTTGTTGAGCTTGAGAAACTTGACAAGGAGGCTTGTTAGGTGGTGAGCTTCCTGGAAGGAGCTCAATCCGATGGTCATCATCCCCTCGTTTTGGAGGTAAGTCCATAGGGATATCATCGATGAACACATCTTGGAATCCTTTTAGAAAATTAGACAATTCTAACTCTTCTTGATTCCTAACATTTACATTTGATGAAACATTAGGAACTTTTAGGGATTCTTTGACAAAAACCATGTACACAAAAACTAAGCTCTTCATTGATTTATCAAACGCAAGAGGATTTACAAGTGGTATAGTACGACCACACTCACTAGCATCTATATACATGTTTTTTCCCTTGTAGGTGAAGTGGATTCTCCTTTCAGGGAACTTCATGTTGGCAGCCATGCGATCAAACCATGGCGCCCCGAGGATAGCATCCTCATGTTGGAGAGGAGAGATGAAAAAGTCTTCTTTGTCGACATAGCTTTGGACATGGAGCCTCAACTTTCCAATCAAGGGAGTAACGGAGGCTTGTTGTCCCTTGAAAGCTGTGTCAATTGTTACAATATTTCCCATCTCAAAAGTTTGAATGCCCAACTTGGTGGCCAACTCCATTGATATGAAGTTGTGAGTAGAGCCAGGGTCAAACAGGATGAAGGCATCATGCTCCTTTACCTTTTCCCAAGCATAGGAGAGAGATGATCCTTTGCAATGAGCATCCTCTTTTAGAGCTTCGATGGTAGAAGCCCTAGGAGTCTCATTGCAAGCATTTTTCTTGGGGCAAGAACGATAGCCATGTCCTTGCTCCCCACACTTAAAACACTTATGGTCCTTGTGAAAAGCTTCAAGCTCTTCAGGAGAGAGTTTTTTTTTTCCTTTGTAAACTCCCTTATCCTTGGACCGATTGTTGTTGTTGTTGTTAGAAGTCCTTGGGAAGAATTTTGGCCATTGGTTTGCATCATTTTTGTCTTTGTTTTCCATGGGCTTGAAATTCCGTCTAGCCCCTTGTTAGAAATTGATGCATGAAGCAAACATGGTGTGATGGATTACTTCGGTGATCGAACCAAGCCGTTGAGAGTTGACGTATTCGGCCATCTCTTCAGGTAATCCCGTACAAAATCATTTCTTTTTCTCGGCAAAGTCTATCTTTTGGAAGACAATAGCCTTGAGATGTAAACCCCAAAACTTGTCTACATAGTTGTGGATAAACTCATGAGGGAAAAGCTTCAAATTGTGCCATTCGGTGAGCACTTCGTCCTTTGCATCGCTTGCAAGGAATTGATTCATGATGGAAACTTGTAGGGTTTTTCATGTCTTTGGGGCTTTGCCGTTGCCACAAAGACTAGCCCACCAGTGACGAGCCAATTTCTAGGAGTGCATAGCTACATGGAATAGCTTGGAGGACTCTGTGAAGCCCTCATCTCCAAAGGCCACATCAAATTGTTGGATGAAGGCCAACACTTTGTCGGTAGCACCAAAGGTGCCATCATAGGTGAGAAAAGAGATACTCTTTTCTCCCTCCTTGAACTTCTTGAGCTTTTGTGACGGGTATGATTTGCGATGTCCTCTCCTATTGTATTCTCTAGGAAAATAGCCATAGCTTTCATCGAAAGAGGAGGGAGGTGAAGAATAAGGAGAGAGGTGACCTCTTTCTTGCCCTTTTCTTCCTTTTTTTCCTCTCTTCCCTTTCGGAGCGACGAGGAGAAGGATTGTGTGTTGATCTTTTTCTCTTGGGAAGAGTTGGCAATCGTCTAGACCACCGTCTTTGTGGAGCCACATCTTTAGAGGAACTTAAAGTTTCAGTGCTTTCTTGCTCTTTGGATTCCTCCTCTTGTATGGGAGAGAGTCTTATTTTGGGGTTCCCTTCAAGAGGCCTCCTAAGCTCTCTCTCCTCTTGGAGAGAAAGGGAAATCCCATAAGCACGAAGTTGTTTAGTAACTTCGGCTTGCAAAGCAGGGTTGCCCATAGCTTGCTACAACCTAGTAATGAGATAATTGACAACCATGGAAGCATCATCAATCTGCAAAATCAAAGCTATCAATGTTCATTCTACTCTCTTGGTTATTGTCAGCCATGTTAACAAAATTTGTGTACTTACTTAGTGTATGCTTTGGCAATTCAAAACCTTAGTTGCTACTCCTCTTAGCCTTTGAAAATCGGCACTTAAGTATCTACACCCACAGCTCAAAGTGGTTAATTATAGAGAGTAGTGGAGTGGGCCTAATATTGTGGAATTTTCAAGGGCTAGCTCCTTTCGGACTTCTTATGGCTCAATAATGGTAAATACATATGCAAGTCTAAAAAGACCCAATTATTAAGTCCAAAGCTCCCGAGGTGTGCACCATATCCCACATAGTGGGCTCAACAAAACGGATAATAGATCCCAATCCCACTTACCCTAATATAATTAACAAAATCAACCATTTATAGGCTACTTAAGGACCTCTCTTCTTAAGCAAGAAAAGAGAAACCAAAGGCTCTGATACTAGTGTAATGGAATTGGCCTATTAACTTGAGGGTAGCAAAAATTAGAGAGAGTACTTTTGTGAAATTACTTTGTGAGCATAGCGGGTGAACATAATTGATGGTAGAAACATAAACATAGCATTTAGTTAGCTTGGCATAAACCATACTTTTGCAAGAGAGAGAGAGAGTTTAGAGAACATGACAACAGTTGAGGATCGGACTTATGTGGAGCCGGTCCCCCCTCCAATAGGAATTTGTATTATAATTTATCCCATCAAGAGAGACTTTTTACAATACAATCTTTGTGTTCCTTGTGACCTAGGGGATGCAATGAATATGGAAAGCTTCATGCATCACAAGCATAACATAAACTTTGCAAAAAGAATTAACTATCCCAAGCCTTAGCCCCAAGACCTTAAAAACATTTGAAGGTGGAGAGAGCTAACAGGGAATGAGGGTAGGGAAGAGGAAGACGAAACATTTCATAGGAGAAAGAATTAGTTCCTCATTTATCATCACTCTTCTTGCTAGCATACATAATAGCAGCAGCAATGAAGATGGAGAAGATGGCAAGCTTAAGCATTGAAGCATCGCTCTTGGTTATTTGCATTCCATAACCAAGAGTGTTGGTGTAGGCTCTCAACCTCTCTACTTGCTTGGAGAAGGAGAGGGAGCTCATGCACTTTGCACTTCACACAATGAGAGAGAGAGAGAGAGAGAGAGAGAGAGAGAGAGAGAGAGAGAGAGAGAGATTATACCCCCCAAGCATGCCCCTAGCTTCCTTGGTCGATCCCCCCATTGTAGCTCAAGCTTGATGCTCATTGGACCCCTACAAAACTGGCCAATCATATACAGGATGCATTACAAACAACAAGGGTAGTCTTGGGACAAGTGTCCCCCTTTCCCCTTTGAGAGAGAAGACTTGATAAATGCAAAAACAATCAATTAAATCTTCTAAATTATCATTGGGCCCCTTGGGTGTCCAACCAATAGGCTTTAGGCACACCATGAGGGCAACATGAGGAGGAACTTGACAAGTGTCCCTTTTGCTTTCTTTGTACCAAGCTTGCCTTGTGTGAGGGTGTGTGTGTTCTCTCTCATCCCCCCTCTTGTAGGGCTCACCCCCTCCTTGTAGGGATCATTGTTGACTTTTGCACACCTTATCCCTAAGCACCTTAGTCAGCAAGCATGACAAAGAACCTCAAGCCTGGGTAGTGTTCCCACAAGCACCTCAGGCTCCCTAGTCGGCAAGCTCGACAAGCACCTCAAGCATCTTAGTCATCAAGCACCTCAAGCACCTCATGCAAATTATCCATCAAACATGACAAGCACATCAATCACCTTAGTCATCAAGCACGACAAGCACCTCAAGCTTGGGCCAGGTTCCCACCTCAAGCTCAACCCTAGCTTACCTAATTTCAACAAAGGACTTTTTAACACTAAGCTTTGGAGGTCTTTAATGAAGCTAACCCTAAGGTCTTTAAGCTCCACTGGTTAGCCTTGCTCTTTGACATACCATCTCTCATTTGGGCCCCTTTACCATCGGCCATGTGTTGAGATATATCTATAAGCACATGTCTATATCCTAACCCTTGTTCCCTTTATTCTCCCACATTAAATGATCAATTTAATATGAGAAAATCATTTGGGTTGGTTAGATATTAGATTTTATGACAATTAAACTTTAAGTGATGCATAAAACTCAAATGAAAGAGTTATAATAAGAACATTCTCTTTTTAAGGTCCAATCTACTTCATATGTACATCACAAAAATCAATTCAAAGGTTCTCAATAAGAAATTTAACAATTAAGAATATATAGAAATGAACCACTTATTTCTTGGTTGTTTTGCCTCAAAACATATAAAAAATATTTACCAACTCATTGTAGACCACTATTGATGCAAAATTGTGATGAATCCGTCCCTATGAAAAACTCTGAAACGCCCCAAAATCTTAAGAATGGCTCTTTAAACATTGAAATCCGAGTTTTGAGCAAATAGTTATGACGATTTTACATTTTGATGAATTGCAGTTTTTTCCTGAACTCGAGCCGTACAAAGTTGTGAGAGGCTCAAAACACCCTTTTTTTTTAATCAAAAGGAGTCATGTTGTGATACCATAATATATCGAGAAGATGATGGAAAAGAAAATCAAAAACACAATACAAAGAGATTGCAACCCCAAAGTGCATAGAACACTAAATGCATATAAATAGAGTGGCACCTAGGGGGGATATATATATATATATATATATATATATATATATATATATATATATATAGCACAACATGTAGGTCCCAACTTGGAAAAAATTACCTGGTTTAGGGTTTGGGTCTATGCAAGGTTATGCATGAGGAAAATGATATGGATGCAAGGTTATGCATGAGGAGGATGATATGGATGCACTTCTTCTGGAGATTAAATATCAGAATGAGCAATTAATTGTCATAAGTGAGGTCATTCCTAACGGTACTCTTGTGTAGGCAGATCTAGTTTCTTTGTCCTTAGGCTTGTGACAAAGAACAAACTTGATGATGTGAAGTTTGATGGCCCTGTCTTTGTATTTCTACAAAAGGCACAACCTAGAAAAAACGGGGCTAAGTAGCATGTTTTTGGATAGGAATTTGAGGTTGCACAACAAAAGAATCATACCATTGTTGCCACCTTCAATGCTTCTCCAGGTAGCAAACATGCCCCCCTAGCTATTGAGATCCACAACATCACTATGCATTAACTCTAATGGCTCATTTTTTTGGGTGTTTCCCTTTTTTGTTCATAAAGACAATTCTCACAAACTAAATTTTTGAGTAATCAAAGCCAGGAACATAACCAAAACAAGACAAGGTTTTCATTCCCTTTTGAGACATATGTCCTAACCGGTGATGCCACAAAGAAACACTTGGCTATTTGGTTAACAAATTACATGGTTTTAACATTGGATACATGGAGCATGTACAAAATTCCAGGCTTTGAACCATGTGCTACCACTAAATAACCTTTGGTGATCTTCCATGAAAAAACACCAAATGTGCAGTAATATCTTGCATCATCCAATTGGCCTGTACTAATCAAGCTTTTGGTGAGCTTCGGCACATGTCTCACATTCTTGAGCATGAATGGAGAATCATTATGAAATTTCAATTGCACATTGCCGACACCAACTATGTTGCAAGAAAAATCATTGCCAAGATGAACATGACCTTCATGGGTTGCATCATATGTACTGAACCACTCCCTGTGAGGAGCCAGATGCACCTAGGTCAAGAACCCAATCCTATAAAGCATAGTCATCAGTGGCAACCAAAAAATCTAAATCCATGGCAGAGGGGAGATATCTCCATCAGAATCTTCAACAAAAACATTATTGATCTCTTCAATCTTTATACCGCTTTCTTTAGTCTTGCCTTCTTCCTGCTTCTTGTCTCTACCTTTCTCTTGTTTCCACTTTCGACAATCTTTCTTCATGTGACCCTTTTTTGACAATGTTGGCATATCATCGTGATCGGACAATGCAGCCTAGCGAGAAATCAAACCAACATAAATATGTCAATCCGAGGACGTACCCGTCCTGACTAGTGCATGGAAATGTTATGCACTGAGGCAAAAGGTGTCACTCTCAAGCAAGTAAGCAACTAAGTGGAAAATACCCAAGTCTCTAGTGCGGTCTAACTAACACTCAAATGGTTGTAGGGATGTCATTTATGAACTCCAAATGACATGAAACTTGAGATTGGGGGTCTCTAGGCTATAGACAGTAGGTTTCCAACATCAAACCTACAAATGTCACAGTCAGGTAGGTGAGCAATTGCAATTGTTTCCACCTCTCATCTTTACCAAAAATGAAGAATGAGGGTTTGTTTGGATCCTCTTAAGGACTACTTGCCTCTAGCCATGCTTAGTTTCAGTTAAAACACCATCAACAACTCAAAATAAGCAATTAAACACACTAGACAATCTAGAGCTAAAATCGCTCATTGTGTCCCACGCATGCGCATGCACACACGCTAAAACTTAGCACATTGAACATGTATATGATGCCAATAGCATGAATAAGCAACACATGAAGTTTCGGTAGCAAAGCTTACCCACACAAAGGGTAGTGAGCATGCAAGCGTGGGCATACTCTTCACTACATGAGCTCCAAAGTAAAACAGATCCTCCAATATTTACAAATTTTGACATATATACCTAAGGTAAAAAATTGGATATTTGGCTAGAAAGGGATAATTACTTCAAAAATGTGATGGGCTCTAACATCTAGCCTTTTCATTAAGTACAAAATGGTTTGGAAAAATCAATCTCTTTTGAGTTTAAGATTTACAATGCCGGCTTAGGCAGAAAATAAATGAGTAAGGAAGAAGGTTGTGTAGGCCTGTCCAAATTGGTGTGATTGGGCTCCTTGCCTCAACACTCCCCCCTCCCAGCTTCTTGTCATCCTGACAAGACTTCAATTTTTGAGCAAGGGCTTTCTTTGCATTTGTTCATCTACCAAGCCAACATCATCTGTTGTACTTGGTCTTCTTCTTGTGGCTTGTAGATTCTAGTTAAGGGATTTTCTCATTCATGGAGGGTGTATGCCACAAACCTGAGTCTTAGATCTTTGAGGATGGGCATGAACATTGTGGAATCCATCTCAAAGTAGCCCATATAGAAGTCCTCCTCAAAGATCTGCATGTAGTGGTGGGCAGGAACATGATCCTAGAGAATAGGCCATAAATTACCTTCATCTTGGGGGTATCATTCAAGTTGAATATTACTCCTTTGTACCCCTCCAAGAATGAAGTCCATTTGACTTTGGTAGCCTCTGTATTCCTAAAAGTGTTGATGCATGCTGAGAGCATGTAGCATATCTTCAACATCATCTTGCATGCTATATTTGGCTTCCCTCAAACTAGTTGATCATCTGTTTGATGGCCTTCCTCATGTAAGTGAGTGAAGGTGCCTCTCTTGGTTTGGAGAAAACAATTTAATTTAGCCATGTGGGGTGGGAGACAAGTAGTTGCTCAAAATAATCCCACCTTCTCCTCCTAATGATTGGGCAGTATATTGGGTCAATTTGAAGGTGGGTTGGAGCAAAGGAGTTTATTGTGATTGCCTGCTTGTTCTCCCCCATAATTTTTTCTTTCCATTCTGATCTGGATTCTTTGATCTGTTCTATGGTCCATGCAAAGGAGTTTATTGTGATTGCCTGCTTGTTCTCCCCCATAATTTTTTCTTTCCATTCTGATCTGGATTCTTTGATCTGTTCTATGGTCCATTCTAAAAGATCAGCTTCTCTATAACTCCCCTCAGCATTTGGTAGAATTGTGGGTAGTAGTTATTTCTTTTTCTCTCTGGTTGGTTCATTTGGCCTTGTAGATAATTTCAACTTACTGCGCTTTGGAATCCAAATAAACTATTGTGTTTTTTAAGCTTGAATCAACTTCTTTGGCACCCATATTTTTTTTATTGACCCAAGGATGTTCCATATAGGTATGTGAGATGATACCAAAGTCTTTGCCGGCTTATGGGTTTTGAGTGAATCTTTTGCATATATCTCATCTTTTCTGACCCAAACCTGCTTTGTTTTGAAGTGATACTTTGGTATTTGTCTCTCTCTTTTGTTTTTCATTCGTCTCATTGATTTTTTTGTTGGTGATGGTGTGGATTGGGTTGTTGCCATCTTGACTTGGTGTGTTGGCTTTTGTGTAGACTCTTTGGGAATCCATTGCATGGTTCCTGTAGGCAAGGGTTTTTGCCCTTGTCAATAGTTTTTTCCGTTGCTAACCCTGTTTTTGTGACTTTAATCAAGGAACCATTTGCCTCTCGATTTCATTTTGAATTTGTACCAGATTGGACTTCCAATTTATTTGAACATTGTTCATCCTTTGCCATGGCTATCCTAGCAATAATTTATGTTGGTTTTGATAGTCTTCTACCACATAAAATATGTGTGGATAGACTTATTGATTAATTTGAACACATAAGGTCACCAATTCTAATGCTTTGATCGGGTGGTCACTATAGATTTTCACCTCGTGTGATGTCGTTTGAAGCTCTACGTCTTGACCAATTTGTTTATACAAGCAGAGGGAAATGACATTTCAATGGTCTCTTGTCTCATGTATAGCGGTAGTTTTTACTTGATTGTCACCGATCTTGACTTTGACTACTGGATCCACTCTATCTTCTACCACATAAAATATTTGTCGATAGACTTATTGATTAATTTGAGCACATAAGGTCACCAATCCTAATGCTTTGATCTGGTGGTCAGTATATCTTTGCATCTCATGTGATGTTGTTTGAAGCTCTACGTCTTGACCAATTTGTTATACAAGCTGAGGGAAATGACATTTCCTTGGGCTCTTGTGTCAAGTATAGTGGTAGTTTCTACTTGATTGTCACTGATCTTGACTTTGATTACTGGATCCACTCTATCTTCTTTGAATTTGTTTATGAAAATGACATTGATGCACAATGGTCTCCCATGTTGTTGTTGTTGTCATAGAAGCCTTTGCTTAGCCACTTGTAGCTTTTGTCTATGCTTCTTCCACAACCCATTGCTTTTCTTTTGTTTGTTGTTTTTCATTGTGAATTCGTTGTAGCATTTCTTGCGTTAGCGGTATATGATACTTCTTGAGCTTGCATACACTAATCTAGTTAGTCATTTCTTCCCCATCTAATCTCTCTTTATAGGCACCTTGGTACGTTGGCAATCATCACATTGTTTAACATATTCATCCACATCCATGTGCAATGTAGGCCGCCATATTCTAGTAGTTAAGACAATTTTAGTTGTCTTATCTCCAGAGAAATGGCCTCCGCTAATTCCTTCATGTACTTGCTCTAAGATAGGCAAATACTCATTTTACGTTGCACATATTTTGAGTTGGTTATCCTTCCCTCTTTTGTAGAGTTGGTTTTTAATCAATGTGAATTATTGAGCTTCCATTTGAATGGCTCTTTGACTGGCTCTTGTGACACTTTTGAAAGTGTCCTTGTTGTCAGGTATTCAACCATAACTTATTGTGCTTGGCTGCAATATTTTTGAAAATTTAATGTGATGGAAAAGGAGGCATACAGGAGGTTCATGATGAAGTGGTCAAGAGCGGTGAGTTGCTATTGTGGGGAAACCAAATGGAGGACAAGGACTACAGGAGCTAAGAGTGCTGCAGGTTTTCATCAGAGGAGAGGGGCTAATGACAAGGGATGGTGCAGCAGAGCAAGAAGGGGTTTGGTGGGTAGAAAGTGGGAAAGAGAAAGAAGAAGTAGAAGAAGGGTTTCATGAGCCCAATGTCGCAAAGTGGTGGATTCTCAAAATGGTTTGCAAAGCCACAGGGAATTGAAGCAAACAAGATGGGTTGAGGGCATGATACAAGTTGAAGCGCAGAGGAGGAAGGAAGCATGTGAAAAAGTTGGGGATGCAATGTAGGTGCTATATAATGTTCCAACTAGGGGCTCACGAGGGTGAAAAGTATGTCGTTGTAGGTGTTGTGGTCTGGAGATCGAATGAAGCAAAGTTGGGAAAAAGAATTGGACATGGAGAAGTTCAAAAACAGCAAATAGGGCATTAAATGAGAGAGACAACAAGGGGTAGTAGTTAATGGGTTCAAGCCTGCAAAATTGGGAACAGAATCTTGATATGCTACGAAAAAATTTGAAGCTGAGAGTCGTCCATGCAATGGACTTCCTTTCTCTCTCCTCATCCTCTCTCTCATAGTGTCCTTGTCCACCCAACCCGACAATAACTGGCAAAACGTCAAGATTGTTGCAGAGGCCTGAACCTTATCAATGTCAATTTTTCTTTTTCTTCCAAAAAAAATAGTAATAACCTACTTTAAGTGGGCGTTCAAATTAAGTGGTTAAACGACTAGTCCCACACAAAGGCTAGCATTGAAACACTCACAGCCGGAGAATTTTTTGGCAGCAAGGGTACTTTATCTGGGTGTCAGAGCGAGGGTGAGTGACAAAGAAATCATCTTTTGTTGGAGTTTAATTTTGGTGTTCAAAATTGGGAGGGATTATTGCTCCTGTATGAAGTTTATGTGTTGTTGTGGGCAAGAAGTTGATGTAGTTTCTTCTTATCACATGTCTTATATGGAGAGTGATCGAGTTAGAGTAGAGGTAGGAGAGTTAGTAGGGGTTAGAAGTGTGAATTGGGAGAAGAGATTTGTGGTAAAGTATGAAGTGTGATGGAGTCGTGGGGTCATTTTTGTGTTGAGGAAGTTTGGAGAAGTGGTTCGTGAGAAGTGAAGCTAGTAGTTTATTGAGTATGTTGAACACGGAGATTCTTCATCATGTTTTGTTCGTGGGAGCTCACAAGCTAAGTGTGGGAGAAATGATAGCCTCCAATTTTGTCATCAAAAAGGCTAAAAGATGCATGTTTCTTAATACACTTGATAATTTTTACCTTTGTGTATTGGCATCTATGCCTGTGGGTACCCTTGTTTCTATGTAGTTTGAACCCATATTACTTTGTAAATTCTCTTGGCATGTTAGCGGGTCCATGATTGTAAAGCCAAGGCATAAAACCTCTCTCTTGTGATGAAAAGATAAAGCCAATGCCATGTGCACACCACATGAAAGGCTATGCCTAAACTTTTAAAGCTATGTAACCTTTAATTTTGAAATAAAGAAAAGAAAGGGGGAGTGGGTCTTGTGATTTGGGAGTTTGGGAAGTTGAGAGGTTACAACCACCCCTCTTTGCCTTTTGTTGATTGTTAGCCAGGGTTGTGTGCATTGAGAGCATGGGTGAGAGCAGTGTTCACTTATATACAATCTTTAACCCAAACAACACCCGTATGGGAAAATTACAAAGTCTATGCTGGAGAAACAAAAACCTCAGTTGAAAATCATAGGAAAATGAGTAGAAATTGAAACTAGATGAAACAAAGACAAAGAACAAAATGATGAAGAGTTGAGAAAGATTCTATCAGACATTGATGTGCCCAAACTAATAGTTCTAGATAGTGAGGAGGGGTTAGATGGAGTTCCTTTAGTTAATGAAGACTGGCCAAACCACCTGCAGGAATGAGTAAGGGATGCGAAAGACGAGAGCCTAATCCTGAAATTAGCTTCTATCAAAGAAGTGTGGCTAGATCAACCACCCATGGAAATAGATGAACAATCCTTGTAGGGAGATTGGGGAACCAAGTAGCCAAGCTTATTGAAAGCTCAAACTCATCAAACACTACCTACATATCTAGGTGAAAATGAAGAAAAATGATTGGTATGTAAAACGACAAAATTGAATAGACCAAAGAAAACTTTGGACGTCGTAAACTTGCAGTCAATTATGTTGACTCCTATTCAATGCACAATCACATTGGCTGAGTTGCTTAAGATACGACCACATCTATGGAAGGATCTACAAGTTACCATGGAGAAGATGGGATTAAAGGGAATAACCCAAGAAAGCTTAAAGGAATTGGAAGACGAGAAGATGCGGGCTAAAATTTTCAAATCCATGCCCATGAATAAAGTCGGAGATTACTATGATGGAAACGAAGGAAACACAACTCTTCTAGTACAATACAATGATGTAATGACCATGATTGTTTTGGATAGTGGAGCAATTATTGCCATAGCAACGAAAGTTGTTTTGGAAGCTTGGGGAAATGGGCAATCAAACAAACAAAAATGAAACTACAAGTGGCAGGTGGACATATTGAGAAACCAATGGGACTATTGGAAAATGTGATAGTCAGCTCCTGTGGAATTGACTACCAACACACTTTTGCCATTGTAGACTTTGGAAAAAAACTCAAGTACAAAATAATCCTGGGAAAACCTTTCATGAGACAAATACAATTGATCCAAGATTTGAGAAATTATTACCTTTGGGATCAATTACTCGAGTAAATTTGAAGGATCATTCTTACAAGGATGTCTTGAGGACACCAATCCAAGAGTTGGATTCGGTAACCTCAGCAAAAACTAAACTGCCGTCATGGATATGTAGAGACACTCCAATATGGATGTGTGGAGCCTTTGAGTCTAATAGTTTTCAGAGAGAAGATTGCGTACTAAACCTAGAGTTAAATGAGGCAAATTATGTTTTTGAACCATTTTCCAAGCACCTGTTTGAACCTTATTAATGGACTCAAATTTTGGCTCCTATGGATGTATACACTATTAAATCCACACCTACACAGTTTTGTGATGAGGAGGGATATGACATAGATCATATTATCTAGATGGTGACTATTGAACTGATTGAGAAGCAAACATGTTTTCTTTGATCATTATTATGATGCCACAAATGAGTTAGAGGAGGAGACACTCACAACGGAGGAAACGGATTCTGAAAAAGAACATGTAAGGGAAAAAATTCTACTCAAGGGAGGAGAAGAAAATTTTTTTAAGTTATCAAATCAGCATCATAGATGTCAACAAAGGTATCATAGAAAACAAGAAAAAAGCATGAAAAGAAAACATTTGACACCCGCGATGGGGAAATAAACTCAATTTTTGGCGACGATAGATGCATCAGATTGTATCGAGGACAAAATAACGGGAAGATATTCAGCCATGAAAAACACAAAACGATGCACCAAATCAAAACAAAGAAAGAGCCTTCAATGTCTAAAATCGAGCACAAAGCAAAGTATAGGGAGTTGAAACACACCTTGAAGGAGGTTTGAACAATTAAAATAGAGTCAGACAACGATAAACAAGGAGCAATCATTGTTCCTTTGCACTACAAAAAAAGACTCTGTAAGATCGACGAATCATTGCAAAGAAACCATTACAACAACCAAAAGAACTAAGAAAATACTATGAGCGGCTTGAAAACACCAAACAAATTGACTTAGTAGAGCTGAGGGAGGACTCAAAGCTAGCCTACATAGCCACAAACCTATCTCAAGAGGAGAAATAAATTCTCATTCAGACTTTAAAAGAGTATAGGGATGTTTTTTCTTGGTAATTTAGAGACCTCAAGGGAGTGGACCCTACAATATGTTAGCATACTATCCCTATGAGAGATCATGCTAAGCCAAGTAGACAATGACCATACACCTACAATGTAACATTTGTTAAGAAGATCAAGGAAGAGATAAAGAAGCTCAAGGAAGCAGAATTCATGTTTGAGATAGAACATATTGATTGGGTATCACCTATTATAATAGTACCAAAAATAATGGCAAATTTAGAGCGTGTGTGAACCTCAAAAAGGTGAATGCAGCTACCATAAAGACATATTTAGGAATTATGGGAAAAATGCACAAAAATGGGACAATTCTTCTTGTTCTCTATTTCTTGAGAGGAGGTTTTTAGTGGTTTGCATGGACTTGTCAAAACACAACTTCAAGCCCAAATTGATCTAGGGTGAGCCTTATCAAAAGTACATGGTATTCAACCATGTGGCTATCCTTGTTCTGGTGATGACAAAGATAGAACAAGAATTGGTATAATACACAGTCTTGGGGATTATCTTCTACACATCGTAGACATGTAATAGCTCATCAATGAGATAAAAATTTTGGTCCCCATGTTGTTCAGAACAAAATTGTTGTAACAAGTAAATGTTGAGCCTTTGAGGGCCATTGTATAAGCA
Source organism: Adiantum capillus-veneris (assembly GCF_014529385.1). Classification (NCBI taxonomy): domain Eukaryota; kingdom Viridiplantae; phylum Streptophyta; class Polypodiopsida; order Polypodiales; family Pteridaceae; genus Adiantum; species Adiantum capillus-veneris. The sequence continues at coordinate 123,747,681 of NC_140932.1, forward strand.
CCCCAGAGTGGAGAGACCAAAGGCTAGAGCATGCTCCCAAATTCTACCAAAGGTCACATGATACTCCCGGAGTCCAAATGCCAAATCATGCTTCCAAGGTTGGAGCATGCTCCCAAATTCTACCAAAGGTCACAAGATACTCCCGGAGTCCAATTGCCAAAGCATGCTTCCAAGGCTAAAGGATGCTCCCAAATTCTACCAACAGCCACGTCACAATACTCTTGGAGTCCAATTGCCAAAGCATGCTTCCAATGTTTGATCATTCAAACTTGAGGTTGATCCCTTTTAGCATGCTTGTACACTTGCTACTGATGATTTTTTGATTGCAGTTGAAAAGGTTTCCCCACTTGCTACTACTGATGATTTTTTTATTGCAGTTGAAAAGGTCCATGCACAATCTTCAACAATGGTTTTGCAACCTAGCAATAAAGAAATGAGGCCCAGTTTGTGTAGGTTTTGCTTGAAGTCAAGCTTGTTCATAGATCATGCTATGTTGAGCTCTCATTCCAAAGAATCCTATCGTGCCAAGCTATCAAAGCTTGTCGTGTTGTGTGCAATGCCACTTGCTCTTCTTGTTCATAGACGGTGCCGATTGCATGCGACTTCTTTCTCTTTGTGCATGGTGCCACTTTGCTCTTCCATTTTGAGAGCTCTTGCTCTCATGTTGTTATAATTGCAAGAAAAATTGTTGCACTATTCCACTTACCAATGGCTCAACATGCTCTCTCTCTCTCTCTCTCTCTCTCTCTCTCTCTCTCTCTCTCTCTCTCTCTCTCTCTCTCTCTCTCTCTCTCTCTACTTCCTATGAAATTTCAATTCTCTCTTCCAAGACTTTTCCCTCTCTCCCTCCCTCCCTCCTTGCATCAATTACTATATTAGTGCTCGTCTTTCTGCTAGTCAAAGGTAATGACATATTTGTTCTTGAACTTGGTGACAACCTATACAACTTTAGATATAAGTCATCTCTTTGTTAAATAGATCTTTAGACTTCATGGGCTACCAAAAAGAATGATAAGTGATACGGATGAGAATTTTACTTCCATGTCTTGGAAGGCATTATTTGAAGCTTTAGGAAACCAGCTATGTTTCAGTTCAGCATATCACCCTCAAATTGATGGATAGATTGAATGGGTAAATCATGTGATTGAAGACATTCTCTGAGCTTATTGCAACGGAAACCCTCACAAATAAATACAATTTCTTCCTTTGGTGGATTTTTCTTATAACTCTTCTTTCTATAGAATCATTGGTATGGCACCTTTCAATGCACTTTATGGGCATGAGTGTATATCATCTTTGAATGTTTTTTATCCCACTATAAGGGTAGAGGCATCAAAGATAATGTTAGAAGAGATGGACATGAAAACCAAGGCCATACAACAAGATATTCGTGCTGCTAAAGATCGTTAAAAGCACTATGCTGATCAAAAGTGATGTGAATGGATTTTTAAGATATGGTGATAAAGTATTTCTTTGGATTGGACCAAAAAGAAGCAATATATCATTAGGAACATTCAAAAAGATTATCCCTAGGTATTGTGGTCCCTACAATGTAATTAAAGTACTCGATGACCAAGCTTACAAATTGAAACTACTTGATTATATCCAGGTCCATAATATATTTCATATCAGTCTTTTGAATCCTTATATCCCAAATCCAATCATGCTTTAGATGAGAAAATAGTAATGCAAATCCAAGGAGTTCTTGAACTCCAACTAGATTGTATCCTCAAAACTAGAGAAAGAATCCTTATAAATAGAGTGAGTAGAGAACATATGGTAATATAGAAAGACTATCCTATTGAAGATACTACTTGGGAGGATGAAGTATCTCTTTACAAAGATTTTCCCAACTAATTCGGTTGAGATGAGGACATCTCAAGTTTTTAAGTTGGGGTGATTATAAGGTTTCCATTTTTTGCAATTAAGAAAAGATGTACAAAGTCATTTTAAAAAAATATGAATCCGCCAACCAGTAAAAACTATAGTGAAGATAGTTGCGTTTGGTATTTTTAAAATCTTAAGAACAACTTTAGTTCAACAAGAAATTTTCTGACTCAAATTTGGATAAAAACTAACCCCTGAATCTCTACCGAAAGTTTTCATAGTAAATTTGATAAATTAAATAATAATTGGAAGCCTTTGCAGACATTAAATCACATGGGCTAGAAGATTTTAAATCACATGGCCTAGTAGATATTTTATCGCATGGGCCAGACATTTTTCAGTTAAAGCAGTAAAATGAGACTAAAGTTAGCAGATTGAAAAATCAAGCTAGGCAGGTGCTCGGGAAGATATTCTAGACCCTCTAGGGCAGTAGGGGGTGTCTGGGGAAGCTGGGGGGAGGGGGTGCTTAAGCACAACCCCTACTTGCTAGAAAACTATAAATAGGCCCCTAGTCTTCATAGTTTCTCTCATATTCAAATACCTTGTAAATATCTCTCTAGAGTAGAGAGAGTAATCTCAAAATTCATCAAGAGAGAAAACACTAAGTGATTAATTGAGGTAATTAGCTTAATCTTTGTAGATTACTGAAAGGAAAATTAAATTAGGTTTTTCTATTATTTTATTAATTAAAAAATATTAGGCTTCTCTCTAATGATAATTAACTTCATTATAGCTATTTAAATTGTTGTTTACAAACTCTTTGAGTATTAAAAACAAATCATATATTTATTAGATTATATTAGGATTGGAATTGCTCAATTTTGACTCTAATTAAGTGGAAATAAACTAAACTAATTTGTATAATCATGAATAATTGATAGATCTTTCAAACACTGTTAAAAACCTGTGAAAATTATATCAAAATTATCTTCTAATTTTGGTAATTATTAGAATAGAAATTAATTATTTTTAGCTTATAATTAACGAGAAATTTAGACATGTAACTTAAAAATTCATAAGGTACTTATCAAAGAATATTTATACTATAAAAATTGTGGTAATTATCTCCAAAAGAAATTTAAATTTTTAAATTTTTTTTATAATTGTTAAATCTCAAAATTCTTTATTTATAGCAAAATATCAAAAGGGATGATTAGTAAATCAAATTAGAAACTTATGAGATACTTTTCAAAGTTAGAATACATTGTTAAGAAGCTTTGATAAAAATAATATAATTAGATATTTAGTTGTACTAAAACTATGTTTAAAACCTTCTTTCAGGGCACTTTACATTAACAGCCATATGGTCAAACCATGGTGGCCCTAAGATGACATCGTCATGCTTGAGAGGAGAGATAAAGAAATCTTCTTTGTCAACATAGCCTTGGACATGAAGCCTCAATGTCCCAATCAAGGGAGTAACTGCGGCTTCATGCCCCTTGAAGTCTCCATTGGCTACAACTACATCTCTCATCTCATGAGCTTGAATGCCTAACTTGGTGGCCAACTCCGTAGATATGAAATTGTGAGTAGAGCTAGGGTCAAACAGGATGAAGGCATCATGCTCCCTTACCTTTCCCCAAGCATAGGAGAGATATGATACTTTGCAATGAGCATCCTCTTTTAGAGATTTGATTGTGGAAGCTCTAGGAGTCTCATTGTGGGCATTTCTTTTGGGGCAAGAATGTAGCCATGTCCTTGCTCCCCACACTTGAAGCATTTGTGGTCCTTACAAAAAGCTTCTAGCTCTTCAGGAGAGAGTTTATTTTTACCTTTGTAAACTCCCTTCTCCTTGGATCAATTGTTGTTGTTGTTGTTGGAATTGCCTTGGGAAAAGATTTTGACATTGTTTTTCCCCTTTGCATCATTTTGATATTTTTTTTCCATGGGCTTGGCATTCCTTTTAGCACCTTGTTGGAAATTGATATGTGAAGAAACCATAGTGTTGTGGATTAATTCGGTGAGAGAACCAGGCCATTGAGAGTTGACATACTCAGTCATTTCTTCAGGTAATCTGGCACAAAATTGTTGCTTTTGCTCGACAAGTCTACGGTAGCCTTGAGATGTCAATCCCAAAACTTGTCCACATATTTGTGCATAGACTCGTTGGAGAGCAGATTCAAGATCCGCCATTCGGTAGGCACTTTGTCTTTTGCATCGCTTGCAAGGAGTTGCTTCATGATGGAAACTCATAGATTTTTCCATGTCTTTAGGGCTTCAATGTTGCCACAAAGGCTAGCCCACCATTGAAAAGTAGATTTTTCAAAGTGCACAGCTACATGATGTAGCTTCGACTCTGTGAATCCCTCGTCTCTAAAAGCAGCATCAAATTGTTGGATGAAGGCCAATACTTTGTTGGTAGCACCAAAGGTACCATCATAGGTGAGAGAAGAGATACTCTTTCCTCCCTCTTTGAATTTCTTGAGCTTTTGAGACCTTTGCCATGCAGGGTAAGATTTGTGATGTCCTCCCCTCTTGTATTCTCTATGAGAATAGATGTTGCTTTCGTCGTAGATGCTTTCGTCGGAAGAACAGGAAGGTGAAGGTGAAGGAGAAGAGGGTGACCTCTTTCTTTCCTTTCTCTTCCTTTGTTTCCTCTCTTCCCTTTTGGAGTGACAATGATGTCAGGCATTTTTTGAATGAGCATAGATCCAGTAGATCATGCCAAAAAGCTTGCTAACTAGCCTCGTGTATATATGTGTACATAGTGCTTCATTCTTGGGAGTGATCATGTAAAACTTCATGTACAAAGGTTGGTTTTTTGTGCTTGTGTGTTGGTGTTTTGGGATGTTTAAGTCCCCAAAACATGGTTTTCAATAAGTATTTTCAGCCGTGCTTTACGGTGTTGCATTTGGTCGCCGAAGCAGTGCACCATGCTCGCGGGAAGTTGGTCTTGAAAGGAGGTTGGGTTGAGAATTTCATGTGGGGAAAGGAGGGAGTTGGAGAAGTCTGGGAGAATGTGCCATGTGGCAATGAGATAATCCCACATAGGGGATATTGGGCTCAAGGCAAGGGGTATAAGGGGGAGTGGGTACCCATTTAGGGTGTATCAAAGGAGAGAGGAGCTCTCTCAAGCCTTGTCTATGGGGGCTTGTGGACATTTGAGGGATAAGGGGGGTGGGTGCCATTTTCAGTTTGCACTACCTTCCCAGGCACCTGGCCTCATTTTTTGGTCCTCTGGACACTAGCTCCCGCCCCTTTCCTTGATCCAAAAGTCACCGGCTGCCCCATTTCCTACCTAAACGAGGCCAAAATTGGACCAATTAAATGGAGCCTTGCAAGAGAGCCTTGTTGGCTGAGGAGAGAGAAGAAATCTCTTAGAGTAAAAGATCAAAGGAGGCCCCATTTTATAGTTGCAACACCTGCAAACTTTCCAAAGAGCTCATTTTCTAGCAAGAGAGAGTACACCCTCAACTTTGAATGGCCATATCTCTCTCATCTTTTATATGTTTTTAGCCTATGGATACTCTACAGACATCTCCTCAAGACAAGCTATGTCATTATATAATTGGTTTCTCCTAATTTCAAGTGTTCTTCATGTTAGAAGGGTTCTTCATAAATCTTTACAGGTGCTATCACATGTGGTTTCGACGGTGCAATAATTCTTCCTTCCGACGGCTTGACTCATACAAGGCTATAAAGGCACTCATTTTCCTTGTTGTTTGCACGCTAACATTGTTTTGGTGCTCCCACCCAAGGAGCAAGTGCTCATGTGCTCCAATTCTTATGAAATATGTGTATTCTACAAGCAGAGAATGTAAAGGGGATGTAAGTCCTTATGGACAACCGCCTATGTATGTGAAAATTGTGGACAACACTTGAGGTGGTCATGTAATTGGATTGCAGCCTTTGGAGGGTCGTGAGGTTTTGTGAAGCCAAGCACTAGGGGCCGGGTCACCCAGTGTAAGGTGGATTAGGTACTGGAGTGATCCATCGACATCTTTTGAACTTACTTTTTGAGTAACAATTTCACCTTGAAGCATAAACTTTTCAGTTTAGGATTCTTATTCTTCCATACTTCCAATACTTGCTTCACAACCAACAAGACATCTCCTTTGATTTGTAGGCGTCTAATTCCCAACTGTAAATAGATGTGCAAGCCACCTTCAAGAGCCATGTACTCTGCTTCATTGTTATTTTTTGCATCAAGTTTCAGCCCTTGTTTCCTTACATGTTTTCCTTGTGCATCATAAATGACAATTCCTCCCGAAGCAGCATCATGACTTCTTCAATAAGATCCATCAAAATATAACGTTTGAAGCATCCGATATGGCAAGAGGTTCGACCTTCTTCCTTTTCACCACCTCTTCCTTAACCAAAATAGGAGTCTCTTTATAAGTGAGTATACCTGCCAGGTAGCCTGAGTACTCTCTTCCACTAGAAAAGTGAACTGAAACTCTTGAAGTTCAATAACCCATTTCATCACTGTCTTTGATATATTTGAGTTATTAAACAGCTGAGGAAGCAATGAATAACTAGTGAGAAAAGTGAATGACTTTTGCAACAAGTAATGTTTGAATTGTCTGCAAGCATAAACCATACTGGTCATCACCAATTCAATTTCTTAGTAATCTCTTTCATGAGGAGTTTTCACTTTGCTAGAATAATGAACAAGTTTCATATACTGAGATTCCTTCCCCCTTTGCAACAACATAGCCCCAATGGCATCATATCCCACTAATGGGTTAAAACTCCTTTTCCCAGTCAAGAGATTGCATAATGGGCAGTGTACTCAAAACTTCTTTGACTCTGTCAAAAACATCTTCACAATTATGTATCCACTCCAATGGATCATTCTTAACCGCTTGCTGCAATGGATACAATAATTGTGATGCCAAAGGTATGAATTGAGACAGATATTTAACCTTCTGTATGAAAGTGGCCAACTGTCTTGTATCCTTTGGAGATGACAAAAATAACAAGGCTTCTACTTTTCCTATATCTTCTTCAATCCCATTTTTTGAAATCACATGTCCAAGAAGCTTCACTCTTGGCTGTGTCGAATGAAACTTCTTAGAGTTCAACTGACCCCCGCATTCATCATACCTTGCAAAAGTCATTTCAAGCTTCTGAACATGCTCTTTCCTTGAGCTGTATACACAAAAATCATCTATAAACCCTTTGACAAACTTCCCAAGGAACGGGGCAAGGACCCAATCCACTTTTCTTTCAAAAGCTCCAGGTCCAAAAGGAAGGCAACAAAAGCAGAAACAACCCCATGGAGTGATAAAAGTAGTCTTTTTTAGGTCTTCAAGAGTAAGGATAAGTTGGAAATACCCTGAATAGCCATCACAAACATTGTATCTTTCAAAGCCAGCCACTGCATCTAAAAGTTGATCAATGAAGGGTAAGGGATAAGGGTCTTTCTTGGTCACTGCATATAATGGCTTTTAATCAATGCAAACTCTCCAACACCCATCTTTCTTTGGAGTGATCACTACAGGGCTCACCCATTCAGCATTATCAACTGGCACAATGAACCCTCATCACTGGAACTAGAAGTAGTGCTACTTTCTGAATTTTCAAAATTGTCTTCACTGGTAACTTCGGATTCGTCATTTTCACTCGCATCTTCTAGTGTCAAAGGTTTCTTGGTAGTCATATCAAACGCCCTCTTCTCACCCTTCTTGCCATACACACAGATTGTGCCCTTGCCCCAATCTTGCACAACACCAACAACTCTCAACCAAGGTCGTCCCAAAATGAGAGGGAAAGCTCCCAAACCAGCTGGCATAACATGAAATTTTACTATAACCTTCACATTAAAGACTTCAACTTCCAAATTCTTAATCAGCCCCAAACACTTCACTTTGGCATGGTTTGCTAGTCAAATCCTGCACCCAAAGCTTTCGCATGTAATGAGACCCAATCTCTCAACACATGACTGTGTGATCACAAAAACTTGAGCACTTCCATCAATGTAGGCCTCTCCCATGCCTACACCTTTGTGCCAAGCGTTCACCACAGGAAAAATGTTGGGTAACTCTCCCACAACCAACACTTTGACTTGTCCATGCTTTGGCTCTTTCTCAGGATTCACTAATGACTTCCACTGCCTCTTAAGTTTGGGCACCATATTCATCAATTGTCCAAAAGTACAATCTACTTTCCTCCCAATCAGGTCTTCCTTTAAACTGTAAGCCGTTTGGCCTTCTCCCAAAGGTAAATTTGCTACTTCAAACCGTCTACAAGGTCTTCTCTTCCTCTTAACTTTTGCATCTTCACCCTCTTTCTCTTTCCCTTTCTTCTTACTAGGACTTGGAGCAGCATAGCCTTCCCTCTCTCTTTGCCTACAGACATCATATCTGCTTCTTTCTTTTCAACCTGCACAATACCCACATGACCACCAGAGGTTGAGGCCTGATTTTCCTGTTCAATACCTTGATCTCCCCGTATATCCAATGCATAATCATTAGCCCTATTAGGAATCTGCTGAGGAAGTGGAAACATATCACCTCCCATCCTTGTTGGCCTTGGAAAATAAGTGTTGACATGACCAAGTTCACCATAATTATAACAGGTAGGAATGAACCTCCTTTGTGGCTCAAAGACACCTTGTCCATGACCCAAATTAGCATTAGACTGAGCTTCATATGGCTAGGCCATTCCTCTACCACGACCACGACCATGACCACCTCCAAGAACAATGAGCCACAATTCTTGCATCATGGTCATCATGTCTTGCATATTTCGTTGTAACTATTCAGTGTTTGCAACCCTTTGAGCAGGTTGGGCTTCAGCCTCTGCCTGATTTCCCTCATCTTCACCACCATTACCTTGCACATGGACCACTTTCCCATACTCATTGAGTCTTTGAGCTTTCCATTCTTTCTCCCTGGCGATAGTGACTGCTTCCTCGAATGTAGCGGGCCTTTTCAGCTCAACTTTGAGCTTCATACTTTTTTTCTTTTTTTTAATTTTTCCATGAAGGAATGGTCCTTCTTTAACATGGGTGGAGGGATTTCATTTCCCAAAGATCGGGCCCATTTATCCCATAAATGGGTAAACTGCATGACAAAATCATCAACACTTTGATTAGCCTTCTAAGTGTACCCCAAAATTTCATGCCAAACTTCATCACATACTTTAATGGATCTGTATTGTTAAAAAAATCTTGCTTCACACAATTGTAGTCCAAAACCACCCTTGGAGTTTGTACATGTACCACCTCTTCATAATTTTCTAACCAAACTTTTGCCTCATCTTGTAAACTGTATTGCAGCAACTACAATAATATAGCTTGATCTAGTATATTTTGCAGTAAGCAATTAACTTCCAATTTCTCAATAAAAGTCCGTGCATTATCACTAGAAAATCCATGAAACTGTGGAAACTTGTCTGCCATGTTCGATTGCCACAAAAAACACTTACATGTGACGTCTTTGAAGCATGGAGTTTGCAGCATATTGAAAAGTCTCAAAATGAAGAAGCTCATGACGCTGCCCAAGAAATGATCACTTGTGTGTTTGTGTTGAAGGAAAATGCCCATTTATATCATGGAAGGGAAGTGTTGTCAAAGAAGGTGAATTTTTTGCTGACAGGTGTTTTACCTGAGGGTCTACCATCATCCAAAAGTATGCTTTTATAAGAAAAGCTAGAAAGTACAAAATTCTTAATGATAAACATTACATGAGAGGAAGTGATTTAGTATTGCGTCGTGTGTCCTGGAAAGAGGAAATCTACAAGATTTTGGAAGGAAATCATGAGGGATCTTGTGGAGGCCATTTTTCCATGAAGATCATGTTGCATAAGATTTTGCAAGAAGGCTATGTGTGGCCAAGTATTTAAGGAGATTTAAACCATTGGTGCAAATCTTGTTTATCTTGTCAAAAAATGGGAAAGAGAATTTTGAAGCCTGAATTACGAAAGACAATTCTAGCTTTTGATGTGTTTGAAAAATGGGGTCTTGATGCTATTGGACTATTACCCATGACTAGCAAAAGAAATGCTTACATTTTGATAGCAATGGATTATTTGTCACGTTGGGAAGAAGCTAGAGCTATCAAACAGATTACCAATAAGGAAATGGGAAAGTTTGTATATAAACATATATGCTGCAAATTTGGTGTGCCACTAGAACTACTTTCTGATAGAGGACCAGGATTTAGAGGAGAGCTATTTGATTTCCTATGCAAAAAGCTCAATATACAACACCGATACATTTCTCCTTATTATCCACAATGCAATGGTATCAATGAAAGTTTCAATGGAGAGTTGGTGAAATCTTGACAAAGATGACCCAAACACATGCGATAACTTGGGATTCAGAGTTGCCTTGTGCATTATGGGCCTATAGATCTGCTATCAAAACGAGCACAAGGTTTTCTCCTTACCACTTGGTCTATGGCAAGGAAGCATTATTGCAATTGAAGTGGAGATTCATGCACATAAATTGTTGTCATTGGGAGATGAAGAGCAAAGGAATACTTGGCAAAAGGAATGTTTGCAATTGGGACAAAGTTTTGGCTTTAAGCTACTATGAGGAAGTGTCAAAGAAAGCTCAGATAAAGGCTAATGAATGTGTGAAGGATAAGGGAATTGAAAAGAGTGATCTTGTGTTGAGATACAATAGTAAGTTGGACAATACCTTTCAGAAAAAGTTTCAATTTAAGTGGGAAGGTCCTTTTACTATTGTAAATAAGTTTGACAATGGGACATATCAGTTGGCAAATTTGGGTGGTACACAGCATACATACTGTGTTAATGGCTACAGATTGAAGAAATATCTAGCATGTTTGATGACAATTGTGACATATGAGATGCTATCAATGGAGGAAGACATGTGAAAACATCTGAAAATGTGAATGAGGTTCCTGGGAATGAGCTACATCAATTGTTCACCCTAGAAACCTCGGCTTTTCATGAATGATCAAGCAGGCTAGGGGGGGTTGGCAAGCTGTGTCAGGTATTTTTTGGATGAGTATAAAGCCAATAGTTCATGCCAAAAAGCTATATGTGTACATAGTGCTTCGAGTCTTGGGAGTGACCATGTAAAAATTCATATACAGAGGTTTGGTTTTGTCGGGCTTGTGTACTGGTGTTTTGGGTTGTTCAAGTCTCCAAAACATGGTTTTCAATAATTATTTTTAGTCGTGCTTTACGGCGTCGCATTTGGTGGCCGGAGGGATGCACCATGCTCCTGGGAAGTTGATCCTAAAAGGAGGTTGGGTTGAGAATTTCCTGTGGGGAAAGGAGGGAGTTGGAGAAGCATGGGAGAATGTGCCATGTGGCAATGAAATAATCCCACATGGGGGAAATTGGGCTCAAGGCAAGGGGTATAAGAAGGGGAGTGGATACCCATTTAGGGTGTACCAAAGGAGAGAGGAGCTCTCTTGAGCCTTGGCTATGGGGGCTCGTGGACATTTGGGGGAGAAGGGGGTGCCATTTTGAGTTCCCACTGACTGCCCAGGCACCTGGCCCCATTTTTTGGTCCCTTGGACACTAGCTCCCACCCCTTTCCTTGACCCAAAAGTCATCGGCTGCCCCATTTCCTACCTAAATGAGGCCAAAATTGGACCAATTAAATGGAGCCTTGCAAGAGAGCTTTGTTGACTGAAGAGAGAGAAGAAATCTCTTGTAGTAAAAGATCAAAAGAGGCCCCATTTTATAGCTGCAACACCTACAAACTTTCTAGAGGGCTCATTTTTTAGCAAGAGAGAGTACACCCCCAACTTTGAAGCCATATCTTTCTCATCTTTTATTTGTTTTTAGCCTATGGATACTCTACGGACATCTACTCAAGACGGGCTACGTCATTATGTCACTGGTTTCTCCTAATTCCAAGTGTGCCTCATGCTAGAAGGGTTCTTCGTAAATCTTTACAGGTGCTTATCACAGGTGGTTTTGGCGGTGCAATAGTTCTTCCTTCCGACAGTGTGATTCGTGCAAGGCTATAGAGGCACTCGTTTTCCTTGTCATTTGCACTCTAACAACGAGAAGGACTATGGGTTGACTCGTTTCCTCTTGGGAGGATTTGGCAACCGTCTAGACCACATCTTCGTGGAGCCACATCTTCAGAGGAACTAAATTATTCGCTTCTTTCTCGTTCTTTGGATTCCCCCTCTCTTATGGGAGAGAGTCTTCTTCTGGGAGTCTCATCAAGAGGCCTCCTAAGCTCTCTCTCCTCTTGGAGAGTAAGGGAAATCCCATAAGCACAAAGTTGTTGAGTAACTTCGGCTTGTAAAGCACGGTTGCCCATAGCTTGTTGCAACCTAGTAACAAGTTAAGTAACAAACATGGGGGCATCATCATTAGCACCTTCATGTGCAAAATCAAACTTAGAAATATTCATTCTACTCTCTTGGTTATTGTCAGCCATGCTAATCAAACTTATATATAAATTAATTTGTGGTTTGGTACCCTCAAAAACCTTAGTCGCTACTCTTCTTTACCTTTGCTACAAGCTTAGGCAATCACATGTTTTAGTTAAATCAAGCAACCATGCTAGCCTTGGGACAAGTGTCCCCCTTTCCCCTTTGAGAGAGAGGACTTAATAAATGCATAAACAATTAATTAAAATAGCTAAATTTTCATTGGACCCCTTGAGAGGCCAACCAATAGGCTTTAGGGACACTATGAGGGAAACATGGAAAGGAACTTGAAAAGTGTCCTTGTTGCTTCATTAGTCTAAGCTTGCCTTATGGTAGGGTGTGTGTGTGTTCTCTCTCATGCCCCTACAATGAGGGCTCACCACCCCTTGATTAGGGATCTAGTTTGACTTTTGGAACTCCTCAAGCCCCTCAAGCACCTTAGTCATGGAGCACATTAGCACCTTAGTCAACAAGCACCTCAAGCTTGGGCCGGGTTCCCACCTCAAGCACAGTCCTAGCTTGCCTAAGGTCAAAGGACTTTTAGCACTAACCTTTGAAGGTCTTTAATGAATCTAACCCTAAGGTCTTTAAGCTCTATTAGCTAGCCTTGCTCTTTGACAGACCATCTCTCATTTGGACCCCTTTAACCTTGGCCCCGTCTTGACATAGATCCATAAGCACATGTCTATATTCTAGCCCTTGTTCTCGTTTATTCTCCCACATTAAATGATCAGTTTAATATGAGAAAATAATTTGGGTTGGTAAGATATTAGATTTTATGACTAGAGTTCAAGCTCCGAAAGCAGCCAAAACTTAGCCAATGTGTGGATGAGTTGAAACTTTTGAAACAAACCGGCTTTAAAAATGGGTCAATAAGGACTTGGCAGAGATCATGGAAAGCCAAACAATGTTAGGAGGGAAGCTATGGAGGATGCAAGCGGTGGGAAAAAAGAGCCATATTGGCGAGAGAGAGAGAGAGAGAGAGAGAGAGAGAGAGAGAGAGAGAGAGAGAGAGAGAGTTTGACACTACAGTAAAAAACACGCTATTGTATTAAAATTGTATATGAAACCTTAATACATAAATATAGCTTGCCATGCTTGCCATGCAATGGCCATGTAGATTGGAATTGTAATTGCATGCGTATCTGCATGCCATAAGGGCATGTGCCCACGTGTACGACAAATTAGCCAAACTCGGGCTTGAATACCCGACAATCCACCCCTCAAGCCCAAACTGGATACATCACTTCCCATGATATCTCGAGTTTTTGGTGTACTCGTCAACCGTGAGTTTGAGATTCTCTCACAACCAAGGTTTTTGGTACTCCCATAAGCTGGTGCGATGATAAAACCCCCCCTTGAACAGATAGGGTCTAGGTCAAAAATTAGCTACCAATAAATGGAGTTTTTGGTTCACTGCAAAACCTTGGGTTTAAGGTGTACCCAATAACCTCATGAAAAGCGGGACAAAAATGGGTTGAGAACAAATAGTTTTGGGAGGTCTTACCACTTATGTGTGGCAATGTCTATAACACGTACAAATTTTTGACATGGCATGACTGACAACAGATAAAGTAAAAGAGGCTCTGACTAAAAAGTGTATAATTGTTTTGACAACAGACAAAATAGAGGACAAATCTATGATATGAAACAAAGAAAAATAGTTTTATGTACTTTGCATGTGTAGCTTGTTGCTGCAAACCTTTGATTTGGGTGCTTTTCATTTATCAAATCACCTTTTGTGAGGAAAACTTGTCTCATCAGTCTCTCCTGTTATCTCCACTTGGTGAACTCGTTTGAATCCATAAAGCATAAGAAAAACCAAGGGTTCATTAGGGATGCTCACTTTGTGATTGATGAAGTTCAAGTTTGAAGCTTTTTGAAATGCTTTGCTGACAGGCCCTTTGTGGCTTTTAAATTTAGAGTCAAGGCTTGCCGATTGTCTGCAAATCTTTGGCTTGAAGGTAAAAACCTTGTAGTGAAAACCGAACACGACGGTGCGAGCTGCATTCATAATAAAGTTTATCAATTGGAAGATCTTCTGAGTTATCCAACCATATTCAGGAACTCGTAACTCAATTCGAATGAGGTGTAACACAGCCACAAGAGAATAGGCAGCATAAAGACTGTAGAAGACGCCACTTTGCCAGGCAGCTTGTGAGTTGTCCACCTCATCCGAATAGAGCTCTTGGAGAGTCATCGATGTCCAAGTCAAAACCCTACAGAGCCACAACGGAGTTGTGGCGTTGCTGGGTACCTACTGCAGTAGCAGCTCAGTAGCTCATGTCTTCGTCCCCGATGCACATGCAGCTCCAACTATATTGTGCCCACGTCAAGCCTGCGACTTGTGCTCTGAGGCGGCGTATCACGATGCCCACCTAGCGACACCAACGTCCTCTTCAATGCCTAGCCGACCTCCTGAGCTCTGCAATTTCTCTGCCTCTAGTTGGAGATGAAGGCAGAACAGGGGGTGGTGACTATGTCAAGGACTGCTTTGCAAGCCATGTGAGTAGGCGTTTCTCGTGCTGTAGATGTTGCTTGATATTCAGCAGGTTGATGATATTTCTCTCTCTGTTGCAAGCCATGGTTCTTGCGAGGCTCTTCGACCACAGGCCCTCGTGGCTCTTATACCAGATGTTAGGAGGGAAGCTATGGAGGATGCACGCGGTGGGGAAGAAGAGCCATATTGGCGAGAGAGAGAGAGAGAGAGAGAGAGAGAGAGAGAGAGAGAGAGAGAGAGAGAGAGAGAACGAACGAACGAGAGAGAGAGAGAGAGAGAGAGAGAGAGAGAGAGAGAGAGAGAGAGTTTGACACTGCAGTAAAAAACACGCTATTGTATTAAAATTGTATATACTGTATATGAAACCTTAATACATAAATATAGTTTGCCATGCAATGGCCATGCAATGGCCATGCAGACTCGAACTGTAATTGCATGCTTATGTGCATGCAGACTCGAACTGTAATTGCATGCTTATGTGCATTCCATAAGGGCATGTGCCCACAGATATGACAAATTAGCCGAACTCGGGCTTGAATACCCAACCAACAAGATAGAATGAAAGCATAGAGGTCAAAGGAAAAGATAGCCTTAAAAGCGGAATTAAACCAAACAAAGGAACAACTCAGATGTGAACAGGAGAGCAGAAAAAACACAAAGGAATCGGAAGAGTCAAAGACTGTATCAAGCGGATCAGTCTTAGTAGAAAAGGTAAACGAGCATTTAAAGGCTATGTTGCAAGCCTACAAGGCGAGGTTGAACAATAACAGTTTGGAACAAAGATTTTTGACTTATCTGCGTCCTAAATTTGAAACCAAACAAATGAAGATGTGCAAAAAGCTCATAGAGACCGCTCAAGCTTTAATACAACTAGAAACCTTGAAAACCCCTGAGCAAGTAATGCATGTGCCAAAAAAAGGTAAACATAAGCACGCTTGAGGAAAATAACACAAGCAAACTAAGCAAACTCCATGGTTCTATGACGGTTGTGGATGGGATCACCTTCTCAAACACTATGCTAAGAATCCAGACAACATGATCAACCCAACAATAGCAAAAAAGGAAGGACCATTGGATACAAGGGTTGCTGCAAGCACAACGGATGAGGCTAAATCGCTTGAGATGCCACCAATTCCTGAAGTGGATAAGCCATGGCCACAGTCACTATGGGAGACAATCAAAAACAAAAAAGGCGAGAGTGCCATGTTATTGTGAGCACAAATTCTTGAGGTCAACATGGATCATGAAATCTATCCGGGGGATATTCAATCATTGTATGGGGATGCAAATACATAAGTATTTGGGAAAAGTAAACTAGCAACCAGCAACCATAAGGACTCTACCATCTTTTATAGGGGATATTCAATCATTGTATGGGGATGCGAATACAGAAGTATTTGGGGAGAGTAAACCAGCAACCATAAGGACTCTACTATCTTTTTTTAGGGGAACACGAGACAAAATCTAAAGTGAGAATCGTACCATCTCAATGGAATCCAATTCCATAGGTGATGGATACAAAGAGCTTACATGATTTGGTGTCTTCTTCTATAAGATGTGTCATTACTCTCGCTGAACTTCAAAAAATAAGGCCACATTTGTGGAGACAAATGAACCGAAACCTGGAAAAAATGGGGTTGAAAATCCATCTGAAAGATGGACTTGTAGATTAAATCATGGAGACAAATCAACCAGAGAAACCCAAAGAAGATCCTATACCAGTAAATAAGGTGGGTGATTATTACGAAGTCGAGGAAGGGAATCGGACTTTACCGCTAGAGTACAAGGGGATAATGACGATAGTGATACTTGGCAGTGGAGTAGGAGTAGTCATTGCTACAAAGGGAATTTGGGAGAAATGGCGAAGACCAGCTCTCAAGAAAAAATGCACTCATGCGTTGGCAAAATGGGAAACCGCAATGAAAGTGATATATATATTAAGGACTCTATTCAAACCTCCGTTTGCAAACTTTACCTTTCACATTTGGCACCTTAACATCTTGGAGGCTACCACATCATGCATTGTCTAGTTATATCACATTGGCTCCATACTGACTATAGATAAATTTGGAGGAAAAAAGAGGAGTGCAACTAGCATTTTGCATAGGTAAAATAAAGAGATTCAGTATGCTCAATTATTAGACCATTGCACAGAGAGAGCCACACTTGTATATACTTGGTTCTTATAGAGTCCCTTCCCCTCCTAAGCTAGTGTTGGGATGTCTTGCCCCTCACTTTTGATGTGTTTGTTTCATGATACCACTTTCCATATTCTACCCTTCTCTATAGGTATTGAGCTTTTGAGCCAATAAGTGCTCCATTTTGTTAACGTGTTTGATATCTCCATCTCCACGCTCGTACTACATAATACAATATAAAATAAACGTTTTTGGGTTGTTCTGTGCAATGGCTTCCTACCTACCCGCTGCCACATGAGCAAGGAAGCTCATTAGAGGGGATCTGCTTGGCTTATGCAAACCACATACTTGCATCTCCTTTTTTTCCTTGCCTTAGATATATCTTAGGATACCACATGCATATCTTCCATAATTTCCATTGTGTCATCTATACTTGAGATCATTATTTGCAATGAGCAACCAAAAATAGGGGAATAGACAATAAAGCATCATTTAGAGGGAGATAGAAAGAAAGTTTCCAAATTTAGAGAGAGATTTAATCTTCGTTGAACTTAAAGAGAGAGATAGATGGGAATAGAGATGGAGCAGAGAGAGTGTGTGCTTGTCAAAAAAATGGCCCTCTGCCACAGTTTGAGCATGCTCTAGCTCTTGTAGAAAAGCAAGAACTCCATCCTAGCATCACAAAACGAGTTCTACATACCAAAATTTTCACATATGTTTAGGTTAGAAGTGAGTATTATGTTAGTGTTCACATGATATATCATTGCATGCATGCATGTAGTGTATTAGTTCTTTTTCTTCTCTTTAATATTTATGATTTAAGTACTTTCATTATCACCTTTCATGAGAGAGGGCAATAGTTGTAAATCTCTTTTCCCTAATCGTGGATTAGGTTATGTTTTGTAATTTTTTGTATTGTATGCCATTTTTCTCTTCATTGAAAAGATCTCCTAACAACTAAGGTTTTCTTCACTCTCCCTCCCCACCTCTCTCTCTCTCTCTCTCTCTCTCTCTCTCTCTCTCTCTCTCTCTCTCACACACACACACACACACACACACACACACACACACACACACACGCACGCGCGCGCGCACACACACATGCATGTATGCACACAAAAGGAAAGGTCTCTTCTCCTAAACACTAGCCCAAGAAAGTCCTATTCCATTTGTTCAAACAACACCAAGCATGAACGTCTCTCACACATATAACTCTTAAGCCACCTACAATAAAGAAAACTTTTCAAAGGACCCTAGCTTCTTCCAAGGGAGGAGAGTCAAACATAAAATAGAGTACCCAATATTATCAGCAATGGTGCAGTTAGTTGGCAAGTTTTATGAAAGAATTCAACCTATTAATGAACTTTGAATGGTAATATGTAATTTAAGTAAAAGACACTCAATTGGAACTATTATAGTTTTATTTTCAAAGATACAATATCATTTACCTTCAAATTAGAAGGATAATTCAGCTACCTAGCTAAAACAACTAAAAGACATCCCTCAATGTGGGGTCGATAGAGAGCAAAGCACAAGGTTGTGAGGCCCAACTACTAGTTTTGACAAATATATATGGTGTAGATGGTGTTAGTTTTTGCAAGCCCTACCCACCATGCAAAACTTACTCGCACTAGTTTGGAGAGAGAGAGAGAGAGAGAGAGAGAGAGAGAGAGAGAGAGAGAACTAGGAACTCACTTGTGAATTGTGAGCGAGCACCTTCTAGCTTCTCTACCCCCATTTTTGTTACCCCCTTTCCATGCATTCAAGCCAATGTCAATCTTCCTTTCATACCCCACCTAGTTTCTCCACTTTCTACTTGTTCTCTTCAAAGGGGATGTATTGTGGCTGAAAAAAATCATCCAATATGTCTTGCTAGTCATGTCAAAAGGTGTGATAGTATAAGCTTAGGTGAGAGAATGATGGAGGTAGCATGCAAACTACACACACAGAGCTTCAATAGTGTGTTGTTACTTGATGGTTGGGGAGGAAGTAAATTTCATGAGGAGCTTTTGACATGTTACCATATAACAATTAGCTTTGGATCCATGTACCTCCTAGATTGAAGTAGCAAGTAAGGAGCTCTTCCTATATTGAACCAACAAAGTCATAGTTTCCTATATGGGAAGTCAATTATATTTAAATGGAATTAGCCACTTCCAAGTATCTTTGGATTTTCTATATAGAAACTATGTGGAGTTGGTAGTTAAAAGTAGCAAATCTTAGGTTCAACACAGTTACCATATAGTAATTATGTTGACCTACTAGTTGGAAGTAGCAAATCTTAGGTCCAGTGCAATTACTCTATAGTGCCTATGTAATTGCTAGTTAGAAGTAGCAAGTTTTAGGTCCAACACACTTACTATATAGCGAGCATGCCCTTCCATGTCACAATATAGTGTCTTTTTTTTGTATAAGCATTGGCAAAAATTGTGTATTCTTCTTAATATCTATTGTCTTTGACAAAGAGACCTTTAATCTATTTGTTCTATAGAACCCTTTTAATATGCATGTACCATGTACCATGGTCTTATACTATGTTTTACCTTAACTTCTTATATTTACTTATAAGTCATTTTTGCAAATAAGCATAAAATTGCATTGTAATTCTCGTAAGGCATGACCTTGATAAAATCAATACCCAACTTTGACCACTTATCTAGCATACCCCTAGCCTCTTTATTCTTAGCCCTTTCCATATCAAGTACATCATGTGCATCTATGTCAGTAATAGGCTGATTCGTAACATTTTCAGAAACCCCCATAGGCTATACTTGTGCCTCACTGAAACTTACATTCAAGTTTCCACCATTAGAAAGACGTAACAAAGTGTCATAGATGTCATGTGAGCTTATAAGTCACATTAGTATATTTGATATGATAGCAAAGTCTAAACAAAATCTTCCATAAATACATCATCTTGTAAAAGCAAGATACAATTTCTTTACAAATGGTATAACATGTAAACTTTGCTTGTAGGATTGTAACCATTTGACAGCCTTATCATCCAATTTTTTGCACTGCTTTTGTGACACCAAAGCATAAGCTAAACAACCAAAAACAGACATGTGATCAATAGATGGCTACTTATCATACCATTTGTCATAAGGATTCATAGACACAAGGCTTTGGTAGGACACCTATTATGTACATAAGTACGACACATGATAGCCTCAAGCCAAAACGAATATGGTAAAGCTTAATTCTTGACCATACAACGTCCCATCTCCGTAAGAGACCTATTTTTTCTTTTAGCAACACCATTTTGTTGAGGTGTATACAGCAGTGTACATTGGTGTTTTATCCCATGAGTAGCTAGAAATGCATTAAATCCATGATTTGAATGGATTTGAATGGTGGGTGCCCATAGTACATTTAGACATTTTTCAGCCATAACAAAAACTTGCAGATACACCCATGGATGCTTGGAGTAATCATCAATGGAAGTCACAAAATATAGGATATTACCCAAGGATGGAGTTTGCATAGGCCCACAAACATTACTACACACAGATTGCAACTTGCATGTAGCACTTACTACTGAACGATCATTTGGAAAATTTGAACAATGTATCTTACCCAATATACTACCTTCACAAACATGCTTTGAAGGTGCTTTAAGAGGCGACAAAGGAGCAAGCATATCACATTTTTGCAATTAAAGTAAATTGAAAAAATTTAGGGAAATTTAGATATCCAAAACATACAAGTTTGGCATCTAAAATAGCCGTGGAATCCATAAATTCATTTGCCAACTTTTACTGACACTTGTTTTACAAAGTGACCTTATATAGCCCATGGCACAAAATGCCATATGCAACAATTTCATCACTAAAATTGTAATCATGAGTTGCACATCTGTCATCCACAAATTTGACAACAAGACCAAGTTTTGCAAGTGTGAATACAACAAAAAAAAAGGTTCTTTTTATCCTTGGTACATAACATGCATCAACAAGCGTGAAAGAACTATCATTCTCAGTAGTTAGAACCACATAACCACATGATTAACTGGTTGACATCACACTATTCCACAACCTTCTGGTTCCCAAATTTTGCATTTTATGGGATACAAAAAAAAATCATTTCCATAAATGTAAATAACCTTTTCAAATACAAAAGCAAGCTCTGCTTGATGATGTTCATCCAAGTAGTAGACAAACTCCACTTACTAAAGCACACGACATTTAACAACAACAACACACCTATTATGTGATCCACTTTGTACTTTGCTACTTCAAAGAAAGTGCACATCACCAACTACCAAAGTTTCACTAATATTTTGCTCGCATCCTACCCGCCAATACTCCCAAATTGAATGATGAACCCATGACTACTCGACAATTATAACCACTTGATTGATTTCATACTCAATACCAAGACTATAAAGGCAATCTAGTTATATAATTCACTTTGTGTTCGAAAGGTTTTAAAATTTAGAGGCATAAATTTCTTATTGGGAACTGAGAATTGAAGTAAAATCTTGTCAATTTCCGTCAAAATCGGTAAGTACTTTACTTTCAAGCTAGCTGAAAGCTCAATTTTCAGCAAAAGATTCCATCATAATGATTTTAATTTTCTTTTAAACCAAAGCTTGCACTGTTCACAGCACACGCATCATTTATAAGCATTGCAGCTTCTTGCAAGAGCTCCTGCATAGAAAGAGCAAGTGGTTTTATTCACTCTTTTCAGAAAAATACGACAAGCAGGAAAATGTCATCCATTAATGAGCATTACTTATTTTATCTAGAAATTTGCACGCTATGAAGATGCTTTGTTTATGAAGTTGGTGAAACAATGTTAAATAATTATGGCTTTGCATCTCCAAAGAACAAGTTGAACAGAACAAGTCACCTAAGAACCATTGATGCAAATTCTTACACAGCAATCACTCGAAAAGATTTAAAAAAACTACAAATCTAAGTGCACCCTTTGTCATTCTTGTATAGCTTACTATACCTACATGGCATTTTCACGTCTCCAGATACATGCAAGGCCACTTTTTTTAACCATGTAGAAAGGAAGCGTTCACGCTGACATCCATTAATTCACCGACAAAAAATGCTTCCAGATTAATCTGCACTTCCAATCCCACTAGATAGAATCAAGGGAAGTCATTCCCAAGTCACGCACACCAACGATTGCGAGCTACAAGTGCATAGCACAAATCAGAACCCCAAACAACAGAATGATTGCTCGCTTCCAAATGAATCCTTGTCAGCAACCAGTGGCCGGGCAGCCTCCATTCAATTTCCATCCGCAATAGAAGTGACCATACCAGTATTTGTAATTCTTCACTACCCTAAATGCCAACAGCAACCAAAATACCATCTTCAAATAAATGCAGATATAGTAACAATACCATCACAATCATGAACAAAGACTGGCAAGACAACAGCAAACCACTACACTATTACAATTAAAAATGTCAAGGATAAGTAAAACAATCATGAACAAAGACTGACATGACAACAGCAAACCACTACAGTATTACAATTAAAAATGTCAAGAATAAGTAAAATACTCCATACGATCACACAAGAGATCCATCAGCACAGTTTAAAAAAGAGAAGCCTTTATTGATGGGAAAACAACAGTCTAATCACGTACGTGAAATGCAGAAAGCACAGGCACCCATAGGTGCCCGCACAAACAAATCCTTTCCAGCCAAAATACCCTACGTCAAAACAGTTCAACCCTCTCTAGCGCTCAGCAGAAACTTTTACTGCCCACCACGGAGGCGAAGCACAAGGTGAAGAGTCGACTCCTTCTGGATGTTATAGTCCGCCAAGGTGCGGCCATCCTCAAGCTGCTTTCCAGCAAAGATCAGTCGCTGCTGGTCTGGAGGAATCCCCTCCTTGTCCTGGATCTTGGTCTTCACATTGTCAACGGTGTCAGAACTCTCAACTTCCAGGGTTATGGTCTTACCAGTCAGCGTTTTCACAAAGATCTGCATCCCTCCACGCAGACGAAGCACAAGGTGGAGGGTAGACTCCTTCTGGATGTTGTAGTCTGCAAGGGTGCGGCCATCCTCCAGCTGCTTCCCAGCAAAGATCAGACGCTGCTGGTCAGGGGGGATGCCCTCCTTATCCTGGATCTTGGTCTTCACGTTGTCAATGGTGTCGGAGCTCTCAACTTCGAGAGTAATGGTCTTTCCAGTGAGGGTTTTGACGAAGATTTGCATCCCACCACGCAGACGGAGGACAAGATGGAGGGTGGACTCCTTCTGGATGTTGTAGTCAGCGAGGGTGCGGCCGTCTTCAAGCTGCTTGCCGGCAAAGATGAGACGCTGCTGATCGGGGGGGATGCCTTCCTTGTCTTGAATCTTGGTCTTGACATTATCGATGGTGTCGGAGCTTTCCACCTCAAGGGTGATGGTCTTGCCGGTCAGGGTCTTGACGAAGATCTGCATCTTGGCGATGGAGGACTCGGGAGGGCAAACGCTGGCAGAAGAAGGAGATGAGGACAATGCCGAAAGTAACCAGAAGGGCTTCTCTTTATGATATCTTCTTGTTTCGAAGTCGGCTTCACACGTGGTGTCGCACAAGGCTTTTTCAAAAACTGTACAATTTTTGCTTCGTTAGCGTAGTGGGCAATTCCAAATTCCTGACCTCTCGTTAGCCCACGTGGCTCCTATTTTTTAAAAGAAAATCCAGCGCTGACAAGCTCTAAAAAAAACTACGGGCAATTCCAAATTCCTGACCTCTCGTTAGTCCACGTGGCTCCTATTTAAAAAAAAAAAACCAGCGCTGACAAGCTCTAATAAAAACTACGCCGTCAAAAGCTACCCAATCTTCTCTGCACGCAGTTCGCAGGTTACAGAGCTTGTTGGCCAGTATGTATGTTAAGTGCGGTTCACTTGTCAGGGCACAACAAGTTGTTGATGAGCTTCCAGTCCGGGATGTCGTCAGTTGGAATGCACTTATTGTTGCAGGATATGCTCGACATGGGTAGGGTCACGAAGCTCTGGGCTGTTTTCATCGCTTGCGAAGCGAGGGCCTCTCTCCGGATGCAGTCAGAGATTTTTGGAGAAGAATGTCGTTCTTGGCAATGCGCTGGTATACATGTATGCTAATTGTGGTGTACTTTGGAAAGCACAACAAGTTCTGGACGAGCTTCCCAATCGAGATGTCATCTCTTGGACTGCATTAATTGCAGGATATGCCCAACAAGGTCAGGGCCAGGAAGCTTTGAATTGTTTTCATTGTATGCGAAGTGAGGATTTCTCTCCAGATGCAATCACCTATGCTTGCATTCTGAAGGCATGTGGCATTATGTGAGACATTGATATGGGAAACAAATTCACGATGAGATTGTCAATCAGGGGCTGTTGAAAATAACTGTCATGCTTTGGTTGACATGTATGCCAAGTGTGGTGTACTTTTGAAAGCTCAACAAGTTCTTGACGAGCTTCCTGATTGAGATGCGGTCTCTTGGAATGCATTGATTGCAGGTTATGCCCAGCAGGGGCAAGGCCAAGAAGCATTGGGATGTTTCTAGCGGATGCGAAGCGAGGGCTTCTCTCCAGATGCAGTCACCTATGCTTGCATTTTGAAGGCATGTGGCACTTTGAAAGACGTCGACACAGGAAAACAAATTCATGATGAGCTTGTTAGTCGAGGGCTGTTGCAAAAAATTGTCGTGCTTGGTAATGCTTTGGTTGACATGTATGCCAAGTAGAGTGTACTTTCCAAAGCACAACTGACGAGCTTTATGTCCGCGATGCAGTCTCTTGGAATGCATTGATTGCAGGATATGCCCAACAAGATCAGGGCCAGGAAGTGCTTGGCTGTTTTTATCAGATGCAAAGTGAGGGGATGCGGTCACCTATGCTTGTGTTTTGAAGGCATGTGGCATTATGCAAAACGCTATCTGGGCAAGCAGAGTCATGAGGAGATTGTTAGGCAGGGGCTGTTACAAAAAGATGTCATGCTTGGCAAGGCTTTGCTTGACATGTATGCCAAGTGTGG
Organism: Adiantum capillus-veneris; assembly: GCF_014529385.1. Classification (NCBI taxonomy): domain Eukaryota; kingdom Viridiplantae; phylum Streptophyta; class Polypodiopsida; order Polypodiales; family Pteridaceae; genus Adiantum; species Adiantum capillus-veneris. Next base: position 123,772,483 of record NC_140932.1, read on the forward strand.
TGTACTTTTGAAAGCACAACAAGTTCTTGACCAGCTTTCTGTCCGGAATGAAGTCTCTTGGAATGCACTGATTACAGGATATGCCCGATAGGGGCAGGGCCACGAAGCTAAGGGGTGTTTTCAACGAATGCGGAGGGAGGGTTTCTCCCCAAATGTAGTTTCTTGGACTGCACTTATAGGAGGATATGCCCTGTAATGGAATTTGCCTATTCCATGTGAGAGTAGCGGAATTTAATGAGAGTACTTTCAAGAAATGATTTTGTGAGCATAGCGGGTTGACATAATTGAAGATAGCAACATAATCATAGCAATTAGTTAAGTTGGCATAGACAATACTTTTGCAAGAGAGAGAGTTTAGAGAACATGTCAACAGTTGAGGACCGGATTTATGTGGAGCCGGTCCCCCCTCCAATAGGCATTTGTATTATGATTTCTCCCATAAAGAGAGACTTGTTACAATACAGTCTTTGTGTTCCTTGTGACCTAGGTGATGCCATGAAGATGGAAGGCTTCATGCATCACAAACATAACATAAACTTGAAGAAAGCTTTAACTATCCCAAGCCTCAGTCCCAAGACCTCAAACACCTTCGAAGGTGGAGAGAGCTAGCAGGGAATGAGGGTAGGGAAGAGGAAGAAGAAACATTTCGTAGGAGAAAGAATTAGTTCCTCACTTATCATACTCTTGTTGCTAGCATACATAATAGCATAGTAATGAAGAAGAAGGAGATGGCAAGCTTAAGCATTGAAGCATGGCTCTTGGTTGGATTTGCACTCCATAGCCAAGAGTGTTGGTGTAGGCTCTCAACCTCTACTTGCTTGGAGAAGGAGAGGGAGCTCTTGCACTTTGCATAGTACACAATGAGAGTGCTTGTGAGTGTGTGTGGGTGAGTATACCCCCTAAGCACCCCCCTAGCTTGCTTGGGTCTACCCCCCCTTGTAGCTCATGCTTGAAGCTCATTGGACCCCTCCAGGCCTAGCCAATCACAAGTAGAAGCCATTACAAGCAACAGGGATAGCCTTGGGACAAGTGTCCCCCTTTCCCCTTTGAGAGAGAGGACTTGATAAATGCAAAAACAATTAGATAATTCAAGTAATTTATCATTGGACCCCTTTGAAGCCTAGCCAATAGGCTTCAAGCAACACATGAAGGTAACATGGGTAGGGACTTGACATGTGTCCTTGCTGCCTCTTCAAGCTGGGGCTTCCCTTGTGAGTGTGAGTGTGTGTTCTCTCTCTAATCCCTAGGAAAAGGGCTCGCCCCCCCTCTTGTGGGGATGCTTTTGAATTTAGGAGTTCAAGCACCTTAGTCATCAAGCCTGACAAAGCACTTGCACTAGGGGGTATTCCCACAAGCATCTCAGGCAAGCATGTCAAGGCACCTCAAGCACCTTAATCAAGCGGCAAGTCAAGCACCTCAAGCATGGAGTAAGTCAAGCACCTCAAGCACCTTAATCAAGCACCTCAAGCAGGACAAACCCCTCAAGCACGACAAGCACCTCAAGCAGGACAAACACCTCGAGCTTGGGCCTGGTTCCCACCTCAAGCTCAGCCCTAGCTTACCTAAGGTCAAAGGACTTTTACACACATTAGTGGAGGTCTTCAATGAAGCTAACCCTAAGGTCTTATGCTCCATTGGTTAGCCTTGCTCTTGATAGACCATCTCCCATTTGGGCCCCTTTACTATTGGCCCCGTGTTGAGATAGATCTATAAGCACATATCTATATCTTAACACTTGTTCCCGTTTATTCTCCCACATTAAGTGATCAACTTAATATGAGAAAATCATTTGGGTTGGTTAGATATTAGATTTTATGACATTACCTCTCTCTTGAAATCATAGTCGTCCTCGACTATGAGGTAGAAGAGATAAAGGCTTAGTCATTAGTCAATCGTACTTAGCGGGTAGAGGATCCCTTTTTTACCCTACGACATCTTTCCAAGATGGATGACTAATCCATTTGGTGCTTGGGAGACATAGCTGCCGCAAGCATGTCTGCTCTTTAGTCCATTTCATTCTCCCAAAGTAGAGTGACAAATTCTACTTGGTGTTTGAGAGACGTCGTCATCACAAACATGATTCTAAGCATGCATACTAGTTAAATTTGTGCATAATTAAAAAGAGGACTAGTCATATAAGACAAAAACATGAGTTATTTAAAAGAAATTTGTACATTTGCTTAGTCTAATGTAGCATTTTAAGCATTGACAAGGTTCATACTATCCTTAAGTTGTACTCCTTGCATCCATCTAGCATCTTCAAAAGGATAATTTTTGAACTTAATAAGATACCGTCGGATTATCTTACCATGTCGTAGTACCTTGTTTTCATGCCGAAGGACAGCTTCGGGTTGTAGCACCTCTTCTTGGTCTTCAATTTCGGGAGGGTCTTCAATAATTGGTTCAATTGGTGGCTCACCTTTGTAGGGCTTAAGTAGGCTTACATGAAAGGCATTGTGTATAAGCCAATGGTTGGGCAACTTGAGTTGATAAGCCGTCTCATTGATAGGCTTCAAGATTTGGAAAGGACCATAGTATCTTTTTGCTAGTTTAGCATAATACTTTTGATGGCCCGTAGGATTTTTGCCCGTCGTTTGCCTTAATTGAGCCTTAGGAAACTTGAGCAAGACCCAATCATTTTCGTTGAACATTAAGGCTCTTCTGTGCTTATCAGCAGCATCTTTTTGCCTTTGTTGAGAGATGGCTATAGCCTCCCTAATCTTTTGAAAAGATTCTTGTAGGTCACGGCTATATTCATCGGCGGCGAAGATCTTCCCATGTACTTTGAGTAGCAAGGGACTTTTAGGTCTTCCCTCTATGATCTAGAAAGGTGCTTTCCCGGTAGAAGTACGGACAGTATTATTGTAGGCATACTCTACTAGAGGTAAATACTTTTCCCATTGTGAGCGTTGATCTACTTCGGTAACATAAGTCTTGAGTAGATCGAGTATCGTAAGATTGGCTATCTCACTTTGGCCATCCGTTTGTGGGTGATAGGCTGAAGAGAAATTCAATCTTGTTCCTAGATTTTCAAAGAGACCTTTCCAAAAATTACTGGTCATTTTAGGATCTCTATCTGACACGATGGATGTGGGTAATCCATGGTGCTTGAAAATCTGAGATATGAAGAGAGTTGCCATTTGATGTGCCTTATAAGTCTTTTTGACAGGAATAAAATGTGCTTGCTTGCTAAACCTGTCGACTATTGTCCATATTCCTGTATTCCCATGGATAGACTTGGGTAATCCAAAGATGAAATCCATGGATATACTCTCCCATGGTGAACTTGGAATAGGCAATGGCTGGAGTAATCCAGGTTGCTTCCCTCTATCATACTTGGTCTTTTGGCATACTACACATTTTGAAACATACTCTTGTATGTCCACTTTCAGGGTAGGCCAATAGAAATACGTCTCTACTCCTCGGAGAGTAGGTTGAATACCTCTATGCCCTGCATATGGAGGAGCATGGGATTCATACATAACTTCTCACGAAGGGAATGGGTAACACATAGCCTATTGCCATGGAGAAGATAACCATCTTGCAAGGTGAACGGTTCCTCTTTCTTCCCCAAAGCAAGGGCTGACATTATGTCTCTAAAGTCAGGGTCAGTAGCATACTCATCTATCATAGAGGATAGATCATTGTGAGTAGCTATAGACACCGCATTAACTTTTGGTCGTCGTGAAAGTGCATCGGCAACTTGATTGTGCTTACCAGCTATGTGAGCAATATGGAAATTAAATTGCGAAAGAAAATTTGCCCACCTCATTTGTTTGTCGGAAAGCTTGGTTTGCGTCATGAAATACTTGAGACTTTGGTGGTCGGTTCGTAGGATAAATGGAGTCCCCAATAGGTAGTGCTTCCATGTGTCTAGGGCATGTAGAACAGCTAAAAGCTCTTTCTCATAAATGCCCAAGACTCGTTCATCACTATTGAGCCTTCGGCTCTCATATGCTATGGCATGCCCTTCTTGAAGCAAAACCGCTCCAAGGCAATCACCACACGCATCACATTGGACCTCAAATGGCTTTGAGAGATTCGGAAGCACGAGGACTGGTTGGGAAGTAAGCTTCTCTTTGAGTTTTTCAAAAGCATTTTGCTCCTTAGCAGTCCATACAAACTTAACGTTCTTTTTTGTTAAGTCGTGTAGTGGTCCTGCTACTTGAGAAAATTTTGCTATGAAGCGTCTATAGTATGCACACATACCAATAAAGCTTCTTAGCTCATGTAGATTCCTTGGGTTAGGCCATGATTTTATTACCTCTAACTTTGATGGATCCATACGAATACCATCGTGAGAGATAATATGACCTAGATATTGAATCTCTTGAAGGAAGAATTCACTTTTCTTTTGGTTGAGAAAAAGTTTGTTCTCCCTCAAGGCTTGAAAAATCACTTGGAGATGTTGCTTATGTTCCTCCAAAGACTTGGAGTAGATGATGATATCATCAAAGAACACTCGAGTGAATTACGATATGGTCTAAAAATTTTCTCCATGAGATGATTGAAAGTAGTTGGTGCATTAGTCAAGCCAAAAGGCATGACTAGATATTCATAAAGACCAAATGTTGTGCGAAACGCGGTCTTTAGGATATCTTCATCCACTATCCTTATTTGATGATAGCCACTCTTAAGGTCAATCCTACTGAAGTAGGTAGAGCCTTGTAGCTTATCAAACAGATCTTCTACCCGAGGCACGGGAATTTGTTTTTGATAGTGATATGGTTTAGTGCTCGATAGTCCACACACATACGGTATGTACCATCTTTCTTTTGCACTAAAAGGACTGGAGAACAAAAGGGAGAGGAACTAAGCCTCACCATCCCTTTGTCTACCAATTCCTGTACTTGCCTCATAATCTCCTCTTGTTGAGCTTGTGAGACTCGATAAGGTGGTTTGTTAGGCGGTGAGCTTCCTGGAAGGAGCTCAATACGATGGTCATCATCCCCTCGTTTTGGAGGTAGGTCCATAGGGATATCATCGATGAACACATCTTGGAATCCTTTTAGAAAAGTAGACAAGTCTAACTCTTCTTGATTCCTATCATTTTCATTTGATGAAACATTATTAGCTTTTAGAGACTCTTTGACATAAATCATGTACGCAGAAACTGAGCTCTTCATTGATTTATCAAAAGAAAGAGGATTTACAAGTGGAATAATGCGACCACGCTCACTAGCATCTATATACATGTTCTTTTCCCTGTAGGTGAAGTAAATTCTCCTTTCAGGGAACTTCATGTTGGCAGCCATGCGATCAAACCATGGTGCCCCTAGGATAACATCCTGATGTTGGAGAGGAGAGATGAAGAAGTCTTCTTTGTCGACATAGCTTTGGACATGAAGCCTCAACTTCCCAATCAAGGGAGTAACGGAGGCTTGTTGTCCCTTGAAAGCTGCATCGGCTATTACTATATCTCCCATCTCAAAAGCTTGAATGCCCAACTTGGTGGCCAACTCTATTGATATGAAGTTGAGAGTAGAGCCTGGGTCAAACAAGATGAAGGCATCATGCTCTCTTACCTTTCCCCACGCATAGGAAAGTGATGATCCTTTGCAATGACCATCCTCTTTTGGAGCTTCGATGGTGGAAGCCCTAGGAGTTTCATTGCGAGTATTCTTCTTGGGGCAAGAACGATAGCCATGTCCTTGCTCTCCACACCTGAAACACTTATGGTCCTTGCGAAAAGCTTCAAGCTCTTCAGGAGAGAGTTTGTTTTTACCTTTGTAAACTCCCTTCTCCTTGGACCGATTGTTGTTGTTGTTGTTGTTGTTGTTGGAAGTGCCTTGGGAATTATTTTGAGCATTGGATTTCCCCTTTGCATCATTTTTATCTTTGTTTTCCATGGGCTTGACATTATGTCTAGCCCCTTGATGGAAATTGATGCGTGAAGCAACCATGGTGTGGTGGATTACTTCGGTAATAGTACCGGGCCGTTGAGAGTTGATGTATTCGGCCATCTCTTCAGGTAATCCCGCACAGAATTGCTGTCTTTGTTCGGCAAAGTCTATCTTTTGAAAGACAGTAGCTTTGAGATGTAAATCCCAAAACTTGTCTACATACTTGTTGATAGACTCATGAGAGAGAAGCTTCAAGCCGCGCCATTCGGTAAGAACTTTATCTTTAGTATCACTTGGAAGAAATTGCTTCATGATGGAAACTTGTAGAGTTTTCCATGACTTTGGGGCTTCTCCATTGCCACGAAGGCTAGCCCACCATTGACGAGCTGATTTTTGGAAGTGCATAGCTACATGGCATAGCTTGGAGGACTCTGTGAAGCCCTCGTCCCCAAAGGCCCCATCAAATTGCTGGATGAAGGCCAACACTTTGTCGGTAGCACCAAAGGTGCCATCATAGGTGAGAAAAGAGATACTCTTTCCTCCCTCCTTGAACTTCTTTAGCTTTTGTGACGTTCGCCATGCAGGAAATGATTTGCGATGTCCTCCCCTCTTGTATTCTCTAGGAGAATATCCATAACTTTCATCGGAAGAGGAGGAAGGTGAAGAAGAAGGAGAAGAGGGTGACCTCTTCCTAGACCTTTTCTTCCTTTGTTTCCTCTCTTGCCTTTCAGAGTGATGAGGAGAAGGACTATAGGTTGCTCTTTTCCTCTTGGGAGGAGTAGGCGATCGTCTAGACTACCGTCTTCGTGGAGCCACATCTTCAGAAGAACTTAGACTGTCATTGCTTTCTTTCTCTTTGGATTCCTCCTCTCGAATGGGAGAGAGTCTTCTTTTGGGGGTCTCTTCAAGAGGCCTCCTAAGCTCTCTCTCCTCTGGGAGAGGAAGGGAAATTCCATAAGCACGAAGTTGTTGAGTAACTTCGGCTTGCAAAACAGGGTTGCCCATAGATTGTTGCAACCTAGTGACAAGATAATTCACAAACATGGGAGCATCATCATTAGCACCTTCATGTGCAAAATCAAAGCTATCAATGTTCATTCTACTCTCTTGATTATTGTCAGTCATGTTAACAAAATTTATGCTTATACTTAGTGTATGCTTTGGCAATACAAAACCTTAGTTGCCACTCCTCTTAGCCTTTGAAAATCGGCTCTTAAGTATCTACACCCACGGCTCAAAGTGGTTAATTATAGAGAGTAGAGGAGTAGGTCTAACATAGCAGAGTTGCCAAGGGTTACTCCTTTCGGACTTCTTATGGCTCAATAATGGTAAAGCCGTAGGCAAGTCTAGAAAGACTCCATTGTTAAGTCCAAAGCTCCCGAGGTGTGCACCATCCCCCACATAGTGGGCTCAACAAAACCGATAATAGATCCCAATTCCACTTACCCTATTATAATTAACAACATCAACCATTTATAGGCTACTTAAGGACCTCTCTTCTTAAGCAAGAAAAGAGAAACCAAATGCTCTGATACCAATGTAATGGAATTTGCCTATTCCATGTGAGAGTAGCGGAATTTAATGAGAGTACTTTCAAGAAATGATTTTGTGAGCATAGCGGGTTGACATAATTGAAGATAGCAACATAATCATAGCAATTAGTTAAGTTGGCATAGACAATACTTTTGCAAGAGAGAGAGTTTAGAGAACATGTCAACAGTTGAGGACCGGATTTATGTGGAGCCGGTCCCCCCTCCAATAGGCATTTGTATTATGATTTCTCCCATAAAGAGAGACTTGTTACAATACAGTCTTTGTGTTCCTTGTGACCTAGGTGATGCCATGAAGATGGAAGGCTTCATGCATCACAAACATAACATAAACTTGAAGAAAGCTTTAACTATCCCAAGCCTCAGTCCCAAGACCTCAAACACCTTCGAAGGTGGAGAGAGCTAGCAGGGAATGAGGGTAGGGAAGAGGAAGAAGAAACATTTCGTAGGAGAAAGAATTAGTTCCTCACTTATCATACTCTTGTTGCTAGCATACATAATAGCATAGTAATGAAGAAGAAGGAGATGGCAAGCTTAAGCATTGAAGCATGGCTCTTGGTTGGATTTGCACTCCATAGCCAAGAGTGTTGGTGTAGGCTCTCAACCTCTACTTGCTTGGAGAAGGAGAGGGAGCTCTTGCACTTTGCATAGTACACAATGAGAGTGCTTGTGAGTGTGTGTGGGTGAGTATACCCCCTAAGCACCCCCCTAGCTTGCTTGGGTCGACCCCCCCTTGTAGCTCATGCTTGAAGCTCATTGGACCCCTCCAGGCCTAGCCAATCACAAGTAGAAGCCATTACAAGCAACAGGGATAGCCTTGGGACAAGTGTCCCCCTTTCCCCTTTGAGAGAGAGGACTTGATAAATGCAAAAACAATTAGATAATTCAAGTAATTTATCATTGGACCCCTTTGAAGCCTAGCCAATAGGCTTCAAGCAACACATGAAGGTAACATGGGTAGGGACTTGACATGTGTCCTTGCTGCCTCTTCAAGCTGGGGCTTCCCTTGTGAGTGTGAGTGTGTGTTCTCTCTCTAATCCCTAGGAAAAGGGCTCGCCCCCCCTCTTGTGGGGATGCTTTTGAATTTAGGAGTTCAAGCACCTTAGTCATCAAGCCTGACAAAGCACTTGCACTAGGGGGTATTCCCACAAGCATCTCAGGCAAGCATGTCAAGGCACCTCAAGCACCTTAATCAAGCGGCAAGTCAAGCACCTCAAGCATGGAGTAAGTCAAGCACCTCAAGCACCTTAATCAAGCACCTCAAGCAGGACAAACCCCTCAAGCACGACAAGCACCTCAAGCAGGACAAACACCTCGAGCTTGGGCCCGGTTCCCACCTCAAGCTCAGCCCTAGCTTACCTAAGGTCAAAGGACTTTTACACACATTAGTGGAGGTCTTCAATGAAGCTAACCCTAAGGTCTTATGCTCCATTGGTTAGCCTTGCTCTTGATAGACCATCTCCCATTTGGGCCCCTTTACTATTGGCCCCGTGTTGAGATAGATCTATAAGCACATATCTATATCTTAACACTTGTTCCCGTTTATTCTCCCACATTAAGTGATCAATTTAATATGAGAAAATCATTAGGTTTGGTTAGATATTAGATTTTATGGCATGCCCAGCAAGGGCAGGCCAACGTGGTAGACTTTCACACGGGCTCCATCGTTTTATCGATGCACCTAGGACAACGATACGCACAGGGAGAAGGGCCGGAGCGTGGACTCTTGGCTATTTTTACAAGCTTGTAGGGAGATGCAGGGCTCTCTATAGCTTTCTAAAGCCAAGGCAGGAACGCAACCTAGCCCGCGTTAGAGGCTGTTGAAAAAAGTTTTCCTGCTGGGCCAAGTTTCGAAAACAACCAGTGAAGCGAGGGCTCAGCGAGGGCAGCCTCTCTTTAGATGGAATCACTTATGCATGCATCTTGAAGACTGTGGCTCTATGCAAGATGCTGATGTGGGCACAAAAAATTAACAACTATGTTGTTACTCATAGGCTCTTGAAAAGAGGGCTCTCTGTAGCTTTGTAAAGCCAAGGCAGGAAAGCAGCCCGATCGCTAGAGGCTATTGAAAAAAACTGTTGTGCTTGGCACTGTCTTGGAGGCTTGAGTGCCAAGTGAAGCGAGGGCCTCTCTTCAGATGGAATCACCTATGCATGCATCTTGAAGATTGTGGCTCTACGCAAGATGCTGATATGGGCACACGAATTCACAACTATGTTATTGGTCAGAGGCTCTTGATAAGAGGTGTCGTGCTTGGCACTGTCTTGGTTGATATGTATGCGAAGAGAGGTCGTAGCCCGGCGCCGCACTAGAGGCTGTTGAAAAAATCTATTGTGCTTGGCACTGTCTTGGAGGCTTGAGTGCCAAGTGAAGCGAGGGCCTCTCTTCAGATGATATCACCTATGCATGCATCTTAAAGATTGTGGCTCTACGCAAGATGCTGATATGGGCACACGAATTCACAACTATGTTGTTAGTCAGAGGCTCTTGATAAGAGGTGTTGTGCTTGGCAGTGTCTTGGTTGATATGTATGCAAAGAGAGGTCTTCTCTCCAGATGCAATCACCTACGCATGCATCTTGAAGGCATGCGGCTCTACGCAAGATGCTATGGGCACAAAAAATCACAATTATATTGTTCGTCAGAGTCTCTTGAAAAGAGATGTTGTGCTTGGCTCTGTCTTGGTTGATATGTATGCAAAGCGAGGGCCTCTCTCTAGCTACAATCACCTATGCATGCACCTTGAAGGCATGTGGCTCTACGCAAGATGCTGATATGGGCACAAAAATTCACAATTACATTGTTAGTCGGAGGCTGTTGAAAAAAGATGTCGTGCTTGGCACTATCTTGGTCAGTATGTATGTCAAATGTGGTGCACTTGAGAAAGCACAAAAAGTGCTATTTGATGAGCTTTATGTCCGGCACTGATTGTGGGATGTGCGCAACAAGAGCAGCTCCAAAGGCTGTCGTGCTTAGCAGTGTCTTGGTCGAGATGTATGCCAAATGTGATGTGCTTGAGAAAGCACAAAAAGTGCTTGAGCATCTTCTTGTCTTGAATGTTGTCTCTTGGAATGCACTGATTGTGGGACATGCGCAAGAAGAGCAGTGCCAAAAATCTCTAGGCTATTGTTTTCAACAGATGCAAAGCATTGAAATGCATAGGTTGCAGGATATGCACAATAGGAGCAGGTCCAGAAAGCTCTAGAATGTTTTCCACTTCCTACTCATAGTGTGGACTCTTGGAATCCACTGATTGCAATATTTTCCAAAGGAGAAAACTTAGTCTATTTATACCAAATGCAATCACGTACGCGTGCATCTTGAAGGCATGCGCAAGATGCTCATATGGACACAAAAATTGAGATTGATATTGTTAGTCACGGGCTGTTGATAAAAAAAGATGTCGTGCTTGGCAATGCCTTGGTCGATATGTATGCCAGATGTGGTGCGCTTGAGAAAGCATAAAAAGTGCTTGAGGAGATTCTTGCAAGGAATGTCGCCTCTTTGAATGCACTGATTGTGGGATGTGCGCAACAAGAGCAGGGCCAGAAAGCTCTAGGCTGTTTTCAGCGGAAGTAAAGCATTGGAATGCACTGGTTGCAGGAAACACACAACAGGAAGCAGTTGCAACCGAAAGGCTTCTCTGCAAATGCATTCACCTATGCAAGTTGTTGACATGGGTGAGAGAATTAACGACGAGAAGATACCTGGTTTGGCGTTGTTGGTAAGCCTATGTCATGCTTGGCAGTGCTTGGTTGATATGTATGCCAAATGTGGTACTGTCATGAAATGTCGCCTCTTGGAATGCACTGATTGTGGGATGTGTGCAACAAGAGCAGGGCCAGAAAGCTCCAGGCTGTTTTGAATGGATGCAAAGCATTGGAATGCATCAGTCACATAGGATACACACAACATGAGCAGTGCCTGAAGGCTCTAGGCTATTTTCAGCTTCCTATCCGGAGTGTGGACTCTTGGAATGTATTGATTGGGGGATTTTTCCCATAGGAGAAAGCTCTAGTTTGTTTTCGCCACATGCAATCACCTACGTATTCATCTTGAAGGCATGTGGCTCTACGCAAGATGCTGATATGGGAAAATTATTCACAATTATATTGTTAGTCAGAGTCTGTTAAAAAAAGATGTCGTCCTTGGCATTGTCTTGGTCGATATGAATGCTAAATGTCGCCTCTTGAAATGCACCGATTGCGGGACGTGCGCAATAAGAGCAGGGCTAGAAAGCTCGAGAGTGTTTTCAGCGGATGCAAAGCAAGTGTATCTCCATAAACTCAATCACCTATACTTTCGTCTTCAAGGCCACGCTTACATTTTGGGTATGTGGCTCTCACAAGTTCTCGAGGAGCTTCTTGTGCGGAGTATGGACTCTTGGAATGCACTGATTGCAAGTTTTTCCCCAGTGTCATGGCTAGAAAGCTCTTGTCTGTGTTCAACAGATGTGGCCTCTTGGAATGCAATGATTGCGGAAGGTGCACAACAAGAGCAGTACTGTCTTGGTCCATATATATGGGAAGCGAGGGCCAAGGGCCTCTCTGCAAAAGGAATCACCTATGCATGCATCTTGAAGGATGTGGCTCTATGCAAGATACTGATATGGGCACAAGAATTCACAACTATATTGTTAGTCAAAGGCTCTTGAAAAGAGGTGTCGTGCTTGGCACTGCCTTGGTCGATAAGTATGCAAAGCGAGGCCCTCTCTCCAGATGCAATCATCTACACATGCATTGCCACTAACATTCACAATTATATTGTTAATCAGAGGCTATTGAAAAAATATGTAGTGTTTGGCACTATCTTGGTCAATACGTATGCCAAATGTGGTGCGCTTGAGAAAGAACAAAAAGTGCTTGATGAGCTTTCTGTCTGCCAACATTGATTGTGGGATGTCCGCAAGAAGAGTGGCTCTAGAGGCTATTGAGAAAAGATGTTATGCTCGGGACTGTGTTGGTCGAGATGTATGCCAAATGTGCTGAGCTTGAGAAAGCACAAAAAGTGCTTGAGGAGCTTCCTAACCAGAAAATTGTCTCCTGGAATACAGTGATTGCGGGATGTGCGCAACAGAAGCAGCTCCAGAAAGCTCTAGGCTATTTTCAAGGGATGCAAAGTATGGGAATGCACTAGTTGTGGGATCTCTCTCCCGAGTGCCGTCTCTTAGAGTGCATTGATTGCAGGATACACGCAATGGGAGCAGGGCCAGAAAGCTCTCGGTTGTTTTCAACGGATGCAAGTGGGGGCCTCTCTCTGGATGGAATCACACATGCATGCATCTTGAAGGCTTGTGGTTGTACGCAAGATGTCGATATGGGCTTGAAAATTCTCTTTAATAGTAGCTGTTACAAAAAATTGCCGTGCTTGGCAATGCCTTGATTGATATGTTTTCCAGCAGATCTGAAGTGAGGGACTCTTTCCAGATGCAATCACATATGGGTGCATCTTGAAGGCATAAGTTTGTACACAAGATGCCGATGTGGGACTCTATCCATATGGTATCCCCTATGGGTCCACATTGCAGGCATGTGTCTCTATGCAAGAGGCTAATATGGGCACAAAAAATGAGCTTTTTATTGTTGTTCAGAGGTTGTTGAAAAAAGATGTCACGCTTGGCAGAGTCTTGGTCGATAATTATGACACGTGTGTTGCGCTTCAGAAAAGTGACAGTTTCTCACCAACCGAAGTCTCTTGGAGTGCTTTTATATCTAGTTATGTCAAGCAAGGGTAGGTGAGGAAGCTCTGAAATTAATTTCAAAGATGCAATATGACATGGGCATGTTCTTCATGGCGTCTCCTTCAATGCATTAGTACCGGGATACGCACTGCAGGAGCAAGCCCAGAAAGCTCTAGGCTTTCATCTTTCTATCTGCAGTGTGGACTCCTTTAATGCACTCATTGTGGGATGTGCGCAACAAGAGCAAGGCCAATGAGCGATACAGGAAATAAGTTGTGCTTGGCTTTGCCTAGGACTATGTGTACGTCACATATGGTGATCTTCAGAACGCACGAAAAGCGCCCGAGGACCTTCTATGCGGAACGCCGCCACAAGATCACAGAAAGGGTCTCTATCCAGATGCAATCAACTACGCCTACATAGGAATCTGGAAGGCATACAGGTCAGCAGATGCAATCACGTACACAGCCATAGATATTAGAATTCACGATATGATCGCTAGTCAACGTTTGTTGGGAGTACAAATTCATGCTTGGTGGTGGTCTGATCGATATGTATACAAAATGTGGTGTCCTCACAATAGCACAAAAACTTCCTGAAGGGTATCCTCCATGTGGTGTCCTCTCTTGTAGCGGGGTAAGTGTAGAAGATGCCCAACATCCTTGATGCAAGGAAGTCCACAGGCGATAGACATTCAATCGCGCGGTGAGTAAGCATTATCATTCTTTTATTTTTGACACTGAGAACGCAGTTGACAAACGCATTGAAAATTGCACGCTGCCGTGGGAATGGCACGTTCCCTCGTATTATAAAAATTGGGGAAGATTGTGCAAACTCCCCAATGCAAGGAGACTTGCATGTTTTCTTTTTTTTGAAACATAAAGAATGGAACAACAAACAATGACATTGACATCTTGTATGATCATGAACATTGAGCTTGACAAAACTCTTAACACTCCTTGTGGTTTTTGGCGAGGTACCCCTTTGAAGCATTACGATCAGTAACCAATTTTTGTGGAGGTACACCACTGAACCACGATGATCGGTATCCCAAACACTCTTAGGTAAAAAAATCTAACACTCTTTCATGAAATCTCTCTCTCTCTCTCTCTCTCTCTCTCTCTCTCTCTCAGTTTCCAATATCTTGTTCGCTCTCAATTTGATCTAACATAGCTAACGAAGCACTCTAGTTTTTTTTAATTGCTTTGTTACAATTTCAAATCCCTAGCCTCTCCTTAACCCACGTGGCTGCTTTTTTACGAATCGATCGCAACTTATTATATAGATCGCGTGCATCAAATTTATATAACGAATTCGTAGAGAATGTCACCTGTTGGCAGCGACTTGGAACGACGTCTCTTGGAATGCACAGGTTGCGGGATACGCACAACAGGAGCAGGGCCAATAGCTCAACCTTATATTAGATTCCAGCCAAGTTACCAAAGGCACGGATGCTGCCTATTCCAAAAAGGGCCTCTCTCCTGATGCAATCACATACACGTCCATCTTGAAGGTATGTGGCTCTATTCAAGATGATGATGTCCATCTTGAAGGTATGTGGCTCTATGAAAATGCTGATATGGGCATAAGCATTCAGGCTGATATTGTTAGTCAACGGATGTTGACAAAAGATGTCGTGCTTGGCATGCCTTGCGTGCATTCAAATTCATATAGAAAATCTGATCATGAATTTCGCAAGCAACATCAGTCCATTAGTGTCAGCGTGCAGTGCATCCTCGCAAGCAATACGTCTACCCCCAATGCTCTTGGTGAAGGATGTCATGCCATGTAATGCTTTGGTTGATATGTATGCTAAATGTGGTACCATCACGAAAGCATGATGGCCTTCATCAGTCGACTTGTCAAGACGTATTCCTGCTCTAAACTACAATTTCGGCCCTTTGACGTCTTTCTCAGCGCAAACTGAGAAATCGTCAGAATTGCAACCTTTCAATGAAAGCAAAAGATCGTCTTCCTTTGTTCTTTCTCGGTACCTTCACAGAAAAACCACAAGATGGGTAATCACTTCGAACGAGTCAATTGCAGGATGTTGGCAAGAAAGCTCGTCAAGGTTGTTCTAAGCATATTCAAGCAGAAGTCCTTTCTCCAATGCAATCATCTATGGAAGCAAGCACCTATGCTAGCATCTTGAAAGCCTTCGTAATATGCTAACATGGGTGAGAGAATTTATGATGAGAGTGCTAGTCAGTCACAAGCTATTCAGAAACAGGTTGTTCTCGGCAAGGCTTTGCTTTATATGTATGCCAAATGTGGTGCCCTTACAATGTCCACAGAAAGGCAGAAAATCCGCTAACAACTCCAGGGAAGAAGCAGTACTCGTGATACACATCAAGCAGACTCACAAAAGCATGAAAAGTTCTCATGTCCGAACTGTCATCACTATTACAGATAAGCCCAACATGACTGTTTCACAGAAGTACTTTGTTGTTCTCACTGGATAGCGAAGGCCTCTTTCCAGTTGTCCCAATGCAATCACTTATGCTTGCACATTGCAGGTGTGTGGTCTTATGAAAGACGGTGACATGGGTGAGAGAATTCCTGATGAGATTACTAGTCACGGACTATTGCAAAAAATTATCATGCTTTGCCCGATGTTCTCACGAAAGCATGAAAAGCTCTTGATGGGCATTCTGTCCAAAATGTTGGAGCGCGTTGATTGCACAATATGCCTATCAAGAACCTTTTGTAACAGACCAAAGCTTCCGTGCCACGATGTTGTGCTTGGCAGTTTCTTGGTTGATATGTATGCCAAATGTGGTGCGCTTGACAAAGCACAAAAATCGCTTCAAAAGCTTCCTATCTGGAATGTCAGCACTGCTTGCGAGATGTGCGCAACGAGAGCAGGGATAGAAAGCTCTCGATTGTTTTCAGTAGATGTGAAGTGAGGGCTCTCTCCGGATGCAACCTCTATGCAAGATGTTGATATGGGCACAAGATGCTGATATGCGCTTGAGAAAGCACAAAAATTGTCTCAGGAGCTTCCCGTCTGGAATGTCGGCACTGATTGGCAGTATGTGTGCAATGATGCAAGGGTAGAAAGCTCTAGGCTGCTTTCAGAAGATGCAAAGCGAGGGCCTCTCCATATGCAATCACCTACGCATGCATCTTGAATGCATGTGGCTCTACGCAAGATGCTAATATGGGCACAAAACTTAACAGTTAGTCAGAGCATGTTGAAAAAAATTGTCGTGCTTGGCACTGTCTTGCTAGATATGCATGCCAAATGTGGTGCGCGTGAGAAGGCATCAAAAGTGCTTGAGGAGCTTCCTGTCCGGAATGTCACCTCTTAGAATGCATCGATTACGGGATTATTTTGTTAGTAAGAGGCTATTGAAAAAAGATGTTGTGTTTGGCATTGTCTTGGTTGATATGTATGCCAAATGTGGTGTGCTTGAGAAAGCACAAAAAGTGTTGGAGGAGCTTCCTGTCCGGAATGTCACCTCGAAGGAATGCACCAATTGTGGAATTGTGCAACAAGAGCAGGGCCAAAACTCTCCAATTCCAATCACCGACACAAGCATCTTGAAGGCATGTGGCTCTACGCAAGATGCTAATATAGGCACAAAAATTACATTGTTGAAAAAGATGTTGTGCTTGGCATTGTCTTGGTCGATATCTATGCCAAATGTGGTGCGCTTGAGAAAGCATAAAAATTGCTTCAAAAGCTTCCTGTCTGGAATGTTGACACTGATTGTGGCAAGTGCGCAATGAGAGCTGGGCTAGAAAGCTCTAGGCCGTTTTCAGCAGATGCGAAGCGATTGCCTCTCTCTAGATGCAATCACCTACGCATGCATCTTGAAGGGGTGTGCCTCTACACAAGATGCTCGTATGGACACGAAACTTCACAATTGGTCACGAGATTATTTTCAAAAGCTGTACAATTTTTTGATTGGTTGGTTGAGAGGGGGGGGATCATATAGAGCTCGGAAAACACTCAATGCAAGGATTGAGGACTGGCTAGGTTGTAACTTTATCACAAAGCATGATGATTATTACTGCTCAATTAATTTCCCTTGATATTTTGAGAGAATCTAAGAATTTTAGGCTTGCCCTGTTGCTTTGTCTCTCTACATAGTGCACCACCATTGCCATCACTATCGCTGACACTCCATCCCTCCCTTACCCTTGCCTCGATGGGCAACCCTGTGTGCCCCCCTCCCCCCGAGCACCCTTTCCTTGCTATATTGGCTACCATCTTTACTGCTCCTTTGTACTTATCCTTAATATGCATTTGCAAGGCTTGGGCCTTTAGCAGCTCTTGGTAATTGACGTCGACTCAGTTAACATTCCCCCCTTCCGATTTTAGTGCATGTCATAATAACTAATATCTAATTCTCGTAAATGATTTTCTCATGTTAAATTGATCACTTAATATGGGGAAATGCTAGGGGAGAAAAGGCTAGAATATTGGTTAAGCTCACAGACCGGCCACAGTAGGGATCCAAAGGAGGGAAAATAGCGATCCAAAGGGGGGGCCATCTGCAAAAGAGCAATGTGCAACAATGGGCTTAAAAGACCCTAAGGTTCAGCCCATTAAGACTTTCAAAATGCTAAGGTTCCAAAATTCAAAGGTTTTGTCCAAAGGTCAAACACTAGGAAAATTGGATGCTTTGTGTGTGTACCAAAATGTCTTCAAAGAGTCCTACTTAGGAGGGGGCAAGCCCTGGAAGTAGGGGATGAGAGAGAAACACACACACACACACACTCACTCACAAGCTTCCTTTACACAAGGGGAAAGAGGGACACATGTCAGCTCCCTAGCCCAGATGCCCACAAGGTGTACTCAAATCCTATTGGATGGCCATGGAGGTGGACCAATGAGAATTAGGCTAGAGTAAATCTAGTTTAATTAATTTAAAAACACTTAATAAAAGAACCAATAAGAATTAAGCTCTCTAGAAGACTATTGGACAGTCTCCCAAGGGGTCCAATGAGCATCCAGCAGCCCAATAGCTTGCCTGATTCCTATTGGCCAAGAGACAAAGGGGTCCAATGAGAGTTTAGTTGCATTAATTAATTACCTAAAATCTCTCACAAAAGGGGAAAGGGGAACACATGTCAGAAGGCTATCACTTATGCTCTTAAAATTCCATTGGCTAAGCCTGGGGAGGTCCAATAGGGTGTGAGCATGAGCAAATAGCAAGAGGGGTCGACCAAGAGAGAGAGGGGGTGATTTTTCAAAAGCATTATTGCATACACACTCACACTAGTCTATGTGTGGAGTAAGAAGAGTCTCTCTCTCCTTCTCAAGCTTTAATGGAAAGCTTATCACCTACTCCAAGCTTGTGAGAAGGGAGGCCTACACCAACAACTCTTGGCTTTGTGATGCAAATCCAACCAAGAGCCAAGCTTCAATGCATGCTCATCTCCTCTACCATGCTAATTACTAAGCTAAGCTATGCTAATATGAGGGATTATGTGAGGAGATGTACATCTTTCTCGTAAGACTACTCCTTCTTCCTCTCAATCTACTCTCATACCCCACTAGCTCTCACCATCTTCGAAGGCGTGTGAGGTCTTGGGTCTGAGACTGTGAGGGAATTGATGTTGTGTTTGATAAGTGTTTTGCTTAGTGCTTGAAGCTTCCATCTTCATAGCCTAGCTAGTATTGAAGTAACACAAAGAATTGTATTGTAAAATGTCTCTCTTGATGGGAGAAACCATAATACAAAGCCTTTTGGAGGGGGGACCGGCTCAATGTAAATCCGGTCCTCAAATGTTGTCAATAGCTTAATTTCTCTCTCTTTTGAAGTATTGTTCATGCTATCTAACTAGGTGTTATACTTTATGTTGCTCTCTCCACCCAAGCACTCTTGTTATTCTCATTAGGAATCTATTCTAATGAAATGCTCACTATGTTCATGCTATTTTTCGCTACACACAAGTTACTAGGCCATTAAATGTTACATTGGTATCAGAGCACAAGGTTTCTCTTTTCTTGCTCAAGAAGGGAGGTCCTCAAGCTAGCTATAAATGGTTGGTACTATTAATTGCATTTGAGTAAGTAGAATAGGGATTTTTCAGCCTTGCAGTGCGCTTGCCTTCGTGCAGATAACGGGGCATCACCGTCGAGAGCTATGGTCTTAATAGTGGAGTCCTACGGGGCTTGCCTATGGCTTAACCACTATTGAGCTATTAGAAGCTTGACAGGAGCCGGTGTTGTTTTGGTGTTGAAAGACCCTCTCTTCTATTCCTTGCAATTAATGGTATTCGAGCCACGGGTACAATAGCTTGAGTGCTTTTTCTAAAGGGTTAAAGAGGAGTAGCAACTAGGGCTTGAAGTGCCAAAGTACGCCTAAATTTTACACCTAAAAGTTGTTAGAATGGCTGACAATAGCAAAGAGAGTGAAATTAATGTTGATAACTTTGATTTTGCTAATGAGCACGCTACTAACGATGCCCCTATGCTTGTTAACCACCTTGTTTCTAGGCTTCAACAAGCCATGGGCAATCCATCCCTCCAAAGTGAAGTGCAACGGCAGCTTCGTGCTCATGGGATTCTCGAAGCTCCCCACCATGACGAGAGAGTACCTAGGAAGCCTCCTCGTGAGACTTCCAAAAGAGGCCTCTCTCCAATTCGGGAAGAAGAAGAGGATCCATATGAAGGGCTCAGAAATTTTCTTCTTGATGACGCATCTCCTTCTCAAAGGAGAACTCAAGGGTCCCCCACTGAAGGAACGAGAAAGAAGTGAGTCTCCTGCCACCTCAGTGGAGATGGCTCCACGAAGACGGCGGGCTAAACACTCTCCATCGCCTCCAAAACGGAGAATACCATCGCACACTGCATAAGAGCTCGTTCCCACGTATCTTCTGTCCATGGCACTTCTCCATACCATAATTCAAAGAGGGATGACAAAAGGCAAGAGAAGAAAAAGGTGAGAAAGAGGACACCCTCTTCTCCATCTTCTTCATCCTCTTCCTCTTATGAAAGTGATGGTGCAGACAAAGAAGATCAAGGCAAGAAAAAGGCGAGAAAGAGGTCACCCTCTTCTCCATTTTCCTCAAATTCTTCATCTTCTGAAGAAAGTGATGGTGCAACTTTTGAACCATCGAAAAGAAGAGGCCATAGGAAATCCTATGCCGCATGGAAGAGGTCATCCAAGCTAAAGAAGTTCAAAGAGGGAGGGAAGAGCATCTCTTTCCTTACCTACGATGGCACCTTTGGTGCTACGGACAAAGTCTTGGCCTTTATCCAACAGTTCGATGTGGCATTTGGAGATGAGGGATTCACAGAGTCCTCTAAGCTATGCCATGTAGCTATGCACTTTCAAAAGTCCGCCAGGTAATGGTGGTCTAGCCTACAGGCCAACGGCGAAGCTCCACGAACATGGAAAGCTTTAAGAGCTTCCATTATGAAACAGTTTTTGGTCATCGATGCCAAAGACAAAATACTCACTGAATGACGAAGCCTGAAGCTCTCTCTCTACGAATCCATTCACATACAAGTTTTGGGACCTACAACTCAAAGCCACTGTCTTCAAAACGTTGGATTTTAGAGAGCAAAAGCAACAACCTTGTGCGGGATTAACTGAAGAAATGGCGGAGTATGTCAACTCCCAAAGGCCACGCACCATATCGGCGGTTATACACCATACTATGGTGGCTGCTCGAATCAATTTCCAAACAGGGGCTAAAAGAAATTATAAGCCCACGGAAAACAAGGGTTCCAATGAGCCTAAGGGGAAGGACAATGTCCAAAAGTCTCCTAAGGGCAATTCCAACAAAGCTAAGGAGAAGGGAGTTTACAAAGGCAAAAACAAACTCTCTCCTAAAGAGCTTGAGCATTATCGTAAGGATAACCGTTGTTTCAAGTGCGGCGAGCAAGGGCATGTGTACCGCGCTTGTCCCCAAAAGAACAACCGCCATGAGCATCCTAGAGCTACCTTGGTTGAAATCCAAGAGGAGGAAACTCACCACAAAGGATCTCCTCTTTGCCATGCTTGGGGAAAGGTAAGAGAACGTGATGCTTTTATTCTCTTTGACACTCACAATTTCATATCCACAGAGTTGGCCACCAAGCTAGGCAAGCTTACGATGGGAGACGTCCTACCCGCAGATGGTGCTTTCAAGGGGCAAGAAGCTTCAGTTACTCTCTTAATCGGGAAATTGAGGCTCCATGTCCAAAGCTATGTGGACAAAGAGGACTTCTTCATCTCTCCTCTCAAGCACAAGGATGTAATCCTAGGGGCACCATGGTTTGATTGCATGGCTGCCAATGTTAAATTCCCTGAAAGGAGAATCTACTTTAGGTTTAGGGAAAAAGATATGTACATAGATGCTAAGCAAATGGGTAACACCATACCCATTGTACATATGCAAGCTTTTAACAAGTCAATAAAGAGCTCTATTTCTGTGTACATGATTTTTGTTAAAGATTCTCAAAATGAACCTAATGCTTTAACAAAAGAAAATATAAACAATCACAAAGAATTAGAGTTATCCAATTTTCTCAAGGGGTTTCAAGATGTCTTTGTTGACGACATCCCTTGTGAGCTACCTCCTAAACGAGGCAATGATGACCATGCAATTGAACTTCTTCCAGGAAATTCACCGCCTAATAAACCTTCTTATAGAGTTTCTCAAGCTCATCAAGAGGAGATTATGCAGCAAGTCCATGAGTTAGTTGAGAAGGGCATGGTTAGACCTAGCTCGTCTCCATTTTGCTATCATCAAATAAGGATAGTTGATCAAGGCATTGTAAAGACCGCATTTCGCACTACGTTTGGTCTTTACAAATATATCATCATGCCTTTTGGCTTGACCAATGCACCAGCCACATTCAACTGCTTGATGGAGAAGCTATTCAGGCCTCACCGAACCTTTACTTGCGTGTTCTTTGATGATATCATCATCTACTCTAATTCATTAGACGAACACAAGCAACACCTCCAGGTAATATTTCAAGTTCTAAGAGAGAATAAACTTTATGTTAATCGAAAGAAAAGTGAATTTTTCTTGCAAGAGATTCAATATTTAGGTCACATTATCTCTCAAGATGGCATCCAAATGGATCCATGAAAGTTAAAGGTAATAAAAGGATGGCCTAAACCAAGGAATCTTCATGAACTAAGAAGCTTTATAGGTATGTGTGCATACTATAGACGCTTCATAGAAAAGTTCTCACAAATTGCAAGACCATTACATGACCTAACAAAGAAAACGTTAGGTATACATGGTTTGCCAAGGAGAACAATGCTTTCGAAAAGCTTATCTCTCAACCTGTGCTTACACTTCCGGATCTCTCAAAACCATTTGAGGTCCAATGTGATGCTTGTGGTGATTTCCTTGGAGTTGTTTTGCTCCAAGAAGGGCACTCCATAGCCTATGAAAGTCGAAGGATTGACCCTGTTGAGCAAGCTCTAGGCATATATGAAAAGGAACTCCTCGCAGTTCTACATGCCTTAGACTCATGGAAGCACTATTTATTGGGGACTCCTTTCATTCTGCGAACGGATCACCAAAGTCTTAAGTACTTCATGACGCAGACATGGCTCTCCGACAAACAAATGAGGTGGGCAAATTTCCTTTCGCAATTTCATTTTCATATTGCTCACATTGCTAGCAAGCATAATCAAGTAGCCGATGCACTCTCAAGATGGCTGAGAGTGAATGCGGTTTCCATAGCAACTCACAATGATCTATCTTCTATGATAGATGAGTATGCTATTGATCCCGATTTTAGAGATGTGATTTCAGCCCTTGCACTAGGGAAGAAAGAGGAACCATTTACTCTACAAGATGATTATCTTCTCTATGGCAATAGACTATGCGTTACTAGCTCACTACGTGAGAAAGTAATGTATGAATCTCATGCTCCTCCTTATGTAGGGCATAGAGGGATTCAGTCTGCCCTAAAAGGGAATGAAACATATTTCTATTGGCCTACCATGAAAGCAAACATACAAGAGTATGTTTCTGAATGTGTGGTATGCCAAAAGACGAAGTTTGATAGAGGAAAGCAACCTGGATTGCTTCAACCTTTGCCAATCCCTAATTCACCATGGGAGAGCATATCCATGGATTTTATCTTTGGATTTCCTAAGTCTATTCATGGGAATACGGGAATATGGACTATAGTAGACAAGTTTAGTAAACAAGCTCATTTTATACCTGTCAAAAAGACTATCAAAGCCCATCAAAGGGCAACCCTCTTCATTTTACAAATCTTAAAGTACCATGGCTTGCCAATGTCCATAGTGTCAGATAGAGATCCTAGAATGACCACTAATTTCTGGAAGGGTCTCTTTGAGAATTTAGGAACAAGGCTAAATTTCTCTTCGGCCTATCACCCTGCAAACTGATGGCCAAAGTGAAATAGCTAACCTAACAATTCTCGATCTACTAAAAGCCTATGTAATGGAAGTAGATCAAAGATCCCAATGGGAGAAGTACTTATCGTTAGTGGAGTATGCCTAAAATAACACTGTACATACTTCCACGGGAAAAGCACCTTTTGAGGTAATTGAGGGAAGATCAAAAGGTCTCCTGCTACTTAAGGTACACGGGAAGATCTTCGCTGCAGATGAGTATAGCCGAGACCTACAAGAATCTTTCCAAAAGATTAAGGATGCTATCTCTATCTCGCAGCAAAGGCAAAAGGCTGTGCTGACAAGTACAAACGAGCCCAAGCCTTTAAACAAAATGATTGGGTCTTAATCAAATTTCCCAAGGCTCGATTAAGGCACACGATGGGCAAGAATCCTACGGGACACCAAAAGTACTATGCTAAATTAGCAAAAAGGTACTATGGTCCTTCCAGATTCTTAGGCCAATCAATAAGATGGCCTATCAACTCAAGTTGCCCAGCCATTGGCTCATACACAATGCTTTTCATGTGAGCCTACTAAAGCCTTACCAAGGAGAGCCACCTCAAGAATCAACTATTTAAGACCCACCGGAGATCGAGGACCAAGAAGAGGTAACATAGGGATCCTCTACCCGCTAGAAAAAGGACTATGAATATGCTCTATCTTCTCTACCCCATAGTCGAGGACGATTATGATTTCAAGAGAGAGGTAATGTCATAATAACTAATATCTAATTCTCCTAAATGATTTTCTCATGTTAAATTAATCATTTAATATGGGGAAGTGCCAAGGGAGAAAAAGCTAGAATATTGGTTAAGCTGGCAAACCGGCCACAGTAGGGATCCAAAGGAGGGAAAATAGGGATCCAAAGGGGGGGCCAACTGCAAAAGAGCAATGTACAAAAATGGGCTTAAAAGACCCTAAGGTTCAACCCATTAAGACTTCCAAAATGCTAAGGTTCCAAAATTCAAAGGTTTGTCCAAAGGTCAAACACTAGGAAACTTGGATGCTTTGTGTGTGTACCAAAATGTCTTCAAAGAGTCCTACTTAGGAGGGGGCAAGCCCTGGAAGTAGGGGATGAGAGAGAAACACACACACACACACACACACACTCACAAGCTTCCTTTACACAAGGGGAAAGAGAGACACATGTCAGCTCCCTAGCCCAGATGCCCATAGGGTATACTCAAATCCTATTGGATGGCCATGGAGGTGGACAAATGAGAATTAGGCTAGAGTAAATCTAGTTTAATTAATTGAAAAACACTTAATAAGTGAACCAATAAGAATTAATCTCTCTAGAAGACTATTGGACAGTCTCCCAAGGGTTCCAATGAGCATTCGGTAGCCGAATGGCTTGCCTGATTCCTATTGGCCAGGAGACAAAGGGGTCCAATGAGAGTTTAGTTGCATTAATTAATTACCTAAAGATCTCACAAAAGGGGAAAGGGGGACACATGTCAAAAGGCTATCACTTATGCTCTTGAAATTCCATTGGCTAAGCCTGGGGAGGTCCAATAGGGTGTGAGCATGAGCAAATAGCAAGAGGGGTCGACCAAGAGAGAGAGGGGGCTGATATTTCAAAGGCATTATTGCATACACATTCACACTAGTCTATGTGTGGAGCAAGAAGACTCTCTCTCTCCTTCTCAAGCTTTAATGGAAAGCTTATCACCTACTCCAAGCTTGTGAGAAGGGAGGCCTACACCAACAACTCTTGGCTTTGGGATGCAAATCCAACCAAGAGCCAAGCTTCAGTGCATGCTCATCTCCTCTACCATGCTAGTTACTAAGCTAAGCTATGTTAATTTGAGTGATTATGTGAGGAAATGTACATCTTTCTCGTAAGACTACTCCTTCTTCCTCTCAATCTACTCTCATACCCTGCTAGCTCTCACCATCTTGAAAGGTGTGTAAGGTCTTGGGTCTGAGACCGTGTTAACCCTCACGGCTCACGGACACCCCATCCCCTACGACGGACGTGTATTATGTATTTGGTAGAGTCAGGTACCGGGCTTGTCGGACCAATAGGAAAAGGGTAAGAGTGATCGCCGATGAGAGGCGCACTCTAACTGGGACATTCAAGGGATTAGTTGGCTAAGCATGGGCGCCCAAGTGTGAATGAGGTGAGCTCATATAAAAGCCAACTAAACCTAAAATTCACTCATTCTCTCATTTGTGCAATAGAAGAGTGCTCTTGCTCCATCTCCATCTCCATCTTCTTCTTCTTCACCTCCTCGTGTGTGTGTGCATGTGTGTGTGTGTGTGTGTGTGTGTGTGTGTGTGTGTGTGTGTGTGAGAGAGAGAGAGAGAGAGAGAGAGAGAGAGAGAGAGAGAGAGAGAGAGGGAGAGTGTGTGTGCGATCGAGCATTACGAAGGCACGACGGCGGCGAAGCGGTTGAGCACGGCACGACTGCAGCTTCTTCTTCATTGCGGCGAGGAATCCTCCACGGCAGGAGCATAGAGCGGTGAGTGACACACCATTGCCCTCTTTTGAGCTTGCTAGATTAGTCTTGTTGTGTGCTTGGAGCCATTTGTGGCTCGCACATGGTGTATCGGCAAGTCCCTTGCTTCGACAGTGCGGCAAGGAGCGCACATTTTTGGCGTTGCTGCTGGGGAATCGCCCTGCACTAAGCCCAAGAGGCACTTTGTGCTTCTCCTATGAGTTGTTTGCAGTAGGAAAGAAGAGGAAGAGGAAGAGGAATGAGTTGTTTTTCTGCAAGTTGTTAATTTCTCTGTTGTCTGCAAGTTCTGTGATTTCTGCATAATGTTGTGTTTTCTGTTTGCACACAGTCTTTGCACAATTAATAGTCGTTAGCTTGTTTGCAATGAATGAATAAGCAGGAAGGCAGTTAGCAATTTCTGTTTGCACACAGTTTGTACACAGTTTTCTGTCAAGGTTTGCCTGCACACAGTCTTTGCACAGTAAGGTAGTGAGAGAGGAAGTAGGTGGACAGTTAGCTCACTGTCAGTAAGCAGTTAACATATTAGTCAGTGGTTAGCAGCACTGTTAGTAAGTAGATAAGGTAGTGAGCTGTCTGTGAGCTGTGAGCTGTTGACTGGGAGGATAGGTAGGTGACAGTGTGTGTGGCCAAGAAAGGGTCACCAAAACCGCGCGCGGTCGTCGCCCAAATTTTTTTTTATAAAAAAAAAAAATTAATTAAAAAAAAACCCGAAAATATTTAAGTGTGAGTGACTAGGGGGCTACACTAAAATTTTGATCGGGATCGGGATCATTTGCCCAAGCCCAAGCCCAAGCCCAAGCCCAGGCCTCAATCCTATGATATATACTTGACTCGCTCTTATATATATACCCTACCCCCTCAAGAGGGAATGAGAGCATGTGGGGCAAGTCCTCCACTCTCCTCCCTTCTCTTCCCACTTGCACCCTTAGACTTTCTAATTTGGGCCTAGTTCCCTACTAGAAATTGACGGTTTTAGGGATTCCGAGGGCATAAAGTGACCAAACGGAGGGCTGTAAAGCACGGCATGTCCCTCTGATCGAGACGCTCGTTTTGAGCTATCATACGTTCTATTCTATAGCTGGGTCAGAAAAAAAGGACCAAAAAATCAAAAAATAAGAAAAGACTTGGGTTGCAAAACACCCAAAATTACTAGGTGAGTAGCCTTCACGGGCCCTCACTGACACTTCTAGGGGATCCAAGTCATATAAACCTACGCTCTGGACGAGTGTTAGAGCACGAGCATATTGGTAGTGCCTCCATTTACGCGGGCACCCATTATTCCTCCACCCTAGGTTCTGGACCTTCGGCCGGGACTCAAGGTAGCGCGACCCAAGATCCTCATATCGCGTCTAGTGATTCTTCCTCTGACTACGAAGTCATGGAGGGGTATCCTACACCAAACCTTGATAGTTCAAGTCAAGACATGCATGCCATGGGCCCACGGCCCGGGTCCAACGTGTTTAGCTGCCTAAAAGAGACCCTTAGTAGAGCTACTCGCTCCGAACATGCGGTTAATGAAATAAATGAAGGGAGTGGGGAAGTAAATTCGTCATTCATGCCTAAAATGGACCCTATGCTTCTTGAGAGTGTGAATGTGAATGTTCCATCCACTGTACCTCCTGATCCTTTAGGACTATCTCCCTCTGAGGTTTTACTACCCGACGGTAGGAGTCTTGCCGAAGTGCAAGAGATCGAACGCTATATGCAAGCAACAAGGGAGAGGGAAATTGAGAACCTACGAGGGCTAGAACAAAGTCGAGTCCTGAAAGAAAAGGCTCCTATGACAACAATCATGCCAGCCGAGCAACCGATTGCTCCCAAGGTAGCAGTCACGGAGGGGCAAGCTATGGGGAGCAATAATGCTTCCACTTCAAGGGAAACCTCTAGCACGCCAGGCCTAGATGGGATATTCCTAAACGAAAATTGGGAGTATGACCTACAAGTAGAAGCTTTAACTGATCGGTACACAGGACACACCTATCATGTGGGTTGGTTAGATGTTCTACAATCCACATCGGGTGCTACTAGCATAGATGAGCAACAAAAGAAAGTCTGTGATGTCCTCCATAGGATTGTCGAGTTAGAAAGACAGAACACAGGGATCAACATGCCTTCAACAGGCCTAATGAGATTCTTGGATACGGGAAAGGCCAACCAACCAACCCTGTCACAAATGGAGACTCCCTCAGTGAGCCCCATTGATCCTCCATATGTTGTTTCGCCAGGAGCCTCAGTACAATCTGAGCCCACAAGTGGCAGCTTTACCTTCCCAGATCTAGCTCATCTTTCTCTTAATGACACTACGGCTACCATGCATATCCCAGTGGTGAGCATGACAAGAAGTACACCATGGAGTTCATTTGTTAACACTGCGCCGATGCCTAGTAGCACAGTGCCCCCAACTATACCTACATGTATGTATCAATCATGTGCACCTGTCGTACCTCAGCCTCATGTAGCTCCTACACCTCCGATTATTCCAAGAGCCTACAATCCACAATGGAATTATCCAAGCTCTTATGCAAGTGGAGCCATGCCATTTAATAATAACATGCCATATTAGGCACCCCCTATGCCTAGGGCCACGCCTGTAAACTTTGGACCACCGTCTGGTACACCACCATACGAAATTTGGGACCCAAGAGCCGCGCGTATGCCAAGGCCAAGGCCACCTCCCATCTCACATGTGGTTCCAGGAGCACATACACCCATTATACCTGCTCAAATAGAAGATTTGGCAGCATTTGCTCAAACTATCGGTCGCTCTATTGCGGAAAACATGCGTAGTGCACCTAATAGAGAGCCTAGGAGCAAGGCAGTTCAAGTAGCTAAGCTCACACAGAAATTCAATGGAGACGGAGATGCTAGAAAGCATATGGAAGTCTTTGAACATGTGTGCGATTCCTTGGAAGAGCACAATGAGCTACATAAGTGTAAGGCTTCGAGTTTGACCCTAAGCGGAAAGGCTGGAGATTGGTATAGAACCTTAAGAGTAGAAGAAAAAACGATCTACTCTACTCTTAGGAGACTGTTCTTAAAAGAATACATACGAGAGGGAGTACTTTGGGGTGTAGCCTCTCAGCTCCAGAAAGCCCAACGAGAAGAAGGTGAATCCGTGAGAGACTTCATTAGTCGCCTAAAGAATTTGAATTCTCGATGCAATCCAAACGAGCGATTCAACAACAACCAATTGCTCGATAGATTCATTAGGGGACTACGACATGAAAGTATTTATAATGGCCTAGTCATTAGAGGTATCACTAATTGGGAAGCAGTCACCATGAATGCAATCCAATTGGAGGATAATTTAATGATTGCAGGAGAAAGAGTGTCTGCCGAGCCGAAGTCTAGTAGCTCGCAAGCATCAGGGCATGAGCCAATGAAGATAAAGCCAATCATGAAAGAGCAAACGATATCTGAGATGACTTTGGCAGATCTCACCAAGGCCATCCAAGAAAGCCTTAGGGGTAATCGTGCTCCACAAA
This sequence comes from Adiantum capillus-veneris, assembly GCF_014529385.1. Classification (NCBI taxonomy): domain Eukaryota; kingdom Viridiplantae; phylum Streptophyta; class Polypodiopsida; order Polypodiales; family Pteridaceae; genus Adiantum; species Adiantum capillus-veneris. The sequence continues at coordinate 123,801,833 of NC_140932.1, forward strand.
ACACTCATATGTATCCAAGAAGGGAGCAACAATGGTGCTCAATTTGCTTGGGCCCACATACTACGAGTGAATGCCCTACTTTCAGAGTAAAGTTTAACGGGACTTGTAACGCGTGTGGTAGGTATGGCCATCAAGCGAAGGATTGCCTAATGCGTAAACGCATCATGGAAAATAGACCGCCTATAGCTTGGGCAGACTCACCTCGAGTTCCTGCATTGATGCCTACCCCACCCATGGAGCAACAGTTGCCATTACAACACATGGTCCCTAGAACCCAAAATGTGGTCCAAACCACACCGTTGCCACCTCCAGTGCTAGGACCGCAACCTCCTCATCCAAGAGTTACACCTATGAACCAAATAGGTTGCGAGTCATCTAGTACTTATGTAGATTGCAAAGAGGACATAGACTCTAGTATCACCTATGGAGTCGACATGCTTGAGGAGTGTCCCATGTACTATATGGAAGACCATTGGGGACAAATCAAACCGGTATATCAAGCTACTGCGCTAGCAGCAAGAGGCCAAAACATTAATAGTTTTACCAAGAGACCACCTCTTCAGTGCTACGAATGTGGTGGACCACATCGAGTAGCTGAGTGCCCCATTAGAATGCAAAAGAATGCCGCACTAATGCAAACAAGTCAAGGGAATGCATTGGCAATGCCAATACTCACTTGTAATCGTTGTGGCATAGATCATTTGATCGCACAGTGTCCTAACAATCCAAACGCACCGAAAATCACACCATTGAACATAATAGAGATTGTTGATGGGACACCACCAACTATAAACATAGCACCAATGAATGCACTCACACGGTCGATGCTCCAAAAGCAAAATTACATCTTTGAAGAGAGAGATGATGCATCCATTGGCCGAGCGAGAAAGAAGAAAACACGAAGAAAGAAATCCCTTAATGCTTCTAGCTCAAAACCTAGTTCAAAGACTAACATAGGGACAGGAGAGGATCCCGTGTATATGAATGACCCTGAGGATGACTCAGATTCGATAGAGACCACGGAGACCAAAACTGTTACCACAAAGGAAAAAGCCAGTGAGGAGGATCACGAGAGGGAATTACGACGAACACCAAAAGAGTATTCAAAGTTAAACTACCCAGTTGCGAACCCCCAAGATAAGCCACGAGAGGCAAAAAATGAGGATTGCAAGAGAAATATTGGAACCTATCCAAACCCAACAGTGGAAATTGAACGAGTCCAACAACTGAGGGGTTTGGTGGAAGAAACTCAACGAACATTAGAACCTGAACCCAAACATATCCAGATGTCGGACACAGTGTTTCCCACACAAGTTCAACCTCACAAGAACTACAGGCCGTTAGCTATACCCAGTATCATTCGGGAAGAGAGTGAGGGTAGGACATCTGAAAGTGGACACACACCTTTCCTACTAGAGAGAATGTTTGGTGAGGGAATGCCCGACCCCCTTGAGGAAGTGGAGATTCCATCTTCACCATTCTCTTGTCAGAGTCCTACGTCCCACAAGATGCCATTAAATGTTGCCAAATTGATGGATTTCATGTCTTCAGAAGTTAGAACCACCATCATGGCCAAACTATATAAAGACCCCGAGCTAGTCTCAGCTCTTCGAGCCTTCCTCAATGGAGAATTACAGGCCAGATTACCACAGTTTGCACATATGAACAAACCTGACTCGGTAATGAATGATGAGGAACATTTAGCACCACCATCTGACCTAGCGGGACATGAATCTGTAATTGAAGTACCCGTTAACAAGTTGGGGCAATACTTTGAAGGTGATGAATCTAATGCTACTCTGCCAATCACTACTAAAGGATTAACTGTAAAGGGAGTCCTTGACGGTGGTGCGGGAGTCAGCATGGTGACAAAGAGTTGTTGGGAGTCTATGGGGCGACCTCACCTTGAAGCCACAAGCGTAGTGGTAAAAATGGCTAATGGATCTATTGTTACGCCTATTGGAATGCTAAAGGATCTCAGAATCAAGGTCTTGGGACACAAGGTAAGGCAAACTTTCATTGTTATGGATTTTTCCAAGCATCCTATGTCATTTGAGATGATCTTAGGGCGTCCATTCATGAGGGAAGAAAAAATGGTGCATGACTGGTCCAAAAACCACGTCTACTTACAGTTCCAAGACTCTGTCATTCGAGTTGATCTTTTAAGTGGTCGAACGCATCCTCTAGGAAATAAATTCATCATTGATAATCGATCAGACACAACAATTCACTCAGCTCCATTACAGTATTGTTACACGTGTAAGGAAGACACGGATACTGGGAAGAACTCTCCTTATATGGATATCCTACCTGGAATGGCTGAGTCAGACAATGTCGATTGGGTACACCTAGCGGCAACTATAGATACATGGGGAGCTAGAGGAACAACCTGGGTAACACCAGATGGGGAAGAGATACCACACATTGTACCAGTAAACATGTTAGGTGTAGCGCATGTAACATCCGATGATAAGAAAGAGGCACACCTACCTGAGAGTGAAACTAATGATTCCTCAAAGGCTTCAGGCCAATACACATCAGAAACGGAATCTCAGGGAGAAATGGATTCAGAACCCGAGGAAACATCGAGTGAGCCAAGTATAGAAAATGAACACTCAAGGTCTAGTACGACCATCTATGGTAATTTATATGAGAGCGAAGAAGATACAAGCGAAGACCTATCAAGCGAGTCGAGTTCAAACATTTACCAAAATCAAAACCTTAACAAGAAACAAAGGTCATATAAGAGACGACGATATCGAGCAAATGTGAGAGCTAGGATAAACAAGGAAAGATCTACTGCAGAATGGATTAGCTATCTAGGGGCATGTGATGCTCATCGAAAGCTAGTAGACAATTGGGGTGAATATCTCCAGAGTGTCATGTGGTGCAGCCCGCGACCCATTGACCTCGCTCAATTGGAGGTTACAGAGCCGAAATCGAGTCGAACTATAAGAAGACGTCAAAACCGAGAGTTAGCACAACAACAAAAGGAGGCAGAACTAAAAGCAAGGTCTCCGTCAGGACAAGAGCCTGCTGACTTACATACGGCTCCTGAACATTTTAAATCTTATACCACGGGGGAGCGAAAGGTTGTGTATGCCAAAGCCCAACGAATACCTACCAATGGAAGCAGTGGAGTCTATGATGGTCCAGCGGTAGTTAAAGAGATAGAATTACCAGAACCAGGTGAGGAGTCTAAACCAGTCTTTATTGCTCAAGACCTTACCGAAATTGAAGAGGCTGTACTTAAGGAGCTCCTAAAGGAATACAAGGATATATTTGCTTGGACATATCATGACATGAAGGGCGTTCCACCTTCTGTGGTGCAACATACAATTCCCATGATCAACACTGCTAAACCCGTGCAGCAACGACCCTATCCAATGAATCCTAAGTACGCCAAAATTGTACGAGAGGAGATTGAAAAACTTATCCAATGTGGATTCATATACCCTATTGAGCACTCAGAATGGGTTTCTCCAATAGTCATTGTGCCAAAAAAGAATGGGAAACTGAGAGTGTGCGTGGACCTCAAGAAAGTTAATGCAGCCACTAGGAGAGATCATTATCCCTTGCCATATTCAGAACATGTGCTTGAAAGAGTTGCGGGCAAGGAAGCTTATAGCTTTTTAGATGGGTACTCTGGTTACAATCAAATCAAAATTGCATTAGAGGACCAAGCTAAAACTGCTTTTATCACAGAGTTTCGAGTGTTTGCATTTCGTGTTATGGCCTTTGGCTTAACAAATGCCCCTGCTACATTCCAACGATTAATAAACACTGCGTTTAAAGAATTTCTAAGGGAGTTTTGTGAAGCTTTCCTAGACGACCTTTGTGTTTATTCTTCTTGGGAGAAGCATTTGTTATATCTATGAAAAATATTTGAAAGGTGCAGATTTTATTGCATCTCATTGAACCCTTTCAAATGCCAATTTTGGGTTAAGCATGGAGTCATTCTAGGGCATATAGTGTCCAAGAACGGGATATCCACAGATGAGAGTAAGATTAAAGCCATTGCCGATTTGCCACCACCTACGAACTATAAAGGAGTTCAAAGATTTATGGGCCATGTTGGTTATTATCGAAGATTTATTTTAAACTTTGCCGAGATAGTGCGTCCATTGTACAAGCTTCTTATCGAGTTTCACTGGATGGAAGAATGTCATCAATCTTATGAGTTATTAAAGAAGGCCCTAACAAGTGCTCCAATCCTGCGAACACCTGATTGGAATGTACCTTTTCATGTGCATATTGATGCATCAAATTTTGCTATTGGGTGTGTTCTAAATCAACCAGGAGAACATAAATTGGACTACCCTATTAGCTTTGCAAGTCGCCAATTAAATGATGCCGAGATGAACTACACTACTACAGAGCGCGAAGGTCTAGCTATGATTTACGCAGTAAAGAAATTTCGCTATTACCTTCTTGCTACCAAGTTTGTGTTTTATGTTGATCATCAAGCATTGCTATATTTGGTAAACAAGCCGTGTTCCACAGGTCGAATTACACGATGGTTGTTAATTCTTATTGAGTTTGACTTCACCGTTGTTGTGAGGCCTGGGAGGAAACATGTCATGGCGGATCATTTATCTCGTATCCCTAATGGCGAAGCTCCTACGGGGGTTGATGATGAATTTTCTGATACTCCTTTGTTCATTGTTGAGACAATGCCTGAATGGAGTGAAAAGATTGTTAACTTCTTAGTTAATGGTTTTCCACCCAAAGAACTGCGAAAAGATATAGCTCGAAAATTAATCAAGGAATGCGAACCCTATTGCTTACTGGCTGGAACTCTCTATAAGAGAGGAAAAGATGATGTTCTTAGACGCTGTGCCCGCGAGGATGAGTATTTATATATTCTACAAGAGGCACACATGGGTGTAGCTGGTGGTCACTTTTCAGGAAACTTGACTGCCCGAAAGATCTTACAGTCAGGCTATTGGTGGCCCACTTTGTTTAAGGATGCATCACTTTTTGCAAAGGGATGTGATGAATGCCAATGCTTCAACAAGCCACAAAGAAGGGATAGGATGCCTCTACATCCCATCAAGGTAACCCAACCATTTGAAAAGTGGGGCTTAGACTTTGTAGGACCGATTAGTCCGGCTGCACGTAACACGCAATCACGATATATCATTGTAGCTACCGTCTATGTAACCAAATGGGCTGAAGCAAAAGCAACACGAAAGGTGGATGCAAAAACAACAGCTAAGTTCCTCTTTGAGAACATTATCACATGTTTTGGATGCCCCTTTGAACTTGTGAGTGACAATGGAACTCATTTTATAAATGAAGTAATAAAAGAACTCACATCAAACTTCATGATATCTCACCACAAGTCTACACCCTATTATCCCCAAGCAAATGGCCAAGCTGAGAGTACCAACAAAACTCTCATCTCCATTTTGACAAAGACAGTTGAGGCTCATCGCACTGATTGGGACCTAAAGCTTACATTAGCTTTATGGGCTTATCGTACTGCGTATAAAGTTGCTATTAATTGCACACCGTTTAAGATGGTGTATGGCCAAGAAGCAGTTATGCCATGGGAGTTTGTCATTCCTAGTCTTCGAGTAGCTTCTCAAGAAGGTTGGGATGGTAACCCCTTAGTGGAGCGATTATATATCCTGGAAAGGCTAGATGAAGAGAGGCAATTAGTTGTGCGAAATGCTCTAGTGGAGAAGGATAGGAGAAAGAAGTGGTTTGATAGCCATTTAAAGGATAAAAACATCAAGGTTGGTGATAAAGTTCTTATGTACGGGGTACGTAATGAAAAGAAGAAATTGAAATACGCTGGTAAGGGACCATATCGAGTGTGTGAAATTACCCTGCAAGGTACCATTCGTGTGGAGACTCTAGATGGAGTTGAAACCATTGGATTCCTTAATGGGAGTAAATTCAAAAGATATTATGATCCTCTAAGCCAGGAAGAGTTGCAAGCCATCCATCAAAAGAAGGCTGCCAAGGAACAAGCAGAGCTTAAAAAAATCCAAGCAAGAGTTGAGGCTCGAGAACGACAACAACGTCTTAGACGCCAACGAGAGGCTAATCTGGGAATCACGCAAGCATTTTTCGAGGACACAGATGAAGACTCATTAGAATCTGAGCCACCCCTACGATACCCAATTGAGCTAAATAGCCCCTATGGGAAAGTACTATACAATGCCTTATTAGATACGGGAGCTAAACACAATTTGTTATCCTATGGAGTTTGGTGTCAATTAGGGAAACCGACCCTATCCCCGAGTACGATGCAAGTCAAGGGCATTAATAAAAAGAAAACTGCTATTCCTGGAGTCCTTCAGACCCCTGTTGTCTATGACAATGGAAGCATAGTGCAGAGGTTTCTAGTCATGCCCGCAGGAGCTATGGAAGGCAACGTAAACCTGGGACGCACGTGGATGTTGGCAACCAAATGCACTATTGATTGGGATACTAGTAGTGTCACGACGCGACCACCGACTCTTACCCCTATCATTCAAGCAAAGTCACCTACGTTGCAAACTCTAGCAAAGTTGAAGGATAGCCAACATTCACAAGCCAAGGTGGTTAACTCGTCTTTGCCGGCTACCCATGAACCTAGCACTTCAACACTTGTAGTTGCAGCAAGCAGTAATATTGCAAGTACTCAACCTGCACGACCTAAGAGTACATATCAATGGGTCCCCAAGGCCTTACTTCCAACTACCTCAACCCTTCCACCCATTCCAAGAAAAAATTTCCCGGGAAAACCGAAAGCGCGCCCTAGGAGAGTCAAGAACAAATCACGATGGATTCCAAAAAAACTATTAGTAGCCCAAGGCTACTATGATGGAAATGAGCAAATTTGGGTACCTAAACGTAAAATGTGTCCTTCCCTATCGACAACAAACCCATATGAGTCAAACAGTGTAACGCTAAAGCCAATGGCAGACCGTGGGAAGGGAAAGATCACAGAATGCTACACACCTAGCTATTTTGGGCTCCAAGGCAAAACCAGTTTATTCCACCTAGCTCATGAAGGGGGGAGTTCCATGAAGCTTCTAGCTCCTCATGTAATACATCCATAGAGGTAAAAGCTTCTACATAGCCTCCATCTATAGTAGTGGACCTCCATGAAGCTACAAAAGAATCCACACCTCCCAGTGTTCAAGAATCACCTGATGAACCACTTCAAGTTCAATCCTGGGAGAGTACCTTACCACCCTTGCAACTTGACGAGGCCCCTAGGGTAATAGAAAACTAATGGCAAAAATCCTCACCTATTACCAACTGGAACAATTGGTTTCAAAGGGTGACGACATCATTTCAAACGGTATGATCTACCCAAGGAAGGGGGGAGTGTTTGTGGACACCATTATTCACTTGCTTCCCTCTCAACCTTTCTCCCTGACCTCTTAATCTCCAATCTTAGGGAATGTATATATAAAGCCTTATACTCACAAAAACAAGATAAAAAAGTAAAAGAGCAAGAGCCATAACACAAATCATAAAAACAAATTATGCACAAGAACACGACCTTTGTAATATTTGCACTCTAACCATCATCTATTTGCGTGTACAGATATGGCTAGTACGCTAGAGTCATCCACTCCTGCCTTGGGTGAGAGGTACCCTCGTTACTTTTCTCAAATATTTCACGTGGTCTTTCCAGTGCTTGCATGTGAATGGGATTTGATAGGTACGCTAGCATATGAGAGGAATTTTGAGGAGTTAGAATGGCTGATACGTCTCTTGACCACATCTGATCAATACTTAGTAGAGAGCGTTTCTTCCATTGCACAAGCCTACCCTTTTGACCAAGATGACTATAGGCATCTAGTGACCTTCTTAGTAAACATGGGTACCTATGATGAAGAAGAAAATTTACACGACTACACGGATGGCACATATGGTCTCATGGATGATGACTTTGTTTATCTCGACGACGAAGATAGGGGTTTAGCCTTAGGGTTTCCCCCCAACCTCTACAATATCCTATTCCCTTGACTCTCTAGGGGGAGTGCAAATAATTAGGTTAGGGTTCCTTATGTTTTTTGTTGTGTTCAATAAGTGTTGGTACCTTTTTCCACTAATGTGCCTCTTGGAGGTATTCCTTTTGTTTCCTAGTGTGTACAGGAGCGTGTTGCTATTGGTAGGATTTGGACCTTCATGGAATCTTTATCTCGACTCACTCTTCAAATCAAGCGCGACCATCGACACAAACAGGTGTTTCTTGTCCATTAGCATTGCCCCTTATCTTTTTTGCATCTATGATTGTTAGCTTTAATTGTGATTGGTAGCCTAATATTCACCGCATTTGCTTAGTATCAAACATTTAATTCAATGTAATTTTTTGTCATAATCACTTGTCTAAGTTTAAAAATCAGGCAGTCCGACTAAGCTAGTTTGACCAAGTTAGGTGTTAGAAATCTTCTCTTAATACCATGGGGAATGCCTTCCTAATAATCAATGGTTACTTAGGTTCTTAATCCGATTTAGGCAGCATTGTGTGAAATGTACTAGGGCTTTCTAGTGGGCTTGACCCTATTGACCTTTCGCTTAAGTATTATAAAGGGAGTTTACTAGTGTGATGAGCCTGGGGAGGTGTATCAGTGTTATATGACCCCCCAAAGTTACAAAATTAAAATGCTGAAAATGAACAAACAAAAAATCAAAGTGCCACACTGTAAAATCTTAAGCTAGAAGAGAAATCTCAGCTTGATTTGGTACTTCACTCACATGTATTGCCTATGGTACTAGAGCCCTAGAGGTTCCCAGTGTGGGCGCTTTTCCTTGAAAAGCAAAAAACCCAAGGCATACAAAATAAGCACACACATCAAAATTGAATCACTGTGAAAAGACTTTGGGGGGTCAAAGAAAAAGTAATCAGTCAGGCGATGATTTCATGAGAAATTCCTTTTATGGTAGCTTAACTACAAGGTCTTCTAGATATAGCCTCTAGTTAGCCCTCGAACATGAATACTTGGCTCTCGCGATTAAACAACTTAATTGACCACAGATAATTAAGAAGCTTACCCATGGTATTAATATTCGATCTCTAGTACCTTTCGACCGTCAAATTAGCGACCCCAGACTTGTTTAATTTTTTACCTTTACATCTGTTTATGCATTTGATTACATTGCAATTTAATGTTCATTGCTGGCAAATTGTTTGAAATTCTTTTACCAATCAATTTGTCTACCTAAAACTGCATATGCTTTTTAATCACTTATGAGAATGCAATTACTGTGCCAATGTTGTTTGATTTTGCAGTGACCGAAGAAGGCTAAGGACATTCATCTCAAATGCTCTTCCACCTCGACAAACCAGCTTCAACTCAATAGATTCCGAGGACGGAATCTACATCAGGAAGGGGGGCATGTTAACCCCCACGGCTCACGGACACCCCATCACCTACGACGGACGTGTATTATGTATTTGGTAGAGTCAGGTACCGGGCTTGTCGGACCAATAGGAAAAGGGTAAGAGTGATCGCCGATGAGAGGCGCACTCTAACTGGGACATTCAAGGGATTAGTTGGCTAAGCATGGGCGCCCAAGTGTGAATGGGGTGAGCTCATATAAAAGCCAACTAAACCTAAAATTCACTCATTCTCTCATTTGTGCAATAGAAGAGTGCTCTTGCTCCATCTCCATCTCCATCTTCTTCTTCTTCACCTCCTCGTGTGTGTGTGCATGTGAGAGAGAGAGAGAGAGAGAGAGAGAGAGAGAGAGAGAGAGAGAGAGAGAGAGAGAGAGAGAGAGAGAGAGGGAGAGTGTGTGTGCGATCGAGCATTACGAAGGCACGACGGCGGCGAAGCGGTTGAGCGCGGTAGGACTGCAGCTTCTTCTTCATCGTGGCGAGGAATCCTCCACGGCAGGAGCATAGAGTGGTGAGTGACACACCATTGCCCTCTTTTGAGCTTGCTAGATTAGTCTTGTTGTGTGCTTGGAGCCATTTGTGGCTCGCACACGGTGTATCGGCAAGTCCCTTGCTTCGACACTGCGGCAAGGAGCGCACAGACCGCGAGGGAATTGATATTGTATTTGATAAGTGTTTTGCTTAGTGTTTGAAGCTTCCATCTTCATTGCACTAGCTAGTATTGAAGGAACACAAAGAATTGTATTGCAAAGCTAGACACAACCAAAGCATAACAATCTGATGCATAAGATGCATGGCCAGAGCTTGAACGAGTACAACTAGACAAAGGTGCATCCAATTTACTGTCACACAATGCATGCACCAGCCATTTTGGCATACCTCTAGCCTGCTCATTTTCAGCCCTTTCCTCATCAAGTACATCATGTACATTTGCATTAGTAATGAGAGACTTTAACATTTTTGGAAACCCCCATAGGCTGTACATTTGCCTCATTGGAATTTACATTCGAACTTTCATCACTGAAAAGAGGCAACAAAGTGTCATAATGTCGTGTGAGCTTACATTATTGTCTCTAGTACATGACAACAAGGGCTGAATAGAATCTTCCACAAACAGTACATCCTGAGAAACCAGAATACGCTTTGTTTGCGGATAATACAACCTGTAACCTTTGCTTTCAGCATTATAACCAACAAAAATACATTTGACAGCCTTATCATCCAATTTTCTACACTGTGTTTGTGGCACCAAAGCATATGCCAAACATCCAAAAACACGCATGTGCTCAATAGAAGGCTTTCTATCATGCCATCATATGGAGTAATAGACTGCAAGCTTTGTAGGGCACCTGTTAAGTACATAAGTGGCACACATGATGGCCTCAAGAAAAAGAGAATGCGGCAAAGCTTGACTTTTGACCATACATCGTGCCATTTCCATAAGTGACCTGTTTTTCCTCTCAGCAACACCTTTTTGCTGAGGTGTACAAGGCACTGTACATTGGTGTTTTATCCCACAACTAGCCAGAAATGCACTAAATTCATGAGACATATACTCCCCCCCTCCATCGGAATGGGGGTGCCCATAATACATTTAGATACATTTTTAGCCATAGCCAGAAATTGTTTGAAGCACATAAAAACTTCGGACTTCGCTTTAAGCGGAAATACCGATGCATGCCTGGAGTAATCATCAATGAAAGTCATGAAGTACAGGTAATTGACCAAGGACGGAGTTTGCATGGGCCCACAAACATCACTATGCACAAGCTGCAACCTACATGTGGCCCTAACTGAACCATCCTTTGGAAACTTACAACTCTACATTTTACCCAAAATATAGCCTTCACAAACATGTTTCACAGCAGGTGCTTCAAGAAGCGGCAAAGAAGCAACCATATCAAAATTCTGCAAATGCAGCAAACTGGCAAAATTTAGATGCCCAAAACGTGCATGCCACAATTTTGCATCTGAAACAACCCTTGAATCTGCAACTGCATTTGAAAAATTTTGTCCACACTTGTCATACAAAGTGAGCTTATACAGCTCACGACACAGAAGGCCAGATGCAACAATTTCATCACCAGAATTGAGATCATGAACTGTACATCTGTCATCCACAAATTTGACTACAAGTCCAAGTCTAGCAGGTGTAGATACAGACAAAAGATTCTTCTTGATCCTAGGTACATAAAGTGCATCAACAAGTGTGAAAGAACTGCCATTTGCAGCAGTAAGCACAATCTTTCCAACTCCTTGAACAGGATAAGAGGCATTGTTGGCACAAGTGACTGAATTCCAATGAGGGACAGACTCGAGAGAGGTGAACAATTCACAATGTGAGGTAATGTGCTTTGTAGCACCACTATCGAAATACCACACATGTGAATCCACAGCAATCAACATGCATGCATCATGGACAACATGATTGTAAGTGGACTCTGCACTAAAAGCCCATTCTGTATCAACATCAACATCATAGTCTCCTTTCAAAGAAGACTCAACAATGGCTGAATTTGTAGTGGAACCAACATTTGTAGTGGAACCACCCTCTTTCTTCTTAGCCTCTTTGGCCTTCAACTTAGGACACTACTTCATCAAGTGATCATTAGCTTTACAATAATGGCAGCGCACCTTCTTTTTGCCCTTATCACCAGAATTTCCAAACGAATTGTTGCCAGCAAAAGCATTAGGAACATAATTTTTGCCACTCGCAGCAAAACCATAAGAAGTGGATGCATTGCTGTTACTACCCTTTCTTTGAGAAGCAATAAAATCCTATTCAACTGCACGCTGCCTAGTCTTGTGTTTTTTGGAAAGTGACTCTTGTAACAGCAATGTGCATAATGCATCAAACTTGAAAACTTCAGGATTTCCTGGGTCATAAGTCTCCAAGTACTAGCAAAAGTCTGGTAAGAATCTGTAAGGCATCAAGAATAGTCTACACAAGGGGACTGTCTGAAATAACTTCACCTACAAAAATAAGTTACTCATTGATATCCTTGACACCAGCAAGGAAAGTGTCCATATCATCTTCCTCATGCATAATCTTCGATTCCAGCTCTTTACGCAGCAAAGAAATTTTAGCCTCATTGCGGCTTGCATAAAGACCTGCTAGAATATCCCAAGCCTGTTTTGCAAATTTCATTGAACAAATGTGAGGAGTAATGGTGCGCTTCATAGACAACGCAATCAATGCATGAGCCTACGCATCCTTTACATCCCAACGAGCTTGTTCTATCGTAGGCAAAACAACTCTAATAACAGCAATCCTTGTAGCAAGACCTGCAACATCCTCAATATCGCTTACATCCTCAGAAATAGGACATACATCAATGCCTAGCTTGCACAATATTCTAGACGCCCTTTGACACAAGAACATGTTGCATCATGTAAGCCCACATAGGTTAATTGTCCCCATCCAACCTATCCTAAGCAGCAAACATCTTGAACACATCTGTGTTGTTGTCAGCCATGGAAAATGTCTGCACATGATGTGAAAACTACCCAAAATAAGGAGAAACTGAGTGAGACTAGCACGTGCTATATAGCACAACCCGCAGTAGACTGTATGAGACGTGTTATGCAAAAAACGGCACTGACAACAATTTTGCACTAAATGACTATATTGCCTGTGCAGACCTATCTATAGTGGAAACGGAGGCCAAAATGAGCCCGAATAAAAAATTTGAGCAGACTAAGCTCTACAAGATTTTCCAAAATTTTTGTTGACCTACGAACGCTCGCCAAAGCTCACAAAAATCGAAAAAAGTGACCAGGCGTTTATTAGAGCTGCTGGGTGACTAAGCCTGGGAGGACGCAACCTGCTCTGATACCAATTGTTGGAATTAGGATTGTAGAGAAACGCACACAACTTGGAGAAGATGAAGGAAGCTCAAGGCACACAATTGAGAGTGTATTACTTAGTGTGCAATGGAAAGATAGATGGCCCTAGAGTGATGGACGTATGTACAATGCACGGGGGAAAAAACCTCCTAAAGAGGGAAAAAATGCACCGGCGGTCCTAGTGTGTTCACACACATCACTACCACATGTATATGGTAACAATATGGCATCAAGACCATAAACAAGGTTAAAGAGTGTAGCATTTAAAGTTGTCTTGAATGAAACTCTATAAGTTCATAGAGAGACACGGAGATTCATTTCCCAATCAGTCCGTTTTGAACTAACCACTTTAAGCTAAGAATTTTATTTGTATGCTCAGCTTGTCCATTTGCTTGTGGGTGATAGGGAGCCGATTTGTTATGGATGACCATAAATTCATTAAGCAGATACTCAATTACCTCATTGAGGAAATGAGTTCCCCTATCACTGACAATTTCTATTGGCGGTCCATATCTTGTGAACACATTCTCATACAAGAATGCGATGTGGTTCTGGCATCATTCTTTTGGGTTGCTTTAGCCTTTGCCCACTTGGTCAATTAGTCCGTAGCTACAATGATATATTGAGCTTGGGTTCTATAAGCAGGTGGCTGTATTGGCCCAACAAAGCCTATACCCCATTTTGCAAAAGATCTAGACCCCATCATTGGTCTTAAAGGCATGCTATCTACACGGGTTGGCATTTTTTCTTGTTGACATGCATCACACCTTCGAACATATTCCTTGGCATCTGCAAAAAGTGTTGGCCACCATATGCCTGCCATTAAGATTTCTCTTACGGTGGTTTCACTAGAAAAGTGACCTCTAGCTAATCCAGCATGTGCTTGTTCTATAATGGGAATATATTCATCTTCATTTTCACAAAGACGCAGATGTTGATCCTTTCCTCTTTGATATAGTTGGTTTCCAATAAGGGCATAGTCTCTTGCTTCAATTTCAATTGCTCTTTGTCAGTGTTTACTCATATCCTCAGGAAATGTTCGGCTTGATAAGTAAGTAGCTAGATAGTTACTCCACTTAGGAACAAGTGATTTTTGGAACAGTGTCGCATAAGGTATGGGTGTGTGTCTCTGGCATTGAGGACATTTTTTTTACAAATGAGTGAGCATCACTCCTCATAGTTGGCCAAAATACTCCAAGTCTCAAGATCCGTTGCATAGTTTGGTCTTTTGCTAAGTGAAGTCCCACTATGGTAATATATGCTTGACTTAGGATTGGGTTTTCTCCTCAGGTTAATGCACAAAAGCAATATTCCATCTTGATTTCTTTTGTATAGCCTTCTAGCTAGTAATTAATACATAGCCGATTGCTCAATTAATTCAATTGTGATATGAAGTGGTATTTGCGAATCCACTTGAGCTATGGTCATCAATGATACCATATTTTTCGACCATCGAGGTATCATTTTCACGGAAAACAGATATGCATCTGGTAGATCATGGTCTACCCCTTTCGATGGTTCTCCTGATATAATCCTTGATAAATGATCTGCTCTTTGGTGAGTGGTGCCCTTTTTCACTACAGTGAAATCATATTCCAAAAGAATGAGGAACCATCTCACTATTCTTCCTGTGTTGCATGGCTTGTTGACCAAGTATAATAAAGCTTGCTGGTCCACAAAGGACACAAATTTGTTAGCTAATAGGTAATGTCTATACTTTTTTACGGCATAGATCATTCCTAATCCTTCCCTTTCGGTGGTTGTATAGTTTTTCTCTGCCATATTCAACTGTCTACTAGCATAAGAAATAGGAAAATCAATTTTCTCGCCTCCTGGTTGGGCTAGTATACACCCAATTGCAAAATTGGAAGCATCTACATGTATGTGGAATATCTTATTCCAATCTGGTGCTTTCAATATTGGAGTTGAAGTGAGAGCTTGCTTAAGCTTCATGAAGTATTCTTCACACTCATCAGTCCATTCAAAGAGTGTAATCAAGCTGTACATGGGTTTCCAAAAGTTTATTGTATCCCGAAAACCCATCTAAAAAGATGTAAGCTTCTTTTCCTGCAACTCGTTCTAGAACATGCTCAGTGATTGGAAGAGGAAAGTTGTCTCTAATGGTGGCTGCATTCCCTTTCTTGAGATTGACACACACCATTAATTTTCCATTTTTCTTGGGTACTACCACAATTGGAGACACCCAATCTGTGTGTTAATTTCATAAAGGAATTTGACTTCTATCTCCTCTTTGATTTTTATGTCAAATGTTTCATTATAAGTATATGGCCTCTTTCTGCTTGGTTTTGCATCATCTCTCATAGGTATGGTATTTTGACAGATTTCTGGATCAATATCCTTGAGATCCTAATAAGACCAAGCAAAGATATCTCAGTATTCTTTCAATAAGCTTAACAAAAGCTCCTCTTCTTCTTCCGTTAGGTCATATGCAATGTAGGCAAGTCTAGGCTCTTCTCTTGGTTCGACAAGATCTATCTTTTTTGCGTTTTCAGGTCCTTTGTAGGACTCACCCTGTTTTCGTAGTTCCCTGACAGGTTGTTCGACTATGATCTTTTGGTCCTAGAGGGTATATTTCTTGTAATGGGATGGAACACTCATTACATCTTTACCTTCCTCCTCAGTGGTTTCCATTTCAGTGGTATATATCTCCTTTAGATCTTTCTTCAACTCTTGATACTTCTTTCTCCGTTCAATTCGTGTCATGGTTGAATCCTTGTCTTGGTATTTAGGTCTTGCTTGAGTTTCCTTTCTCGTTTTTCTCAATGTTTTTGATATTTCCTGCTTTTTAAAAAAAAGAATATTTACCAGTGATTTTGTCTTTGACACAATTATGTGCATCTATTTGCATCAAAAACTGTGTTCTACTAAGACTGATGGCATAGGTCTAGCTTTCAAGTTTCTCGTGTCTCTTTTTCTTCTATACCATTTCTGTCTTCTTGGTTTCTGGTTTGGAAAGTCATAAAACTTTTCCTCCCCTCCTTTCATGAGTAGTTTACCTCTCACATATTCTTTTTTCGACCCCGAATTATCTGAGGTAGCTAAATGTTCTTCTAAATCATCTGACTTGTTGAGCCTTCATCAAGTCCTTGGATTCTTGACTTTCATCTTCAATGTGAAGGGTTGAGATCATTTGTATGGGAATTCTGTCATAGCCGTCCTCATTGCAAAATTGAGTAGGCATAGACATATTTACACATACATCCATTGTTGCTAAAATTTGAGTCCACTCAAATGGCTCAAACAAATGCTCTGGAAAGGGTTTAGGTACATAGGCTTCATCTGTGCAATCCCTTTCTAAGATACATTCTTCTCGTTTCAAGCTCCTGTTTTCTGAGACTCCACACATTCAAATAGGTGTGTCTTTGTTCAACCACGATGGAAGCTTAGTTTCATCCGAAGAGACTAAGTCAAATTCTTGTATGGGCGTTTTCATGACATCTCTATAAGTGTGATCTTTTAGATTAACCCTTGTTATTGATCCCACTTGCTTCAAGTACAGGTACTTGTTTCCCCAATCTTGATAAGTTGTACTTGTTGCATAAAAGGTCTTCCCAAGATGATTTCATAATTGAGTTTCTTTCCAAAGTCCACTATTGCAAAAGCGTGTTGATAATCAATCCCACAGGAATTAATTTTTTCAAGCAGTCCTAAGGGTCTTTTGATGTGTCCATTAGCCAATTGAAATTTCATTCGAGTTTGTCTAATGGATGGTTGTCCCCAAGATTCCCATACTGCTTTCGTGGCTATGGCTATGGCTGCCCCACTATCCAGTATTACCATGGTTTCTATAATTATATTTCACTCGAAGGGTTGTATTTCCTTCTTCCCCTTCATAGTATTCTCCAACTTTGTTCATTGGAATGGATCTAATCTCTTTGTTATCCAATTTGTGTTTCAATTTTCCCAATTTTTTTGCGATTAGCCCTGTTATCCCCACCTTCTCTAGAGTTTTCTGTAGATCATTCCATAAATATGGTCTGACTTTTAACAGTTCTCCTTAAAGTAAGTGTGCATTGAATGGGTGCAGACATGATTGAATGAATGTTGTCTACCTCTAGGGTCTATTCGGTTTTTTTTATCTGAGTGGTTTTACACACTATGGATTCGTCTTCGTTATCTCCCAAGTAGGAGGGTAGTGTTTTTGGAGTCATTGGTTTAGAAATTCCTGAAGCTTCAGAGCCGCAATCGCCATACAAGGATTGTAAATCCATGTCCATATCAAGAGGTTGATTGTCTAACCAAACTTTCTCTATAGGAGCTGACTTCAAAGTTAGGCTCCCATCATGAATCTCTCTAACTTTTCCCCACAAGTGTCCTGGCCAGTCTTCTTCTATGAACAAAATTCCATCTAAGGCATCTTCACTGTCAGGCACTATGAGTTATGGCTCTTTAGTTTCAAGGTGGGGTTCTACCACCACTTCAGATTTCTCTTTACATGTTCCTTCCACAAGCTCCTCGGGTTTTGCTATACTCTTGAGCTTGGGTTTTTGTTTTTCTAGAATCTCTTGAGTTCTTACCAGATTTTGATAAGCTTCAAGCTTAGCTGCTTCCATATCTGAAGAGGAATAGTTTTTCCAGTTTTTTTCCATGTTTTGGCCTAGTTAAGTTCCGCTCGGTAAGCTTCCAAGGCTGCATTGATTGGCTCAGAAATTTTGTCTACCAAAATTGATCCTCCAGATTTCATTGTGGTTTCCTTGATTTCACTTCCAGTTTATTTCACTTTTTCTTGGAATAGTTTCTTGGCTTTCTCCTCGATTTCAGCCCTTTGTTTTTGTTTTCTCATCTCATATCTTTTGCTTCTGCTTCTGTTGGTCTTTTGAGAGGATATTTTAGTATTCCCCGAATCATCAGAGGAGTTATGTTTCTTTTTCTTTAGCCTAGGCTCTGGTGATTACCTTGATTGGAACAATAGGTTCACTCTCAGATGAGCTACTAGGTATCACTTGGACTACGTTCACTACTGCTTTACCCTTGTTTAAAGGATTTTTTGGACAATCTTCAAGGAAGTCTCCTCCCTTTTTGCAATATTGTATACAAAAAGCTTCAACTGGCTTAATGTTCTTGTCAGGCTCTAGGCATGCATTTATCAATGATCATCTGCACCACAATTATGATAGTTCCCAGTTCTTGGCTTAATCATGGGTCTTACCATAGGAGGTCTACGGCAAAAAGGCATAGATTATGAAGAAACTTTTGCTCCCACTTGTCGTATGACTATTGTGAATTTTCTATGTGCATTGGCAGCTCATTTTGGTTGGGATGTACATCAATCAGACATTGTTACTGCTTTCTTGAATGGTGACATATTTGAGGAAGTTTATGTAGTGCAGCCTCGTGGTTTTGTCAAGAAAGGACAAGAGGACAAAGTGTGCAGATGTAAGAAGGCTTGTATGGGTTGAAGCAATCTCCTCATGCTTGGGATGAGAAAGATGACACTCATTTGGATAAACGAGGCTTTCATAACAGTCCAACAGAAAGCACATTGTATGCCAAGCTTGAGGGCGATATACGTTGTTTTTTATGTGGATGATTTGCTGAACTGGTCCCAATGAGGTACATATTGCAGAATTTAAGGCTGATTTGAATGCTACTTTCAAGATGAAAGATTTGGGGCTGTTGCATCATTACTTGGGCATACAGTCTAAGCAATGTGATGGCGGTATTGCCTTGTGTCAGAAAAGTTACATAGAGACGATGTTCAATAAGTTTGGACTTGAGGATTGCAAACCTATTGCCACTCCCATGGAAATAGGTTGGAAGTTGAGTCTACATGATGCTGATGATCTTGCTGATGTCACTCTTTATCAAATTGTTGTTGGCTGCCTCATTTATATATGCAACACGAGGCCGGATATTCAGTTTGCAGTCTCACAGGTCAGCAGATCTGTGCATAGCCCAAGATCTAAGCAGCATTGGCAAGCTGTCAAGAGGATTTTCTGCTACCTTAGTGGCACTTTACATCTTGGCTTGTTTTATCCCAAGGGGGGATCATTGCCGCCAGACTTAAATGCTTTTTTGGACTCAAATTGGGCTGGTTGTTTTGACACAAGAGTGTCCACAAGTGGTTTTCGTTTCATGCTTGGCAGTTCATGTATATCATGGTTGAGCAAGAAGCAACCTACTATGGCCACTTCTAGTTGTGAGGCTGAGTACAGGGTAGTCTTTACAGCTACAGTTGAGTGTGTATGGCTCAGACACCTTATGGCTGATTTGGGTGTTGGACAGGACACCGCCAACACTATCTACACTAATCATCAGAGCTCATTGGCAATTGCGAGGAACCCAGTTTTTCATGCTCGCACAAAGCACATTGAGGTACATTACCATTATGTCTGGGAGAGGGTCCCAGCAAGAGAGATAAGCTTGGATTATGTGCCAACACAGGACAACTTGCAAATCTTTTCACAAAGGCATTGTCTCGTGAGAAGTGAGAAGCTTTCTGCAAAGCTTTGGGCTTACTTCCCTTTGTGGATTGATCATATCCTCGGGGCATGGCGCTTCCCTTTACTCATTTGCCAGCTCTTGTTCACCACATCACTCCAAGGGAGATTTGTTACCATATACATGTGGTAGTGATGTGTGTGAACACACTAGGACCATCGGGGCATTTTTTTCCCTCTTTAGGAGATTTTTCCCCCCGTGCTTTGTTCACTATGCCCATCACTCTAGGGCTATCTATCTTTCCATTGCACACTAAGTAATACACTCTCAGTTGTGTGCATTGAGCTTCCTTTGTCTTCTCCAAGCTGTGTGCATTTCTCTGCAACCCTAATTTCAACACATACTACCAATAGAATTTCTATTGCTGACACTAAGGGTAGCTAAGGATCTCGAGTGGATTGGACATGAATTTTCAGAGAGGCTTGAAGATTTAGAAAAGCTTGACGAGCAACGGCTAATAGCTGTACTCACATCTATGCACAAAAGCAAAAACAAAAACAATTTTTTGATTCCCATCTAGTTACAAAAATCTTTGAAAAAGGGGACTTAGTTTTAATCTACTCCCTTAAGCAACACATTCCTAAGTTTAAGAAAAAAGAAAACGGACTGTTTATCATTGAAGATGTATCTCCAAGTGGAACAGTTAAGTTGTCCACCCTAGATGGTGAACCAATGGCTAATTGGATTAGTGGATGCCGTTTAAAAAAGTACAATCTGCCACTAACCAATGAATTGCTAGAAAAGATGCATGCGGCAAAGCAAAGAAAGATAAAACGACAGCAGGTCATTGATGAAGCCCAAGAGGAAGCTCGACGTTGAGTACTCAAAAGGAAAACTGCTCTCAAAAATCAACAATACCAATTCCCATCAACACTCTAGAACTAGATGAATGACTATGGGAATTACAGAAGGAGGCAGTGTCAACAAATGATGAATGGTTAGATGGAATGGACCTTCACATCAAAGTACAACTAAACAATCATAGCACAAATGCATTGGTCGATACAGGAGCTCGGGTAAATGCAGTCAATTATTCCAGGTATAAGAAAGCAACAAGTCAGTCTTTGACATCGGGAATATCGGCTATTAAAGGATGCAAGAAGAACCCAACACCGGCATTGGGAGTAGTCAACTTAAATGTGATAGTACATGGATGTTCATGCCCTCATCAATTTGTATGCTTACCAGATGAACACATGAATGAAACAATGATTCTTGGAATCTCATGGATGCGGATGTACAAAGTAATACCAGATTGGAATATCAATCGGCTCAAGCTATCACCTAAAGGCGGACGACTCATCGTTCTAATTGCACCAAGCAAAGAGGAATGGAAAGGAGATTCCCAATAGAACAAACCATGAAGCAATCAATCTTCTCCATCCTATTGACAAGCTGCTACAAGTAGCATGCAAGGAGTCAGGTATATCTAGGTACCAAAAGCACAACTTAAGGACAAGCCGATTCAAATTTGGGTGCCCAAAACCTCATCTATTGTACCAAAGACGGTTCCAAGGTTCAAACACAAAGAAGAGCATCTTCGAGCAGGGAACCTAAAACAAAATGGATCTGGAGGAAAAAGGAGTACTTATCTTCTCCACAAACTATAAAATCAATGAAACAGTGGAGAGTTAAGTCTCAAAACACTCAACCACAACATTTCATTAAAGAAAAACCAAGATATCAATGGCGAGTTAGAGCTCAACAACCATCATTATTGATACCGACGGCTCAGGAAATTAGCATGCCAAAGCATCCTAATGGTACAATAAAACAAAGAGCACACAAGCTATAAGATTTACTCTTTAGAAAACTGCAATAAAAAACCTCGACTCCAGAAACCCTTGAGTTGATTACTCAAGACCCAACTCTTGCACAACATAATGGTTTAAATTACATTGATCTTCAAAGCATGGTAGAGCCAATCAAGGCTATGCATAGACACAATTGTTCAACCCATGCACACTATCGTCTCAGAGTACGCCATCTAGGAGGGGTGGAAGGGAACTAAGTAATTAAGGACAATGTTTGAAGAGGGAGGAAAAAATTGGATGTTAACATGTGATTTTTTGCAAAATTACTTAATAATGCCATTACAAAATCATCAATAGGGGAAATTTAACTGATAACATCTCCTCAATGAGTGTAGATAGTGTAAATACTATCAGAGAATCATCAAAAATGGTCTACTTTTGTTATTTTTATCATTTTTTCTTGATATTGGGACTTAAAAATGGAAAAATCTACCAAAAAACAATAAAGCAGTGTTTCTCAATGGATTTTCTAATTAGTGATTTTTCACTTTGCTTTTTTAGTGCATTTTATTATTTTCTTTGATTTTTTAATAAACAGATCAAAAATTAATAATAAATAGCAAATGAGCTCAGATGGAGAAACTGAAGATACGTTGATGTCAGAAGGACAAGGTAGGCAGACACAAAAAATTTCAATCAAATCGACAGGTGGAAGCGGGAAGCCAAAATTAGGCGGCCAAGGCCTACTTCTGCAAATTCTTGCAGAATGAGCTCACGGAATGCGATTGAAGAAATTTTTGAGTCTAACATAGATTTCACGGCCTAGTAGGACTAATAGGGGAATTTGGGGAAAAATAGTTTGGGAAGTCCGAGTATAGATATCCAAGGTAGCCCAAAATCATCTCATTTCCACTAGGCACTCTTGGAGGAGAGAGCTCTCGACCTTCTTCGCGCGCGATTTTCGGAGTCCACAGTCGCCCATTTACAGCGTCGGCTCACAGGAGACATGAGGGGTAAGTTCAAAGCTTATCAATGAACATTTCTATATGGCTAGGTAGCAAGTCTAGGCTCAGGAAAAAAACCTAGAAACTCAACAGTGCACGAAGTCCTACGACCCAAGAGTGACCATAGCGGCTTGTCAGCTCAACCGAATTGGACGAGACTTGAACTGTAGCATGCCCCTATATAATAGAACACTTCTATATCACCAAATGACCATTTGGCAGGGGTCGAGGGGGGTCCCAAGTAAATAATCTAGGTTTTTGCTAGATGCCAGAATTGGATTTTGACTCCACGGACAGCTTATAGATAGGGTCTATACACAATGTACTTGGATGGTTTCATGAAAACAGTCAAGGAAAGCTCTCGAACAACAGAAAACAGCTCGAAGGCTACAAAGCGTCAAATTTGACATATGAAGTCAAACTGACTCCAAATGGGCCAAAACTGGATGGGTAGCATCAAGACTATGTAGCGAACAAGTCCATAGCTTCAAAAGTGACTAACCAACTTCACAGGCCATCTAGTCACAAAAATCGATGATTTCAAAGTTGACAAGAGCACGAAGTGATGTCGACACGACAAAACTTTACCAAATTCATTTTAGGACTTGTTTTAGATGTATTGAATATGTCTAGGTCATCAAATTGTCAAGTCTTGCAAAAAAATTGACTGCTATAAATAATCACGATTATTTACTTTTGTGCTTGTTTGGCTTGAAAATGATTTCTTCACTTAACCTATCACTTATACACATCTATTTACATGCCACATGTCAAGTATGATCAAGAAAAACATGGAAATTGTCAAAAAACACACCAAAGTCTTTCCAATCCAAATTTTGAGTTATCTGTCACATTTTTTGATCCAAATCACCCCATATCTCATTGTAAAGATGAAGAGAGTGAAAGTACAAGATAAGTGCACTTAGCACAAGCGAATAGAGATGGCGCAAGATGTGCAAGGAGATATCACCACAACATATCAAATGTCAGTTGTACATGAACATTCATGCCCATAGTATTGAATGCTAAGTATGCACATTTGATTGACGTTCCCCCCAAAGCCTTAGTAGAAGGTGCCAAAATTGGATCATGTTCATTTGGTGTTTGTAGCTCATATACCATTGAGAGCATATCTTTCTTTCTTGAACACATCAATTACGTAGTAAAATGCTATAAGGAAAGGCCAAAAGAAAAATTTGACAGTTTCTAGACAGAGTAGGACATGTAAACATTTCATTCATCGATTGTCAGATGCATCGATTTCACCACAGAGGCTCCATGAATCGCTTTCTTTCTGTACTATAATGGGGGCTTGCTAGGAGACTAGATATGTGGAGTACCCTTCTTGCAAGGTGCATTTCAACATTGCATGCACAAACTCTAGTATGCTTGAAAGAAATTGTCCCCAACACATCAAAAACCATCAAATATAGAGCCAACATATCTTAGAATGGTGATTAAACACATGCTAGCCATTTTGTACGCATTGGTTGATGGCATCATAGCCGTTCACTCAGTTAGCATTGTACACTGCAATCCACATCCTTATAAAGTAATGTTAGATTTCATCCGTGCAAATAAACCTCACATTGAAATTATTGATTGGGACATGATACTTAGAATCCCAACCAGAGGGTGTTAAATAATTATGTATATAATGCAGCTCCATCTTTGATGGTAGTTTTTGAGGCAAAGAGTGTAGGAGAACATAAGCTATCAAAACGGCCATGGATTGCTTCAAAAATCTATGATATACAATGTAATGATGCTTACGCAAAGGCTAGTGATATATATGCGCTAGGTTTTATGTACGAGATGTTGATAGATTTTTGGAATGCAGCTAGAAGAGTATTCTTCAAAGATGTAGTGTTTTTCCACCTTGACCATGATACTCTTAAAGCCATTTAGCAGATGGTGGACACATCGATGAAGCTAAGAGAGTGTAAGGCCAAAAGGAACGCTTTAAAAAATAATCTATTTTTCAAAAAGCATTTAAAGATAGATCCTAACCTTGTTCAATGGCCTATCATTGAGCTTATGCCGGCTTTTTTATCTGGCTTAAACACTTAAAAATTACCACTGTTTGTTGTAAATGATTTGTCATTTGGGTACTCCATTAGGGCCAATTGTCTATAATCAATTGTGTTGATTACTCTATATACTAATGGTCTTTCATTTCGGCCAACCATCTATAATGGTGTTGATTAATCTATTTTTGAATGATTTTTCACTTGGGCCAAATGTCTATAACTGTGTTGATTACTCTCTTTAAGCAGTTTGATTTCTCTAATCATATGTGGTCTTGCCATGTTTGATAAATATTTTGAACTAAAGAGTAGATGTTCAAGAGAACAACGTTTGGCCAAGCTATTTAATATTGTTCTATATGTGAATTGCCATTCTGAGATTATTGTGGTTGAATAGGACCAAGCACGTGACGCACAACCTACCCCAAGAGATCATCACCAAGCAACTGTCAATGCCTTTCAATGCTAAAGTCTCTAGCACATGGTATGTCAGCACAACAAGCAACATGCGCATCTTGTCGGCTATCAAAATGAGCAAACCCAAACCATGCGTATTGGAAGGATATCAACAAAGAAGTGATCAAGGAAATGATAAAGACAATATGTATGGCCATGTGAAGACACAAAAATCAAGAAAGGTAGGTGAAAAGTCAAGAGATCACATTATATGCCAAAAAGATCTACTTGGAAGTTTTTGAACATCCATTGCACAACATAGATTGTGCTTTATACTTTGCAAAGATGTTATATGCACACTTTGTCCAACAACTTTCGATAGACTTCTTCTCAAAGAAAACCATTGTGGCTACACATGATAGAAGAGAGAGCTATGTGACATTCATACAAGAGGAGTTGGTGCTAATAGTTGAAGACACATAGATAAACTTGAAAAAAGAAAAATACATTTTGAAAAGAAGGATGTAGAAATCAAATAGGTCCTTCAAGTATCCCAGA
The DNA here is from genome assembly GCF_014529385.1 of Adiantum capillus-veneris. Lineage (NCBI taxonomy): Eukaryota > Viridiplantae > Streptophyta > Polypodiopsida > Polypodiales > Pteridaceae > Adiantum > Adiantum capillus-veneris. The sequence continues at coordinate 123,827,229 of NC_140932.1, forward strand.
CACCTCCAACATCACAAGCCGAATGGAAAAAAAATTTAATAATCTCAGCCACCAAGATGTTAAAAAATTAACACAAGTAAATTCCTTGCCTGTCAAAAAGACACACATAAGTCATCTGGTTGTCCATCTAGAGTTAGTCCCCACATCAGATTGAGATGCATCTTCATCCTCTCAATGCCCAATGTGCTACAAAACCTTTGATGGATGGAGTGGTCTCTTGGCATGTGGCCACTATTACCACTTAATTTGCTTAATTAAACTAATGCAAAACAATATCGATGTGGAATCTATTCTAAAGAAATTCCATAGGGTGTATATTACATGCTCAAGATGGCCAACGAGTATAAATTCAAGCAAGCACTGGGAAAAGCATTCCTAATGAAATAAGAAACATGTTCACTATTGAAGAAGCACAATCTAAACAACAACCTTCACAACAATAGACATTGTAATTTTGACTTAAAAATTACCACAGGATACATTGAAAACTTATTAAAGATTATAAACAGGAGTTACAATTTCACATCTTGCAAACTTGTGACATCTTATGCTGAGTTTGTACAGTCATTGTTTTAATATGTGTCTATTCATTATCTATTCTGTTGTATTGAATCATTTACATCTATTGTGAATTTCTCTTTGATCTCAACTATTGTACACTGAGATAGCCAGCATTGAGATCCCCTTCATTTTCTGCTTTAACAATTGTACACCCAACTAGCCATTTCTTCCTTGAAGCCAACACTTTCAATATGATGCAATATCTTTTCATTGCAAAACATGTGAACTAATTTTTTAGCTCTACTTGATAATAATCTATTGCAAATTGTACTATGAACATACCTATTCATACTCCAATTCCTCTCAAAGCTTGAATTTGTTGCACATTGTGTTGGGGTATAGGCGTCTGTGCCTTGCCCGACCGCCCAGAGTCTGGGCGCCCACTGACTTGTATACCTTATACATAGCATAAGTGTATAGGGGGCTGCTCACTCTTTGAGTCTCCCCACCCACATCGTGTGTGTGTCTCCTTCTCTCTCTCTCACTCTCCGTCTGTGGTGCTCCCCGATCCCCTTCAATTGGTATCAGAGCTATGGTCACCGCGGAGAGCACGACGGCTTTGAGAGCTTCGAGGCGATAGCTCGCTCGCTCTCGACAGTGGAGTTCGATCGCGGAGTTTCACGGAGAGCGATTTTAGCTTGAGGAGCATTGTCTTTGGAGCTTAGGAGCTTGGTGTGGTCAAGCTTGGTCGAGGAGGCGGTTGCGGCTTCCTTGGTGAGAGGAGCTTTTGAGCTCAGTGGAGCTCGTTAGAGAAGTGCTCGGCGGAGGAGAGCTTGACATTCGAGTGCTTGGATGCTGTTGTGGCAGAGCTCTTGTGTTGGAGCTTGCATTGAGAGGACATTGCATCACGCAGAGTGGAGCAGGAGCAGGTTCAAGACTGTGTGCAGCTCGTTTTTGCCATTTTCGGGCTCTAAAACGCAGTTCTTTGCGTAGCTCCGTCATACAGAGTCAGATCTACATGATCCAGGAGTCTAGGTCAGGGTTTTGGCACGCTCCAAATGCGATGGTGATGTCTATTTGCTGAAATTATGCTTTGAATTACAGCAGGTACAGCAACAAGTTTATTTGTGCACTTTCGGGTCCCAAAAACACTGTTTTTGGCATAGCTTTCACACCCAGACTCGGATACATATGATCCAGGAGTCTACCTTGGGGTTTTGGCATGCTCTGGACGCACTCGTCATATCAGAATTTTAAAATTCTGAACGCTGAATTTTCTGCAGCAGCAATTGTTTATTGTGTGTCGAGGATTCCACACATGGTTTGCTCTCAGATGTGAGAGTGATATTTGCTGCAAGTTTCCTCACAGGTGGGAGGATATGATGTATGCCTTATGTGGTTTGATGCTCAGGGAGACTAATGTGATTGCATTTTGAGCTCGGCAATGTATGCCTCGAGCATGTTTTTTGGCAGTCACAGGTAGAACAGATATTTGTGTACTAGATTTGCAGGTGTTTGCAATGATGTATGCAAAATGTGGAGATTGGTGCATGCATTTGGAGTGTGATTTGACGCGCTTTGGTTGCTCATGGTTTTGAGCGTGCAGTCAGTTTGGTTACTGGTTTTGTGGCCGTTTTACTGACGAAACTCTGGCGAAATTTTCCCAGGAGTTTTATGCGCATCATTTATGCGATCTAGGTAGAGATTGCGGGTTGCACTCAGCATTTGCGTGCGGTGTTCTCTGCAGGTGGGAGATTTGTGCGTGTGTATGCATCGATACCGCACAGTGTGGGCTTGGTGATTAGCTCACGGGTTTGACAGGCGTATAGTTATCTTGGCACACTCACATGAGTGAGTATTGTGATGTATGCTTGTGTGGCTACGAGTTAGGTAGCCGGATTCGAGCACTAATGGCTTGAGGTTTTTCAGCAGGTTTCAGCTACAGGTTTACAAGTTTACAGGCAGGTTTGAGGGCTTATTTGGGTGCTGAATTTTCAGCCATTGTTTCCTCTTTGCAGGTGTCCATGTATGACTCAGTTATAGGCTGATCTGGGACACGTTTGTGACTTGTTTATGCAGCTGTTTAAGAGCTGAATTTTGGGGCTGTTTTGGGGCTGATTTGCAGGCATATCTTACAGCCATATTTGCAGACTTTTGTTGATGCGATTCGGGCCAGTTTAGGGCTGATTTGGTTGACATTTGCTACTCATTGTTGGTTGCTCTTTTGTGAGCATTATGGCTGATTTTTCATTTGACTTCCAGCGCTATGGTCTGACACAGTTTGATGGTGTAGATTTTGTTGCTTGGAAGGAACATATGCTTCTTGCATTGGCGGATTTGGGGCAGGATAAACCCTTGCATGGTTTATCGGCGAAGCCCAATTCTATGCGTGATGATGATTGGCAGGATCTTGATGAGTTAGCCATGTCTACGATTTGTTTGCATCTGGTTGAGTCTGTTTACTGGCAGGTCTCGAGGGAGACTACAACTCATGCTTTATGGCAGAGTTTGCATGCTATGTACGCGACATCCGTGTCTACAGGGAAGTCTAGTCCCAGTTCTATGTCCATGGGAGAGATTGGTCCCACACGCAAGTCTCAACGGCATAGAGACTTGACATGTTGGCATTGTGGACATAGAGGGCACATTAGGCGTCGATGTTTCAGGCGTTTGAGACAACGGAGGCGACAAATGCGTGATGCAGATTTGGGCATGACAGATGCTAGTGAGATCAGTACGGTGGTTACTGAGTATGCTTGTGACGGCGATGTCACATTTACATCTAGCTTGTCTTCAGACAATCTTATGTCTACGGATTGCATATCGGATTGCACATTGTCTTCACATTGGTTACTAGATTGAGATGCTACATTCCATGTCACGTCGCACCGTGAGTGGTTTAGCACGTTTTCTAGTGGGAGACTTGGTTGTGTGCACATGGCTGATGGTGTTGTGTATGACATTGAGGGTGCAGGAGACGTATGCTTATCCTTGCCCAGTGGTATGAGATTTACCCTGCGTCATGTGCGTTATGTGCCAGATCTGAGACAGGATTTGATCTCAGTCAGACAGTTACGGGATAGTGGATGTCAGATTTCGCTATGAGAGCGAGATTTTGTGATGAATTTGGGTTCGCTAGTGATTGCGAGAGGTGCCAGGAGTGGTACAGGTTACCCATTGCATGTGGATCACGTGAGAGACGGTGTTGTCTCTGTGATCACGTAGCCAGGTAGAGAGCGAGAGAGCAGGCGAGTCTCTTTTGCTTGTGGGTTGCAGGATGCTTTGCATGGAGTGCAGAGTAGTGAGCTCGTTGTGCACACAGTTGGGGCACGACTTGAGCAGTCACACAGAGAGGTGACAGAGTCAGACATGCATGCTTTGCTAGTGACTGAGCAAAGTAGAGAGTCAGTTGTGCGAGATACTTCTATGCAGGATAGACAGGTAGAGCGGTCTTGCTCTAGTGAGTCACGACAGGAGGACGTTGTGCAAGAGTCTATGCATACGGAGTTAGAGCATGAGAGCTCTAGTGAGTCACAGCAGATTGAGTGGTCATGTTTGCAGTGGATGATTGCAGAGGAGGTTGAGATGTCAGCGATTATGCAGTCATTCCTTTCTATGCTCGACAGTGAGCATGGGGATATAGTTGTGCAGGATATGTCTTCCAGCAGACACCTAGAGCAGCTGGTTTGCTCTGAGGTTGCACGACAGGTTGATACGTCTTTTGTGGACAGTCAGGAGATGCATGTGGCTGACACGCCTTGTTAGTCAGAGATGCCTATTGCCAGGGATATATATGTTGATGCATGCTCCGTAGAGCTAGCAGGGCCCGCTAGCATTGCATCGGCATTCGGTGGTCTCATGTATGAGATGTTGATCTTGAGACCGGATATCGCAGCTGCAGTGGGAGCATTTGCAGTTGGGGTTGTCAGTCGTTTGTTGACTGATGATGGCATAGTGCACGAGGGAGATATGCAGGTATTGCGTACATACTTGCAGTACGTGTGCGGTACGTCTGGTGGTGTATGGACTTACACGGGAGCAGGACAGCCGGATGCACACGATCACAGCCAGCCAGTGGGCATCGGTTGAGAGCGGTTTTCTCTCACCTTTTTTAGTCTTTAGACTAGGTTCCCTTGCTTAAAGGCACAGTCGCCTTTAAGTGGGAGGTTGTTGGGGTATAGGCGTCTGTGCCTTGCCCGGCCGCCCAGAGTCTGGGCGCCCACTGACTTGTATACCTTATACATAGCATAAGTGTATAGGGGGCTGCTCACTCTTTGAGTCTCCCCACCCACATCGTGTGTGTGTCTCCTTCTCTCTCTCTCACTCTCCGTCTGTGGTGCTCCCCGATCCCCTTCACATTGTGCCAAGACTTTCATTGCAAGTGGATAAAGAGTCGAGTTATGCTCACCACCGTTCCTCATCTACCACTTCCATGCATGTTGCTCTTTTCCCATCAATTGAATGAAATTATTTACAAAAGGTCCTTCTTTTAATTTGAATGCACTCAAATATTTGATGTAATTAATACGATCCTGAGAATTGGGGTAGAATGTATTGATGACCTGATAGAAAACCTTGGCCACCTACACATTTGACATCAAGTTTAAATTCCAATACTTTGGATCGAGCAAGTAAGCCACACTATGAAGTGGACTATGAGCACTCTTCCACCTTGCATGAAATTACTTGAACTAACCTTTTTGTTGTCTAGCAGAGTATGGTATTCTCCACTCCTTTTCTACTATAAACTCTTTTGACTTCTCATGATTTTATAAACTTTGTTGGATCGCAAACATAACAAGAATCTTTATGTGGTATGCATCCGTTACACTCCTCCATCAAGAAATTTTTTTTATGGATCCTTGAAAACTCGCAACCTTCTCTTTCACTCATCCAAAGTGATCAAGCTGCCACTTGTCAAACATTGTACAACCAATCAACACACTTATTGCGTAGGAGAGACACCAATGTGTAATAGTGTGTGCAAAATTTAGTATCAACAAGCAATTTTAACATAATTGACATGCACATCCTATAAATATCAAGCATTCTTTGTCATTCAAAGATAAACTTCACAACTTGATGCATGACGTTGATTATATTGGCAAACCATGTAGTTTCTTCACTAGTGTACCAAATCTTTTAGCACCAATTTTAAAGTGTGTGTATTACAACCATTGATATAAATGTGTAGAAAGCATCTTTTTATTAAATTATTAGTATTTTTATAATTCTTTGCATTATCCATGTTTACTTGTATAACATGTTCACCACCTGTTTCTTTAATTACACTGATCAACACATGAGCAATACAAGAACCACTTTTAATAGCACTAGAACTATCAATAGATTTTATGAAAGTCTCTCCTCTTGGACACACCAACATGACATTGATCAATCGTCTTCTTTGAACATTAGACCAACCATCACTAACAATTGTGTATCTTGAAAGTCATATATTGCTAAAAATGATTTTGGAAACATGCTCTTTTACTGCAATGTAACATTTGTTCAGCAGATCATTTCGTATCGTGTAATATGAAGAGGCTAAAAATAAGTTCTCATCAATTTCTTTTGTGCATGTTTTCAATGATGGCTCTCAACCATGTCTAATGCACTTCTAGTGAAGAAAATGGATTTGGCAAGTTTTGACTCTTCTAATGTTTGCGTTCAAAAGCTTTGGTGCAAAGATATTTGTCACATTTGCCCAAGCTTAACCTCGTTGTCATGTTTAGAAGAAACACTGCTAGGCACTGTGTTATAGAATAGATTTTGAGAAGTTGGACACTAACATTTAGGGTCATGTGTGCATGATGTAGCAGGGCAAGGTAACTGAGTCATGGGTAGGTGACTGACAACAGATAGCAGGACATGGAGTAAGCCAATAATAATTAGGGTTTTTAGTTATTTCAATAAAGTCTTTATCCCCAAAGTGGAATGTAAATAACCTCATTTATGAGCTGTCCCTTTTTGGAATTAATATAGATACATTCCCAGAGGAACCCAACTCACTCTAGGCATGGGGGGATGATTGTATCCAATGCTTCTTTCTCTCTCTGTCTCTCTCTCTCTCTCTCTATGTCTCTTCTAGATTTTGCATAGTTGTGATTATGTGATGTACAATATTCCAGGTATGTGGATCCTTTCATGTTTTTTGTTTGTAGAACGTTATTTTCCATGTTTTGCAGGGCTCTCTGTGCTCCTACCTATAGCAGTGGTATCAAAGCCACAAAAACACTCCTAGTATTTTTGGAAAGGGGACAGTGACAAGATTCATGACTGATCAAACACCACAGCTAGGTTTACATTCATTATTTTATTAGCATGGTGCTTGCCTTGATTTTATTTTGTTTTTATAATGCATAGAATTGTTATGCAACTCAATTATAACATGATTAGGATGATTAAGAATTTAATTAAGATAAATTATTGTATAACAAAGAAGAGAGGATTTGGTGATATATCTCCTCAAATTAAAGAAAATTGAGCTAGAATAAAAGAAATGGTAGAGTCTCGCTGTAGAAGGAAAAGCAAGAGAATCAAAACGGGAATTTTCTTGAGAGCTTTTAGTGTTGATCAATGCGAGAAGAATTGAGATCTATAAGCCTCAATCTCAAGAATATGTCTTCAATGAGAACCCTAGCATCACATTTTAGGTGGCATGAGTGGATCGTTTCCTACTTGTGGGAACGAAACTCGTCATTAGTATCACACTTGAAATCCATTTACTTTTGAAACTGTAATTAACATAGAAGCAATGCCATTGGCACTCTGCATAAAGAGCCCATTGACACTATAAAGATCAAACACAAGCAGCGTAGCTACTCGACTCAATGTTAATCGCTCTCTCGCTCTGCACAATATACCAAATCTCTGTCAAAATCAACAAGGCCAAAAGGGGGTGCAGTCTTTCGACTCTTTCCCACCAACCATTACAATCACATTCTGTCGCTCTCTTCTACTCATCTGCAATGGATGGTGTCTCTCTCTCTTAGCCGCAACCACCCCCTTTTTGACAGCCATCATAACTAATGGCCAACAATTTCCTTTCACTCTCAGCCAATTTACATACGCTTCCTCCTCCACTCTCCCTCTCTATCTTGCATGGCGGCTCTCAACACTTACATGGTTGCACCATAAAGCAATCCATTTCCACCCACACACACCTACTCCACCTTTCCCCCTCTCCTTTGCACCTCAACCGCGACTGCATATCAATCTTAATTCCCTTCTAGCTCCTATTTCTAGTGGCCATACACCTACCACCCCTCCCCACTTGTTGCGGCTCACAACCACCCCTTTCCTATTGACTCCTAGCACCGCCCACCATACCAAAATGTCCGAGTACAACTCAATGGCCCCTATTGCGATCCTCTTTACCTACTCATCAACTAACACACACACACACACACACACACACACACACACACACACACACACACACACACACACACACACACACACACACACACACACACATACACATCTTACGACTCTGCAGATTGGGCTGCTCTCTGAAGAAATACCAAAATGGGTCCCTACACACACACATCCTTCACAATTATCCACACACACACACACACCCTTAGAATCCCTGCAGTATGACCTTTGAGTTTTTTTAAAAAGAAAACACACCTCAAGGGTCCTTTCCCCCACACACACATTGGGCTATGCAACCATAGTCACTCTACCTTCTTCTCCTTCTTCTTCAACCTCGGGCACCTCTTCAAAGATTGGATGGATTACTCCTATTTCCTCGCTGCTCATCGACACACATTGCCAACGATGCCTACACCATGAAAACAAATCACAACCAAATCAAGGAGAAGAAAGTTGCTTTAGAGACTTACTTTAGCACATAACGTGGTCGCAAAAATTTTGGCAGCATAGCCATAAGCAAAAAGAAAAATCCAAGAGACACACCATCTTCCACCATCAAAATCACAACCACAATTCATGAGGGATCTCAATCCTTTACTATGAATCATAATATTTGTTGAAACAACCCCCAGACTTAGAGTTTTGGCTTTACACACTGCAACCAAACCACACCATCACACATGGCCTTTATAGAATGAACTTTTTATGCATAAAAAAAGTCCAACTAGAAACTAAACATAACTTCAAAATCCCATTTTGATAATGTATAACCATGCATAAGTGACGCACTATGATCACACCTCACCCTCCTAGCACATAGTTTTAGTTTTTGCGACCTAGAAAGGTGGAAAGCAGTATAGGTATGCAAAAGGGACATCCATATTTGTCCATGAGGTTCCATACATCATATAACATAATCACATCAATCTAATCATGATGCAAAACAACCCCACCACTTTGGTCAAGCATATGCCATAACATCACATATATGCACAAAAAAAAAATCTTGTTTTTGAAGGGGATTATTATAACAACTTATCAGATCACTTTTCTCATACGAGACTTATGCAAACAATTGTGACACAAAAAGCAAGGCATTTTATCTATATTTGCATGTATAGTTCGGGCTGACTAACTATATACCCCCATATAAATTTATAGACATCAAACACTTGAAATCAACTCACCAAAATAAACCATAAAATATATATGAACCACTCATTAAACTCACATCTCCATATGGTACCCCCTCTTGGTAGCACCCCTATATGCATAGGTAACAAGGAACAATTAATAACTAGCACTCACGAAGTGATACCAATGAATACATATATTATAAATTTTACTCAAGTTTTTATTTTTTTAAAGAGAATTCCTTCGTCCGGTGAATCTACATAGTGGTTCCATAAGGAGCTTGGGGCCAAAATATCGATTGTGCAATGGGTAGCAAACTGTATTTTGACCATAAGTCTTTACTCGTGTGGAATTCTCATATGACACATAAGAGAAAAAATGTTCTAAATAATATTTTTTAATCTATGGTTTAAAGGGTTTGAAATGAGAAGAACCGCCCCTTATATGCTAATTTTGCCAGGTTGGAGTGCTTCCCAAGCAGCAATAGGGTGCTCCCTCTCTGGCCAGATATAGCTACAGCTTTGGGAGTCTTTTCTAAAAACAAGGCACTACTTTTGTGGTCAACTCTCCCCTTTTTCTTTCAATTTTTATCGCAGTTCAATTAATTGAAAATGGTATCCTAGCAACTAATGTGATTGTGACTAAACTATGCTACACCGTGATGCTTTAGTGTAATTAGGACTTTTGTGTATTGCTTGGAATATTTACGGTGTCACTTTTTATAAAAATAATTCTTGTAAAAATTCTATTTGATCTGGTTTCTTCACGATATGGCCGCTTTATGCACAAATGATGAACAAAAATATTCTTTTTTGGTTTAGAGCATCCTAAAAGGCACATTGCTTTTCAAAAACACCAAAAAGCTAAAAATAACGTAAAAAGAGAAAAAAGAAATTTTTTGTAAGATTGAAACATTGGTTCCCCTTATCCTCTCAAACAAGAAAACGAACTTGCTTTTCTCTGAAAAGCATCGAAAATCATGAAAAGCTAAAAATAACATGAAAAGTGCTCAAAAATCAGTTTTTAATAAAATTGAACCATAGCATCCTCGAGATTCGTAGATTTGACTCTACTTTTCACCAAAAAGCATTGAAAATCACAAAAAGCAAGAAAAAGGCTAAAAAAACAAATTCTTCCAAAATTGAACCAAACATCGTATGACCTATCGAAACATGAAAATGACCTTGCTTTTTATTTTAAAACCTTACAACATTGCCCAACCACATTCTAAACAAAAAATTAGAATAGACATTGGAATCTATTTTTTTTATTTTTTAAAGAGACCCAAAAATTGGAGATCTTACATCCTTCCACACTTGAAAAATTTGAGGTGTCGTCACCTCGACATGAAGTCTGGATAATTTGATCTCAATACATCATCACGGTCCCAAGTAGCATCCTCAGGATATGCTGACCATTTGACAAGATGTTCAGTGATGGTCAGGTTACAAAGAGGTTTATTCTTACTTTGAAGAATACATTCATGGTGTACTTCAAAAGTTCCATTGGTGGAAGTAGATAACAAAAAATCATCAAGAATGTGATTTGGATCAGGTATATACAACTTAAGCAAATTGGCATGGAAAACATCATATATTTTGATATGCAGTGGTAACAAAATTCTACAAGCTTGGTCATTGATTCTTGCTGTGATGAAAAAAGATCCACAATATCTTGCACTTATCCATTGATAAGGAACTATGTTTGGGTTTCACTCTCAAAAGTACCATATCCTCTTCTTCAAAGATCATTTAGGGTCATCATAACTCTTTTATCTATCCAAAGAAATTTGTATATCGTGACGTATGAGTTCCCTCTATAATTGCATCTCATCCAACATATCTTTGGACGCTTGAAATCTTAAGTGGATATGTCCACTTTAATGAAGTAAGATACTCTTGGCCATATAATGCTTGAAAAGGAGACATCCCAATTGTATGTTGTAATGAAGAGTTATACAAATTCAACCAAATGTAAATATTTGGTCCACTTACTCCGTTCATCCATATAATAAGCTCGTAATATATCCTCAATGATTTGCTTGGTTCTCTTTGTTTGCCCTCAGTTTGAGGATGATAAAGGCCAATTGGGTTCTTGTTGCTAAGAATAAGACTTTCTAACAATCTGAAGTGAACTTTGCATCATGATAAAAAATTATACGACGAGGTAAACCGTGATACATAAAGACACATTTCATGAAAACTTGAGCTATATGTTTAGCCGTAAATGTTTTCTTGGCATGAAACAAATGAGTCATTCTTGTAAGCATATCAACACAAAAATAGAATCATATCTAAGAGATGTAGGAAGTCTCGTGATGTATTCCCATTTTATTTGCGATGCATTGAAGCTTACCAAGGTATCGAATTTGCTCAGCTTACGAGGGCATCAAAGCTTACTAAGGTATTGAATTTTCTCAGCTTTAATACACTGACATATCAAGCATCTTGTAATGCTTAACACATTGCACTTTAATCATGTCCAAAAGAAATATAAGTTTTAATGTAACCTAGATGTCCTGCAATAGGTATATCTGGAGCTTCCTCAATATTTGAAGTTTGACCCGCGGGCATCATTTGGGATACAAAGATAGATATTGAAGTAGAGATCATTGACTTCAACATGAAAGCATTTAATTTGTCTCTCTTGCTTGTCTATGTGATTAGGCAAGTTCAACAAATCCTAAATCTTTTTGTAAAATGGATCCTAGGTTATACCCCTATGAATAAGGTCAATCAAAGAGCTAGTAGAGGTTGTAATAACCACTATTGCAAAAAAATAATACCGCCATACTTTAAGAGCATCTAAAATAACTAACTCTAAATCATGCATAGGATAAGTTAGCTCATGAATGCATAACTTACAAGATTCATAAGCTATTGGTCTTCCTTCATGAGATAGAACACTACCTACCAATTGCTTGTCCACTTGCATAAATGAGGATAGTGAACATCTTTGTGAATCCCAGAGGTCGTCAAATTGGAGCATTCACCAAAGCTTCTTTGAGTTTCTTAAATTTAGCTTGAGCCCAATCATTCCAATCAAACACTTTAGTCTTCTTTTAGATATTGGTCAATGGAGAAGCTATCTGAGCATAGCCTTCAATAAAAGTACAATACCATCTTGTTAATCAAAAAAATGTATGAACTTCTTTGACAAATTTAGGTGTAGGCCAAGCTACAACAACTTCAATCTTACTTGGGTCAGTAGAGATGCTATCCTTGGATACAGTAAATTCCAAGTATTCTACTTTGTTGGTGAAGAAATTATACTTGCTACACTTAGCATAAAGCTGATTCTGACGTAGAAGTTCAAGTACTTGTCATACATGTTGCTCATGTTCTTCCTTCTTCTTTGAGAAAACCTAAATATCATCAAAGAAGACAAGAACAAAATTGTGAAGGTTCTCTCTAAACATGTCCGTCATACGGCGGTTGAAGGTTGTTGGAGCATTTATAAGTTTAAAAAGCATGACTGTAAATTCATAATGTCCAAATTGAGTGTTGATTTATGTCTTTGGCATATCTTTCTCCTTGATCCAGATTTGATAATACCCAGACTTAAGTTCATTTTTTGTGAAAATAGAAGCTCGATGTAAACGATCAAGTAACACATCAATCCTTGGTATTCCATACTTATTCTTGATTGTTGCATGATTTAATCCATGATAGTCAATAAAAAGGTGTAGAGTAAAATTTTTCTTCCAATTAAAAAGACCAGGAGTACTCCATGGAGAAACGCTTGGTCCAATAAAGCCTTGTTCAAGAAGTTGAGCAAGTTTCTCTTTGAGTTTTGTAGACTCGGGCACCGACATCTTGTATGGTCTACAAGCAACTGGTTGAGCCCTTAAAATAAGCTATATTGCATGATAAACTTAGATGGTATTCTTCTAAGGAGCAAAGTTGAGGGAAGAAAATCCAAGGTGTATCCAATGGAGTGTATAGTTGGTGGGGTGTCCATGGTAACTTCTTCATTGACTTGGTCTCATTATTTTGGCATCTCAAGTCAACTACCCAATGTGATCCCATTGACTACTTTGGATTTTACGTATTATTTTACTTATTTGTCAAAGTTTGGGTAGGGCAATTTATTGAGGTTGCTATATAAGCTATAAGCAACCCTCAGCCCCCATTGTATTCATATCAGTTATTCATTGCCAAGGTTCATTGGTTCAAGAGACTCTCTCTCTCTCTCTTGCTTTCTCCCCTTGGTCTCTACGTTTTTGCATCATCGACTTTGACATGGCTTTGGTTAGGCATATGCCATAACATCATATATATGCAAAAAACAACTTTTTCCTATTTTTGAACGCGTGCATAACATGAAAAAGAAAGTATTTGACCTCAAACCAATGCATCGATATCAGCCCCATAACATAGGATAACAGCTTATCACATCACTTTGCCCATATGAGACTTATGCAAACAATCATGACACAAAGAGAAAGCCACTTTATCCATATTTGCAAAAAACCATAAAACATATATGAACCACTCGGCAAACTCACGACACCATATGGTACTTCCCTAGGTAGCATCCCTACACGACGTGTAGGTAACCCCGTAGAAGGAAGGGTTTATAACTCGCACTCACGAAGTGATACCGGTGATATACATTCATTTATCATCAAGTTTATTAAAGGTATTGATTTGGGTAAGTGGGTTCCTTCATCTGGTGAATCTATATAGTGGGTCTCCAAGGAGCATGGGGTCCAAAATATTGACTGTGTAGAGAGAAGCAAGGTCTATTTTGATACCATAACTCTTTACTCGTGTGGAATTTCCACGTGATGCATAGAGAGAAAATATTTTGAATAATGTATTTAATATGTGGTTCAAAGGTTTTGACCTGATTCATAGCGATTTTGGAGATATGACCAAAAGAGTGTCCCTATCGCCTATCTAACGTGCAACAAAAATCCCTTTTTATGCACCTATGTGATCATAAGCACACCATATACATATATCAATGTGCTAAAGATGATGAAACAAGCATGGAGAATCCTTGTATATATCCGGCAAGCATGTCATGCCTAGGTGTATGGAAAAGCAACCATCGAGAGGGTAGTTACTCAAAAACGAAGTAGAGAGAGAAAGAGATGATGGCTATGGACTTTAGAGCTTCTTACCATGATTGAAAAGTAATTACCGGTGGTCAAAAGGCTTATTGCTTTGCTGCAAGGGAGCAGTGATGAGAGGTACATAGAGGTTTTGCCACAACGTTGATGAAGAGCGCGTACACCGTGAAAAGAGAAGAGAGTATAGTAAGCAAGTAGAGAGAGAGTGTTCTTCTTCTTCTTCTTCCCGCAAATGAAAGAGAAGCTCTTTGGAGATGGTGATGGAGATCTTGCACCACTCTGAATAATACGTACATATAGCCTTGCAACAGTAAAAACTAAGTAGAAATGCTCCTTATATGCTAATTCTTCCAAGCTAGAGTGCTTCCCAAGCAACAACATGGCACCCCCTCTTTGGCCAGATATACTTTTGGGAGTATTTCCTAAAAACAAGGCACTAATTTTGGTGGTCAACTCTCCCCTTTTCCTTTCAATTTTTATTGCAATTCAATTAATTGAAACAGTATCCTGGCCACAAATGTGATCGTGGAGCTATGCTTCATTATGATGCTCTAGTGTAATTGCGACTTTCTCGTATTAGCCTGGTGCATTACGGTGCTTCTTTTTATAAAAATAATTCTCGTAAAAATTTTGTATAATCTTGTCTCTTCATTGTATGGCCACTTTATGTCCAAATAGTGACTAAAAATATTGTTTTTCAATTTAGGTCATCGTAAAAAGCACATTGCATTTCAAAAATACTAAAACACCAAAAATCATGAAAAGCTAAAAATAGCGTGAAAAACGCTCGAAAAGCAAATTTTTGCAAAATTGAACCATAGCATCCTTGGGACTTGTGGATTAAGGATCTGGCCTTGCTTTTCACAAAAAAACATCAAAAAGCACAAAAAGCTAAAAAAAAAGCAAATCTTTTCAAACCAAATAAAACGTTTGTCTGACCTACTTGAACATGAAAACGACCTTGTTTTTTATTTAAGACCTTACAACGTTCCCCAACTTTCTTATTTTTAAAAGAGGCCCAAAAATCAAGGATCTTACATAATCTTAGAATGAATGCTATGAAAATCTATAAGCATATACTTACAAAAGTGGTTATAAAGTCGTGTTTGCCCATGCATCCCAATTGGGATGTATGGCCACTCCCCACCCTAACCTCTACTACCTCTTAAATCAAATTGGTTGAAAACAAATGGTATTGGACTTACATTAGATGTGAATATATATAAGTAATTCAATATGAGATTCCAGTTATAAAATAGCATTTTTTTTGCCACAAAAATTCTACTCATAACCGCATCTCATGTTAGGAGGAGTAAATCCATGGCTCCTCATGAAATTTTGTAGGTCTCTTATTTTCAAGAACCATAATATACTTTTTGTTTGTAGTAGGACATCACTCAATTCCTCTCAATGGCCTCAAAGTATCTCTATGCACATATGAGTATAATGTGATAGAGAGCTCTCAAAGCTTACAATCTCTTCACACAACTAGGGTTGGAGAGTGCTATGTTATGTATGCAATTGCTCATTACAAATAAGAGAAGGGCTCTATTTATAGGTTTTTGGAAGCCCCGATTAGGATTAAACATAATCAATTTTATTAAGAGTAACATGGATTATGCTTTTTTTTTTTGAATTTCAAATGAGAGTGGGTCTCTCTTTTCCTTTGAGTCACATGAATGTGGGCTCGAGGAGAGAGAATTATTGGGGTTGAAAGAAGGGAGGTTTGAGTAAATAACTTGGGAGTGCCTACTTTAGTGGATAGTAGAGGGTGTATTTTTTACAACAAAGTTAATGGTTAGTGTTAGTGATCACTAAAAAGTTAGTGGTACAATTTACAATGGGTAGAATGATTTTGATGGTAAAAGGAGATGGCGAATGAAGTGGGAATCCTTGAGATGGTGAAGCCTTGAAGAAGCTTGGACTTACCTTGTGTAGATTGTCAAGAATGACTGTCAATCTTCTTCTTCTTCTCTTCTTTTCATTACACCTTCATTGTCGATGTCGATCACCAATTATGAAAATGATGATTCGGTAACGAGATTTTCCAAATTTTCAAAGGTTAAGCATGACCTACACGCTGAATTTTATGTACATAGAGAAGAGGTAAGATGAAATTATGAGTTAGAGGTAATAGAGAGAGACATAGATAGGGTGTATATACATGTAGAGTTCATATGGGAGCTAATGGAGATGAGAGGGAAGGTTAGTGGTGAAGAGGGTGAAAGAAACCATGAAAGTTGCAGGTTTGAATGAAGGATGGAGAGGAATGAGTGAGTGTGTGTGTGTGTGTGTAGAAGTGTGAAGGGAGGTGAGAGAAGACTAGGGTGATGTGATAAAAAGTGGGCAGACTGGGGTCCACCATAAAATTCATATCTCACCGATGGTAGCTCCAAAAATTATGCAAAAACTTGAGGTGATTATTTAGCTTGTTGGCTACATTTTCTCTACTAGTGACTTCTTCAAATTCCGAGCGGAGATAGACGTCAAAAATCTCACCAAAAACCCTATTTTTTATTCCTGCAAAAGACTTTTACTGGCCCCCTCCTTTGTTGAATTTGCTCAATGCATCCAAGAGTGAGCCCCTCCTTTGTCATATCATGACACAAAGCATCCAACTTATGTTACACATGCATGGAGGAGGATTATTGGTGAATAAAGAAATATATACATGGTGGGACTAGTGTATGGACTATTCATAGATTTTAGCTCAATGAGCACATGGTGTTAGAATAATGAGTACATAATGAACAAATATGAAAGAATTATGGATATGAAAAAAGATATTGGAATCATATGATATGGTCCCTCTTTGTATTATTTTGGGTGAAAGAGGAAAATTATGCAAATAAATGAGAACTATATAATAAAAGTGACTAAGGGAATAGGAGCCGATTTTTCTATTTTCACAAGGGTGAGGATAAAAATGTGGGGTTGATTTGTATTAAAAAAAAAAATGAGGTTAGAGGATGTACACATTGGAAAAAAATATACTTATGGTGCAAGAGGATAAAAGAAGGCATATATAGGTCTAATAAAACACACACCTAGGCATAGATATTTAAATAAAATACCATAATAATTATAATAAAAATCCCTATATTTAAGCCGTATATACAATGAAATATTTACACATAAAAAGACCATAATATACTTTTCTTTTTTATTTTATTTATTTTTTTGGCTCAACTAGCCCATTGACTAGCTAATTGAGAGGTTTTAAGGAGATATGGGGAAAGTCCCCTAACTCACACACGCCTATGTACAGTGAAAGGGTGAGGATAACCATAGTGTTTGAGTGATTTTGATAGGGTGAGGTAGCTCACTATGGAAATTTTAAATAGATAAAAAATGGCTATCATTAGTCCTTTCCCAAGATGATGGTATATTCATGTACCATCATAAAAAGCATCTTTTCCAAAGAGAGTGCTTCTGAGTCCTTGACAAGATTTTCATTGTTTGGCCCCTTGGCATTTTGACTCGAGTTACACTCATGCTTCAAGCAACAAAACTTACATGAGATAGTTTCCTTTTGACATATCTTTGATAGATCCTTTGGTAGAAGGCGACTCAAATAAAGCTTTAGCCGATACCCATTTACCTTCTTGGAGTGCTCTTTATCATTCAGGTCCGTGAGCTGATAATAACTTGAATTGAAAGCCTTCTTGATTACATATGGTCCCCGCCATCTAGTTTTAAACTTGGCATCAAAAGGATTGTCAAGTCAATTGTCATACCTTAGCACAAGCTCTCCTTCCTTGATGCCTTTGTCCTTCTGTTTCTTATCAAGCTTCTCCTATGCTTGTGTAGCCTTCCTCTTGTAGCACTCATAAGCTGCTTCTCTCTTTCACTCAAGCTCCACTAATGTGAGAAGTCGATCCATCCATGCTTCTTGGTCATCTTGTGTCCCTTTGCTATGAAGCCGTATTGTTGGGATGTTCAGGTCAATAGGTTGCAAAGCCTCTTGATCATAAACCAAGTGAAATGGCGTGAACTCTGTGGCTTCTCTATATGTGGTTCGATACGCCCACAAGGCACCATCCAAGAAGTCATCCCACAACTTTTTGTATTGTTTTGCACCATCTTCTTAATGATGCCTGTAATGACACCATTAGCCTTCTCCACCAAAACATTTGAATGTGGGTAGTAGGGTGTGCTATGACAATGTAGAATGTGAAGCTCTTCACAAAATTCCGTGAGTAAACCCTTCCTGAACCTTGGACCATTATCAAAAACAATCTCCAAAGGTGTGTCAAATCTGCAACAAATATAGTGTAGACGAACTTGCTCACTTTTTTCCCATTTAACCTTGCCACACTTTGAGCCTCTACCCACCTAGTCATGTAATCTCTACAGCCACTAGAACGTAGAGTTTACCATTTTTTGTTCTAGGCAAAGGACCCATAGAATCAATGCCCCACTTTTCAAAGGGTCCATTTGCAAGTACAATCTGCCTTGGACCATGGATCAATCTTCTATTTCCATTTACCTGACAGTTGTGATAGCTTTTACACCAATGCTGGACATCCACATGTAGGCTTGGTCAAACATACACCGCAAGAAAAATCTTCTTCACAGTTAACTGTTGGGCAAATGACCACCACATGCTTCCTCAATGCAAACCTTTCAGAATGGCTGGAATTTCCTTGATAGTTGGTACTCTTCTGCACACTTGATCCTTCCCTCTTTGATAGAGGGAGCCTTTTAGGAAGAGATAGACACTTGCCTTCTTCATGAGTCTCCTCTTTTGAGCTTTTGTGAAATCTTGTGGAAACTCACCCTCCAAAATGTAGCCAATAATGGGAGCCAATGACTCCAATCCCTGCTATCTCGGTTGCTTGACAGCTGCTACCACCATGATGACCTACACTTCTTTCTCAACACATGTAACTGCTTATTGTGTAAGTAAATCTGGATCTTCATTTTGTTTCCTAGGAATATGATATAGTTGCACTTCTTCAAAATGGTTAAACAACCTACGAATGGCATGAACTTTTGTCCTTATTCTTTCATTCTTGCATACCCAAATGCCTAAAATCTGCTTCACAATGAGAAGTGCATCCCCCTTTACCATGAGACGTTGTATACGTTGGCCAATGCACATCTTTAAACCATGAAGTAGTGTGTTGTATTCTGCTTCATTGTTTCTAGTTGAGCCTGGTAGATTGACCTTCTCTTTCATCACCACCTCTCCACTTGGGGTTGAGAAACACTAGCCCTCCCCCTGCTTTTCCTGTGGCTCATTGAAAAGCTCCATCAAAGAACAAGGTAAAAGAATTATAAATACTTTTTGGTGGTGGCAATGGTAGGGTCTTTACTTCAGGCACCTTAATCTCCTTCTCATGTACCCTATAAGTGAGAACCCCTGTCAATTGTGCATGCACACTATCTTCTACCTTGAAAGAGTATTGGAACTCTTGCAACTCCATAATCCACTTTGAGATCCTAGTACTAAGATTCATTTGACACCAAAGGGAACAAATTTTTTGCAATGAGAAAAAAGGTTTTGGTAGCAAGTAGGATCTAAAATTTCTCACTACAAACATAAGAGAAATCATCATGAGTTCTGCTTCTATGTAGCCTCTCTCCAAGGCATTCATGACCCTACTAGAAAAGTAGATGGGTCGCATCCTGGTACTGTGGGGATCTTGTTGTAAAAAAACAACACCAATTGTTTCCTTCCCAACACTAGAGGTAACAAAGAATGTGTACTCCCAAAAAGGAAGCATGAGTGTTGGTAGCTCTCTGACAAAATGACTTTAATGTTACAAAAGTACTCTTCAAGCTCATCTGACCATGAAAATTCTACTTGTTGTGTCAACTTTTTCAAAGGATGAAGTAACTCTAAGGTTAAGTGAATGAAGCATGACATATACTTCACATTTTGAATGAATGAGATGACCTCCTTAAGACTCTTGGGTGATGGTAACTCAATAAGAGCCTTTGTCTTTGAAGGATCCACCTCGATGCCTTTGAAGAGACTTTGTGATCAAGCAAGATCACTTCATCCTCACCTATGTGGCACTTGTTGGGATTGAAAGGACCTCCCATGTCATAGAGCTTCTTTAAACCTTCTTCTACCCTTTGTAGATGCAATGATTTTGAGCTATAAGTGTAGAAATCATCAATGAACACCCTAATTGAATTTCCAAAGAATGCTTAAAACACCATGTTCATGAAACGTTGGAAATTTGCAGGAGCATTTGTTAGGCCAAATGGCATGACTCTAAAAGCATAACAATCCCAAGGAGGTATGAAGGTTGTTTTCAATTGATCCTCCAATGCAATCCCTATTTGAAAGTAACCTGAGTAGCCATTACACACAGTGTACTTCTCATGACCAGCTACCTCATTTAGTATCTCATCCTAAAATGGGAGGGGAAAGTGATCTCTTTTTTTCGCCTCATTGAGTGGACGGTAATCCACACACACCTTCCACTTGTTGTACTTCTTGGGAGTGACAACAGCGGGAGAGACCCACTCTGAATTCTCCACTGGATAAATGAAACCTGCTGCTAGGAGCTTCCTTACCTCCTTGAGTAGAGCCTGCTCCTTGATGACTCCTAGCCTTTGTAGCTTTTGAGCCTTAGGTGTGGCTCTGGCTTTAACTCGATCTTGTGTTGAACAACATGTACTCCATGCACATTTGTGTAGTCTTTAAGAAAAATCCTAGGAAACTTCCTTATCACACATTTGAACTTCTCTCTTTCGTCCTTTGTAAGTGTTGTAGACAACATACCTTCTAACATTCCTTCATCTTGCACACCTGGGTTTTCTTGAGGACCTACCTCTTCCAAACCTGGGCAAGAGGTCTCTTGGTTGCTTGGCTTAAACCTTACCCCCATGACTTTGATGGAAGACTCCTCTTTAGTAATGCTGCCACTACTTTCTTCCTTTGAGGTGCTATCAGTCTAGTCTTCCTCCGTCTCACTTTGCGATGATTCTTCATGTAGCTCCTCTTGACATTGCTCCTTCATGTCAAAGAAAACCTTATGATTTTCATTCCTGCAAATCAACTTTCCACTTGCCCAATCTTGCAAAGCTCGTATTTTCATTAGACATGGTCTTCCTAGGATAAATGGATAGCCACTTCCTTTGGTAGTCATAACATAGAAATCCACTGCCTTCTTAATGCCAAAGGCCTCCACAAAAACATTTTTACAAATGCCTACGCACCTAGCCTTGCTATTGTTTGCCATTTTTACTTTGATTTCACGTGTCTCATGGATGTGCATGCCTAGTCTCTGCATGAGTCCCTTTGTCATGATGCAAATCTGTGCACCCCCATCCACTAAACCTTTCCTAACTAAACTTCCTTGATGTAACAGTCTAGCACCAATGTAATGTCCTCATTCATTTTAGCTTGTGCAATTTTTACAAGAGGCACACTCTCTTTTACCTTTCTCCTAGTGCTAACTGCCTTCGTTAAATCCCTCTTAACTTGTGGACATAATGCAAGAAATTGAGGCCATGAGATATCACGACCCTTACCTCTCATATCTTCCAACGGATTGTATGGAGCTAGTACCATGTCCAAGAGGGAAGTCTTGGAGGTTGATAGGACGTCCAGTCCTCTTGAATTCCTTGGTCTCCTTCGCCTATTTTTCTCATCCATGATCACTTTGTGACGTGACTCCCTCTTTCTCCTTACCTTTTCCACGGCCACGCTTAATGCCATTTGCTTCCATGTCAACCTCATTTGAATTTGTCACCTCTACCACATGCACATTTGGATCTAGCAAAGGTGGAACTCCTTATATTCTTTGTGGAGATGGTCTTGCTCCATTTGGCCTTTGTAGAAGCCGTGGTTGTTGACTAGTTTCTTCACCTGCATTCATCACTGGATAATTCAAGTTAGGTCTCCCTGGATCCCCAAGGGCCAAGGACAATTATACATCCCATGTCCAGACTCTCGGCAATTCCAACTTTGCAAAAGTCTCCTAGGTCGTGGCTCTTGCTCCTCTGCTTTCTTTGCTTGTCCCTTGGGACCTACAACTTGTGCAAGATGAATTGACAAGCTGCTTAAGGATTCATTTAACTTTTCAATCACCTCATATGTTACCTCAGGAATATCTCTAGATGTTGATGCTTGCAATTTTCCCTTGGGTCTAGGACCCTCTATTGGAACCTCTCCCCTTAGGCACTTGAGTTTTCTATACTTCTCAACATTCCTAGTTTCAGTTGCATCAAAGGTAGCAGGTGCACCCGCCTCCACCTTTACCTTAAGATCAGGAAAAGTCCGGCTATGAACCTCTCCTTCTTTAGAAATTTTGCACCATCACTAGGGTTAGCAACATTTTGTATCCATAGAGCCCAAAGACGTAGAAACTCTTGCTTGTATAAGTAGTAGTCATCTAAATATTTTTGCTTATGAGAAACAATGTCTTGCCATAGTTTTTGAGTGTTTTTGGGGATCAAAGAAGTATTCTTGAAAGGATTCAAAACTTCTGTGTAATTCCCCTCAACTTCCTTAGGAAAAGAGTCAAACCAAGTGCTAACATATTTCCTAAGGACCACCTCAAACATTTCTACACGTTCTTGATCAGTTACTATCCTTTGGATACAACAAGACATCTTGAAATTTGTTAAAAATAATTCCGCATCCTCTCTAGACTCTCCAAACAAAAGAGGATATCCGGACATTTGGCGTTGGCTTTCCATTATTATGAAAGATTACAACACGAGTTACAACAAGGGATACAATAAGAGATTCAAAACCACTTGCATGAAAATGAAGAAGTAAGAAAGTACCACTCTAGGTTTTTTTCTTCAGCTATCCAAGCTTCAGTGAGGTCTCGATTTGTTTCATAAAAAAAAGGTAGACTATTGATGATCTCTAAGAAGGGTTGGAATTATTCAAATCTAAGGTGCTAAACAGAAATCTATACAACTTCATTTTCTGGATCCAAAAGAGCAACGACATCCCAAGTGATGAATTGCACTTGATCTACAATTCCCAACGCACAAGCAATTTGTATAAAAACCAGATCTTCATGCTCATTAAAGGTTGTGAGAAAGTAGCAATTGACTAGAAGCTCCTTTCCTTCGAGTTCCACATAGTCAGAGTGAGGCAACCTTCTCACAATTTCATAAAGAACATCCTCATAAAGTCCAATCAAGTTTACAAGATTTAAAGACTCCACTTGTGCTATAAAATTCCTGGACAAAAACTCCTTAGAATAATGGTTAAATCATTCATAAGCACCCTCTTGTTATGAGGGAGATGCTTTACTACTTGCTCCTGCAATAGGGCTAGATCTCTAAGAATTGAGCTTTCACTACACACACATTCCTTGTTGGAACAAATGATCATTTTTTGTAACAAACTTGGACAAAGAAAAAACAAACATACACACTATTCTGCTGGGCTGCACTTCATTTTAGAATAAAACGAATATATGTACAAAAAAAAGAAGTATGGTAGTTAATGAGAGGTAGAATGACAAGTTGTGGAGATACAAGAATTCCTCCCGTTCTTTCAGCACCAAACATAAACACCATACATTGCTGAAAATGTATCTTTTTACTGAGTGTAGTATTCATCCTAATATGTGGTGTGAAGTAAAAAGGGAAAATTTTTGGGCTATTATCCATGCTCTATACATAACCTAATGCTTAAAATAGAACAAAGATATATACATCCAAAATAAAATCGTACCTAAGGAAAGGCAAAATAAAAGGATTTACCGAAGTATTTATTTTGGCTAACCTAAGAGGACCTAAAATTCTACAAATTACACGTTGAAATTGCAACTTGATAGTAACAATTATGTGTTACGGTACCTTTTGCCTTGCAATGGGAATGAAAGGATCATACAAATTCTGATTCATGCAAACTACTTGACTATTCTAAAGATTGAACCTATACAAAAAACATACACAAGCTATCCTCCATGGTGGGGGCACCAAAATTGAGGCGGTCTAAGGTGGACAATAAGAGAAGTGACCTCTAAACACTCCTCAAAGCTCCCGTGCTTCTCAATTGGGAATGGGGTGACTACAAGCACACAAGACAATAACAAACCCACAACCAAAACCAACAAAAGAAAGGGGCACCACCTATTTATGGATGCAAACTAGGATGCAAATAGTATATAGCCCAACGTGCAAAGAGAAGAATGCAAAATTTCCACACAAACACACGAAACACAGTCCTTCACAACCATAGGGATTTGGAAGAGAGTACAAATAAACTTGAACAACTAGATCCTAGCATAAAAGTTAGATGCTTCCAAGCTTAGAAATATTAGAGAGACACCACAAGGTTTGATCTTATTGCCATTTTACCATTGTCTTAGGGTTATGGGAACCCTCTCACCATATCACCCTCTTACAATTAATCCTAGGCAAACAATTCAACAAGACCCTTAAAACCACAAAGCATGAAAGCATACAAATATTCTTGAAGACAAGTTCACCTTATACAAGCCATTGAGCCAAATTTTCGAGTTGATTTTGGAGAGAAGAGACGTAACCGTTGTACACAATTACACCCCAAACTATCAATCTTATTTATGAGCAAGTGGAAGTTACAAATGTGATGGAGAGTAGGACATCAATCAATTCCTCTCAATAGCCTGAAAACATCTCTATGCACATATGAGTATAATGTGATAGAGAGCTCTCAAATCTTACAATCTCTTCACACAACTAGGGTTGGAGAGTGCTATGTTATGTGTGAAATTGCTCAGTACAAAGAAGAGAAGGGCTCTATTTATAGGTTTTTGGAAGCCCCAATTAGGATTAAACCTAATCAATCTTAGTAAGAGTAACATGGATAATGAATTTTTTTTAAAAATTTCAAATGAGAGTGGGTCTCTCTTTTCCTTTGAGTCACATGAATGTGGGCTCGAGGAGAGAGAATTATTGAGGTTGAAAGAAGAGACAGTTCTTCAGGATGAGTTGCACGGAGAGAGGAGGAAGGCCCTCTACCCGCACTCCAAAACAACGAGAACAGTACCCAAACCGCTCCTCTCTAGGGCACGGGAACCTCCTTATTACCTCTGCTTTGGGGTTATCAAAGTGAACTGGCAGAACTCGCATGCACGCTGCGAATCGATAGGCTATCTTCCGCCGCTTTGCTTTGGATGACCTTCTTTTTCGTAGCCTAGGCACGATTCTACTTTCTGAACTTAAAGCACTTGCATAGCCAGGTGTTTCTCCTTCCTTGGGTGTCATGTGATTTAGGATTGGCCTAGCCCTCCTTTTCCTTTGGCACGAGCAGCCCCTTTGGGCCACTTAGGAGCAGAGGCTACACTTTTATTTTTAGATTCCTTGGGGAAGAGAGGCTTCACTAACCTCTTTCCTTCCTTAATATGGATGATTTCTTCGTCGTGGACATCGATGTAGAGGATTTCTGCTTCTTCTTTACTTTCATTGACGGCACTCATTATTGATGGAGTGCGATGGGTGACGGCAATGAGAGTAGCCTGCTACCCCCCCTCTGGTGGCTCCTGATTTACGTTTAGAGTGAGAACTGCGAGATGGAGAAATTACACACTGGATGTTGATGACGATGTATTCCAGTAGCAGCACTTCAATGAAGGCTGTTAGTGCTTCTTCAATTTCTTCCTCCTCCATTCTCCAATTGGAGAATTCCCGCAGTCACTTGTCCATTGTCGACAACGTGCATCGTCTTTAGCGTTGTAAACTAAAGGGTTCTGAGAATCCCTCCTCCATGGGGGCACCAAATGACAAGTGCAAGTTCAAAACGGACCTTAATGGCCTCTATGCCAGGATCGTGCACGCTGAACTCTTCACAAGGAGTGAAGAGGGGGCACCACATAACTTTGAGAGGCTAGAACACGGACAACAGTGATGCAAATAACACTAATCATAGCACACCGTAGAGAGAGAGAGAGAGAGAGAGAGAGAGAGAGAGAGAGAGAGAGAGAGAGAGAGAGGGAGATGATGAAAACCCCTCAGGATGTGAGGGAAAACTTGATGCAAGGTGATTTACAAAAACCTTTGTTTTGGTGAGGTGCAGACCGTGGTGAGTGTGTGTGTGTGTGTGTGTGTGTGTGTGTGAGAGAGAGAGAGAGAGAGAGAGAGAGAGAGAGAGAGAGAGAGAGAGAGAGAGAGAGAGAGAGAGAGAGAGAGAGAGAGAGAGAGAGAGAGAGAGAGACTATAGTGCATTCTCTAGGGAAAATTCACGTGTGCGGAGATCCCACTCCTGTGCGTAGCGACCCTTGGAGTCAGTGTGTGTGCATGGCTTCCCTCTCAAGTGTTGACCCCCCCCGATAGTGACCTCTTAGTGCTCTTTTATAGGTGCAGGCTTGCTTAGTTTAGGATAATATGATTAGGCTTGGGCCCTAATTAGGAGAGACAAAGCAAGGAGCCGGGTCCCATATGGTTGACCCCTGCTTTATTTTAGGAGAATTTAAAATGATATCTCCTATGTGGGCCTTTGTGACCATCACCTAGAGAGAGGTGGCAATATACAAATAGTTTTTTACAAAGCTTGGCTGGAAAAAAAGAAATAGATTGTCCTACGGATTGTTCATTGGAGAAGTGCATTGTGCATGAATTGCCGATGAATTGTAGGCTTCATTGGTGCGTCGGTGTAGTGCGTTTGTCACTTTTGGGGACGTGCCTTCGGCGCCTTAGGGTTTGATGCCTTTTAGCATGCTTTCAAGGCTTGCTCATTTGAAGTTGATGTCGATCCAAGGCTTTAGGGTTTGATACCTTTTAGCATGCTTGCGAGACTTGCTCATTCAAAGTTGAGGCCGATCCAAGGCTTTATGTTTTTATCCCTTTTAGCATGCTTGTGAGGCTTGCTCATTTGAACTTGAGGCCGATCCAAGGCTTTCCCTTTTGAACTTGAGGCCCTTGCTCATTACTTGAGACCGATCCAAGGCTTGCTCATTTAAAGTTGAGTCCAATCCAAGGCTTTAGTGTTCAATCCATTTTAGCATGCTTGCGAGGCTTGCTCATTCAAACTTGAGACTGATCCAAGGCTTTCTCATTAGAACTTGAGGCCCTTGATCATTCGAACCACCTTTGCTCTTTCAAACTTGAGGCCTATCCAAGGCTTTCTCATTGTCCCTTTCTCATGCAAACTTGAGGCCGATCCAAGCCTCAAGGCATGCTTCCAAGGCTTTAGGTTCAATTAAATTATTGATTGGGCAAGTTGAACTTCACTTTAATTTGAATTTCAAACGACAGACGTCAAATATGACGGCTCGGAGTGGAGCATTTTGTCAGATGTATTGTGCAAGATACAAAAGCAATGGCCACAAGCAATGCAGGTGGGCAAGATTGGGAACAAAAGAGACGGAGTTTTTCTTGCAGGCAAGCTCTTTGTGGTCATGGAGGGTGTGGATTCAATTTGCATGGATGCGAGCCCTGTTTGTTGTTTGAGCTATGTAACGTCAGCGTAGTAAGAGCTCTGTTTGTTGTTTGAGCTGTGTAACGTCAGCGTAGTAAGAGCTCTGTTTGTTGTTTGAGCTGTGTAACGTCAGCGTAGTAAGAGCTCCCTTTTTTCCTGCTTTGTCTGCTTTCTTCCATTTCTTATGGTTTCCACACTCCTTGCTGTTGATTTTTCGATTTCAGTTGAAAAGATCCATGCACAATCTTCAGTAATGGTTTTGCAACCTAGCAATAAAGAAATGAGGCCCAGTTTGTGTAGGTTTTTGCTTGAAGTCAATCTTGTTCATAAATCTGCTATGTTGAGCTCTCATTCCACAGAATCCTATCGTGCCAAGCTATCAAAGCTTGTCATGTTGTGTGTGATGCCACTTGCTATTCTTGTGCCGATTGCATGTGAGTTCTTGCTCTTTGTGTGTGGTGCCACTTTGCTCTTCCATTTTGAGAGCTCTTGCTCTCATGTTGTTATAATCGCAAGCAAAGGAGATGTTGTTGCACTATTCCACTTATCGATGGATCAACATGCTCTCTCTCCACCCCTCTCTCTCTCTCTCTCTCTCTCTCTCTCTCTCTCTCTCTAAAGCGTTGCACTGATCTAGCATCACATACACCCTTGCAAGGCTTGACACGATTAGGTTGGCCTCTCTCTCTCTCTCTACTTCTTATGACAATGCAATTGTCTCTTCTAAGATTTCTCCCTCTCTCTCCCTCCCTCCTTGCATCAATTACTATATTGGCGCACATCTTTTTGCTAGTCAAAGGTAATGACATAGTTTGTACTTGAACTTGGTGACAACCTATACAACATTAGATATAAGTCATCTCTTTGTTAAAGAGATCTTTAGACTTCATGCATTACCAAAAAGAATGATAAGTGATACGGATTAGAAGTTTACTTCCAAGTCTTGAAAGGCATTATTTGAAGCTTTAGGAACCCAACTATGTTTCAGTTCAGCATATCATCCTTAGATTGATGGATATATTGAATGGTAAATCATGTGATTGAAGACATTCTCCAAGCTTATTGTGGCAGAGAGCCTCACAAATGAATACAATTTCTTTCGTGGTGGATTTTTCTTATAACTCTTCTTTTTATAGAAGCATTGGTATGGAACCTTTCAATGCACTTTATGGGCATGAGTGTATATCACCTTTGAAAGTTTTTGATGCCACTATAAGGGTAGAGGCATCAAAGAGAATGTTAGAAGAGATGGACATAGAAACCAAGGCCATGCGACAAGATATTTAGGCGTCTTTATGGCACCTTTCAATGCACTTTATGGGCATGAGTGTATATCACCTTTGAAAGTTTTTGATGCCACTATAAGGGTAGAGGCATCAAAGAGAATGTTAGAAGAGATGGACATAGAAACCAAGGCCATACGACAAGATATTTAGGCTGCTAAAGACCATCAAAAGCACTATGCTAATCAAAAGTGATCTCATTGGATTTTTAAGAGACGGTGATAAAGTATTTCTTTGGATTGGACCAAAAAGAAGCAATCTTTCCTTAGGAACATTCGAAAAGATTAGCCATAGGTATTGTGGTCCCTAAAACGTAGTTAAAGTACTAGATGACTAAGCTTATAAATTGAAACTACTTGACTATATCGAGGTCCATGATATATTTCATATCATTCTTTTAAATTCTTATATCCCAAATCCAATCATGCTTTAGATGAGAAAATAGTAATGCAAATCCAAGGAGTGCTTGAACTCCAATTAGATTGTATCCTCAAAACTAGAGAAAGAACCCTTATAAATAGAGTGATTAGAGAACATATGGTAATATAGAAAGACTATCCTACTAAAGATGCTACTTGGGAGGATGAAGTATCTCTTTACAAAGATTTTTCCAACTTCGGTTGAGATGAGGACATCTCAAGTTTTTAAGTTGGACTGATTATAAGGTTTCCATTTTTTGCAATTAAAAAAAGGTGTATAAAGTCAATTAAAAAAAAATGAATCCACCCACCAGTAAAAACTACAGCGACAATAGTTGCATTTGCTATTTTTAAAATCTTAAGCACAACTTTAGTTCAACAAGGAATTTTCTGACTCGGATTTGGATAAAACCTAACCCCTGAATCTCTACCGAAAGTTTTCACAATATAATTCGATAAATTAAATAATAATTGGAAGCCGTTATAGACGTTAAATCACATGGTCTAGAAGATTTTAAATCACATGGCCTAGTAGATATTTTATCACATGGGCCAGACATACTTGCTAGAAAACTATAAATAGGCCCCTAGTCTTCACAGTTTCTCTTAGATTCAGATATCTTGTAAATATCTCTCTAGAGTAGAAAGAGTAATCTCAAAAGTCATCAATAGAGCAAAACTCTAAGTGATTAATTGTCATAGTTAGCTTAATCTTTGTAGATTTGAAAAAAAATAAATTAGGTTTTTCTATTATTTTATTAATTAAAAAAGATTAGGCTTCTCTCTAATAATAATTAATTTCATTATAGCTATTTAAATTGTTGTTTACAAACTCTTTGAGTATTAAAAAAAACGATATATTTATAAGATTATATTAGGATTGGAATTGCTCAATTTTGGCTCTAATTAAGTGGAAATAAACTAAACTAATTTGGATAATCATGAATAATTGATAGATCTTTCAAACACTGTTAAAAACTTGTGGAAATTATATCAAAATTATCTTCTAATTTTGGTAATTATTAGGATAGAAATTAACTATTTTTAAGCTTATAATTAACGAGAAATTTAGACATATAACTTAAAAATTCATAAGGTAATTATCAAAGAATATTTATACTATAAAAATTATGGTAATTATCTCAAAATTATTTTAAGTTTTTTTGATAATTATTAGATCTCAAAATTCTTTATTTCTAGCAAAATATCAAAAGGGATGATTAGTAAATCAAATTAGAAACCTATGAGATACTTTTCAAAGCTAGAATACATTATTAAGAAGCTTTGATAAAAATAATATAATTAGATATTTCGTTTTACTAAATACTATGTTTAAAATTCTTTATTTTTAGCAAAAAATTAAAGGGAATAAATTATTGAATCAACTTAGAACTTATGAGGTAATTTATAGTGCTAGATTACTCTATTAAAAATTTGTGCTAAAATCATCCTACTTGGATACTTAGTATTTCTAATTATTGTGTCCAAAATTCTCTATTTTTATCAAAAAATTAAAGAAAAAATTAGTAAATCTACCTAAAACTTATGGGATTATTTTTAAAGTTAGATTACTCTATTGGAAAGCTACGATAAAAATATCCTAGTTAGATTTTTAGTTTTACTAATGATCATGTCCAAAATTTTGTATTTTTAGCAAAAATTAAAGAGGATAATTAGTAAATCAACCTAAACACTTATGAGATAATTTTTAGAGTTCAAACACATTATTAGAAAGCTATGATGAAGATATCCTATTTAGATATTTACGTTTACTAATTTTTATGTCCAAAATTATATATTTTAAGCAAAAAATTAAGCAAATAACTAGTAAATTAACTTAAGAACTTATGGGATAATCTTTAAAGTTATATTACACTACTATAAACATGTAATAAAAATTTCCCTACCAAATATTTAGTTTAGTTAATTACTTTATTAAAAAGTATTTATTTTTAGCCTAAATTAAAAGAGAAAATTATTAAATTGATGATAAAATTTAAGGGATAATTTTTTAGGGTTACAAACCATTGTCAAAATGGTGTGACAAAAATATCTTGATCAAATGTTAAATTTAGATAATTATTATGTCAAAAATTGCATAAAATTACTATAGTCTTTAAGTTATAACATTGCATCCGTTATCAAGGAATAGATAGGTACTTAGGAAA
Organism: Adiantum capillus-veneris; assembly: GCF_014529385.1. Taxonomy (NCBI): domain Eukaryota; kingdom Viridiplantae; phylum Streptophyta; class Polypodiopsida; order Polypodiales; family Pteridaceae; genus Adiantum; species Adiantum capillus-veneris. Next base: position 123,858,518 of record NC_140932.1, read on the forward strand.
TATTAAAATTGGCTAAGAACTGAAGGATGCCTTTTAAGAAACATCATGCACTTGTTTGTTAAGCCTTGAAAGAAATATTAATGGTTAGTCTGGATGAACTAGGAAAGATCTGATTGATCATCCTTAAGACAATTTGTCTCAAGACCACCTTGGATTCCTTGGTATATTTTCACTTTAGGTGATGAGCAATGATGGATTTTTGGCCAATGTTAAGTGGGCCACCCCCATGGACAAAGATTCTTTATTCCATGCATATCTTTACATATCTTAGGATACTATTTATTATCCTAGGGGAGCCACCCGGTTGTATGGGCGGCTGGTTAGGGTGTATGGGCGTCCGAACTTTTAGGCGGTTTTTTTCCACCCTGGACTAGGAATAAAGGAAAGGGTGTCATTTTTCACACATATATAGGTGTGCTTGAGATAAGAGGAGTATTGGTCATAGTTAGTATGGTCATTGTTTTGTTGACAATACGTTATCTTAAGTTTAAGGATGTATGTTTGATAAAGGATGTTTTTAATGTTGCTTTTAATACTTTAAGGAATCATTGCTACTTAAAATTGAAGCTACAATCTTCACTGTGCCAAAAGAATGTGGTAGTAATTAGAAAATAAAGAATCATGTGTGAATGTGGGGTGGTAAGTGGGGATCAATTAAGGTTGTCAATCATGGATGGGTGGACCTGATTAGTCGGGTAACTATCCATCCCCACGCATTAACATGTAGTAAACTTCTTCAGTGGAAGAGGAGTCTACCAATGGTTGTGCCCTCACTCATGTAGAGGGAAAAAAGCATTGCAAGAGGATTACTTAGCCCATTTTTGGAGGTTATAGTGCCAAATTTTTTAAAGGTCTTTTAGGTTTTCTCTCGGTTTTGCTTGTGGGATAGGAATATGTCTTTTTCTAGGGCTATAGTCTCAAGCCACGACAAATGGTAAGGGTATGTTCCTTGTATTTTTCTTACTTAGAGACTCTAATTTTTATTAGGCCTAGAGACCTGTCAAGGACCCCATCATGACTTTAGCATATGTGGGTTGGGGACCTCTCAATCATGTGAAAATTCCATTGAAGTGAAGAGGTATGGTCAAAATACATCTTGCTACCCATTGCACTTAGTCAATATTTTGGACCCTAAGCTCCTTGGAGAGCCACTATATAGGCTCTCTGGATTGAGACCCACTTAGCCAAGTGATTAGACATGTTGACAATTATGTAAGATCATGGTTATCACTTTGTGAGTGCAAGTTTTCAATTGTTCTTCATACAGGATTACCTATATGTATAGGGATGCTGCGTATAGAGATGCTACCAAGGGGAGTACTGCTTAGAGTCTTGAATTTTATAAGAGGTTCATATATGTTTTATGGGTTGTTTTTGTGCATTGATTTTATGTGTATGTATGGTTAGCCAACCCAAATTGTATGGGCAGTTTTACACAAAATGACTTTCTTCCGACAAGTAACACAAGCAATGTTAAGCGAGTGAAGCTTACCTTAAATTTTAAAAAAGTGAAGGAGAGTGCTAATGCATTGTACAAACGGTGTAAAAAAAGGGAAAAAGGAAAAAAATGAGAGGGGAGGGGTACAAAACATAAAAGAAACACCAAATGCATTTTGCTATAGATTAGCTCATCTGTGGTGAAATCTCTTACAAAGGAATAGGGAAGCTATATAGGGAGTGAAAAAACATGTACCAGGAGGTTTTCCTTGGGGAATTATCATGCATTAAAGAGGGAAAATTTAAAAAATACTTTGTCATTGTAAGGGAATATGAGATGGACTTATAATTTTTTTCTTTTAGGTCATTCCTAGATATCTCCATGTCCTTCAAACCATAAGATGTTTCCACAATTAGCAGCCTACATTCTTGAATATATGCATAGGATCAAGAAGATGAGAGATCTTGAAATCCTTACAATACTCTGAACAAACCTATATAGAGATAGAGGGAGTTAGAGTGGGTCATCCTTGATATATCTCATCATCTTTGTTGCTTGCAAGCTCTGACTTTGGATGGATGATGGGTCATTTGTTCTACTTTTGGTATATATTTATAGTTATTATCCATACTACACATCGTCCATCCTTGAACTTTTCATTAAAATATTTAACTTGTGTGCTTTGACATAGTAAGTGATCTTCAAGCAAGAATTGTCTATATCAAAGATATATATATATTTGAGATGCTTACTGTAAGAAAATTTCAATCAGTTGCCATAGAAGGGACAAGCTTTATAACCCTTGGTTGAGCACCTTACATGCATAATAAAGCATTTAGCATAAGGAAAAAAAAACAGAATAAAATGCAAATATATATATGTGTACTACTTAAACACAAATGAGTACCTGCACATAATCCATAGCTAAAGAAGTTTGGTATAGTCCATGCTAGAATTACACAAACTTTAAATTTTATTTCATATTTTGTACAAGATGTTTTATATAATGGGTATCTCTCTTTCCTCTCGTATTCATCTTTATACAAAATACAATTGTTGGGACATACACATGTAGTGCTACAGCCGATTCCAATCTTACTCAACATGTTCTTCACCTTATTTCTTGATGTAGAAAGAATGTTGTTTGAGGGTAGAAGCTTTTGAGATAGTATCCAACAACATTTTGAGAAAACATCACCTATAGTTTATTGAAACATTTGAAAATAGCACAATTAACATTGACTTACTTTATTAGTGCCAAAATGGATGCATTACTCTAAGTATAATGATTTTGGAGGTTCAAAATAAGAAAAATTCCTCGTAACCGTGACATGTTTGGGCCTTTGTAAATTTGATCAAGTACTTTTGCTCTAGGAAAAATTTTCTTTATTGAAGGTGCTACTTTCTTCATACCAATCACTAGTAAAATCATCCATGCCACCATCATCATCATTGAAAACATCATTATTTTTGTCAAAATGTGAACCATATAGTTTCTTTAATATAACTACTTGGGTCACTCGTGTAGAGGAGTTTCATGTACTCAATAGACATACGAGAGATGCCATGAGAAGGCTGTAGATACACATAGTATTCAATATCATAATTTGGAACATATCACATTGGCACAATTATGAGCATTCAACATGCAAGAAACAAACTTACTATTTTGTAAAACATGTTTATTGGTAAAGAAGGAGAAAAACTGATTAAACAAAGAACTAATTATTATCAAATATAGACATGTAACTTTTAAAATTTTGATAGACAATCCAAAAGTGCATGTTTTATGTTTATATATTTAGAACATTGAAAAATAAGACCATCATGAGAGAAAAGAACTAGGAAAATTTCAATCCAAGAATAGAGGTGCTCTTTCTAGCCCACAAAATCAGTAGTTCCCTAATAGTTCATTAATCACTGATACGTAATGATCTAATGGCATCTACAAGAATGTATCTTGGAACTTATGAGATCATGTATCCTCGTTCATGTCCATTTTCACATTCCACAAATGTGCAATTGGTTCTTGTGCTCCTTTCTTGATTACGATTAATTAGGCCTACCATGTTTTTATGTTTATATGACATGATATCTACCTAAAGTCTTTGGTTCTCTATGTGAGTAATGCCTCTATCTAAAAGGGAGGCTGCATTGAAACACAAACCATAACTAGTCATGCTATGAATTTAGCATGATAGATGATGCCAGTGACCCTAAAAGCACATAAGGGTCACCTTTGAATGTGGTGGATTTTATAGATAATGTGTAATGAATAGACCACGTTCTCCACCTAGAAGGCTAGAATGAGCTATCATATAATGAGCACCCCAAAAGCCAAAAACCTATCCATCTCTAAGAAGAGATCGTCCATACCATCCTCCATAGTTTCTACATTATATGTCTGCACTAGAGATTGTAGCTGATTGAACAATGCATAATCACCATGATTTGCTCTTAAGGCTGGGAGACAAAGAATATTATAAGATATCTATTTATAGTTCTCAGATTGCATGACCATGTCCTGTATGATAATTGTTGGGATGTCATCCTAGCATAGGGAGGACATTAACATAATGTCAATCCGAGGAGTAGGATCCGGCTAGGGCATGGAAACACACAAGTGGCTTGCGCGTGCCAAATGGAGGATTAGAAGGTGTAACCTACACACAAAGAAAGCTACGGAGCGGGTATGATGTTTCCATAAGGAGTGATCACACTACTTACTCTACCATTTGTCCTAATCTCTCACACACAAGCTTAATCACGCACTACTCTCTAATCAATCACTAATCCAACTCTAATCAAGCACACAATGATCATAGAATAGCATAGAATGACCATACCGGGCACCAACACTCTACACAAGCCTACAAACACTTAGCAGCATGCTTAAACAAGAGGGAAATATGAAAAAGAGAGAGATTAATCAACAAATCAGCCACTAATCTTTGATTAATCAAGCATTGACTACACCATGAGCAAATGAGAGAGAAGAGGTTAGAGTTTAGCTATTGGCATGAGGCCGAATCATCCATGTACGCGCGTAGAAAGCTCAAGAACTCCATAGCCATCTCCTTCTTCACAAAGCTTATCTCAAGTGAGTAAGAATCCCCTTTCACATTTTGTGTTTTGAGTTATATACTCTCTAGGCTTTTTAAGAAGTGGCCGGGCACCCAAATGGCCAAACTCACTTAATCTGCTATCTACACTGCCTAGGATCTAATATAGCTCAATTTTTACAACTTGGAACTCTTGATGAGCCCAAAACATAATTACAACCCGCATTTGCGGTCATTTGATGGAAAATCCTAAAACTTAAGTGACCGTCAATTGTGACCGTAACTCCATAGATAGTCATCAATTCCAACTCTTCTCTGCATCTGTTGCTTGTATTTGCTTCATCTTCATCTTTACTTCGCATCCGCATCATCTGGCTTCGTTAGCATTTACTAATAATAGTAAATAGCATCTTTGACTGATCCGTTTGGCCATTGTTGACTTAGCCACCAAACACTCCCCCCATCCGATTTCAGTGCACGTCCTCATGCAATGCCTGGTTGGTTGGCACTGGAGAGATTTGAAATTGGTGGTGAATGTTGTTTTGAAGAGCTGTAAGTTGTTGGGTTGACTTGTTGGTGTAATATGAGATTAGGCATTTGGGTTCAAGTAAAAGAAATTGGCTTGAGTTATTATGGGAATAAAGAAAAATAAAAAGCTAGGTATAGTACGTTAGGGTCTGGAAACCCTACATTACCAATGGGGAAAAACCTCATGGGAAAAAGTGCCCAAAGGTATGTGATCTTATTATGGGAATATACAATGATGGGTGTTTAGGGATTGAATTGAGTGGGCTTATATAAATAACGTGAAAGTGAATTAAGCCTTCTGTCCCTTGAAAAGGGTCGATAATCTGCCTTGAGTCTAGAGTTGCTTTGTTGCTGCATGTACCTGCAAGGTGAGTGCATGGGTGGAACAATAAAGAGTGCGTAATGCAAATGTCCAATTATGGGACATTCGATATGCTTGCACAGATTTATGCATGGGTAAGATTATGCTATGCGAGAGAAGAGTATTAATGAGTGCTCCTCAGAGTTAATGCAGATAAAAAAGTAAATTAAATTCACTTTACTAGCTTCCACTACTCTTGAGAAGGGCGTTTGATGCAATGGTTTCCACTCTCCTAATGTGCACAAGTGCGTGTGTGTTTTGTTTTGAACACTTTGCCTCTCCACCATGATTAAAATAATAGATTGACTATGCTCACCTATCCAGAATGAGCGACTTGATATAATTACGCTCAACTCTTTCAGCTTGAGCTGTAGCCTAATTAGCTAGACTTATAGACCACAGAAAAATATTAGGACTTGAAGCTTAGGTCTAACACTTTGCTCATTTATCGGCTCAGCTGCCCGACTCTTGACATTTAAAAAAGAAAAAAAAAACTGTCTTGAGCTCTCAACAAAGTATATATCTAGACATTTAGAGCTTAGATCCTCAAAAAGAGGGTTATTAAAGGACCATATTGGCAAAGTAGGTTTTTTCTGCCATACCTGGGTGACCTTGGTTGTCAAAATTGCTTGTTTTAACTTTTGGTCCATTATTTGAGAAGATTGGCTAGTTTCATTTTATTGGAAGTGGGAGATGACTTCAATCTTCTTCTGCTCGTTTGTCTGCTTTGGCACCCATATGTATCTACTATTTGTTGTTGGCTTATTTTTACAGACAACGTATTGACATTTTGGACCTGTATCCTTGATTTGTCGGTGTTTGTAGCTGTAATTATCTTCAAGTTGTGTAAAATCTGGTCTTGATGCCTTGGGTAGCCAGATTTTTTTTTGTCCTTTGTAATATCCCTACGCTTGAAGTATATTTGATGGCACAAATATTTTTGTATGTACTTTTGGATTCAATTGTATCTGTTCCGTGCCATTTTTGGGAATCACGGTTGGTAAATTCCCTTGAAGATATGTAGGCCTTCTAGATTGTGAATCGTTTTTGAACCTGTTTCTAGCCCTGTTGTTTGATCTCCTATTTTGAGTTGAATTTGATCTTGATTTACCTATTTGTTGTTTTGGTTTGAAGTCACTTGCTACTGTATAGCCAGATATCTTTGGTTTAGGTAACCAAACATTTGGATGACCACTGTAATAGCCTTGCTCTTCTAAGCCGTACTGGGAGGCAATCCATCCCATTTGTTTGCCTGAATTGTTTGGACCAGGATCATTTACCCAAACTGGATCTTTGAAATTGATGTCATTAGCCGCAACATAGGTTTTGATGTGCTGCTTGTGTCTTTGTTTACTCTGGGTTGAGTATTTTGGCTGAAAGACCTTTTTATACTTTAGTCTAGATTGTTGGTCTATCTTTCCTTGGGGTGTTGAATCCATAGTTGTTCTCATTGTTTGTTTAGCTTCATTTGTGACTTCCTTGTATGACTTCTTTGCTTGTGGATGACATGCTTTGGTGAGTTTTGCATCTAAACTGACTTGAACAGTCCTTTGTGCCTCTATCTTTGACAATCTGTTTGAGTCTTTAATTTCCTCTGCCAGCTAGACAGAAGTAGGTTGACTCTTTTCTCCAGATGCAATGATTACCGTGGCCTTTGGTTCACATTGCTCTTTATTGATCTGTTTGTAGGTCTTTTGATAGGCTTCATGTGCTTGATGCACCATTTTCTTCTGATTGTTCAAGTTAATTGTGATTTGTGTCACCTTTGGTTATGTGGCATCTTCCATTGGCGAGACAATATTAGGATCTGACTTTATGACTGCCTCTGCCTTTTGATTCAAGTCTGCCTTTGAACACATTGAGACGTCTGTTTCTTGGCTTTGAGACTTGATCTCTGGCTTCCTTGAATTCTGAGGTACATTCATTAGAGATGAACTATTTGTGCTATTAGCATTATTATGTAGAATCTTTGATTCCACCTTTTTGCCTGTTGAAATCTTCAGTGGCAAGTCCTTGACTGCCCATACCTGCTCTGGTTCTGGGTCACAGATAATTTCTTCATCCACTTCCTCTGACATTAGCTCGTCCGCTGCATCTTTGTTGGATCTTTCGACTTCAGGCCTGAAAAATTCCAAGCTATTTGAGACCATCTTTTGTAGTTGATATTTTTTGGCAGCTTGATTTTCAATCGAAATATCATTGACGCCTTTGACCTCCAATATTTTAGCCATCAGTTTGTCTCCGGTATCCTTTGACAAGATATGCTTTCTTTTTGGTGACTTTCTATTTGGAGACGTCTGCTTTAATGATTCTACTGCTTGCAGTTTGATACTGTCTTGGTTTTGCTGCTTCTTCATATCTAAGTGCATCTTTACTGGGCAATTGTATTAGATGATCAATGCCACATTTGTAGCAATGCACATCTATTCCTATTTGTTCTATACCTGGTCGAGGTATCTGTCCATAATATTGTTGGTATTCGTTGCCCATAGTATCTTGGATCAAATATGTCATCAGCATGACATGTAGATACTTAAAAACCAACACTGACGATGGCTTTGACTGATTGCCCTTATCTTTTTCGAATGTGGCATTCTCAAGAAGCTTGTAATAGCTTCCATTATAACCCTGGTAGATGGTCGTTTCAGCCCCTGCTTCAGTGACCAACTTTAATTCTATGTCTGTTATCAACATGTGATCCTTTATCTGTGGCTTCTGTATAGTCTTAGGACTATGTTGTTGATTCGATCCTATATTTGGCTTCTGTTGTCCACTGAATTTTAAGAGAGTATTGTGACTCTCCTTTGTTGTTTGCAGTTGATAGGGTTGTCCTGATTGCAGTAAGTGAGGTGGAGATTGGACTCCCCCCATCCGAGAGTGTTCCGTATCTATAAGAGGTATCTTTCTTATGCCAGATGTGGATATTATAGCTTTGTCATCTAGGTCAGCTGATTGAGCTAGGTCTTTGTAAAGTCGTGCTAACTCAATAGCTGATTCTTCCATTGATTGTACGTGTGTTTGTGTTGGTATATTTTGTGGTGCATGTATAGTGTTCTGTACCTGTGAATGTTGTGTTGTGGCACTCATCTGTGTAATGAAAGGAGTTGAATTGTGCTCATACAAATTCAAAGTATGATCATGTGTCAGTGGAAGCCTAGAGCTTTTAAAGTGCACTTCCCTATCTTCTAGTGATTGAATTTGTGCAATAGTGGCAGTGTGACCAATATTTACCTGGTTAGATATCATTTCGTCATGTGTCTGTTGCTCAATTTGGTCTTGTGGAGTTGAAGGTGACAAGATGAAAGCTGCAGCTCTTTCCGAGAATTTATCTGCAATAAGATCTAATTCATAGCATCTTCCATCTATATCATAGCTTTTGTCTCCAATGCGCGTTGCCCATAGTGTCCTAGGAACTGACTCGCTAAATGTACTTACCCGCGTGACTTGAACCCATCTTTTTCCATCAGAATCTACATAAATTGGATCTTTCCATATCGTTTCATGGATCCAATGAAGGGCTATTGGTTCAGGTTGCTTGTTGAATTATGAAGTGGTTGAAGGCAACTGTCGTTTACACATGGCTTCAAGGAATTCCTTCCTGCTGACTGTGTCTTCATTTTTTGGCAGATTGATTATAGTAGGCCTCGTCTCTTGAGTGATTTCTCTGTTCTGAGCTATCACTGTATCTGCATTAGAAGCTAAAGGTAAGCTCATTATCAAACGGTAAATATTACCACTTGTCGACATGTATTTGTAACCCAAATTTGAACCATCTTCATGAGCTATGAAGCATTGATCTGGATCTTCCGTCGCTTGTTGAGGTGTTTCTGCTTTGTACCATCTACCCTCCGTATCTCTATAGAGACTGCTACAGTTTTTGTCCTTGTAATTTGACTTTATCAAGTTCACAGTGACTCGAAAACTACTAACCTCTGGAAGATCTTGCCTGTGCAATTTTATTATGTCCAACTCACTACCTGGTTTGTCATAATAATCAATATCTAATTCTCCTAAATGATTTTTTCTCATGTTGAACTGATCATTTAATATGGGGAAGTGCCAGGGGAGAAAAAGCTAGAATATTGGTTAAGCTAGCAGACCGGCCACAGTAGGGATCTAAAGGAGGGAAAATAGGGATCCAAAGGGGGGAAAGCCACACACACACACACACACACACACACACACACACACACACACACAAGCTCCCTTTACACAAAGGGAATGAGGGACACATGTCAGCTCCCTAGCCCAGATGCCCACAAGGTGTACCCAATTCCTATTGGATGGCCTTGGAGGTGGACCAATGAGAATTAGGCTAGAGTAAATCTAGTTTAATTAATTTAAAAACACTTAATAAAAGAACCAATGAGAATTAAGTCCTCTAGAAGGCTATTGGACAGTCTCCCAAGGGGTCCAATGAGCATTCAGCAGCCCAATGGCTTGCCTGATTCCTATTGGCCAGGAGGCAAAGGGGTCCAATGAGAGTTTAGTTGAATTATTAAATTACCTAAAGCTCTCACAAAAGGGGAAAGGGGGACACATGTCAGAAGGCTATCACTTATGCTGCTTAATTGTCATTGGCTAGCCCTTGGGAGGTCCAATGAGAGGATAGGAAGAGCAAATAGCAAGAGGGGTCGCCCAAGAGAGAGAGGGGGCTGATTTTTGCAAGGCATTATCACACACACACTCACACAATCTCATGTGTGAAGAAAAGAAGACTCTCTCTCCTTCTCAAGCTTTAATGGAAAGCTTACCACCTACTCCAAGCTTGTGAGAAGGGAGGCCTACACCAACAAATCTTGGCTTTGTGATGCAAATCCAACCAAGAGCCAAGCTTCAATGCATGCTCATCTCCTCTACCATGCTAATTACTAAGCTAAGCTATGCTAATATGAGTGATTATGTGAGGAGGTACATCTTTCTCGTAAGAATACTCCTTCCTCTCAATATACTCTCATACCCTGCTAGCTCTCACCATCTTTGAAGGTGTGTGAGGTCTTGGGTCTAAGACCGGGGATAATTTATGTTGTGTTTGCTAAGTGTTTTTCTTAGTGCATGAAGCTTTCATCTTCATTGCACTAGCTAGTCTTGAAGGAACACAAAGAATTGTATTGTACAATGTCTCTCTTGATGGGAGAAACCATAATACAAAGCCTTTTGGAGGGGGAACCGGCTCCATGCAAATCCGGTCCTCAACTGTTGTCAATAGCTTAATTTCTCTCTCTTTTGAAAGTATTGTTCATGCTATCTAACTAGGTGTTATGCTTTTTTTTGCACTCTCCACCCAAGCACTCTTGTAATTCTCATTAGGAATCTATTCTAATGAAATGCCCACTATGTTCATGCTAATTTCTGCTACACACAAGTTTTTAGGCCATTAAATGTTACATGGTTTGAGCTTCATGTACACCGATCCTAAACAATCTTCCATTAGGTTCTTTTGTGAATTAGCCATGTTGGTAGCTTCCACAACCTGTATTGTCGTGCTTTTCTGAGCATTTTGCTTGGACTTTAGGTAGCGATTGTCTGCATCATCTATGTAGCATGGAAAGTCTTTGAAATGACCTATTAACTCCAACCTGACGCCAACTGATTTGACTGTTATTAATGAGCTTGAAGCTGCATCATAACTACTTTGATTTGCTGATGTTGCCATTGACTGTGGCTATTGCATCTGTTGCTCCACTTTTCTTTCAACCCTGTTACTGACCTGCTAAGCACTTGTATTCCCTTTTTCTAGCCTCTCCCACAGGTGACCAATGGTTTTTTTTATTCAAAGCTCTCTGCTAGGCTTAGCTGTGATCTCAACAATCTGATTTACCTGTATAGCTGTAGCACTAGTTGGCAAGATACTTACCACTGTACTGCAACGACTACTCCCTTTGTGATACCTCGATTCCAGTTGATTGAGCGATGAAATTTTCTCTTAATCTGCAAAATTGTAGATTAGCAAAGCACTTTTGACCTGAACTAAATTGACCTCAATTTGCCTGTTTGACAGCACACTTTATATGGAGTTTAATTTAAATTAAACCACCACACAGGTGACCATAGGTCATCCAACTTCTACAGTGTATCTGTCCGCAATTTTTTGCTTTTCGGACCTCACTGTTATTCTTATCCCTGGCACACTCAATTTTTCAACTTCAATTTGCTCTTTTGATGACTTGCACGAAAAGTTCTGCCTGGCAATGCTCAATTTCCAGCCTCCTTAATGTCACTACCATTCACTGCAGCAAAATTTCGTTGTCAATTGAATCCTGCTTATCGCTGTTAGAGGAATACTGCTTATCGTTGTTAGAGGAATACTCCGAAGCTGCCGTTTGGCCTTCCTCGTGTGTGATGGCAGCAAATATATCAACTCAGTGGGAGATGTGTGAATCACCCCCTATTCGAATATTTGAAGCCCTCTTTTCCTTTTGTTGCTGCCGACAGAGATTTCCCCAATTCGACTCGGAGCTCATGTGTTGTGGGCTTTGGGCGTGTTATTTCCTCATCTATGCTGATTTTGTTGGCCCCGGCTTGGCAAGTGTGTGTGTTGTGTGTGTGTGTGTGTGTGTGTGTGTGTGTGTGTGTGTGTGTGTGTGTGTGTGTGTGTGTGTGTGTGTGTGTGTGTGTGTGTGTATGTGTGTGTGTGTGTGTGTGTGTGTGTGTGTGTGTGTGAGCCAGGCTGGCCAAAGACGAGTAGTGAGTAGCGCAGACTGTGTGTGTGTGTGTTGGGTGCGCCGACTACAGGCAAGGCGGGACCAGGGAGCCGAGATTGGCGGGATGAGCTAGCACGATGAGGCGGTAGCTGCGGGTTTGCGCGTGTGCAGGTGGGGTCGCCAGCTGTGGGGCCAACTCGGGCAGCTAGCGCGAGAGCGTAGGTCAAGCCGGGAAGCATGCGCGCATAGGATGACTAGGGGCAACAAAAGCGTAGGAAAACTTGGGGCAACAGAGCGTAGGAAGTCAAGCCGTGAGCTCAACATGTAGGACAACTAGGCGGGCAGCTCGCGCGTAGGATGTCAAGCCAGATGTGAGCGCGTAGGATGTCTAGGCGCTGCAATGCATAGGAGGTCTAGGCCAGCAGCAAATGCGTAGGATGTCTCGAGAGCGTAGCATGCGCGCGTAGGTAGGTAGGTCAGCGTGAATCACGGCGAGACTGCAGCCAGGTGGCCAGCTTCGGTCAACGCGGCGAGATAGGTGAGTATTTTTTTATTTTTTTATTTAAAAAAAACCAAAAAATTTAAAAAATCACATAAATAAATTAAAAAAACACACATAAATCTAAAAATAAATACAAAAAACACATTAAAAATTTCAAAATTCATACAATAATTCAAAAATGCTCACAAAAAATTCAAAAAACTCATAAAATAAATAATAAAATACACAAAAAATCAAAAAACACTTACAAAAATACAAAAATGAACATAAATAAATATAAAAAACACAAATAATTCTTAAAAAAACACAAAAAATCAAAACATGCACAAAATTACTAAAAAACACAATTAAAATATAAGAAATAAAGAAAATACCAAAAAAACACAAAACAATCACAAAAACACAAACAAAAATAGAAAAAACACAGAAAAATAATAAAATACACTAATATAAATAAATAAAAAATCAAATCTTATCAAACAAAAACCTAAAAATGTAAAAAATTTAAACTATCATGCAAAAACACTCAGAAAACAAAAACAAATTGCCCCGGCACTCCACAATTCACCTGAATTAGGCGATTTATCAATTTTCTTAGTATAATTAGCACATTTGGGTAAAAATTAGCAAAAATTATCAGAAAATTTGCCAAAAATTCTAGATCAGCCCACCGACCTAAACGTTCGCAATCACGCAATCGAAACGCAGAAATTGATCACTTACTTAATCAAAATCGCATAAAACATCATTCTTTAAGCACACAAATCGTCTCAAAACTATGCATAATTGAACACAAAAATCACCCTCTCTTGCACGATGACCAATCGCACTCAAAACAAAATTTTGCATCAATTAAACATCAATTCGAGCATCCAAATCTCAAATTTAATCGATCATTAACACGCTTTTTGCATCAAATCATGCACATAAGCATATATAACCAAATTTGACCGAATTTCGACAGCATTTCGGCGTCACAACGGAATTAGAAAAACATAACCATAACTCATTGATGACCATAAGCAAGCACATGCTTCTCATAAGCAAATTGGACTCCAAAACATCCCCCAAATTGCCCCAAATTAGGCACTTCCGCCTACACACAAGCGGGCATAAACCGCACCTAGTTTTGCATTTTATGAATGCACATGGTTCATGAACCAAACCTGCACATAAAATCAAAAAATTAGCATTAATTTCAGTACCTTAATTAGCCACAAACTCAACGATTAAGCACTTGATAAGTGCCCAACACACTAGTGTGTGTGTGTGTGTGTGTGTGTGTGTGTGTCGATCCCGTAAAATCACCTACACACAACCAACACAAAAATCAATGTGTAGCATCGTTTAGCATGAATGTAAACACATAATCATCATGAACATGCATCAAATAATCAATACAAATCAGCACTTTGCAAAATGCCCAAATAATTAGTGAATGAAATTAGTGAAAATTAGTGATTAATAGGTGATTTCGGCTACGATTTGCGCACAAATGGAGTAGGATATGAGTGTGTGGATCACATAGGCATGTTGTCCATACACCCAACTCACTTTCTACTTGTGTGTAGCACAAAAAACACTTATCAATCAATGGGAAATTAGCATCAAAGTTAGAGAAAATTAGTGAAGTTGATGGTCAAAATTAGTGATCAAAATCAAGAACTAATGATGTGTGTGGGTTGTTTTGTGATGTTCTAAGCATAATCAATGCTAACCTAAGCACTAATCACACTAAAAACCACTCAATTAATCAACACACCTAATCTAAAAACTAACAAAATTAACAAAAAAATTAGGGAAATTAGTGTCTCCTAATCACACCAATGGCACCTCTAGCTTAGGCTATCGCTCCCCGGCAGCGGCGCCAATGTTGGGACGTCATCCTAGCATAGGGAGGACATAAACATAATGTCAATCCGAGAAGTAGGATCCGGCTAGGGCATGGAAACACACAAGTGGCTTGCGCGTGCCAAATGGAGGATTAGAAGGTGAAACCTACACACAAAGAAAGCTACGGAGCCGGTATGATGTTGCCACGAGGAGTGAGCACACTACTTACTCTACCATTCGGCCTAATCTCTCACACACAAGATTAATCATGCACTACTCTCTAATCAATCACTAATCCAACTCTAATCAAGCACACAATGAGCATAGAATAGCATAGAATGACCATACTGGGCACCAACACTCTACACAAGCCTACGCACACTTAGTAGCATGCTTAAACAAGAGGGAAATATGAAAAAGAGAGAGATTAATCAACAAATCAGCCATTAATCTTTGATTAATCAAGCATTGATTACACCATGAGCAAATGAGAGAGAAGAGGTTAAAGTTTAGCTATTGGCATGAGGCCGAATCGTCCATGTACGCGCATAGAAAGCTCAAGAACTCCATAGCCATCTCCTTCTTCACAAAGCTTATCTCAAGTGAGTAAGAATCCCCTTTCACATTGTGTGTTTTGAGTTATATACTCTCTAGGCTTTTTAGAAGTGGCCGGGCACCCAAATGGCCAAACTCACTTAATCTGCTATCTACACTGCCTAGGATCTAAATATAGCTCAATGTTTACAACTTGGAACTCTTGATGAGCCCAAAACATAATTACAACCCGCATTTGTGGTCATTTGATGGAAAATCCTAAAACTTAAGTGACCATTAATTGTGACCATAACTCCATAGATAGTCATCAATTCCAACTCTTCTCTGCATATGTTGCTTGTATTTGCTTCATCTTCATCTTTACTTCGCATCCGCATCATCTGGCCTCGTTAGCATTTACTAAAAATAGTAAATAGCATCTTTGACTGATCCGTTTGGCCTTGTTGACTTAGCTGCCAAACAATAATGATGAGCATCTTGCCCATAGATGGCATCCTAACTAGAGATGCATATCTCTACATGTGAAATATTATTTATATCATCAATGTATCTAGCTATAATAATTCAAAGAAATAAAGAACACTAACCATAGGTTTACCTTGGTGTGCGGGCATTGGTGCATGATCATAAACACCCCAATCCGACTCATGTGAATGACACTGATGTAGTGGCATTTGATGTAAACCTGAACATCTATTGCATTAATATGGAGTCTTCTCCTTCTCATAATAGCATGAAGGATCACATTCACATGAGTTGGCACTCTTTAGAGATGAAAATGGCTCTTTTCCATGTCCCACAGTTATACTTTGACCTCCATGGCTATAATACAAGTACAATAATGTATGAAAAGAATCCAAATCTCTACAACAAAAATAAGAGATTAACTTGATTTGAGTAAAGTAGTAATCAATCTCACCATCCGGCTTACGTGTCAACTTGTAAACCCACTTGATACCAATGGACTTTTTTCCAAGAAAGAGAAAAATCACATAAACTGATTGCATTACAGTCATTCAATTTTTCAAATTTTGTGCTTCATCAAAAGGAAGAGGTTTCTCTTCATCACATAAACTAGGAACAACCAAAGCATAACAATCTAACACATATGATGCATGGCAAGAATGTGAACAAGTACAACCAGACATAGGTGCATCCAATAAACTATCATGCAAAGTTTTCACCACTCACATCGTAGTTTTTTTTTAGAAGGTCGATTGCGTGGTGAGATTTTTCCATCAAAGGTAAAACCCTCTATATATTTGATTCTCACTCAAGAGAAGTTCCATGGAAAGTTGTAAAAATTCTATTCACAAGAACAATCTACATACAACTATGGATATTTTCAAAGAAGATATTATGCCATATCTTAATTTTTTATGATCTACTTATCAACGTCCTTACTAGTGCAACTTAGAGGTGCTACGAGTACTACACATGGTGCTACACATCTCAAAGTTCATTGCATATGTATCTAGTCCAACAAGACAATTGTGTATTAATTCTCTACTACAACAGGTAAGAGATTCATACCTTAGAGATTAAATGTTCATATTAAGGCCTATAAATTCCATCTTTACCTAATGCTTGGGCAATAATCGTGAGACTTTGTGTTAATTTTGGCATATTATATGCCACACACACACAAAAAAAATTCGATGAAGAATAATGAGAGAAATAAACTGACACTTTGCCCTCCATGATGAAATCTAAAAGAAAATGCATTAACTCAAATACATCAAGGGTGGAAAATTATCACAAACATGAGAAAGAATAATGATTGGAAAAAATGTACATTGTAAGTTGCTCTCTATTTCTCTGTGCAATTGTATTCAATGCTCACAGCATATTGTAGTGGTAGAATCCTTCCTTGCTGCACCACAAATGCAAGCTTTTAGAGGCGTTGTTCTCTATATTCCAAGGTACTACTCAGAGGCTTCTGCAACAGTGCACTTTATTGCTACACATTAGCCACTATTTCCTACTTCATTAAAATATCACTTTTGATCACAACACCTATAGTGCAACAAAATCACACAAAAAAAGCTTGCCTCACACTCACGCCTTGATTTTGTTTGATTTTGTCAAAGCTTCCACTTTTTGATATTGTGCAATGAAATTAAAAAAAAAAAAACACAAGAACGTGTTAGTTTTAATGCCTTCATGTGTGTAGTCATATCTAATTAAATTAAGGGGTTGGCGTGCACATTCAATTTGCCATGCATGTCGACAGTCAAGTGGAGGCCTCATTATTTTGTCTTCGTTTTTTTGCAGCCAATTCTTCTTGAGATAATCTACAGATGGATCTTAACAATGAATTCAACGATGGTGAGGGGGTCCTTTCATCCATCCTATGTGAGGAGTTCCTACTCGATGAAGAGATGCTAGTGGAGGCAATCTATCCAATGGCTCCACAAACGACATTGATTGAAGCAAGCTCTCACATAATGGTGATAAACTTGCAACCACGGCAAGGGGGGTCACCAATTGGAGTGTCAAGTGGCGCATATGCTAGGGGGGCTGCAACAACACTTCCTTGATCAGCCTTTGCAAAAACTGGAAGCCACCCTTACCTAGCCATCTTCCTGTTGCAAGTGAGGCCGGTTTTGGTAAGGCCTTCTTTGCTTTTAGTACCACGTGCTTTACCTTCCACACTCTGACTATCATTGTGTGCACAACCTGCAACTATTTTAACATCACCAACTAGGAAACACTCCCCTCATATCCCTTCCTTGGCAGTAGGATGGCTCCTATCATTGTCCCTAGTGATAGAAACACCTCAGTTGAGGGAGCACCGGCCCCATCATTGACCTGTCTCCTCAGACAGGAGCATGAATTAATTGGCAATTGCACAAAATTGTCACGTTAGTTGAGGCTAAGAAAGAAGTGCATGTACCGCAGAGTGAAGGGGGGTTTATGTACACACTTGTCATGACCGTTGGCAAGTGGTTGCTGAGATATACCAAGAAAGAGGCATCCTCTGTACCAAGTTTTAGTGCAAGACAAAGTGGGAGAAGGTAAACTCCCTCTTCAAGAGGCTCAACGACTATGAGAAAAAGATTCCCTCAGGGTGGTCCAGCTACTAGCAAATGGAGCAAGTTGAGCGAGCACAAAGGGATTTCTGGTGGAAGACTTTCCATTCAAACTTCACAAACAAAGGCATATGCTTTTTGAATGGGGACTATAACATCAACATTGGACGATAGTATTGGTGGATTCATTGGTGGAGAACAACATGATTCTTGTTCGTATGCAAGTCCCCATAAAAAATATTTCCTTGTTTGTTGCATATTTTTATTTGCATCACTTTAATGTTACATTGCTACCTTGATTCTCATTTATTAACTTGTTCCTCTGTAGGAAACAATAACATCACCGTGCTTGCCATTGGTAGTAGCGTTGGGGACCAGCAAACAACACCTCCACTTGCAAATGACAATGATGAACCCACAGACGTGTCGGTGGAAGGAATCTCGGGAGGGAGGGAAGCAACCATAATTTTTAATGGTTGCGAAAGTTTCTTTTCTTTAGGGCGTGGTTCTTGCCAAGGCTAAAAAAAAACATTATGTGGGTCATGTGTTCTCAAGGCAAAGAAGGTGGAATTTTCAAGATCAATGCCAAAACTGAAGGTATTTAATGAACTCAATCGCCCTTTTATTTACCTTGAGAAGAACCGGACAACACGGTGCCTCTTGGTATGCAAGTGCCCATAAAAAATATTTCCTTGTTCATTGTATATTTTTATTTGCATCAAGTTTATGTTATATTTCCGCCTTCATTCTCATTTCTTAACTTTCTCCCCTGAAGGCAACGACGACAACATCGTCGTGTCTACTGCTCGTGATAGCACTCATGAGGACCAACAAACACCACCTCCAATCGCAAACGACGGTGATGGACCCATAGACACATTGGCAGAAGGAAGCTTAGGAGGGATCAAGAGAAAGTGGAACTTGTGAGAGAACAAAAGCAACATGAAAGAGCTCGTGGAGTCAATGAATAATCTGGCAACGAATTTGCAAAGTTCAAAGGATTAAAAGGATGCACGCAAAGAGGCTAGTGGAAAGGGACTAATAAAAATCGAGTAGGCAAGAAATGCAGCGACTCGGGACAGTGCAAATGCAATTTGTGGCTTGTTAAACCACGTCGTCAACTCCATCACCTCCTTGATGATACGTAGAGAGGAGTGGTTGTGGTCCGTATAGCCAAGTGTTTTTTTAGCTTACCTACATTATGTAGCTATTTGTAAACAACATTTTTGATATCCCATGACTTGTGATGCAATGATTAGATATGCAAACCTCTAATTTGGACAAGCAATGTTTAAGTTTATCATTAAGTTACTTCACATGATTATTCATTGAGTTTTGTTGCATGATAGGGTGCATGTGGTTAGTACAAGTTGGCGAATTAGTTCCATTGTGCCTCCCTAATTGTGTGATTCAACTTTGAACTTTTTGATTTGATCATTTGTGGAATGTATTGATAGCCCCTAGCAATTCTTGAAGAGTAATGGGTGCTTATAAGTACCATGATTTCTAATGCTAAGGTTGATTGTTATGATATGGTCCATGGACCCTTATTGGGTAATTTTGAATGATTTAACATCTCCAAAATTTGTACTTCGGTAGCAAGTGCAAAGAATTTGATTGGTTTCAATTTGTTTGAATTCAAATGATGATCTTGGAATGTCATGAGTGAGTCCATGAACTCCATGTTCATGGGAAGCAACCATATAATTTTTATCGGTTGCTAAATCTTTTTTTCTTTAGGGCTTGGTTCTTGTCAAGGCTCATAAAAAACATTTTGTAGGTCATGTGTTCTCAGGGCTAAGAAGGTGAAATTTCTAGGATCAATGCCAGAACTGATGGTATTCAATGAAATTCATAACTTAATCACTCTTTATTTATATTGAGAAGAACTGTGCGATCGAATTGTAGCACGGATTTTTTTTTTCAACCGAGAATTTCACACTACAAACGCGGATATGTGAGCACTGGTTCATGCATTCAAGCATGGCCAAGAGGTCTTCAAGGTGTGTGGAGAAGTATGCACTCTCAATGAGTGCAAGAGGAGTGGGTGTGTGTGTGTGTGTGTGTGTGTGTAGTAATGAGAAGAGTAAGAGGATAAGGAGGGGGGGTTTAGGGTTAGGGGGGTTAAGGAATGTACTAGCTTCATTTGCTCTCTATTTCTCTCTTTATTTGTCTCTCTATTTCTCTCTATATTTGTCTCTCTATCTATCTCTTTGAATACAATGGTGCAATTGAGTCACAACCAAATTTATCAATTTCAACAAGGAAATTTACACCACAAATAGTGCTATGGGACCACTAATTCATGCATTCATATAGGACCACAAGGTCTTCAAGGTGGAAACACTTGAGAGAGTACTGGAGCAGGATCGCAGGACATCTCTAACCTTATATGGAGAAACATACTACACAAAATCCAAACATAGATAGACAAGATTCTACATTAATTCTATATTGAGAGTGAAACAATATCCACAAAAATTTATTGCATATGCATCTAGGAGAAGATGCATAGGTTCAAGAACTAAACTGGCCCAACCATAAGATACATGCATAGGACAAACTGTCCATGTGACCAGCTCACATGTGAGTGAGTAGAACATCTTTGGTGGTCAATCCCCTTGTGGCAACCCCTACAGCCTACTGAGATTGCTCATGGTGGGCAATGGCATCATCATCGAGCTGAACACCAAAGTCTGCCCTTATGTTATGTAGAATGCAATAGGCAGTGATGATTTTTGGCAAGCTCCACGTTTGGTTGTTTCACTCATTGTTGTAGGTAGACCCACATTTGTTTCAACCGACCAAATACTCGCTCAACAATAATTTTTGTATTGGATAGTTTGTAGTTGAACTATTGCAAGACATTGTCATGCTCCGTAGTAACAGGAAATGGTATGACAAGCCAGTGCAGTTTCATGTAACCACTATCTCCCAAGATGTATTCTCGAATTCGATGCCATTGAACCACAAGTGTTGGCCCATCGAGAATCGCATTAATCTATGCTTTCATGTACAATGATGAATTTCCTACCACAGGATATTAATACACACGTTGGGCATACCACACATAACATCAAGGAACAGCAAGTTGCCATCGACCACCGCTTGCAATATCATAGAGTAATTATGGTTCCTATCAAACCAGTGTGTATGTGTAGCTCACTAGCAGCCAATTCCATGTTGATGTGTGTTATGTCTATAGCACCGTGGCAATTGGGGAAGCCTTGCTTTGCTTCAAAGCCATCTTTGGGTGAAAGCATGGGTTGGTGGTACAAAAAGTAGTGTCCTTGACACTTCTTGTGAGGCACTTGTGGTTGGTGTTTTGTGGGAAATTTTCCAAAGCCAAAATATAGATTTAAACTTTTTAAAAAGATGTAGAAAAAGTTATCAACTAATATTGATTTAGTATCAAGGCAAGATTGTCTACCTACCCTTTTGCCTCTCTCTCTCTCTCTCTCTCTCTCTCTCTCTCTCTCTCTCTCTCTCTCTCTCTCTCTCTCTCTCTCTCTCTCTCTCTCTCTCTCTCTCTCTCTCTCTCTCTCTCTCTCTCTCTATGTGGAGTTCCCTTTTCGCGCTCTGCACATAATTGACCTGAAGGTTGAGCTCTTTGTGTATGTGTGTGTGTGTGTGTGTGTGTGTGTGTGTGTGTGTGTGTGTGTGTGTGTGTGTGTGTGTGTGTGTGTGTGTGTGTGTGTGTGTGTGTGTGTGTGCGGAGTTCTCTATTCTGCACTCTTGTACATTAATTGCAGCTTGAAGTTGCAGAGGGACACGTTGAAGCTTCCCATTGAGATGTAGAGATTATGGAGCAAGAGATCAGGGTGGAGATGTTGCAGCAAGAGATTGGGATGGAGATTGCAGAAACAGAGTTGGGCAAGACTGGACCAAGTTACCATGTTGGGTGGTTGGCCATTGATGGTGATGTCAGCTCTTTGGAAGAGGGGATTGTGCATGATTGGCCGCCTCCAAGTACAGTGCAAGGGTCTAGGTTCTCTTAGCAGCATGCACAATACAATCCATTCCATGGTGACATGTCTCACAGTTACCATAGGAAAGACTTGATCACAATTTGCCATGAAGGCACCCATCGGATGCGACAATATTGGTCCATGAAGAAACGAGAGAACCATAGGAGACAAAGAGAAAGTGACGAATCACATTCATGTTCAACAAAACATGTGAATTTGGTTTGCATGAAAGTCTCAAAATGATGGCAGGAAGCAACACAAGGCATGACTTGCGATGCTAAGAAAACAACCTTTCAATGTCTTCTTCAACAACCAACTTTTAGACATTTTCATCATGCATCTGAGAAGTCAATACTGTCCAATATTTGAGGCACCTTTACTAAAGTCAAAGCATCCATGTCTAAAGAGGAGTTGAAGCTTAAAAGAGCTATCTGCATGATGTTGGTGAATAGTGAAGGAGATCCATCGAGGTCTATTAGCAATGCCAAGATGGCAAGATTTACTGGATTGCATCGATGAAACTTTGCAACAGCCAAATCGTGATTAAAACGAGCTGAAGCTGGCACATTTCCTTTGCAATCATGTAGTCACCAACAATCTCGAGGCCGTACCATCACACAAGATATAAAAGATCTTGTTTTTTCATTTTGGCAAATAGAGACAAGAGTGTCGCCAAACAAAAAAGATGTGTGTCAAAAACGATTGGGTAGAAAAGATTACATAAAGCATCCACTACATTTGCTTGATCAATCACAGGTATGCTCCTAAAATGCTAAAATCATGTTGTTATCTTACATGCAATAATGGAGGTTCTACATTACACTAGTAATTGCTACCTGATAGGCCCCAATGTTTAGTCAAAGCTAATCTTTAGGTAGGTGCAAGGATTTTTAAAAAAATTACTTTGGGATAGAAGGTAGCATGAGAACAAACAAGTACTCTTACACTATCAATGTTCTAGCACTCTTCTACCTAAGGGAACTTTGATGGTAGATTTAAACTTGAGGTACAAAAGTATCATGCTAAAGGGGTTGGCGCTTCAAAACCACCATTGTAAGATCATAGGTACTATATACATGCACTTAAAAACCACCAATGTATACTCATATGTAGTTTTGAGTTGCTTGGAAGCATTGAAAGTAATTTTTTGCTAGGTAGCAGATAGCATGAGAACAAACAAGTTCAATTGACCCTAAAAGTACCTTAGTGATAAGTACTAGGAACCTTATGGAACCAATTGTAAAGATATAGGTACTTTGGAGATATATAATAGCCTTAAGAGTATCTAACAAAGGAAGTAATGGAAGCACCATGAGAGTGAAGAGGTTCCTTATGCACTTTGTAGATAGAAAAAGTCTTAGAATACCTTGCAAGGCACTTACGGAAGTACCATGAGAGTCTAAATGGGTTCTCTAGGTGCTTTCTAGGTAGAAAAGGATCATAGAGTTCCTTCAAAGGTACTCATGGAAGTACCATGACAGTAAAGGGGCTCTCTAGGTACTTTGGAGATAGAAAAGTCATAGAGTACCCTCTGAAAGGTAGTCATGGAATTTTGTGATCTTTGAATAGACCATTAATTTCACATGTTCTCAAAGGTACTCATGGAAGTACCATGACAGTAAAGGGGCTCTCTAGGTAATCTCAAGAGAGAAGTCATAGAGTACCCTCCTCAAACATAGTCATGGAGTTTCATGATCATTGAATCAACTATTTGCCTCACATGTTCTCAAAGGTACTCATGGAAGTATCATGACAGTAAAGGGGATCTCTAGGTACTCTAGAGATAAAAAAGTCATAGATTACCTTTCCAAGGTAGTCATATGGTACCATCTCAAAGGTACTCATGGAAGTACCATGAGAGTTTAAATGGGTTCTCTAGGTACTTTGGGGGTAGGAAAAAGTACAGAGTTCCTTTCAAAGGTAGTCATGGAAGTAACATGACAGTAAAGGGGCTCTCTAGGTACTCTAGAGATAGAAAAGCCATAGAGTACCTCTCAAAGGTAGTCATGGAGCACCAAGATCTTTGAATGAATCATTAATCTGACATGCTCTTTGCATTTACCAATTGCAGATGCACATAGTTCTCCTATAGGTATAAGCGTCATACATCTCTAGCACTTGAACCATCTAAATTTTAATTTGTCCTTTGTTTTTATCCCTAGATCCATTGATTTTCAATGTAAGCCACTGATGGGTTTCACTTTTTCTTGCACAGGGGTAGCTTTACAAGAGGTTCCAAATGCAATACCCACACATCAAGATCTCTCTCAGATGTTATGAGGGATTGAAACCTTGGCTTGTTCGTAAGTTGAAGGATCATTACACGTGTTGTTGTATTGCTCATATTGAGATGATACGTCAAGGAAGCATTCAACCACATGAGACAAAGAAAAACACGAATGCACAGTGATGAGTGTGGCTACACGTTGAAGGTTCCATGGAAAGCGTGTGCGAGTGCAAGTGCGAGAGCACACACACACACACACACAGAGAGAGAGAGAGAGAGAGAGAGAGAGAGAGAGAGAGAGAGAGAGAGAGAGAGAGAGAGAGAGAGAGAGAGAGAGAGAGAGAGAGAGAGAGAGAGAAAGACCTGCTTTGGGTGGAGCGCACAACAACGTAATCCTATTTTGCAGCTCCTTATTCTATTGTATTAAAGAATAAGTATATAATGGTTAAGTTAGTAGATGGGTTAGTAGTAAGTGGGATGTCTGGCCAGTTGGCCTGAATCCCAACAAACTCCCACTTGAAGGCCAACGCAGCCCAAGTGACCTGGTATGTACAACCATGAAGCAATCTAGTGGCTTCAACCTAAACCCATCAACTCACTGCAATGTAAACCGCTCCAAAGCTAATCCTTTCATCAAAGCATCTACTGGGTTGTCGTCAGTGTGTACCTTGACCAAATCAATGAGCTTTTTGGCCAAGAAATCTCTCACGAGATGATACCCGACTTCAATGTGTTTCGATTTGGAGTGAAACACGGGATTCCTTTCCAATGCAAGATCACTCTGACTATCACAATATATCATTGGAGTCTCATCAATGCCAAGATTTTTGACTAAGCGAGATAACCATAAAGCCTCTTTACGTGCATCCGACAATGCAACGTACTCTGCTTCCGTAGTGGAAGATGACGTACAATCTTGAAGACATGACCTCCAAGATACTGCTGCTCTAGCAAATATGAAGACATAGCCAGATGTCGATCTCCTATTGTTCACACAACCCACATAGTCTGCATCCGCATAAACCACAATGGATGCATCATTGTTCCCGAAGCGTAAACACCTGTTGATCGTACCTTTGAGGTGCCTAAGAATGTGCTTCACTGCTTCCCAATGCTTGCTGCCAGGATTTTCCATATATCGGCTCACCACTCCCACTGCAAAAGCAATGTCTAGTCTTGTGGCCACCATAGCATACATGAGATTGCCCATTGTCAAAGAATATGGTACCTTAGCCATTTCAGCGTGCTTTGCATCAGATTTGGGTGCATCTTCCTTGTTGAGTTTCAAGAATGCCTCCATTGGGGTACTCAATGTTTCCCCCCCCTGCATATTGAAATGCTGCAAAACTTTCTCAATGTATGTTTCCTGAGATAACTCAAGAATACGACGTTTGCGATCTCTTTTGATTTGCATGCCAAGAAAGTGTGTAGCATCCCCCAAATCTTTCACTGCAAAATTATTGCTAGTGTTTTCTTCAAGTTGGCAATCTCCGCAATGGATTTCCCAGCTATAAGCATGTCATCAACATACAAAACTAGAATGATCATCGAGCCATCATCTAGATTTCTTGTGTACAAGAATCCATTTGGACAAGTTCCATGTCCTCAATCGCTACAAGACTAAGTACGGTTCTAAGCGTTGTCATCTTGACCACAGGCGAGAAGATTTCATCAAAATTGACTCCCTTTTGCTGTTTGAACCCTTTGGCTACAAGTCTAGCCTTGTACTTTGGATTTGGATCACCTGAGGTAAATTTCTTCTTGTAAACCCATTTGCAAGGTAAAGCTTTCACATCATTTGGCAGTTCTACCAAGTCCCAAGTGTCATTAGCCACAATCGAGTTATACTCAGATTCCATAGCCTGCTCCCACTTCACCACATCATCCGTCATCATGGCTTCTTGGTAGCAGCTTGGCTCACCGCAATCGGTCAACATGATGTAATCAAGACCTGGCTTGAAACGCGCAGGTGGACGAGAGGCTCTAGTAGACCGTCTCACTCCTTGACCATTGCTATCCGCTCCCTCTGGAGTATTGCTAGTGGAAGGTACATCACTAGCCCGTTGAGTTAATTTCACTGTCTCCGAGGCAACATCCTCAAAAGTGACTCTCCGAATCTCTATTTCCTTAATAGGTTGTTTATGCATCTTCGACTCATTGAAGATCACATCTGAACTACGGATGGCTCGACAAGATTCTGGGTGCTAGAGATGATATCCCATCTCTCTATCTGCACCATATCCAATGAAAATACATTTGTGTGACTTTGGCTCTAACTTTTGTCAAAGTTTTTTAGGCACGTGAGCATAAGCTTCACACCCAAAAACACGTTGATGGTCATAGTGGGGCATATGTTTAGATCATAACTCTTTTGGAATCTCATAATTCAATGGCGTACTAGGTGAATGATTTTTAATGTGCACTATGGTCAAGACGGCTTCTGCCCAAAAGCCTTGTGTGAGATTTGCCCTAGAAAGCATGGTTGTGACTCTTTCCTTAATCGTACGATTCAAGGCTCAGCAACTCCATTATGAGCTGGTGTGTATGGTGCAGTGAACTCCCTTTTAATCCACCTTTTAGCACAAAAATTGTCAAACTCCTTAGAGACATAATCTCCACCGTTGTCAGTCTACAGCCTCTTGAGTTTCTTGCCAGACTGATTCTCAACGAGTGCCAAAAAAAATTGGAACACAGGAAGAACTTGATCCTTATGTTTCAAAGGATATGCCCACACCTTTCGAGTAGAGTCATCTATGAATGTCCCAAAATAGCTGGCCCCCCCTAGAGATTTGGTTGACATAGGACCACAAACATCACTATGTACTAAATCTAGAGGTTCAGCTCGCTTTTGACCCAATGGTAAGTGCACGGACCTAGTCTGTTTGCCATAGATACAGTGCTCACAAACAGGAAAGTCAACATAAGACAAGATAGGTAAATAGCCAAAACAAGTCAGAGTTCTCATTCCTTTTTGGCTAATATGACCTAGCTGGCAATGCCACAACTCAGTAGACGGCAGCTCGGCTATAGATATGTAATCATGACCAACATCTAACACATGCATGGAATACAAGGTACCATGCTTCTGACCTCTGAGTACAACAAGATTACCTTTGCGTACTATCCACAAACCATTGCCAAATGTGGTGTTGTAGCCCAAATCATCAAGCTGACCAACAGAAATCAAGCTTTTAGTCAACTTGGGCACATGTCTGACATTACATAAAGTAAAGTGCATGCCATTCCTTAGATGCAATTTGACGTTTCCGACACCCTTAATGACTACTTCATAAGCATCACCAAGTCTCACTTTGCCACAAGAGTGAGAATAAGTAGAGAACCACTCTCTATGTGGTGTCACATGGAAAATCGCACCAGAATCTACTATCCAATTCTGTGAATACTGCACATCTTCTGTAACAAGAGCCTCGACAAGTAGATCTGATGTGAAGACCAATATGTCAGAGCTAAGTGGCATAACAACCACTAGAAGAGTCTCTACAATAGGAGCATGTGAAAACTCTAGCACATTGATCTCCTCTAACTTTGCTTTTCCCTTGTTTGAATCATCAGACTTAGAAGTTTCATTGGATTGTTTATCCTTCTTGCTTTGCTGCCATTTCCTGCAATCCTTCTTCACATGCCCTTTTTTATGGCAGTGATAGCACTCGACATTACGCATAGAACCCCGAGACTTACTGTGTGAGCCCCACGTTCCTTGCTTTTGGCACGACTTTGAGTGCGACCCCTCTGTCTATCACTAGCAACATATGCATCACCATCCTTCTTGCCTTCGAGAGATTTCCTGCAAATTTCCTCGATAAACAGACTCCCAAGGACGTCATTGTACACTAGACTGGTACCAGGTGCTGAGTTGCTAATTGCAGTACAAAATGTATTTCAAGACGAGGGTAAATTGCATAGCAAGAAGTTACATTTGATTTCCTCATCGAAGACCAAACCCTGAGTGGTCAACTGAGTGAAAATGATATTGAACTCATTAATGTGAGTAGAAATAGTGCCCTCTTCCTTCATACAAAGGTCAAACAGCTTCTTCATCAAGAAAACCTTATCAGTGGCACTTTTGTTCTCATAACTAGAACACAACTTATCCCATACATCTCTAGCAGTCCTTTCTCCAACTATAGTAGAGTACACAGATTCGGCCAAATGCAAACGGAGGGTAGATTTGGCCTTAGCATCAAATTTCTCCCACTCAACATGTGTATACTCGCCCTCTGGGCGCTCCATGATAGGATCCAACAAGCATTTTTGTATAAGAACATCTTGAATCTGCTCTTTCCGGATAGCAAAATTTGTCCCATCAAATTTTTGGATATTGTAAATATCCTTTTCACCACTAGATGACATGGCTGCAAGCTAAAGATAATATGGTGATAAACACTGGTAATTCTGGGAAAAATTTGGTAGAGTTTCCCCAGAAAAACTGACAGAATCTCAATCCAAAGCTGTCACAAGAGATCAGTAACACATCAAAAGTAATGCTCTCAGAGCATAAGACAGGCGCATCAACCACTAACAGTGCATAAAAAGTCAAAAGCTGATCCAAGCCTGCCAACACAGCGTCAAATGCACCTAGCCATCTCTATACATGTCCTATGGCGAGGCCACGAAAAAGGGGTACTCCAGCAACCTGTATCACCAAAAGGATCTCAACATTGGAGAACCCCCCAGCTCAAGAAAACCTCACGCTATTGACCCTCACATAAGATTATGCAGACAAGAAACCAGCCCAGTCTTAGAAAGGGCCTCCGAAGTGATTCTCAGAAACAGTCAGGACTACCAGAAACAAGCAAATCAGCTCCACAAAAGGTACATATGGCAGTTTCCCCGCAACTCAACGTACATCCACTATCAACAATACTGCAAGGTGCAGTATACGCGCTCAAACATGCACCAAACTAAACGTGCAAGCAGTAAACAAATCCCTTCGAGGAGTAAAACCGCTCTCAAAAGAGCTCAAGCACTATAAAAAAAGTGCCAAAACAATGCATATGCTCATCAAGTACTCCCACTGAAATCTTGCTGATGTAAAACACTACAACCTTTAAGAAACCTGGATATCCTGTATGTATGCAAGAACCTGTGAGGAGATGGATGCCTAAAAAACCCGAGACAATGTCGATGCCAAAAAGTGCTTCTAATCAATCCATAAACACTATCTCAATAACACATAATAGCCATAAAACGGCTATATACAATCCCAAACTAGTCTCTGAACAACCTGCACCTGTGTCTTGTACCTGTACCTGTAGCAAAAGTGGAGTTGAAAAATACAACTCTTGAAGTATAGCTCCGATGAATCTTTTTCCGGCACGAACAACTCCAAAAGGGGGGTAAAACATCAGGACACCTACTGGAAACACTCTCGGAATGCTGAATTTTTCGATGCCAAAATCGGAAACCTGTTTGCACTTTTAAAAGTGCACGCGTGCGGACGCAAAAAATGGCAAACACAAATCTTACTCTGATACCAATTGAAGGTGCCGCAGGAAGCGTGTGCGAGTGCAAGTGCAAGAGCAGAGAGAGAGAGAGAGAGAGAGAGAGAGAGAGAGAGAGAGAGAGAGAGAGAGAGAGAGAGAGAGAGAGAGAGAGAGAGAGACCTGCTTTGGGTGGAGCGCACAACAACATAATCCTGTTGCAGCTCCTTATTCTATTGTATTAAAGAATAAGTAGATAATAATTAAGTTAGTAGATGGGTTAGTAGTAAGTGGGATGTTCGGCCAGTTGGCCTGAATCCCAACACACATGTCTATATTCTTGCCAGAAGAGGCTCCAAGTAAGTGTCAAGCTGCAATGTGCACATACACTAGCATGAACACACTGGAGTATCTCACTCTTGAGGCCTTGGACGGTGATGATGCAGAAAGTGAACATTTCAGCAATGACGAAGGATCAAATTTGCTCATGTATGGTGGGCACCATGACACAATTAGTGACGCACTATGCATTGGTGATAACTTTGCCACCAATGCTGTTGAGATGTCGAGCTCTACATCTTGAGCTAGCATCCACTACGGGTCTTGGCTGCTTACGGCATTTACTCACTGGCGCGTTAGGTGACCGACACGGAGGATCTCTGCCAGTGATTCTACAGCTGGACTACACTTATAGTGCCAGCCTAGTACACTTCTAGCGAGTTCACACTTAGTGACCCCATGTACATATGTGCTACTTTTCAATTTTAGCACTTAGTCATTTTGTACTCTCTTTTCTGTGCGAAGAAGAAGAAGCTTTCCATCTCTGTGTGGTGTGTGCTTGTCTTGTGTAGCTCTCTTGCATCCTCATTCTTTACATGGTATCAGAGCCTGGTGCAGGCAAGAGAGGCTAAGAGAGCAAGAGCAGTACACAGAGATTTACTGTACAAGTACAATGGTTATATGTACGCTTGATTGTGGACACTCGTTGAGTGTAGAAAGCATTACAGGTACCACGATAGCAGGTTCAGCAGATTTGCAGGTTTTTGCAGATTGTAGCTATTTTGTCTTAGTGCTTCAAGATGTCTGACGGTTTCAGTCAGATTGTTACTGAGAAGCTTGAGAAAAATAACTACCCTGCATGGAAGTTCAGAATAACAAATTTCCTAAAAGGAAAAGGTTATTGGGACTATGTAGAAGGAGACAATGAAAAAAAACCAGAGATTCCCGAGGCAAATGCTACAGCAAAACAAAGAAAAGCTTTGAGGGACTGGCAACAAGGCCAGAGCAAAGTGATGTATTGGCTTTCTATGAGCATCACAGATGGCATGATGGGCTATCTACAGGATGATGAAACCCCCGCCATTGCATGGAAAAACTTAGGCAGAGTGTTCGAGGTGAACACCAAGGCCAGGAAGCTTCAACTAAAGTCGGAGCTAAATCAGGTTAAGAGGAACAACCTCTCCATCAATGATTATGCTTTGAAGATCAAGAGTATCATTGAGGCTCTTGGATCTATTAAAGTCTCAGTGGAAGACGATGACATTGTCCGTGCATGCTTGGATGGTCTAGGAGATGAGTATGTACATTTCAGGTCTTCCATGAATACAAGAGACGACATCCCCGTGTTCCAAGATTTGATTTCTATGCTTATTCTTGAGGAGAAGAACCTTGACACATCTTCTTCTCATGGCAGAAATAATTCTGAACAGGCCTTCTATTCTAACTCCAATAGAGGTAGAGGTAGAGGTCGTGGTCGAGGCCCAAGGGGTTGTAGGGGCCAATTTCGAGAAGGTCAATCAAATCAAAACAATACAAGTGGCAGGGGAAACCAGTCTCAAGGCAGGGGGAGTCAAAGAGGTCGTGGTGCAGGATCAAGCAGGCAGCAACATACTGCAGATAGCACAGAATGTTGGACTTGTGGTGAAAGAGGTCACATGTCACGTGACTGTCCAAAGGGAAAAGCAAGTGGAAAGAGAGAACAAGGCAACTATGCATCTACTAGCAGAGATGCAGATGACAGCAAAAACGAGCGCATGTTTGTTATGCAGCATGTAATGAATACAATGACTGCAGAGAATTCCACCCAAGATGATGTTTGGTATGTGGATTCAGGTGCCTCTAATCACATCACGTCTCGTGGAGAGTGGTTTAGAGATATGCGCAAACCAGATGTGTCAGGCTATGTGCAGACAGGAGATGACATAGCTCACCCCATTGCTCATGTAGGGGACATACCTCTAAATATGAAGAGTGGGAAATCAAAGTACTTAGCAGATGTATTTCTTGTCCCAAACATTACAAAGAATCTTGTTTCTGTTGGACAAATGGTTGAGCAGGGTTTGCAGGTTTGCTTCAATCCAAATGTCTGTTATGTAGAAGATTTCCAGAATGGCTGTAAGCTGATCACAGAGGGCAAATGTGTGGGCAGAATGTTTACGCTGAATGTAGACATGCCTGAGGTAAAAGCTGCATTATTTGCACAGGGCACAGGTGTTGTGGCTAATGTTGACATTTGGCACAAACGCATTGGCCATGTCAATGAGCAGAGATTGCGCAGCATGCAATCAAAACAGATTGTAAAAGGTTTGCCCAAATTCAAGGTGGATGGTATGCATAAAGTGTGTGCAGCATGCCAGTTTGGAAAACAGTCAAAGGGCTCATTTCCACATGAGTGCAATGTATGTAAAAAGCCACTTGAGGTGGTGCACACAGATGTTTGGGGTCCAACCGATACTGCAAGTATACATGGTTGCAGGTATTATGTCTCTTTCATTGATGACCATACAAGGAAAGTATGGGTCTACTTCATGCGTAACAAAAGTGAAGTGTTTGGTCACTTTCAGGACTTCAAAGTCATGATTAAGAAGGAGACAGATATGCAAATCAAGACATTGAGGTCAGATGGAGGGGGAGAGTACTTCTCCAATGATTTTTTAGATTTTCTGCGAATGCATGGTATACGCAGGCAATTTACATGCAGATATACTCCACAGCAAAATGGGGTCGCAGAAAGGAAAAACAGGCACATTGCAGAGATTGCACGTGCATTGATGAATGAGAAGAACATGCCTCATCATTTCTGGGCTGAAGTTGTAAATACAGCTGTGTACATTATGAACAGGACATCTACAGCTGCGGTGCATGATGTAACACCTGAGGAAAAGTTTACAGGTACAAAGCCTGATTTGGCACACTTGAAAGTGTTTGTCTGCATAGCTTACGTGCATGTACCAAATGAGTTGCGTAGGAAATTGGATCCTAAAGCAGAGACATGTATTCTTGTGGGATATTCCCTTGAACAAAAGGGGTACAGGTGCTACAATCCTACTACACGAGAATTACGAGTGAGCAGAGATGTAGTCTTTGATGAGATGAGCAGCTGGTACAGCAATGCACATGGCACTATTGGGGCTGATGTAAAAGATGATGTGGTTGTACAAAATGTGAGGCCACAGTCACAGGTTTTGAGTGGACCACAAGAGTCGTCTTCTCGTGGCTCTGTTGAGAAGCCATTGAATGGTAGACTACGTACGCAGGTTACTCCACCAACAGGTATAGGGAATGTATCACGAAAAGGAAAGGAAAAGGTTGATGAACCTTCCTTTATGGCCGATGCATCATCAGGTTTTTCACATGTAGACATGGATTCAGATGGTTCTGAACAAATTCTTCATGAGGAATTTGGAATTCTGGCTGTTAGGACACCTAGTGTAAGGAAAGTACAAGAAGATGCTAGAGGGCAAAGGAGTGACCCAGGACCGCGCAGATCTAATAGAGTCAGAAATCTAGTTCAAAAATTGACTTATGATGGGTATCTAGCGCATCACCAAGCCTACATGGCTAAGGTGATACAGGATGTGGAGCCCACATGTTTTGAGGATGCAGTTGGAAATGTGCATTGGGATGATGGAATGAATGAAGAGATGGCTGCATTGGAAGCAAACGACACATGGGAGTTGGTGCCATTGCCAAGTGGCAAGAAAGCTATTGGCTGTAAATGGGTGTATAAAACTAAGCATAAGGCTGATGGTAACATTGAGCGTCACAAGGCAAGGTTGGTCGCAAAGGGTTATGCACAGACGTATGGCATAGACTATGAGGAGACCTTTGCTCCAGTGGCAAAGATGACGACTGTGAGAGCTGTCATAGCAGTGGCTGCATCTAGAGGATGGATTATGCATCAAATGGATGTAAAGAATGCCTTCTTGAATGGTGAGTTGTAAGAGGAAGTGTATATGGATCAGCCACCTGGTTATGTCGATCCAGGTTACCCAGATTATGTATGCAGACTTCTCAAAGCTTTGTATGGTTTGAAGCAGGGCTCTAGAGCATGGTATGACAGGATTGCCAAGTATCTTGTCAGTATTGGGTTTAGGAGAGCTCATGCTGATCATTCACTCTATGTACGTGAGAGTGATGTGGGGATTGTGGTCATTACCATATATGTAGATGACCTTATTATTGTGGGTGACAATGCTATGGAGATTGACCATGTGAAGGGTCTTCTCAAACAGGAGTTTGAAATGAAAGATTTGGGCGAGTTGCGCTACTTTCTTGGCATTGAGGTGATCAGGACTCCAGAGGGTGTATGGCTATCACAGAGACAATATGCTTTGGACATGTTGTCAAAGTATGGTATGGCTGATTGTAAGCCAATTTCTATTCCCTTGGATGTGAATGCAAAGCTGAGTGCAGAGAAGGGTGATGTTGTTGAGGATGTCAAGATGTACAGGAAGATTGTGGGTAGTCTAATCTACTTGACTATCATGAGGCTAGACTTGAGCTACACAGTAGGCTTGGAGAGTCAGTTCATGCAGCTTCCGAGGAAGCCACATTTGGATGGAGTACGACGCACACTTTGGTATGTGCAAGGGACTCTTGACTACGCATTGTTCTATGCAGCAGATGCGCCATTAGCATTGTATGGGTATACAGATACAGATTGGGCAGGTAGCATTGTTGATAGGAGATCTACGAGTGGCTTCATGTTCTCTTTTGGGAGTGATGTTGTTACTTGGAGCAGCAAAAAGCAACCTACGATTGATTTATCGAGCACAGAGGCCTAGTACAGAGGTGTAGCAGTTGCAGCGTGCGAGGTAGCTTGGCTATGCACATTACTTGAGGACTTGGGAGTGCAGGTGGACCAGCAGATTGTCATCCATTGTGACAACCTCAGCAGCATGCAGTTGGCTAAGAACCCAGTGTTCCATGTCGGGACCAAGCACATAGAGGTCCATTACCACTAAGTTCGAGAGCGAGTGTTGGCGGGCGACATCGACTTGGTCTATGTCAACACAGAGAAGCAGATAGCGGATATCTTTACCAAGGCCCTCGGAGCTAAGAAGCTTCGACATTTTCAGACTATGCTTGGACTCTGCGACATGCAGAGCTCGAGGGGGAGTGTTGAGATGTCGAGCTCTACATCTTGAGCTGGCATCCACTACGGGTCTTGGCCGCTTACGGCATTTACTCACTGGTGCGTTAGGTGACCGACACGGAGGATCTCTGCCAGTGATTCTATAGCTGGACTACACTTATAGTGCCAGCCTAGTACGCTTCTAGCGAGTTCACACTTAGTGACCGCATGTACATATGTGCTACTTTTTAGTTTTAGCACTTAGTCATTTTGTACTCTCTTTTCTGTGCGAAGAAGAAGAAGCTTTCCATCTCTGTGTGGTGTGTGCTTATCTTGTGTAGCTCTCTTGCATCCTCATTCTTTACAAATGCCAATGAAGATGGAGCTGACTTCTACCTTTTGAGGTTCTCGAAGGAGAAATACAAACCAGCAAGAGCCTTGAGGGATTCCCGGGGAAATATAATTTTAGCAAATTCCTATTTGGTTGAGGGGTACTACTATGAGCTGGTTGAGGGTACTGAGGATGTTTATTACATACCTGTTAGTCAACCAAAAGTGCTTCTAGCATCACACTTGGTCAAATCAATTAAGATACCCTTGAAACCCTTACAAGGAGAGCCACATAAGTTCAAACTAGCTGCAGAGGTATAAGAAAATGTGTACAATAGCATGCCAATAGCAATGTAGGTTGCAATTTGTCACTTATAAAATTACTAGTCTGAAGCTTCAAACTGCCTACAAAGATAGTGCACATGTGGTTTTTGTAGGAATCTGTGTAGTTTTGTAGCACATTACGTGCAGTTCTCTCTAGCATGTTTTTGTAGACAAATTACTTTTGTAGCCCAATATAAATCTTATCTGAATCAATCCTTGGACATTAACAGTTTGAAGCTTCAACGTGCCTATAATGGTAGTCAACAGGTGGTTTTACCCTAAACCTAGAGAGTGGGCTTGAGCTACGGCCCACATCTATATTCCTCATATGAGGTCTTCTTGAAACCTTTGTCGATTGCCTCATTGACATGTATGTCATCCTCTGTAGGCTTTAGGGTGTTGAAAGACTTAGCCAAGCTGTTAGAAGCTGGACACACCCTACGGGGCTCGACGAAATATTATTTTTTGTAACTATTCATTTATTGAGAAAACCCAACTTTTCACCTTTGTAATTATTGGGGCTTACAGAAGTTTCCAGATTGTATTCCATTTTTGACATTTAGATTGAGTAGATGGTTAAATTGGAACATTAGAGTTTGAGATTGTAAGTTATTTATACCACTTTTTGACCTTAATGAAAAACTTTTGTCATTTTTAAAAAAAGTTAAGTCTGTGAGTGAGCGTACTCTGTACGAGAGAGAGCGAGAGCTTCGTCTTGACGCTACGCGCACACCGGTGGTCAGAATCGAGTGCGGAGAAGTGCAGCGTGTTGCCCTCGACGAGAGCTACGCGCCAATACCTACATTGCGCGCGTACGGTCCGGTTTTACGAGCCCGACTGTTGAAAGGACGCCCTTTCAACAACGTTTCCATAAAGATTCCATTAAAGACTCCTTAAAGATTCTGTAAAGATTCCACATGAAGATGGTAATGAAGTAATGAAGATGAAGATGGATGCTGCAACATGAAGATACGAGTTCATGGACGTCATCGAATATCCCATTATTATTATTTTGAGCCATTACGGCCACTTTTGTAATGTTTACGGGAACCTCATATTTTAAATCGGCACTTGTATTTTGGCCGCAGATGCTTGTATAATGAGTAAAGCCAACTCAGTTTCTTGTAATTAAGCTCTGTAGAAGCCTAGGGACAATTCAAGTCATTTGGCCGGACATTAGGTTTGAAGGCTTTGTATATAAGCTGGAACCTAAAGCTTTGTAAGGAACACATTACGTTATCTTAATTAATATACAGTCGTGGGTTCTGCAGCACACAGTAGTGAGCTTCACGCACATACACCGTCGTGCACACTAATCACATTGCAGATATGAGAGTAGGAGCGTGTTAGCATCGAGGAGCTCTCCGCGTCGACGTAAGCAATGCAAGCCGAGGACCACATCGCGAGCCCGCCTGCTACGAGCTATATTTGGTCGTAAGTACCTCAAACGACATCCGTTCTGAATGATCGAGTAGTCGTTAGAATTAGGACGAGAAGCTCTTCGTGTTGATGTCTTTGTAGACCAATTTCGGACACTTTGGAAATTGCTGTTTTGAGTCTATCGCGACAGCGATTAGAGGTCTTACAGTTATGGTTTTCAGGGTTTAGGTGTTTGGCCATATAGGATATCTCCTTGTGAGTCTTGCCCTCCGATTTCGAGTCATTCCGATATGATTTGAGACTGTTTCGAGCTTGTAGTGTTTCGTAGAATGCGTTGTCTGTTTCTTTGCTTTATGGTAGTGTTGTGGTAGGATTAGTGACTGTAGAGTGTTGTTCGTGTCTAGCTCAGGGTTGACAACCCAGAGCTTGCCTCCATGCCCTAGTCGGGTCAGCTATGTCCTCGGATTGATAGTTTGTTGGTATGTGTTCTCACTGTGCTCCATCGTCCGTCGCGGCGAACCCGCTAACATTGGCGCCATTGCCGGGGACGAAGCGCCTAAACTAGCGTAGACCGCATCACTCGTGTTTGATAGTATAGCGTTTCTCTAGATTTTTCTAGAGTGTTGTCACCATTTTCCTTCTTAGTGGGAAGTCAGAGAGCGGATCTCTTGACTAAGGGATAGCCAAGGAGCCTGCGTCTCGCCGAGGTGGTCCACCATGAGGTTGAGGTATGGTTATATTATTTTGTTGTGTGTTTAGATTAGGTTTTATGGTTTGTGTGTTTGGTTGTTACTTATGGTTGTGAAGAACTTGAAAGAGAAAAAAAAAACGCAAAGAAAAACGCAAAAGGTAAGTAGGAGGCTGTTTGCTTGCCAGAAAGCAAAAACAACCATTCAACCATCCAAAGTAGGACTTTAGGTAGTGTAGGACATCTGATGTTGATCTAGAGCAATTTTGACATGAAAATGTGCTTGAAAACACAAAAGGCGGAATTGTGCTGATTATGGTAAAAGTGCTCTAAAATGGTCGATTGAAAGCCGATTTGAGTGCTTGTTTTTGCATTAGAGACCTTAAGGTAGGGGGGAAAACACAGATTTGGTCCAATCCCAAAAAAAAAAAAAACCCTAAAAAAACCTAAAAATCCCAAAAAAACAAAAATCTGAAACCAAATCTGCAATTTTCAAAAAAGTTGGACCTCAAGACCTTGTTTTGCATATGCTCTACAGCTTGTATGTGAAATTTCAAAGCATTTGCATCAGTGCTTGAGCATCTAAGTGGGAGTTTGCTTTTTCTGAGTGTAAGGAAGTGAACTGTGAAATGCTTGAATCCAAAGGAAAAGAAGTCCAAATTGAATGAAACTTTGGGGATAAGCTTCTAAGGGCATTGGGAACCAAACTGTCCAAAACAGAGAAAAAAATACTTTCCAGTGGCTCTCTGCCTAGTCTATCGCGATAGACTGATGAATTGGAGATAGACTCACAATCAGGCAAAACCCCTCATACCACAGGTAAAACACATCAATACAAGGCTGCTCCCAAAAATTGAGTGTACTTGGAGACCTGCTTGACCACTAAACCTCAAGTCTGGTGTTTTGAGTCAGACTTCAGAGACACATTGGGTAAAGGGATTTGACCAAATTTCCAAACCTTATGAAACTTGGTATACATGATCTACATAGGGTAGGGAACACATCTGTGAAGAGAAAATTTGAAAAAAAAAATCATTTTGGCATACATGGTGAGTCTATCGCGATAGACTAAGAACCCAGTGATAGAAACCAAATTTTTCAAAAACCTCTGTGGCATAGCTTGGAAAGGTGCTATCAAGGACACATAAAAATTTTGATATCATTTGGACATCAGAAAGTGGGTCTAAGACCATTTGAGAGGATTCAGCTTGTAGAAAACAGCAGATCTGGTCTAACTGACAAAGTAAAAGTCCAAACCACTTGAAAATTGGTAGGAGGACTAGGGAGAGGTGTTGGAACATAGTGGTATAGTCAAAGTTCAAGTTTGACCTATAAAAGGGGTACTTGCAGAGTCTATCGCGATAGACTCAAAGCAGGGCCAAAGAAATTGAAATTTTCAAAACCCTCTGGAGCATAGCTTGTTTAGCCTCTCAGGAGGTTACACACAAAATTTGGTGCATTTTGGACATTGGGAAGTCATCCTAAGTCTATTTTCTAGTGATCAGATAGACTCAGAATTCTAGAGTTGGAGTTAGAGACCTAAAAAAAACTCCAAAACAAGTGGAAATTGGTGAGCAAGGTGTACAGAGCATAGGGAACACAGTGGTGAAGAGAAACCTGGAAAATTTTAAAAACTGGAGAATCTGCTGAGTCTATCGCAATAGACTAGGGTTTTTTCACAAAAATTGAAATTTTTGAAAATTGACCATAGGGCCTTGTTCTACATGTTGTTGTGAGCCTATGGTTAAAATTTGAGTAAATTTGGAGCATTGTAAGTGCATCTAAGAGGATTACTTCATAAGATCAAAAAAGAAACTGTTGTTTGATGCAAGTTACAAAGGAAAAGTATTCCAAATTGGTTGAAACTTGGTGAGTAGTATCTCAAGAGAAGGGGGAACTCAAATCTGTAAAAACAGTTGAAAAACTGTATCCCAGTAACACTCTGGTGAGTCTATCGCGATAGACTTAGGAATTCACTGTAGAAAATTCAAAATTCAAATCTGACTTCATATTTGGGTTCAGAAGGCCCATTATACCCTGTACACAAAGTTTGAGTGCATTTGGACATCTGGAAGGGGTACTTGGTGAGTCTATCGCGATAGACAACTAAGGAAAAAATTTTGAGAAAATTTTTGAAACCGAGTATACCACTGGGTTTATCATTGCCTAAGGAGTGCACACACCAATTTTGGGCTCAAACTGACCACTTGCAAAAACATCAGATAGAGAAACTTTCCAAATTACATCTCACTGTTTTGGCCATAACTTTCACATACGGACTCCGATTCCAAAACTTTTTTTATCAAAACGTAGCTTGAGAGTAGCACTACAGATCTTAGAGTTAATTGACCAAAATGGTTGCCAACGCTGTTTAAGGCCTCAAAATGCATCCGAAAGCCCGGGGTGTCTAAAAACGACAATTTGAGAGAATTGTGAGAAAAAGCTCACGGTTTTGGACATAGTTTTGGATTTTCCCTGACCAAAACACTTGAACACACTGAGAGAGGTATTACTACATCAAGCTAAATCTATTAAGCCTAGAATTCATGTCTACATCAGACTCAGACTCAGCTTATACAAGC
Organism: Adiantum capillus-veneris; assembly: GCF_014529385.1. NCBI lineage: Eukaryota > Viridiplantae > Streptophyta > Polypodiopsida > Polypodiales > Pteridaceae > Adiantum > Adiantum capillus-veneris. The sequence goes on from NC_140932.1 coordinate 123,898,769, forward strand.
ACATGGATTGCAGGGATAGATGAGCGCCCGCCCAGAATAGATCTTCCAAACCTACAGTACATAAAGACCAATTTTGTGGAGAGATTTTGGACGTATAACCATGAAAGTGAGGGACTATATAGGTATATTAATGGAAATCAATTCAACCTTTACAGTTGCTTAGAGCCTTACCCAGAAGAGCTGACAGTATACAAGCTCTTATATGTCTATACATACGAGGTCGACCGACAATGGACATCTTTATTTGTTGACAAGTATGGATGAGAATATAGAGCTGTAGAAAGCACAAATCCGCGAACCAAATTAGAGATGAGTGGATATTTGGTCAATGAAGGACCTCAGATACATCCACCAAACACAGGAACCTCTAAGAGAATTCGAAAGAGGGGACCACCACCTGGATTTCCTCCTAGAGCGATAACGAGAGATGAAACGATACCAGAGAGGAGTATGGTTCCATACTTTGCCCCCCAAGGTATAAGACCATCTCAGCTAAGAAAATGGGTAAATAGAAAGTACAATGGCATAGGAGACCCATACGCCCATGTCTCGGCTTTCAAGCAAGTCCTACGAGCAGAACGAGTAGAGGACTTCCACACGTAGTATGAGGGTTTTGGACTTACATTGGAGGACAATGCACAAGCATGGTTTGAACTATTGAACTGGAGAGAGTTCACAACCATTGAGAAAATGTTGGATGTATTTGTTCAAGAATTCACCAAGAGGGGCATAAAACATAACACCCTTCCTAAGATTCAGGAATTTAAACAAGGCGAAACAGAAACATTGCGACATGCAATACTGCGTTTCAAGAAATATGTTGCTAGATGTCCTACCCAAGAGTTACCCACACCAGAACGTCAGATCCTATGCTTCATCAGAGGACTTATGAATGAGAATCTCCAAAAGGACCTATACGTGAAAAGATACCAAACCTTAGAGGAGGTGACCAAAGCGGCAGTTGACCTAGTTGACAATTGCGAATTCTATGAAGAGGGTCAGAAGAAGATGGATGATGCGAGTGAGGAAAAGAAAACCGCTGATCTTGAGGATCAAAGAGGGAATCTAGGACAAAACCAAGTAAATGTTGAGGAGCAAATCATAGAGAATGTGATGCAACGCATCAACCACTCTGACAGAGTACCAGCCTATACAGTTCCTCAACGACGAAGGTGCATGACATGTGGAGGGGACCATCCGACGCAACATTGTCCTGACTATAGACCTAAGACTCCATCAGGGTTTGAGCATGTTATGTCTGAACCTCCTAGATATCATCCTATAGCGGAACAAGTGTTCTTAAGTGAAAGACCCATAGCTTCTAGAAATTCATATGTGAGTCATGAGCTTCAAATAGAAAGAAATGTGGTAGATCAGAGGCCACTTCAAGATCAATATCAAGTATTGCCACAACAACCAATACGTCCATGTGACAGATGTGGTAGTAGTAATCACTTGATTAAGGATTGTCCACACCATGATATCACGATAAATGTATATTGTAATGAGTGTGCAATCACACATATGATTTTGGATTGTCCTAAGCATCCAAGAAAGAAAGGTAAAATGCAACCACATGTTACCTTTCCTTCTACCAGCAAATCAGAGAAAGAACGAGCCGCAACAAAAGGAGAGACGACAACAACAACAGAGCAAGAAACAATTGCAAAAGAGCAGGTTCTTAAACAACAAGAAGATGAAAGTAAGCAAGTTGCTCCAGTAAACGTTGTCACAAGAGCGCAAGCAAAAGTGCAAGAGCAGAAGCCTACAGATGGAGAGACTAGTAAGAGTTCCAAAAGCCGTAGAAACTCTAGACGAGCAAGAAGGACTAGAATTAAAGCGAGACTAGAAAGGGAAAAAGGGGAAGAAAAGGCTGTTACAGCTGAGCTGGAAACAACTCAAGAGCAACAGACACAGCAAAGGGAAGTTGAAACCCTTAAACCAGTTGAAGCACCCAAGAGTGCTAGTTCAGGAGGATCTGTCCTAGTGGACAAAGTGAATGAGCCTTTAGACACAATTTTACAGGCTTATGAGGCTAGATTGGCAAATAGACAGACCTTAGAACAAAGATGGATGACCCATCCTTATCCCGAACTAGAGAAACAGAGGCTAGAAATGTGTACGCAGCTCATTAAAACTGCTCAAGCATTGCTAGAACCACCTCCACCAGAAGTGAAGGATAGGATAGTCACCCCAATGCACAAAGACGAGAGCATTAAAGTAGACGAATTGCCTAGAGAAGAGGTGGATCATAGGGAAGAACCACTGCCAAGGTCGCAAGACTCGAGGGTAGTCCAAAATACAACAGATGAATCAATGAGGGATTTCCGACCCTCTGTTCCTATAGTTGAGGATCAGTGGCCAAAGGAGTTATGGAAGGCTGTCCGAGATGCCCAAAAAAGAGAAGAGGATGTTGGACCAGCACCATTCCCTGAAATCACATTAGATAGACCACAAATGAGTGTTGATGCGAGGTCATATCATGGTGACGTAGGATCGATAGCCTCCGAAGACAGTAGACCTGCATCGTTAAGAACTTTGCCACAGTACATGGGAGATTTTGAGGCAAAGTCTGAGATTGTGAGAGTTCCATCACAGAGGCTAGGAGGGACAAAAGAATTGGACACAAAAATTTTGACTGACTTGCTATCAACGCCAGTGAAGTGCACAATTACATTGGCAGAACTTTTGAAAATCAGGCCAAGTATGTGGACGGATATAGGAAAATGCTTGGAAAAAATTGGGATCAAAAGCCCGTTAAGGTTCCTGGAAAAAGAGCTAGATGAGATCGAGAAGCCTAGATCAAATGTAAGACCGGTACCTCTGAACAAAGTAGGAGATTACTGTGAAGGAGATGGTAATGCCACTTTACCTGTCAAATACAATGGGATTGAAACGAAAGCTATACTTGATAGCAGAGCAAGAATTGCCATAGCAACAAAACGAATATGGGAGAAATGGGGTAGGCCCGCCTTTAGAACAACCAGAATAAAATTACACTTAGCTGATGGGCATGTGGAAAGACCCATGGGATTGCTAGAAACGATAGTGGTGTCTTCTTGTGGTATAGAGTATCCGCATACTTTTGCCATAGTTGACTTTGGCAAGAAAAATAACTATAAAATCATCCTTGGAAGACCATTCATGAGGCAACTCAAGATGGTACAAGATTGGGGTTATGATTATCTATACTTGAGACATGCTAAAACCACAAGACGTGTAAATATGAGAAATCATAGTTACCAAGATGTAACTAGAACGCCCGTGGAAGATTTTGATTCTGCAACACAAAGTGGATCAACAGACCATCCGTGGATGGGAAAAAAGAAAGAAATCTGGATGTGCGGAGCATCGCAGTGTAGTGACTTTGGGAGAAATGAGAATGCGTTAGAGAGGGTCTTAGAAGATGATGCTTACATAAGAGAACCTTTTTCGGAAGAGGCATTAGAACCGCTAGAGTGGACTCAGATATTGGCTACTTTGGATGTCTGTGTTAATGAGACCACACCAACAAAATTTTGCGATGAGAATGGGTATGACATAATCCCCTACTACATGCTAAGGGTTATGTGTGAGATAGATGAAGAATCTGAGTATGATGAACTCAAAGTCAAGACAAATGACTCTATGGGTGATCCTGCTTGTGATTCATATAATGAAGGGTCAGATAGGCAAGAAGTGAATACCTCAATGATGTCTACAATATCATTGGGTGGTATTGCTACACTTGCTACAACGGAGGGAGGTATGACGGCTATCCAAAGTGCTAGATGCAAATCACCACCACATGATGCATCTCTCACCCCTGGAACCTCAGACGACAAGGAGTCCAGGCCAAAGATTTCACAAGTCACTCAAGAGAACACAGGCAATCTAATACCAAAGAAGATCAACTTTTTGCTAAGTGCACAAGACGGAGTCAAGATGAATTTTATGGCAGAAATTGATACAAATTCCACGACTAATGTCATGTCATATGGCATGTGGTTACTTCTTGGTAAGCCAAAGCTTTATGATATTCACATAAAGGTAAATCTCTCACCTGAAGTGGATGTTATAAGTATGGGGATTGCAGAAGCTACTCTCCAACTACACTCACATAATGTCAAAGCAAAATTCCTGGTGGTAGATTCTCGACAAATGGGAACACACTTGATTTTGTCCAAGCCATGGGCACAAGTCTTTGAAAACGAGCCTGAATCTTCAACAATGGTCATCACGACAAGCTATCAAGTGGCAACAGAGGTCAAGCCTACAACAGTTCAAAGATTCTTGGCTATTGAAAAAGGCAAAGCTAAAGTAAGCCCACATTCTCTAGCCCAGCCAATGCAAGTGCAAGACAAAGCCTCTACATCAAAAGCCAAACCATCAACAAAACAATGGAAACCCAAGCAAAAAGTCTATCAACCGAAGTTTCCATCTCCCGATGTGCGCTCCTTGCCGCACTGTCGAAGCAAGGGACTTGCCGATACACCGTGTACGAGCCGCAGACGGCTCCAAGCACACAACTAGTTTAACTAGTAAGCTCAAAGAGGGCAATGGTGTGTCACTCACCGCCTTATGCTCCTGCCGTAGAGGATTCCTCGCCGCGAAGAAGAGGGAGACGCCGCTACGCCACGCTCAACCGCCTCGCCGCCGTCGTGCCGCCGCAACGCTCGATCGCACACACACACTCTCACTCTCTCTCACTCTCTCTCTCTCTCTCTCTCTCTCTCTCTCTCTCTCTCTCTCACACACACACACACACACACACACACACACAAGGAGATGGTGAAGGAGAAGGTGGAGATGGAGCAAGAGCAGCTTCTATTGCACGATGAGAGAATGACTCAATTTTAGGTTTAATTGGCTTTTATGTGAGCTCACCCCATTCACACTTGGGCGCCCATGCTTAGCCAACTAACCCTAGCATGTTCGTGTTAGAGTGCGCCTCTCATCGGCGATCACTCTACCTTTCCCTATTGGACCGACAAGCCCGGTGCCTGACTCTACTTAAATAAATAATACGGTTACAGTGTCCGTCGTAGGCGATAGGGTGTCCGTGAGCCACGAGGGTTAACATTGCCCCCCTTCCTGATGTAGATTCCGTCCTCGGAAGCTATTGAGTTGAAGCTTGGTATGTCCATGTTGTAGAGCATCTAGATTTGAATCTGCAAGGCAAAGTCACTGTTTTAGCAAGCGGAATTATATTGCCATAAATCATGAGGGGAATGTAAAGTACATGTGGAAATGAGTAAATGCAAGATTTATGAAATGTTAGACTGCCATTAAGGACAAATAAATTGCACTTTGAGTAAATTAATTAATCAAGAGTTTTGAGCTTATGGGTGAGTCTATCAATTAGTTAGCTATGACTAAGGTTAAAACAACTACTCTAGTACTAGCTAAGCTAAGAAGATTATCTAAATGCAAGATTCCCTAATTATGCTTTTCAGCTTTGATTAGCCAACTCGCTCTCACAACTGCAAACAAAAGCTTGAAATGTTAACTGTAAGCTCAATGGAAGTCTAATAATTTTATTTTATTTTTTTTAATACTTTTTTACTTTGGGTCACAATCATGTGACGTGTGTGCTTATTTTGTATGTCCGGGGTTTTTTGCTTCTCAAGGAAAAGCGCCCACACTGGGAACCTCTAGGGCTCTAGTACCATAGACAATACATGTGAGTGAAGTACCAATTCAAGCCAGGATTTCTCTTCCAGCGTAAGATTTTTCATTTGTGGTACTTATGTTTTTTTTTTTTTCTTGCTTCCATTTCCTTGGTATTCGCACTAGTGTTATTTGTTGTTTGAGTGAGCAAGCCTTTCTCTGCCTAAAATATTCCTAAGGTCTCAAATACTCGGATAATTTTATTAGCTAGGCCTAGTGGTCAAGTAAATGAGTTAACCTAAAGTCACGGTCTCCTAATCTCCAGGCTCATCCATAAGATTAAACTGGAGTTCAATCAACTTAAGCAAAGACAAATTTATACATCTATAATGGCAGATAATAATCATAACTATTGCACTCAAACAAAGAATGAAAAATCATTATTAGCAATTACACATATCCACCAACATGAATCATGGAAAGTAGTACACCTGGAGGTATGGAGTGGCTCATTTCGTTGAAGCAGATGTCCTCAGCCATGTGGATGGAGATCCATATAAGTCCTACCTAACACATCCAAAAACAGGCACTATACCTCTAGGAGGCATGTCAGTGTGAAAAATTAAAACTCCTAAAAAACAAACTCAAAACACAATCTAGACCCCTAACCTACCTATCTGTCACCCCTTTTAGAATCAAGGAAAGAGGATATTATATAAACCGGGTGGCCACCCTAAGGCTAGGCCTCTATCCTCATCATCTAGATAAATAAAATCGTTGTCCGTGAGGCCATAGTCTTCCTCGGTCTCTATTAGTTCCTCTTCATCATCCTCTTGTGCAAGCATACTAATCAAGAACCTCGCGATGCGTGGATACTCATCTTGTGCAAAAGAATAAGCATGTGCCATTGGAGACACATTCGCTACTGGGTAGGGATCACTAGTTAGCCATAGACGTATCAGCCATTCTAACTCCTCAAAATTTCTCTCACATGCAAGGCTCTCTATCAAATCCCATTCGCAAGAAAGTATAGGGTAGCATACGTAGAACACTTGAGGAAAAGACAAAGGGTACCTTTCATCAAAAATAGAAGTGCATGCCTCTGGTGAAGTAGCCATTTCTGACAAGACAGATAGATTTGGTTAGGCCTTTAAAACATAAGAGTTGTTTTTGTGTGTTGCTTGAATTGACACGGTGAATTTGGACTTATATGTAAGATCTGATAGGGTGCTCTCTCGTTGCTAGTCGCTCTTGCTCTTTACTATTTTTGTTTTTTGTGAGTATAAGGCTATATATATACATTCCCTAAGATTGGAATTGAGAGGTCAGGGAGGAAGGTTGAGAGGGGAGCGAGTGAATGATTGATGTTAGCAAACACTCCCCTCTTCCTTGGGTAGATCATACCTTTTGGAATGAGGTCGTCACCTTTTGAAACCAATTGTTCCAAGTTGTTATGGGTGAAGGTTTTAACCAATAGTTTTCGACCGCCCTATGCGTTTCATCTAGTTGCAAGGGTGGTAAGGTACTCTCCCATGATTTTATTTGCAACGTTGTTGTAGGTGGTGAACTTACCCCGGGAGGTGCAAACTCTTTCGTGCTTGTATGGATATGTACAGTGGTAGGTGGAGGTTGTGTCGAAGCTTCTATTTGCGTATAGGAACTACATGAAGAGCAAGAAGCTTCATTTGATTTCCCTGTTCCTGAGCTAGGTGGAACAAATCGTTCTTTCTTTGGTACCCAAACTAGCTCTAGATCGGGTGTGTAACATTCCATGATTTTTTTCTTTCCACGATTTTCAATTTGTTTTGGAGCCACAGGATTGGGTTTACATGGGCCAGGTGACAGGTAAGAGTACACTTTACGTTTGGGCACCCAGATTTGATCATTTCCTTCATAGTATCCTTGGGCTTTCAATAGTCGTTTAGGAATCCAACGCAACGTTTCTTTACATTTCTTGGAGTAAGTGGGACGGTTCTTACTAGGTTTCCGTTTTTTTGCATCAACCATGCTCACTACAGAGGCTTTAGGAACCCACTTGTATGTTTTCTCTGTTATATTAGGATGGTTCTTGTGTGTCTCAAGCTTTCTTTCAACTACATCAGTTGAAGCTCTAGAGAGTTGGGCTATGGGGACGTATGGTTCAACCTCCTGGACATGCAATGTCTTGGGTTTTATTTCCTTAGGCAATATCTCAGGGACTACGGCTTGAGTGGTAGGGCTAAGAGTTGGTTTTTGCGTTGTAACACCCCCAGTCCCCCAATCAATAGTGCATTTGGTGGCTATCATCCACGTGTGGCCTAGGTTTATATTACCCTCCATAGTTCCAGTAGGCATGACCAAAAAGTCTTGAGCTACAATTCCATTGTCATAACTGACAGAAGTGTGCCAGATTCCAAAAACCGTAGTTTTTTTCTTGTTGACACCCTTGACTTGGATAATACTCTCAGATAGAGGTGGCTTCCCTAACTGACACCACACCCATAGGATAGCAGATTATATTTAGCACCCGTGTCCAATAAGGCGTTATATAGCACTTTTCCATACGCACTATTTAACTCAATAGGGTATCGTAGAGGTGTGTCAGAGTCCAACCCATCCTCTTTGATTTCCACGTGGAATGCATTTGTGACTCCAAGGTTAGCCTCTCGTTTTTTTCTTATACGTTGTTGTCGCTCCTTAGCCTCAGCTTGAGCTTGTATCTTGTTTAACTCGGTTTGTGCTTTGGCGGCCTTCTTTTGATGAATGGCTCGTAGTTCTTCTTGGCTTAAAGGATCATAATATCTTTTGAATTTACTCCCATTGAGGAATCCAATGGTTTCAACTCCATCAAGAGTTTCCACACGAAGGGTACCTTGTGGAGTAATTTCACATAATCTATATGGTCCTTTACCAGCATATTTCAACTTTTTCTTCTCTTTACGTACTCCATACATAAGGACTTTATCACCAACTTTGATGTCCTTGTCCTTCACATGGCGATCAAACCACTTCTTTCTCCTATCCTTTTCCACAAGAGCATTTTGCACAGCCAAATGTCTCTCTTCGTCTAGTTTTTCTAAGATATACAAATGCTCGGTTAAGGGGTTACCATTCCATCCTTCTTGCGAAGCTACCCTAAGACTAGGAATGACAAACTCCCAAGGCATAACCGCTTCTTGGCCGTATACCATTTTGAAGGGCGTACAATTAATAGCCACTTTATAAGCAGTACGATAAGCCCATAGAGCAGATGTCAACTTCAAATCCCAATCAGTGCGATGAGCTTCTACCGTCTTGGTTAAAATAGAGATTAGAGTCTTGTTGGTGCTCTCGGCTTGTCCATTAGCTTGCGGGTAATAAGGTGTAGACTTATGGTGGGATATCATAAAGGTCGTGGTAAGCTCTCTTATTACCTCATTTATAAAATGGGTACCATTATCACTAACAATTTCAAAAGGGCAACCAAATCTTGTGATAATGTTCTCAAAAAGAAACTTAGCTGTTGTCCTCGCGTCAGCTTTTTGTGAAGCCTTAGCTTCAGCCCACTTTGTTACATAGTCCGTAGCAACTAGAATATATCGAGATTGAGTGTTGCGAGCTGCGGGACTAATTGGACCTACAAAGTCTAAGCCCCATTTTTCAAATGGTTGGGTTACTTTAATAGGATGTAAGGGCATTCTGTCTTTGCGCTGTGTGGTCTTGTAACGTTGGCACTCATCACACCCTTTTGTAAAAAGTGATGCATCCTTAAATAAAGTTGGCCACCAATAGCCTGATTGCAGCACCTTTCTAGCAGTCAGGTCTCCTAAAAAATGTCCTCCTGCTATGCCCATATGTGCTTCTTGCAAGATATACAAATATTCATCCTCGCGGGCACAACGCCTAAGAATATCATCCTTGCCTAATCTATACAGAGTTTCGGCAATCAAACAATAGGGTTCACATTCTTTTACTAGCCTTCGAGCGATATCCTTACGAAGTCCCTTGAGTGGAAAACCATTAACTAAAAAGTTAACAATGTTCTCACTCCATTCAGGCATAGTCTCAACTATGAATAGGGAAGTATCGGGTAATTCATCATCAACTCCTGTAGGGGCTTCACCATTGGGTATACGAGACAAATGATCAGCCATGACGTGCCTTTTACCGGGTCTCACTACAATCGTGAAATCAAACTCCAGAAGAATTAACAACCATCGTGTGATTCTTCCTATGGAGCATGGCTTGTTTACCAAATACAGCAACGCTTGATGGTCCACATAAAATACAAACTTGTTTGCCAGAAGGTAGTAGCGAAATTTCTTTACTGCATAAACCATTGCCAAACCTTCTCGCTCTGTAGTGGTGTAGTTCCTTTCAGCATCGTTCAATTGACGGCTTGCAAAGCTAATGGGATAGTCCAATTTATGTTCTCCTGGTTGAGTGAGAACACACCCAATAGCAAAGTTTGATGCATCAATATGCACATGGAAAATGACATCCCAGTTAGGTGTCCTTAAAATCGGAGCACTTGCTAGTGTTTTCTTCAATTGTTCATAGGCCTGGTCACACTCTTCAATCCATTTAAATTCAATGAGAAGCTTGTACAAAGGACGTGCTATCTCAGCGAAAAATAAAATAAACCGTCGATAATAACCCACGTGTCCCATGAACCTTTGAACTCCCTTGTGATTGGTTGGTGGTGGTAACTCTAGAATCACTTTAATTTTTCTCTCATCGGTTGAGATACCATTCTTGGATAATATATGCCCTAAAATAACTCCATGCTTGACCCAAAATTGGCATTTGAACGGGTTCAATGAGATACGATATAACCTACACTTTTCAAACACCTTCTGCAAACATGATAGATGTTCTTTCCAAGAAGAGTAAACACAAAGGTCGTCTAAGAAAGCTTCAAAAAACTCTCTCAAATATTCTTTAAAAGCAGTGTTTATTAATCGTTGGAATGTAGCAGGGGCATTTGTTAAGCCAAAAGCCATCACACGAAATGCAAACACGCCAAATTCTGTGATGAAGGCAGTTTTAGCTTGGTCCTCTAGTGCTATCGTGATTTGGTTGTAGCCTGAGTACCCATCTAGAAAGCTATAAGCTTCCTTGCCTGCAACTCTTTCGAGTACATGTTCGGAATATGGTAGGGGGTAATGGTCTCTTCTAGTAGCTGCATTAACTTTTTTGAGGTCCACGCACACCCTGAGTTTCCCATTCTTTTTTGGCACGATAACTATTGGAGACACCCATTCAGAGTGTTCAATAGGATATATGAACCCACATTTGATAAGCTTTTCTAGTTCTTCTTGAATGATCTTTGCGTACTTAGGATTCATCGGGTAGGGTCTTTGTTGTACGGGCTTCGCAGTGCTAATCATAGGGATTGTATGTTGGACCACAGAAGGTGGAACACCTTTCATATCATGGTATGTCCAAGCGAATACGTCCTTGAATTCCTTGAGAAGCTCTTTGAGGACCGCCTCTTCAACTTCTGTGAGGTCTTGGGCAATAAAAACAGGTTTTGATTCTTCACCGGGGTCAGCTAATTCTATTTCTTTAACTATTGCCGGACCACCATAGATTCCATTATTCCCATCGATAGGTATTCTTTGGGCTTTTGTGTACACAACCTTTGCTTCCCCTGTGGTGTAAGATTTGAAATGTTCTGGTGCAGGATGCAAGTCTGTGGATTCTGGTTGTGCTTTGGTTTGTGCTTCCATTTCTGCTTTCTTGTGTTGTCGAGCTAACTCTTGGTTTTGACGCCTCCTTGCAGTGCGGCTCAACTTTGGCTTGTCTATGATCTCTAATTGGGCTATGTCATGGGGTCGTGGTCTACACCACATAACATTTTGGAGATATTCACCCCAATTGTCTACCAATTTTCGATGAGCATCACATGCTCCTATATAACTGAGCCATTCTGCTGAGGATCTCTTCTTTTTTATCCTAGCACGTACATTGGCTCGATATCGACGCCTCTTAAGGTTTTTCTTTTTCTTATTTGAGACCTGCTTTTGATTTGCATTTAGATCTGGCTCACTAAAGGAGTCCTCGTTGGTGTACTCTTCACTCTCGGGGGAGCTATCATCGGTTGATGTGCTCGGTCCTTGCGAATGTTTTGACTCTGAACTTGCTCCACTCTCTAATTCATGAGATTCAGAATCCGTTTCACTCTGGGAGTCAGTGTCCAAGTCGTGTTGGTCAAAGTCTTCTATTGAGCTATCGGTGTCACTGTCAGATTGGTCCACAATTGCCTTGCCCTTAGAAGATGCATGTATGGCACTTATCATGTTCAGAGGTGCAATTTGTGGTACCTCTTCCCCCTCTGGTGTGACCCAAGTGGTTCCTCTATTTCCCCAGGTATCTATGGTTGCAGCTAGGTGTACCCAGTCTACGTTGTCTGATTCCGTCATACCCGGTAACACATCCATGTAAGGAGAATCTTGGCCAATGTCTGTATCCTTCTTACAAGTGTAACAATATTGTAGTGGGGCCGAGTGAACTGTGGTGTCAGAGCGATGATCAATAATGGTTTTACTCCCTAAGGGGTGTACCTTACCAGTCACCAAATCCACTCTAAGGACAGAGTCTTGGAATTGCAAATAGACATGATTTTTAGACCAATCATGAACCATTTGTGCTTCCCTCATGAATGGTCGTCCTAAAATCATTTCATATGACATAAGGTGTTTAGAGAAATCCATTACAATGAACGTATGTCGTACCTTGTGTCCTAGAACTTTGATCTTAAGATCCTTGAGCATCCCCATAGGTTTGGCTATAGTACCATTTGCCATCTTTACCACAATGTTAGTAACACTGAGGCGGGGTTTTCCCATGGATTCCCAACAATCTTTTGTAACGATGCTAACTCCTGCACCACCATCAAGAATTCCCTTTATAGTTAATCCCTTGGTAGTGATGGGTAGGGTCGCATTAGACTCGTCGCCTTCAAAATACTGCCCTAATTCGTTAATGGGTACCTCGATCACAGACTCGTGTCCATCTAAGTCAAGTGATTACACATGATTTTCCTCATCAATCATAATCGAGTCAGGCCTATTTGGTTGCGTAAACTGCGGTAATCCCGTTCGTAGCTCTCCGTTAAGGAATGCTCGAAGTGCAAGGAATAACTCAGGATCTCCATACAGCTTTGCTATGATCGTGGTTCGGACCTCAGAAGACATGAAGTCCACTAGTTTGGCAACATTCATTGGCATTTTGCAGGGTGTAGGTCCTTGACTAGGAAGTGGTGAGGATGGAATCTCATATTCCTCAATGGGATCAGGTATTCCTTCGTTAAACATCCTTTCCAACAAGAAAGGTGTATGCTCACTTTCTGATGTCCCGTCCTCACTCCCTTCTTGGATGATACTAGATATGGCTAACGGTCTATGGTTCATGTGGGGTGGATGAACTTGCGTGGGAAACACTGTGTCATGAATTTTGACATGCATGGGTTCTGGTTCTAGTTTCCTTTGAGTCTCCTCCACTAAACCTCTTAGATGTTTCACCTGCTCAATCTCGTCTACTGGGTTTGGGTACGTCCCAATCTTCTTTTTACGATTCTTCCCTTTTTGCCCTTGCGGTTTATCTTGGGGGTCTTGGATTGGATTTGGAAACACTTGTGGTGTTTTCAGAGGCTCTTTATGGTTTTCTCCTATTCGGTTTTCATTTGGTTCCATGTTACGGTTTTCTTTGTCGGTCTTTCCCCTTGTGGTATTGGTTCTAGTCTCCATTGTCTCGATTGAATCTGAATCATCCTCGAGGTCATTCATATACACAGGGTCATCTCATGTTCCTATGTTTGTTTTGGAACTTGGCTTTGAATTTCCCGTATTCTGCGACCTCTTCCTTCGTGTCTTCTTTTTCTTTGCTTGGATAACTGACGCGGTATCTCTCTCTTCGAGGATATGGCCTGGCCCTTGAAGCATGGACCGTGTAATCGCATAAGCGGGTGCGACGGGTGGTATTGGCGATGTCACACTAGCAATTTCGACCAAATTTAGGGGTGTGATTTTAGGCGCATTTGGGTTATAGGGGCATTGGGCAATCAAGTGATCTATGCCACAACGATTACATGTGAGTATTGGCATTGCAGACGTGCTCCCTTGATTCATTTGCATCTGTGCAGCATTCTTTTGCAGCCTAATAGGGCACTCCGCTGCCCGATGTGGTCCACCACACTCGTAGCATTGAAGAGGTGGCCTCCTAGCCTGGGTGTTGATATTTTGACCTCTGGATGCGAGAGCAGCAGCTTGATAAACCGGCTTGACTTGCCCCCAACAATCTTCCATGTAGTATATAGGACACTCTTCCAATGTATCAAGTCCGTAGGCAATACTAGTGTCTATTTCCTCCTCACAGCCATCTGCATAAGCATTTGATGGCTCGCAACCCACTTGGTTCATAGGAGCGACTCTTGGATGCGGGGGCTGCAGTCCTAGCACAGGAGGTGGTAGCGGTGTAGCTTGTACAACATTTTGAGATCTAGGGACCATGTGTTGCGGTAGTTGCTCAACAAGTGGAGCAGGCATCATTACAGGAGCTCGAGGTGCATCTGTCCAGGCTACAGGTGGTCTATTTGCCATCATACGTTTGATCATTAAACAATCCTTAGCTTGGTGACCATACCTACCACATGCGTTGCAAGTTCCATTAAATTTTACTCTAAACGTAGGGCACTCACTAGTGCTATGTGGACCTAAGCAAATGGAACACCATTGTTGCTCCCTTCTTGGATACATGTGACTATTTTGAGGGGGTCGATTATCCTTAAGAGACTCTTTGATTGCCTTGGTGAGGTCTGTCAAGAATGTCTCAAATACCATGGGCTTTGCAGTCATGGGTTCATACTCAATGGCTTGTGAGCTAGTGGATTTCGTGTCAGTAGACACCCTCATGCCTGCTATCATCAAGTTGTCCTCTAATTGGATTGCATTGGCAGTGACATCTTCCCAGGTTGTGATACCTCTAATCACTAGTCCATTATAGATTCCTTCATTCCTCAACCCTCGAATGAATCGATCAAGCAGTTGGTTATTGTTGAAGTGCTCATTTACAGGGCAGCGAGAGTTTAAGTGCTTTAGACGACTAATGAAGTCCCTTACTGACTCTCCTTCCTTACGTTCGGCCTTCTGTAGCTGAGATGCTACACCCCAAAGCACACCTTCTCGTATGTACTCCTTTAGAAACAACCTTCGAAGGGTAGGGTAGATTGTTTTCTCGTCCACCCTTAGGGTTCTATACCAATCTCCAGCCTTCCCACTTAATGTCAAGCTTAAGGCATTGCACTTATGTAGTTCGTTGCGTTCCCCTAAGGAATCACATACTTGTTCAAACACTTCAATGTGTTTTCTAGCATCTTCGTCCCCATTGAATTTTTGCGTGAGTTTGGCAATTTGTACTGCCTTACTTCTAGGCTCTCTATCAAATGCATGACGCATATTTTCCGCGATAGATCGACCTATGGTTTGAGCAAACGCTGCCAAGTCACCTATGTGAGGAGGCAGGGCCGGTGGAGGTACTCTTGGAATCATATGTGGGAGAGGGGCGGGTACCGGTCTTGGCATATGTGTGGATGATGCAGGATATGGAACATAGCCGGGCATAGGTCCACTCGGATAAGGGCTAGGGAGCGGCACTCGAGGAGCATAAACAAGTGGTACAATTGGAGGTGTGGGGGCCATGTGTGCATAAGGGGCTAGAGGCACATACGGTCGAGGCCCCATATTAGGTACTACGACACAAGGTAGTGGCACTGCGCTAACCGTAGATGTCATCGGTACATTCTCTGTCAGGCTTATCCCTGGAGTGAGCACTGTGTTTTCCTTAATAGAGGGTTGAGCCAAGTTAGGGAAGCTAAAGTTGTCGCTCGGAGGCTCAGATTGCATAGAGACCCCAGGTGAAATGACGTAAGATGGGTCCATGGGGCTCATTAGAGGAGTCTCCATTTGTGATAGAGTAGGCTGTTGAGCCTTGCTCGTATCCAGAAATCTCATGGGGCCAGTTGAGAGTATATTTACCCCTCGGTTTTGCCTTTCTGATTGAATAATGCTATGGATAACATTACAGATCATTTTCTGTTGATCTTCGATGCTCATGGCACTAGAGGTGGATTGTACAATTTCTATCCATCCTACATGGTAGGCGTGGCCAGAGTGTAAATCCGTCAACACCTCAGTGTGGAGGTCGTATGTCCAATGATCATTAATGAACAATCCTTCTAGAGTCGACGTGTTAACGGTTTCTTGTGAGGTAGAAGCAATGTTGCTCCCCGTGGTTTTACTTGTCACCAACGGTACTCTAGAGGGAACTTCTGAAGGAGGCAGCTCAACAGGGCCTTCTTGGTAAGAAGTTGGCAGGATATCCACATGGACACTCTTTGGGGGTGTGGGGTCCACCAAACCCGGTGCCTGACTCTACTTAAATAAATAATACGATTACAGTGTCCGTCGTAGGCGATAGGGTGTCCGTGAGCCACGAGGGTTAACACCCGAAAGTCTCCAAAGGAAGTCAAAACAGGTCAACCAAGTGATAGTATCCAAGGCACAGATTAAAGTTAATGATCCAATTTGGATACAATCACAGGAACAACCTCAACAAGCAAAGGTAATAGGATGGATCACATCAAGCGCATCAATTATTGCACAAGGCTACAAGAAAGGAAATTCAGATGTTTGGGTCAACAAGCCCAAGATAACAGCTTAGCGATTTCCATCCCATGACAACCACTCAGTCAGGAATCAACAAAGCCGTCAACGTAAATCACATAACTCAACCAAGAGAAAGGACAGGTACAAAAAGCAAAAGAGAAGGTCTTCCATTGGACAAACCATACGACAAGTCTGGGTAATGAAATCAGAATTCTACCGGACTACCCAACAAATTCAAGTGAAGATCACCTCCAAGAAAGTCAAAAGATTCATTCCAGCCGAGTTACTCAAAGCACAAGGATTCTATGAGGGTAACTTTCAGATTTGGTTACCTAAGGTAGTAGCTTATCAAGGAATCACCCAGGAAAAACAAGAAACATCAAGAAATCAAGAGCAGCCACCCGATACACCCAAGAGTACTACAACCTATAGATGGATCCCTCGTCAATTACTACAAGAGCAAGGCTTTTACAAAAGTAACAGCCATATTTGGAAATTAAAGACAAGGTACCATCAAGTCAAAGAAGAAACAAGGCAAGTGGCAAAGGACATCACACCAGGCCCAAGAACAATGTGGGTTCCAAAATCCGCGATTGAGGCTCAACAACAAGAAAGATTCACAACTCCTTTGCAGCCTCTTAACAACAAAAAGAAAGCAACGGTAAATGCGGAGGTCACAGTTTTGAAGAACACTATCTGGAAGAAGAAGACTTCATCAACCATTGCTTCAACATCAATACCTATCTCATCAAGCGACCACAATTTGCTACCAAGGAATGAAGAGCAGATATATGCCAATGTATTGGACAACATGGCATCTCAAACAAAAACTAACGAGAAAGGCCTAAACATCAAAAGCATATGGAATTGGATTTCAGGCCACGATCAGGTAAGTCCAAGTCGCCATTAAACTTACATGGCATAAGAGTCTAGAGTCGGGCAACTAAGCCACTAAATGAGCGAAGTGTCAGACCCAAGCTTCAAGTTAATATTTTTCTATGGTCTATGAGTCTGGATAATAGGTATAAGCTCAAGCTGGAGAGTTGAGCATACATAAAGTCATGTCACTCATGCTGGAAGAGGTGAGCATAAGAGTCAAAGTCCATATAATATATAAGGTGGAGAAGTCGGAGTAGTCCAAAAAAAAAAAAAAAACACTCACGCACTTGACACAGTGAGGAAGAGTGGAGAAACCTCGACAGCAAAAACCCTTCTGTGAGTAGTGAAAGCTTTTGAAGCACTCATGTTATATGTTTTGCTCGCTACACTAACTCCATGAAGAACCCATCAATACTCTTCTCTCGCACCACATCTTGTTTAACATGCATAACTTTGTGCAAGCATATAGATGTCCCATCATTGGACATATGCATTACGCACTCTTTTTTATTCCACCCATGCACTTACACAAACAAATGACGATGACCAAGCGGAAACAGGTTTTATAAGTCTTTGCTCAATAACAATGACTCTGACTTCAAGCTACTAACACTTATCCATGTATATCAAGCCCATACTAGTAGTCATATGGCCATATGTACTTTAACTCAGCATAACTCTATAACATCAGAACCTAAGTACATATAGCCTCGCATTTAATTATGACTAAAGACATTTTTTCCCACTGGGTTTTTCCCTTTAGTCTTATCCAGGTATCCAAGACCTTCATTTTGTATATACGCTACATTTTACTTTTACTCTTTTATTTTTTATAACAACAAAAACAAGAAGAACCACGATATCCCCAAGTCAAAAGGGAGAGGCCAAATAACAGCTTGACAAAGCTTCAAGTCAACTTACAGGTACGAATTCCAAATAACAACCACAGGAAAAGCAAACTCGAGCTACAATGACAACGAACTGCTGCACCAACAAGTCGATACAACCCCATGCAATTCAAGATACAACAACCAATCGGAGGGGGAGAGTTCCAGACTTCAGTTACACTACAGGTACAACTTCAAGGCAGCTTTAACATCACGCAAAGCAACCAACTATAGAAGAGGCTGCCACAACAACTTCAACCAACACCAAGACATCAAGAACTCGTCAAGGCCACCAAAGACATAAGGTCTTGTCGGGGACGACAAGAATTCGGAGGGGGAGAGTGTTGAAAGGACGCCCTTTCAACAACATTTCCATAAAGATTCCATTAAAGATTTCTCAAAGATTCTGTAAAGATTCCACATGAAGATGGTAATGAAGTAATGAAGATGAAGATGGATGCTGCAACATGAAGATACGAGTTCATGGACGTCATCGAATATCCCGTTATTATTATTTTGAGCCATTACGGCCACTTTTGTAATGTTTACGGGAACCTCATATTTTAAATCGGCACTTGTATTTTGGCCGCAGATTCTTGTATAATGAGTAAAGCCAACTCAGTTTCTTGTAATTAAGCTCTGTAGAAGCCTAGGGACAATTCAGGTCATTTGCCCGGACATTAGGTTTGAAGGCTTTGTATATAAGCTAGAACCTAAAGCTTTGTAAGGAACACATTACGTTATCTCAATTAATATATAGTCGTGGGTTCTGCAGCACACAGTAGTGAGCTTCACGCACATACACCGTCACACACACTAATCACATTGCAGATATGAGAGTAGGAGCGTGTTAGCATCGAGGAGCTCTCCGCGTCGACGCAAGCAATGCAAGCCGAGGACCACATCGCGAGCCCGCCTACTACGAGCTATATTTGGTCGTAAGTACCTCAAACAACATCCATTCTGAATGATCGAGTAGTCGTTAGAATCAGGGCGAGAAGCTCTTCGTGTTGATGTCTTTGTAGATCAGTTTCGGACACTTTGAAAATTGATGTTTTAAGTCTATCGCGACAGCGATTAGAGGTCTTACAGTTATGGTTTTCAGGGTTTAGGTGTTTGGCCATATAGGATATCTCCTTGTGAGTCTTGCCCTCCGATTTCGAGTCATTCCGATATGATTTGAGACTGTTTCGAGCTTGTAGTGTTTCGTAGAATGCGTTGTCTGTTTCTTTGCTTTATGGTAGTGTTGTGGTAGGATTAGTGATTGTAGAGTGTTGTTCGTGTCTAGCTCAGGGTTGACAACCCAGAGATTGCCTCCATGCCCTAGTCGGGTCAACTACATCCTCGGATTGATAGTTTGTTGGTCTGTGTTCTCGCTGTGCTCCATCGTCCGTCGCGGCGAACCTACTAACACCGACCTACGAGCTTCATCTGGTGATTCGGTAAGCATACGTTGTCCATTTTTGCATTACAACATATCCACGCGTTCGCATTGAGTAGAGCTACACATTAGGCACTTTAGTTTTCAAAAACGACGACCTGCAAATTTCAGCCAGACATCCTACGTGATTTTGCACCAGGTATTTAGGGTTGGGATTTTGGTTCACAGACCTTAGGGAGAGCGACCTATTGGTGTTAATAGGGTCTCCTTCAAGTTCTATGGCATTTTGAGACCGTTTGATGGGTATTTGGCTCTAGAAAGCGTTGTAGGAAACCTCTTCTTAAGCACTTTTGAAGGCTGTAGCTTAGACATTGGGTAGAGACCTCTATAGGAATTAACTCGAGAGTCGGTCGAGTGTAGATTGACACCCTATGCTTGCTTCCACACGCCTGCGGGTCGAGTTTCATCCTTAGCTGACAAATCTTGTTAGGTGAGTTCTCGCTGTGCTGACGTCCGTCGCGGCGTATCCGCCAACATTGGCGCCGCTGCCAAGGAAGAAAACCCTAGGTAAGTGACCAAGACTAGTCCTTGAGGATAAGGATTCTTTGGCTTGCCAGAGTCTCATTTTACATTTAGATAGGATCAGAGGGTGGAGGACTCTCTAGGTCTTAGAGGGAGTCTAGGGAGCGTGTGTCTGGCCTAGATCCTTCGACTTAGGTAGATTTAGATAGTTTTAGGTATTAGTTGAGTTGATGAGTAGGAGTTTGAGTGGTAGAAGCAGTGAAAGGAGAGCTTGAGAGTCCGGAGAGGCCAGGAAGCAACCAAAACACCATTATCACCATTTCACATGATGAGTAGGAGGAGGGTAAGTAGGACATCATGATTTATGATCTAGAGCACTTCATGCATGTTATACTTGCTGTTATGTTCATCGCAAGGTTGTAAAAGACGCAAAAGAGTGTTTGAAAACTGAAGTGAAGTTTAAAAGTTTCTGTGAGTGTTTTTGATAGAGCTGCAAAGCATCAAGAGCATTTCTGTCAAGAAAAAATGACATTTTAAGCCAGGAGACATCCTACGCGTAGGATGTCTACATGCTGATCTGGTGGAAAATTTGAAATTTTGAGTTGACCAGTGTGTTCAGAGGGTAGGATTTACCCTATTTTCACCTGAAAAGTGGAAATTTGACTATGTCTTGATACGATAAGGCCAGATAGACTGAAATTGCCAGACATCCTACCCCAAATTGTGCCAAGGCATTATTTGAAGACCAAAACTATAGGATGGCTGCATGAGCATGATCTGCATGATATATTGAGTGACTGAGAAGGTTTTCATCTCAATTAGGTGAGAAAAATTGCGTTCTAAGCAGACTTTAGCACTTTTGACTGAAAAGGGCTAGAACAGCTAAAATTGGGGTCTTTTGAAATCCAAACCAAAATCTAAGCATATCACTGGGTTGCTGACATCAAGGGGAAGCTGAAATGAAAAATCTAGTAATAATTTGATTATACAAACTATTGAACCATACAATGGAGTAGATTAGATTAGACACATGTACAAGGTAATGACAAATGGACAATAATAATGACACTACATAGAATGGTAAGTAGATGTATATAACACCATGTTACTCATTTATCTTATTTGTTACAATAGCTTAATATACTAATGAAAATTTTGTTTGATGTAGAACTTTCTTTCTTCAAGTATTACTATTGTCGTGTTCCACTTAGAGGATATCTAGTCCACAGAGAAAAGCCTCCACCAATCCTACAAGGAGAAGGATCAAATTGTTACCTGCATCCATACAAAAGCATTCAGTGAGAACTGGCTATGCTTGTGCGTATTACAGGTGTCAAAATTGGGTCTAGTTGTTATCCATGTCACACCTACAGATTTAGCTTACAGTTTAACCTATGGACTATCATTTTTTCTCACCATATACCAAAGTAAACACATGTCTAATGTATTACTAGAATCAAGAAGTAGCCTTCTTTCCCAAAATTGGACAACATCTGGTTTGTATTTTGAAGAAATTGTAAAAAAAAAACCCGTAATGGCCATCTCCATGGAGACCCTCATAGGAGGATTGAGGATTTTTAAATTGAATTGACAATTTTAAATAGTCAAATAATCATTATTTTCTAGCTTATTCAATGTCAATCATTATGTAAAAATCCAAGTAACATGTCTCGACTTCCACAAGAACAGGACGTATTCTATGGTCTACTTGTTCGAGTGTAGATATCCCATAGTTGAAATGTAACTTCTTGTTTTTCTACAAAGACGGTAAAATCATCCATCTAAGTGTCTATGAAGCCAATTACCCCCAATAAAGGAGTTTTCTTTCTTACAATGACTGAATTTATCTTAGCGCATCATGTTATGACAAAAAGGTAGAAACTTCAATCTCGGAACAGATCAACCATTATCCCAAAAAAAAACATTCCAACCCACATCAACTGCTAATCTATATTCCAAAAAACATTTTCCAGCATCTTGTTGGTTTTAGTGACAAAATGTCAAAAAAGGCTCGATAGGTATCATCTTTACGCAGTCGGGTTCAAGCTGATTGTATATCAATATATTTGAACTAGCTTAAAGGCCAGAATCAAACCAATTTAAGAAAGGATATTTTTTTTTTATAATAACGTAAAAGTCCAATATCAATATCTTTATGAGGTAGCCATCATATGGTCCCTCAACATCATCTCAGAGCTACAATCTAGCTGGTAGGTCACCCCTAATGCTCATGCATTCACATACACATCCAGGTGCCTAGAAAGAAGCCAAAAAACCAGTTTTCAAAATCAGTAGCTGAATGGGATTGCAAAATTTTGTTGCCTCTTTGTTTGTTTTAGCAAAAAATCATCAAAACAAGGATCAATACGCATGACTTTGATGTGTTGACATCAAGCAAAATGCATAATGCCATATTTGAGCTACTCTAAGCACCATTACGCATGTCTTTACTATGTTGGCATCAAGAATAATGCATAATGATGTATTTGAGCTAGTGTAAGGGCCAAAAACTCCATAAGAGGAAACCATTTCTTATATTAATATTTGAATATTAAATAACATCTGAAGATTAGTTTAAATGTATATTCCGACACCATTTCATTTGTAAAAGCAATCATTCAAAAATAATCAGTAAGTCTATACAATTTTGGATTTAATGCTCAGCAGCAGTGAATGAGATTGTTGTATTTATATACCATAAGACATGTTAACCATTTGTCAGCATGTAATTCCAACCAATACAATTTATACCAATCCTGCACAAGGAGGATACAAGATGCAAAGTGTCCGGTCAAATATTGAATAGCATCCTATATGGTTTGAGTACTTATCATTCAAAAACCACCTTTTCAGCAGAGTTCATTGACTTAGTGTGCATAAAAGAGAACATCAATCCCCCAGACATTTCAATATTAACTACCAGATTAAATTTATAAACAAGCAAGAGCATTTCCAAATGAAACTGTATGCCAAGGATATAATGTGCCCAATATTCTTAGTAGGCATTGTGGCCTACCTGGTTAGTTGCCGAAACGTCATTTCACCACTTAGCCAATGTGTGTTGCAATATTGGGGATCCAGATCCTTGAGAATGTATACTACCACGTAGCAGACAGATGCAGTCGTACCAGGAGGACTGCACAGATGGGTGCCAAGTTTAGGCAAATAGAGAACGAGAAGGCCCCTCTGCCTCAACCAGTAATCTGGAAGAACTCTGTGTGTGTGTGTGTGTGTGTGTGTGTGTGTGTGTGTGTGTGTGTGTGTGTGTGTGTGTGTGTGTGTGTGTGTGTGTGTGTGTGTGTGTGTGTGTGTGTGTGTGTGTAAGTGTGTGTGTGTGTGTGTGTGTGTGTGTGTGTGTGTGTGCATGCGTGCATGTGTGTGTGTGTGTGTGAAAGAAAGAGAGAGAGAGAGAGAGAGAGAGAATAGATGCCATGAGCGCATCTCACGATATGGCGATCAAGGTCAGCAGGGCAAGGGCGATTGTAGGAAAGCGAGACGAGGAGCAAGGCCATTTACAAAAGATAATAACCTATGGAATTATGCTAAAAATAGGGGATGTGTCTTTGGTGCCTTCAAGGCTAATGGTGTGGAGCGACATGTCCCCAGGAAAAGATATTTCAGCTAATTTTAGGCTATTGTGTTGTGCTTTATTTACTAATGTGTTATGGGTGTTGAAGTTCCAAGCGTGTTTCGATGATATATACGACAAAATGGCATGAGTAAATGGTGCATTCCTATAACTGTTATGAGTTTCAAATGCCAGCAAGGCCTGGTCCACAATAGTTCCTCATTAGCCTGTGCACTTAGTGGCTTGTTTTAATGTGGTAATCGCCATATTATTCAATCCTTTCTTTTTAAATAACAAACCCAAGTTATGTCTAGTTGTTGTATAACATCCATCGTCGTACAGTTACTACTGTTTTTGGTAGTTGTTAAAAAAAAACCAAAGGTCCCCAAAGGACATATCCTTATGGGATATGTTGGTCTTTAACTACCGTAATTGGTATATATACATAAAAATTAATTGTACATCATCTAGATGCATATGACATACACATCCTTGAGGTGAAGAAGAGATGCATTAAAAGTACCAGCTATATGGTACAAAGAAGTAGCCATCTGCATGATTATATTAATGTGGGTCTACACAAGAGTAATGTGTGTGTGTGTGTGTGTGTGTGTGTGTGTGTGTGTGTGTGTGTGTTTAAGTATGAAAATCCCCTCATAATTAAACCATACTTAAACAATTGTATTAAATGATATATTAAATAACAATATTTTAAAACAATATGTCATAAAACTCCATTAACATTTCATATATACCAATACAACATTCTGTATCTAATGGATAATACAGTCATTTAGATCAAAAATTTGATCTTTGATCATTACAAATTGATATCTTAATATTGTATCTCTGTGTGTCCACCCTTTGGGATGAGCTTCCACTACATCTACATGGAGAAGGATCTAGCTGTTACCTGCATCCATACAAAAGCATTCAGTTAGAATTGGCTATTATTGTGCATATTACAAGTGTCAAAGACGGTCCAGTTGTTATCCATGCCACACCTGCAGAATTAGCTTACAGCCTACCCTATGGACTATTATTTAGTTTCAACTATGTATCAAAATCAAAATCAATATACTTCAAGTGTATCATCAAAGTTAAGACAGTCTTTTTTGCAAAAAATGGACAATAATTAGGTAGATCTCTTGTACAATAAAAATGGTTGAGCCTCAGAGAGGTGTATTCATGTGTTCTAATAAAAGCAACATTTAAAAGACCAATGTAAGCAATCTGTCAAAAATCGGGCAGAGTATTGTTTGTAATAATTGGGGCCATTTTTCAAAAAAATCCAGTAAATGCTCCATGGGAGGTTTTAAGGCTTTAGTACCATAAACAAAAAGTATCTTGCCTATAACAATTAGCTGTGTGTCAAAAAATAAAGTCCATTTTACTGGTACATTCTCATGCACTCAATAACATTTTCAAGTTATCCATTTAGATTAATTTTCTTATTTAGTGTGTCTCAACATCAAGCTTATTATTGCTATGTGTGGCAACCAGTTTAACTTTGAATTAGAAGAAACCCTTATACTATTTTATATAAAATATGCTTCAACTACTATCCATCATATGATTGATGTTGAGGATCATGTATGATATTCAAATCAGATAGGTTTCTACATGTACAAGAATACACTTTGCTAGGAAAAACCAGTGCTATTTATGTTACCATATACATGTGGTAGTGATGTTTGTGAACACACTAGGACCACCGGGGCATTTTTCCCCTCTTTAGGAGGCTTTTTCCCCCGTGCATTATATATTTACCCATCACTCTAGGGCTATCTATCTTTCCATTGCACACTAAGTAATACACTCTCAGTTGTGTGCCTTGAGCTTCCTTCGTCTTCTCCAAGCTGTGTGCGTTTCTTTGCAACCCTAATTCCAACAATTAGTATCAGAGCAGGTTGCGTCCTCCCGGGCTCAGTCACCACCAACAACTCCAGCACGCGCCTGCTCATATTTCTAATTCAAGCTAATTTCGGCCTCCGTTTCCACTGTAGCCAAGTCTGTTCAAGCAATTTTGTCATTTTGTGCAAAATTTTTGTCAGTTCCGGTTTCTGCATAACAGGTAGATGCTAATGAGTGTGGTCGTACTATACCACTTGTAAATTCCCCAGCTTTTGATAAGTCAATGAAAAGCTCAATTTTTGCATACATGATTTTTGTCAAAGAATCCACTAATGACGCTAAGGGTTAATTAAATGAAAATGGTAGGAATCAAGAACAGTTAAACTTGCCTACTTTTCTAAATGGATTCCAAAATTTTTTCATCGATGATATCCCTATGGACTTACCTCCAAAACGAGGGGATGATGACCATCGAATTGAGCTCCTACCAAGGAAGCTCACAGCCTAACAAACCTCCTTATCGAGTTTCCCAAGCTCAACAAGAGGAGATCATGAGGCAAGTACAAGAATTGGTAGACAAAGGGATGGTGAGGCCTAGCTCCTCTCCCTTTTGTTCTCCAGTCCTTTTAGTGCAAAAGAAATATGGTACATACCCGTATGTGTGTGGACTATCAAGCACTAAACCATATCACTATCAAAAACAGATTTATGTGCCTTGAGTAGAAGATCTGTTTGATAAGCTACAAGGCTCTACCTACTTCAGTAGGATTGACCTTAAAAATGGCTATCATCAAATAAGGATAGTGGATGAAGATATCCTTAAGATTGCGTTTCGTACAATGTTTGGTCTTTATGAATATCTAGTCATGCATTTTGGCTTGACCATTGCACCCGCCATATTCACTTGTTTAATGGAGAAAATATGTAGACCCTACCGCAGGTTCACTGGAGTGTTCTTTGATGATATCATCATCTACTCCAAGTCCTTGGAGGAACACAAGCAACATCTCCAAGTGATTTTTCAAACATTGAGGGAGAACAAGCTTTTTCTTAACCAAAAGAAAAGTAAATTTTTCCTTCAAGAGATTCAATACTTAGGTCATATTATCTCTCAAGATGGTATTTGTATGAATCCATCGAAGTTAGAGGTAATAAAAGCATGGCCTAATCCAAGGAATCTACAAAAGCTAAGAAGCTTTATTGGTATGTGTGCACACTACAGACACTTCATAGCAAAATTTTCTCAAATAGCAGGACCATTACATGACTTAACAAAGAAGAAAGCTAAGTATTCATGGACTGCTAAGGAGCAAAAAGCTTTGACAAGCTCAAAGAGAATCTTACCTCTCAACCAGTCCTCATGCTTCCAGATCTTTCAAAGCCATTTGAGGTCCAATGTGATGCTTGTGGTGATTGCCTTGGAGCAGTCTTGCTTCAAGAAGGGCATGTCATAGCATATGAGAGCCGAAGGCTCAATACGGATGAACAGGTCTTGGGCATTTATGAGAAAGAGCTTTTAGTTGTTCTACATGCCCTAGACACATGGAAGCACTATTTATTGGGGACTCCATTCATTTTACAAATAGACCACCAAAGTCTCAAGCACTTCATGACACAAACCAAGCTTTTCCACAAACAAATGAGGTGGGCAAATTTTATTTTGCAATTTTATTTTCATATTGCTCACGTTGTTGGTAAGCACAATCAAGTGGCCGATGCACTTTCACAATGGCCAAAATTCAATGCGGTGTCTATAGAAACTCACAATGATCTATCTTCTATGATAGATGAGTATGCTACTAACGCTGACTTTAAAGATGTAATGTCAGCCCTTGCTTTGGGGAAGAAAGAGGAACCATTTACCTTGAAGGATGGTTATCTTCTCCATGGCAATAGGCTATGTGTTACCCACTCCCTTCGTGATAAATTCATGTATGAATCCCATGCTCCTCCCTATGCGTGGCATAGAGGCATTCAACCTAGTCTTTGAGGAGTAGAGATGTACTTCTATTGGACTACCATGAAAGTAGACATACAAGAGTATGTTTCAAAATGTGTGGTATGTCAAAAGACTAAGTATGATAGAGGGAAGAAGCCTGGATTACTCCAGCCATTGCCCATCCCTAATTCACCATGGGAGAGTATATCCATGGATTTTATCTTTGGATTACCCAAGTCTATCCATGTGAATACATGAATATGGCCAGTAGTCGACGGGTTTAGCAAGCAAGCATGCTTTATTCTTGTCAGAAAGACTATTAAGGCACACCAAATGGCAACCATCTTCATATCTCAGATTTTCAAACACCATGGATTACCAATATCCATCGTGTCAAATAGAGATCCTAGAATGACCAGTAATTTTTGGAAAGGTTTCTTTGAAAATCTAGGTACAAAATTGAATTTCTCTTCGGCCTAACACCCACAAATGGATGGCCAAAGTGAGATAGCCAATCTTACAATACTCGATCTACTAAAGACTTATGTTACAGAAGTAGATCTAAAGACTTATGTTACAGAATTAGATCAATGATCACAATGGGAGAAGTATTTACCCCTTGTAGAGTATACGTAGAATAACACCATACTACTACAAGAAAAGTACCTTTTGAGATCATAGAGGGAAGACCTAAAAGTCCCTTGCTACTTAAAGTACATGGGAAAATCTTCACTGTTGATGAGTATAGCCGTGACCTACAAGAATATTTTCAAAAGGTTAAGGAGGCTATATCCATCTCTCAACAAAGGCAAAAAGTTGTTGCTGACAAGCACAAAAGGGCCTTAACATTCAAAGAAAATGATTGTGTCTTACTTAAGTTTCCCAAGGCTCAATTGAGGCAAACGACGGGCAAAAATCCTATGGGCCATCAAAATTATTATGCTAAATTAGCAAAAAGATACTATGGTACTTTTCAAATCTTGAACCCGGCTTATCAACTCAAGTTCCCCAACCATTGGCTCATACACAATGCTTTTCATGTGAGCCTACTTAAGCCCTACAAAGGAGAGCCACCAATAGAACCAATTATTGAAGACCCTCCAGAAATTGAAGACCAAGAAGAGGTGCTATAACCCGAAGCTATCCTTCAGCATGAAGACAAGGTAATATGGCATGGTAAGATTATCGACAATATTTTGTTGTAATTAGGGTTGCAAGAAAACACACATAGCTTGGAGACGATGAAAGAAGCTCAAGGCACACAACTAAGAGTATATTACTTAGTGTGCAATGGAAAGATAGATAGCACTAGAGTGAGGAGCGTATATACAATGCACAAGGGGAAAAACCTCCTAAAGAGGAAAAAAATACGTCGGCGGTCCTAGTGTGTTCACACACATCACTACCACATGTCTATGGTAACAAACCTCCCCTCGAGTGATGCGGTGAACGAGAGCTGGCACATGAGTAAGGGAAATGCCATGCCTTGAGGACATGATCAGTCCACAAAGGGGAGTAAGCCCAAAGCTTTGCGGAAAGCTTTGAGCTTCTCACAAGACAATGTCTTTGTGAAAAGATCTGCAAAGTTGTCCTGTGTTGGCACATAATCCAAGATAATATCTTCTGTTGAGAGCCTCTCGCTGACATAGTGGTAATGCACCTCAATGTGATTTATGTGAGCATGAAAAACTAGGTTCCTCGCAACTGCCAATGTGCTCTAGCTGTCAGTGTAGATACTGTTGGCAGTGTCATGTCCAACACCCAAATTAGCCATAAGGCATCTAAGCCATACACACTCAACCGTAGCTATGAAGACTACCCTGTACTCAGCCTCACAACTAGAAGTGGCCACAGTAGGTTGCTTCTTCCTCAACCATGATATACGTGAATTGCCAAGCATGAAACAAAAACCACTCGTGGACACTCACGTGTCAAAGCAGCCAACCCAATTTGATTCCGAAAAAGCATGTACGTCTGGCGGCAATGATCCCCCCTTGGGATAAAACAAGCCAAGATGTAAAGTGCCACTAAGGTAGCGGAAAATCCTCTTGACAGCCTGCCAATGCTTGGACCCTAGGCTATGCATAAATCTGCTGACCTATGAGACTGCAAACTGAATATCCGGCCTCGTGTTGCATACATAAATGAGGCATCCAACAACGGTTTGGTAAAGAGTGATATCTGCAAGATCACCAGCATCATGAAGACTCAATTTTTTAACTATTTTGATGGGAGTGGCAATAGGTTTGCAATCCTCAAGTCCAACTTACATAGCAATGTCTCTATGTAACTTTTTTGACACAAGGAAATACCACCATTACACTGCTTTAATTGTATGCCCAAGTAATGATGCAATAGCCCCAAATATTTCATCAACCTTAAATTCAGCAATATGTCTCTCATTTGGTCCAGTGATCAACAAATCATCTACATAAAGAACCACAATGAGAAGTACATCACCCTCACACTTTACATACAATGTGCTTTCTGTTGGACTGTTACGAAAGTCTCGTTTGACCAAATGAGTGTCAGCTTTCTCATACCAAGCACGGGGAGATTGCTTTAACCCATACAAAGCCTTCTTACATCTGCACACTTTGTCCTCTTGTCCTTTCTTGACAAAACCGCGAGGCTGCGTTACATAAACTTCCTCAAATATGTCACCATTCAAGAAAGCAGTAACAATTTCTAATTGATGTACATCCCAACCAAAATGAGCTGCCAATGCACATAGAAAACGCACAGTAGTCATACGACAAGTGGGAGCGAAAGTCTCTTCATAATCTATGCCTTTTTGTTGTGCATAACCCTTTGCAACAAGTCAAGCGTTATGGCAATCGATCTCACCATCCGGCTTGCGTTTCAATTTGTAAACCCACTTTGTACCAATGGTCTTTTTACCAGGAGGCAAATCACATAAAGTCTATGTGTCATTTTCAATACGTGCATCATATTTTGATTGGATGGCTGCTACAAATAAGTCGTGGCGTTCCTACAAAATACATAAAATACATGCTACATATAATAAATCAATAGATCTCCATACCTACACAATCGTGTATGCGTAAACGCCATAGCAAATCTGACATGAGAGAGGCAGAGTGAGACAGAGTAAACGAGCACGTGCAGGCGCACCTCCTAGAGCGGAGTGCTACACTGGCACTGCGAGAGAGAAGAGAGAGGAAAATACACAAGCACAGGGTCAATCTCCCCCTGTGCAAGAGTGTGCATTTCCCTCTTGCCCATATTTATTTATAGATTTCTTGAATGCCCAAAATGAGTACAAGCTGGCCGGCCGGACATAAATGGCCAAAGCTCATAAAGAGCACTTGAATAATCAAATATACATAAAATATAATATCCTTTTGCATAATCCATTATCTGTTGATGCTTTTGCCACCTGCCACCTTCAATAAATAGGTAAATATCAATTCCATAACATACCTATCCGTTGGAAAGCAACTGTCCTCAGTTGCAAAGATAAGAAATCTGAAAACAATACTTGTCAAAAACAGTGATTAGAAATCTGTGTCAAAAAAATTTGCATATATTAAAAATAGTGAAACTAAACAACATTGCAGATGCCTGCCGTCATCCACATACTACCGATTCTAGTGTCCCATACCACTAGAATAAGCAGTATATGTCATACCCTAATGAATCAGGATATCATTGGTCACGCTCATCATTCAATAATCAATTCTCACCAATCTCAAGTTCACTTTCATAAACCAATTCCAATCCAAACATCTACCAACGTATACTCGTTTCAAATCCAAATTCTCATCATTGTCAATATATATTCGAGCTAACAAAATCATACCAGTTACAGTGGTCGCCAGCCACTATAGCATGCTTTTGTGATAGGTGTTGCTTACATCGGCGAATCTACACCAATAAGACGTGCTGCCTAAATCAGTGAATCTGCACTAATGCTGCCTAAATCGGCGAATCTGCAGTTTTTTGTGCTGCCTAAATTGGTGAATCTACACTAGGATGAGCATTGACACACTGCCTAAATCGGCGAATCTGTGTGCCTGTGACCAAATGGACTAGACATGGCATAAAAAGTGAAAAACAAACGACCTGCTACAAATGGAAGTCGTGGCGTTCCTACAAAATACATAAAATACATGCTACAAATAATAAATCAATAGATCTCCATACCTATACAATCATGTACGCGTAAAATCCATAGCAAATCTGACATGAGAGAGGCAGAGAGCAAGACAGAGTAAGCGAGCACGTGCAGGAGTACGTCCTAGAGCGGAGTGCTGCACCAGCATCGCGAGAGAGAAGAAAGGAGAAGAGGGAGGAAAATACACAGGCATTGGGTGCAATCTCCCCCCGTGCAAGAGTGAGCATTTCCCTCTTGCACGTATTTATTTATAGATTTCTGGAATGCCCAAAAATGAGTACAAACTGGCCGACCATACATAAATGGCCAAATCTCATAAAGAGCACTTGAATAATCAAATATACATAAAATATAATATCCTTCTGCATAATCCATTATCTGTTGATGCTTTTGCCACTTGCCAGCTGCAATAAATGGGTAAATATCAATTCCATAACAATGGCAACCATCCAATTTTTTGAATTTTGTGCTTCATCAAAAGACAGAGGTTCCTCAACATCATGTAAGCTAGACACAGCCAAAGCATAACAATCTGATGCATAAGATGCATGGCTAGAGCCTGAACGAGTACGAGTAGACAAAGGTTCATCCAATTTACTGTCATGTAATGTATGCACTAGCATTTTTGGCATACCTCTAGCCTGCTCATTTTCAGCCCTTTCCTCATTAAGTGACCTATTTTTCCTCTCAGCAACACCAGAAGGTAATTGCCCAAGGACGGAGTTTGCATGGGCCCACAAACATCACTATGCACAAGCTGCAACCTACATGTGACCCTAACTAAACCATCCTTTGGAAACTTTGAACATTGCATCTTACCCAAAATACAGCCTTCACAAACATGTTTGGCAGGTGCTTCAAGAGGCGGCAAAGAAGCAACCATATCAGATTTTTGCAAACACAGCAAACTGGAAAAATTCAAATGCCCAAAACGTGCATGCCACAGTTTTGCATCTGAAACAGCCCTTGAATCTACAACTCATGTGCAAAAGTTCGTCCACGTTTATCATACAAAGTGAGCTTATATAGCCCACAACACAAAAGGCCAGATGCAACAATTTCCAAAACTGAGATCATGAACTGTACATCCGTCATCCACAAATTTGACTACAAGTCCAAGTCTAGCAAGTACAGATACAGACAAAAGATTCTTCTTGATCCCAGGTACATAAAGTGCATCAACAAGTGTGAAAGAACTGCCATTTACAGCAGTAAGCACAATCTTTTCAACCCCCTGAACCGGATAAGGGCATTGTTGGCACAAGTGACTGCATTCCCATGAGGGATAGAATCGAAAGAGGTGAACAATTCACGATGTGAGGTAATGTGCTTTGTAGGACCACTGTCAAAATACCACACATGTGAATCTGCAGCAACTGACAAGCAGGATTGTACGTGCACTCTGCACTAAAAGCCCATTCTGCATCAACATCAGCATCACAGTCTCCTTTTACAGAAGACTCAACAATGGCTGCATTTGTAGTGGAACCAGCATTTGTAGTGGAACCACCCTCTTTCTTCTTAGCCTTTTTGGCCTTCAACTTAGGACACTGCTTGATCAAGTGATCATTAGCTTTACAATAATGGCAATGCATCTTCTTTTTCTAGACAAATTGTTTCCAGTAGAAGCATTAGGAACATGTGATTTTCCACTCACAGAAGAACCATAAGAAGTGGCTGCATTGATGTTACCACCCTTTCTTTGAGAAGCAATAAAAGCTTGTTCAATTGCACGCTGTCTAGTCATGTTTTTTCTGGAAAGTGACTCTTGCAACAGCAATGTGTACAATGCATGAAACTTGACAACTTCAAGATTTCCTTGGGTCATAAGTCTCCAAGTACTAGCAAAAGTTTGGTAAGAATCTCGTGAGGCATCAAGAACAGTCTGCACAAGAGAACTGTTTGAAATGACTTCATCTGCATAAATAAGTTGCTCATTGATATCCTTGATACCAGCAAGGAAAGTGTCCATATCATCTTCCTCATGCATAATCTTTGACTCCAGCTCTTTAAGCAGCACTGCAGTTTTAGCCTCATTGTGAATTGCATAAAGACCAGCCAAAATATCCCAAGCCTGTTTTGCAGATTTCGCTAAACGAATGTGAGGAGTAATGGTGTGCTTCACAGACAACACAATCAATGCATGAGGTTGTGCATCCTTTACATCCCAACAAGCTTGTTCTGTCGTAGGCAAAACAACTCTTACAGCAACAATCTGTGCAACAAGACTTGCAACATCCTCAACATCGCCTACATCCTCAACATCGTCTACATCCTCAGAACCAGGGCATACATCAATGCCCTACACAATATTCCAAACGCCCTTTGACACAAGAACATGTTGCATCATGTAAGCCCACATAGGTTAATTGTCCCCATCCAATATGTCCTCAGGAGCAAACATCTTGAACACATCTATGTTGTTGTCAGCCATGGTAAATGCTTCACCTGATGTGAAAACTGCCCAAAAAGAGGTGAAACAAAGCGGGAACAACACGTGCTATATAGCACAAACCGTAGAAGACTGTAAGGCACCTGTTATGCAAAAAATGGCACTGATAGAAATTCTACACATAATGATGAAATAGCATCTGTAGTACTGTCTGTAGTGGAAACGGAGGCTGAAATGAGCCCGAATCAAAAATCTGAGCAGATTAAGCTCTGCAAGATTTCCTGAAATTTTTTTCGACCTGTGAATGCTCGTCAAATCTCACTAAAATTGGAGAAAGTGAGTAGGCGTGTACTGGAGCTACTGGTGACTAAGCCCGGGAGGATGCAACCTGCTCTGATATCAATTGTTGGAATTAGGGTTGCAGAAAAACACACACAGCTTGGGGAAGACGAAGGAAGCTCAAGACACACAATAGAGAGTATATTACATTGTGTGCAATGGAAAGATAGATAGCCCTAGAGTGATGGGCGTATATACAATGCACGGGGGAAAAAACCTCCTAAAGAGGGGAAAATTGCCCCGACGGTCCTAGTGTGTTCACACACATTACTACCACATGTATATGGTAACAATATCTTATTAAGTTCAAAAATTATCCATTTGAAGATGCTAGATATTTGCAAAAGGAATACAACTTAAGGATAGTATGAACCTTGTCAATGCTTACAATGTTGCACTAGGCTAAGCAAATGTAAATGCTTTCTGAATGAACAATATTTTTGTCTTATAAGACTAATCCTCTTTTGTGCACAAATTTAAATAGTATGCATGCTTAGAATCATGTTTGTGATGACAACGTCACTCAAACACCAAGTTGAATTTGTCACTCTATTTTGGGAGTATCATATGCACTAAAGAGCATACATGCTTACGGTAGCTACGTCTCCCAAGCACCAAATGGACTAGTCGTCCATTCTAAAATGATGTCGTAGGTGAAAAGGGATCCTCTACCTGCTAAGAAACATCGACTAATGACTAAGACTTTATCTCTTTTACCTCATAGTCGATGAGGACTATGATTTCAAAAGAGAGGTAATGTCATAAAATCTAATATCTAACCAACCCAAATGATTTTCTCATATTAAACTGATCACTTAATGTGGGAGAATAAACGGGAACAAGGGTTAGAATATAGACATGTGCTTATGGATCTGTCTCAACACGGGGTCGAGGTTAAAGGGATCTAAATGAGAGATGGTCTGTTAAAAAGCAATCCTACCTAATAGAGATTAAAGACTTAGGGTTATCTTCATTAAAGACCTCCAAAAGTTAGTGTTAAAAAGTCATTTGATCTTAGGACTGACCTTGAGGTGGGAATCCTACCCAAGCATGAGGTGCTTGTCGGCTTGCTAAGTGTTAGTGGGAACCTTGCCCAAAAGCTTGAGGTGCTTCTCACATGCTTAAAGGACTAAGGTTCTTGAAGTGTTCAATTCAAAGATAAACTCTCAAGAGGCATCAATGTTTCCATGCTTGATTGACTAAGTGCTTGAAGTATTTAACTCAAACCAAATGACTTAATAAGCATAAAAGACACATGTTCAAATGATCGTCCACATGTGGCCCTCATGATGTGCTTGAATGCTATTGGTTAGGTTTTAAAGGGGTCCAATGAGAATTTAGATACATAAAAATAAATAATTAAGTTCTTTATCTCAAAGATGAAAAAGAGGACACGTGTCCAAATGAATTAATTAAATAATACAAGAGAGAGAGAGAGGTGTGGACCAAGCATGAGAGGGGGGTATACTCTCCCACACACACACACACACACATTCTCTCATTGTGTGGAGTGCAAAGTGCAAGAGCTCCATCTCCTTCTCCAAGCTTGTTGAGAAGTGGAGAGCCTACACCAACACTCTTGGCTATGGAATGCAAATCCAACCAAGAGCCATGCTTCAATGCTTAAGCTTGTCATCTTCTTCATCTTCATTACTATGCTATTATGCTATGCTAAGCAAGAAGAGTGATGATAAGTGAGGAACTATTTCTTTTTCCTATGGATGATTCTTCTTCCTCTTCCCTACCCTCATTCCCCGCTAGCTCTCTCCACCTTCGAAGGTGTTTGAGGCCTTGGGACTGAGGCTTGGGATAGTTAATGCTTTTTGCTTGTGATGCATGAATCTTTCCATCTTCATAGCATCACCAAGGTCACAAGAAACACAAATATTGTATTGCAACAAGTCTCTCTTGATGGGAGAATCTATAATATAAACGCCTTTTGGAGGGGGGACCGGCTCCAAGTAAATCCGGTCCTCTATGTTTACAAAACATTATAGCCCAATTCCATGTGATCACAGTAAAAGACGTACCTGATGGACTCATATTAGGAAAGCCACTATCTCAGAAGGTTTTAGAGATATAGAATGCAAACAAGATGCAGCCTTCAAAGACAACCAAGAATGAAGACCAACAATGGTCACTCGTGGAAGACATCATAAGTAAACTTCAAATGAAGATCGATGCCAAAGTAGAATTTATTGAAGATTTGTCTTCAACTAAGAAAACCTTAGAAGAGCTAGAAGCAAATCGGGCAACAACAAGTGCAGATCAAAAAGAGAAAAAAATACCATCAAAGCCAAAGGTAAAGAAGATCAAGACTGCAGACAACCAAGAAGCTATAGGAAGTCCACAAATCCAAAAATTTCTAGTTGAATCAACCGATGTAAGTCAGAGTGGAACACAAAGTCTCAATTCACCTTCCATAAACACACAGCTAGATCAAGATGAAACCACAACAAAAGCAGGACATAGATCTTCAATAGAACCAACAATGAGAATAGCTATAGTCCTCAATAATACAATTGGAGCAAGTGTTAGACGCAATGCTCTACTGGATAAATAAGCAAAGTCAATTATGGTTGTAGACAACATTCAGAGCATTCTAGAGACTACTCCAGGCAAGCCAGATAACAGAGAAATCATGGATAAGGCTATAAGTCAAGAAGAAATGGTTGCTACTTTTAGCATCCAACATCATGAAGAGCAAGTAAAGTTTTAAGTGAAGCCTTCAAAGGAAATTCTTGCAGATGTCATCCTTGGACATCAGTGGTTAGACCAGCACAAAGCATACAAAGAACACATAATGCTATTACTTTCTTTTCCAAGTAGTAGCAAGCAACAGATACAGGTACCATTAATGATGGATTCAGAGTTGCAAACGACACAAGATTCATTGAAAAATCTTATAGACAAAGGTAAATCTAAAGTGGAACTATCATCGACTAACATAAAAGGAGTGACATCACTACATCAACGCACCCTCATGGATCAGCTTCTTCAAGCAAGTCAGGCTTTAGAAATTCCAAGTCAACTGGTGACCGAAACAAAACCTCTAGAGAGTCATCCAAAAAGGCAAAGGTATATCAACCCAAGTACTCAATAAAGCAAAAGCAAGTCAAGCAAGTGTTTGTTCCAAGAACTCTAGTAAAATTCAGTGATCGAGTGTTTGAAGACAGGAAATCAATAGAAAAAGATAAACACATGGGATGGATAGCATCACAATGGAGTTTGAAAGAACAAGAGTACTATAGAGGTTATAGACAGATATGGGTACCAAAACCAAAGGTCCGGGCATATGAAGTGAAATCAAGATATTCTCAAGAAAGAAGTCCCACTAGGTATCATCCTTGACAATATCCCAAGATACCTAAGAAGCGGTTAGATTTCTTGCAAAAAGGCTCTACAAAGATTTGGATTCCTAAGTCTTCCAATGCTTCGAGTCAAAATTAAATGTCAACGATCAATGTAACATTTAATGCACTAATAACTTGTGTGTAGCGGAAATTGATAACATAGTGAGCATTTCATTAAGAACAAGCTCCTAATGAGCATAGAGAGAGTACTTAATTTGAGAAAGCAGCTTAGCAATTTACACCTAGCTAATTTGGCATTGACAATACTTGAAAAGAGAGAGAAATAGAACAATTGACAACAGTTGAGGACTGGATTTATATGGAGCCAGTCCCCCCCTCTATAAAGGCTTTGTATTATAGCTTCTCCCATCAAGGAGACTTTTGTACAATACAATCTTTGTGTTCCTTGACAAAACTAGTTGGTGCAATGAAGATGGAAGCTTCATCCACCAAATTATGCTTGAAAAACACGCCTAGTGTCCCTAGCCTCAGTCCCAAGACTTCACACACCTTCAAAAATGGTGAGAGCTAGTAGGGAATGAGGATGATTGAGAGGAAGAAGATGTATCTTACGAGAAAGAAGTATTCTCCTCACATAATCACTTTAAGAGCATAGCTTAGCTTAGTAAATAGCATGGTAGAGGAGATGAGCAAGCCATTGAAGCTTGGCTCTTGGTTGGATTTGTATTCCATAGCCAAGAGTTGTTGGTGTAGGCCTCTACTTCTCAATGCTTGGAGAAGGAGATGGAGTTCTTCTTGCACACATGAGTTGTGTGTGTGTGTGTGTGTGTGTGTGTGTGTGTGTGTGTGTGTGTGTGTGTGTGTGTGTGTGTGTGTGTGTGTGTGTGTGTGTGTGTGTGTGTGTGTGTGTGTGTGTGTGTGTGTGTGTGTAGCATTGTGTTAGACAAAAATGTAGCCCTCTCTCTTTTCTTGGTCGACCCCTCTTGCTAATTACTCATGCTGGCCTCCCATTGGCTCCTGTAAAGCTTAGCCAATCACAAATTAGAAGCATAATTGATAGCCTTGTGACATGTGTCCCCTTTTTCCCTTTTGTGAGAGCTTTAGGTAATTAAATAACTCATTTAAACTCTCATTGGACCTTTTAGTCTTCTGGCCAATAGGAATCAGGCAAGCCATTGGGCTACCGAATTCTCATTGGACCCCTTGGTAGACTGTCCAATAGTCTTCTAGGGAGCTTAATTTCTATTGGTTCTTTTATCAAGCATTTTTAAATTGATTAGACTAATTTTCCTCTAGCCTAATTCTAATTGGACAACCTCTATGGCCATCCAATAGGATTTGAGGGGAAATTGGGGGCAACTAGCCTAGGAGCCTCCCATGTGTCCATTCTTCCCTTTGGGGGAGAGAGAGAGAGAGAGAGAGAGAGAGAGAGAGAGAGAGAGAGAGAGAGAGAGAGAGAGAGAGAGAGAGAGAGAGAGAGAGAGTGTGTGTGTGTGTGTGTGTGTGTTTCTCTCTCATCCCCTACCATTAGGGCTCGCCCCCTGCTTCCTAGGGATGTGGGAAGACTTTTTAGTCTTCCCATGACCATCCAATTTCCCCCTACTTTAGCCATTGGACAATTGAATTAAATTTAGGAACTTTAGCCTATGGAAGTCTTAATGGAGCTGAACCTTAGGTCTTTTGAGCCCCATTGATGCACATTGCTCTTTTGGAGACTGTCCCCCTTTGGATCCCTATTTTCCCTCCTTTGGATCCCTGACAGAAACCGGTCTGGCAGCCTTACCAATACTCTAGCTTTTACTCCCATGGTACTTCCCCATATTAAATGATCAGTTTAACATGAGAAAATCATTTGGGAGAATTAGATATTAGTTTTTATGACATTATCTCTCTCTTGAAATCATAGTCGTCCTGGACTATGAGGTAGAGAAGATAAAGCCTGGTCATTAGTTCGTTTGCTAGCGGGTAGAGGATCCCTATTTTATCATACGACACCGTCCCAGAATGGATGACTAGTCCATTTGGTGCTTGAGAGCCTTAGCTACCGCAATCATGTCTGCACATTAGTCCGTATCAATCTTCTATAGTAGAGTGACAAACTCTACTTGGTGTTTGGGAGACGTCGGTTCAGTCATACATATTTACATTTTCTTACTCTAGGGAATCATTGTAAGCATTGACAAGGTTTAGGTTATCCTTTAATTGTATGCCTTGCATACATCTAGCATCTTCAAAAGGATAAATTTTTAAACTTGATAAGTTATCGTCGGATAGTCTTACCACCTCGTAATACCTTGTCTTCGTGTTGGAGAATGGACTCGGCTGTAGCACCTCTTCTTGGTCCTCGATCTCCGGTGGGTCTTCAATGATTGCTTCTTGAGGTGGCTCTCCTTTGTAAGGCTTTAGTAGGCTCACATGGAAAGCATTGTGTATGAGCCAATGGTTGGGCTATTTGAGTTGATAGGTCATCTCATTGATTGGCATAAGAATCTGAAAGGGACCATAGTACCTTTTTGCTAACTTAGCATAGTACTTTTGGTGTCCTGCAGGATTCTTTCCCGTTGTGTGCCTTAATCGAGCCTTGGGAAACTTAAGCAAGACCCAATCATTTTGTTTAAAGGCTAGGGCTCTTCTGTGCTTATCAGCAGCAACAGCCTTTTGCCTTTATTGAGAGATGAATATAGCATCCTTAATCTTTTGGAAATATTCTTGCAGGTCTCGGCTATATTCATTTGCAGCGAAGATCTTCCC
This sequence comes from Adiantum capillus-veneris, assembly GCF_014529385.1. Classification (NCBI taxonomy): domain Eukaryota; kingdom Viridiplantae; phylum Streptophyta; class Polypodiopsida; order Polypodiales; family Pteridaceae; genus Adiantum; species Adiantum capillus-veneris. The sequence goes on from NC_140932.1 coordinate 123,938,947, forward strand.
ATGTACCTTTAGTAGGGGACTTTTTTATCTTTCCTCTATCACCTCGAAAGGTGCTTTTCACGTGGAAGTATGTGCAGTGTTATTGTAAGCATACTCCACTAAGGTTAAGTACTTCTCCCATTGGGACTTTTGATCTACTTCTGTGACATAAGATTTTAGTAGATCAAGAATTGTTAGGTTAGCTATTTCACTTTGGCCATCCATTTGGGGATGATAGGCCGAAGAGAATTTTAGCCTTGTACCTAAATTCTCAAAGAGACCCTTCCAGAAATTACTAGTCATTCTAGGATCTCTATCCAAGACTATAGACATTGGCAAGCCATGGTATTTGAAGATTTGTGATGTAAAGAGGGTTGCCATTTGATGGGCCTTGATAGTCTTTTTGACAGGTATAAAATGTGCTTGTTTGCTAAACCTGTCTACTATCGTCCATATTCCTATATTCCCATGGATAGACTTGGGCAATCCAAAGATAAAATCCATGGATATGCTCTCCCATGGTGAATTAGGGATTGTCAAAGGTTGAAGAAATCCAGGTTGCTTCCCTCTATCAAACTTCATCTTTTGGCATACCACACATTTTGAAACTTTGCTTTCATGGTAGGCCAATAGAAATATGTTTCTATCCCCTTTTAGGGTAGACTGAATCCCTCTAGGCCCCACATAAGGAGGAGCATGATATTCATACATTACTTTCTCATGTAGTGAGTTAGTAACACATACTCTATTGCCATAGAGAAGATAACCATCTTGTAGGGTAAACGATTCTTCCTTCTTCCCTAGTGCAAGGGTTGAAATCACATCTCTAAAATTGGAATCGATAGCGTACTCATCTATCATAGAAGATAGATCATTGTGATTTGCTATGGATATCGCATTCACTCTTGGTCATCTTGAGAGTGCATCGGCCACTTGATTATGCTTGCCAGCAATGTGAACAATATGAAAATGAAATTGCAAAAGGAAATTTTCCCGCCTCATTTGTTTGTCGAAGAGCTTAGTCTGCGTCATGAAGTACTTAAGGCTTTGGTGATCCATTCGCAAAATGAAAGGAGTCCACAGTAAATAGTGATTATGCTTGCCAACAATGTGAGCAATATGAAAATGAAATTGCGAAAGGAAATTTGCCCACCTCACTTGTTTGTCAGAGAGCTTAGTCTACGTCATGAAGTACTTAAGGCTTTGGTGATCCGTTCACAGAATGAAAGGAGTCCCCATTAAATAGTGCTTCCACAAATATAGAGCATGTAGAACTGCTAAGAGTTCATTCTCATATATGCCTAGAGATTGCTCAACAGGGTCAAGCCTTTGACTTTCATAGGCTATGGCGTGCCCTTCTTGGAGAAAACAGCTCCAAGGAAATCACCACAAGCGTCGCATTGGACCTCAAATGGCTTTGAGAGATCTAGCAGTGTAAGCACATGTTGAGAGATAAGCTTCTCTTTAAGCTTTTCAACAACAATGTTCTCCTTGGTGGACCATATATACCTAACGTTTTTCTTTGTTAGGTCATGGGATGGTTGCAATTTGTGAGAACTTCTCCATGAAGCGTCTATAGTATGCACACATACCCATAAAGCTTCTTAGTTCATGCAGATTCCTTGGATTAGGCCATCCTTTTATTACCTCTAACTTTGATAGATCCATTTGGATGCCATCTTGAGAGATAGTGTGACCTAAATACTGAATTTCTTGTAAGAAAAATTCACTTTTCTTTCAATTAATCTAAAGTTTATTCTCTCGTAAAACTTGAAATATTACCTGGAGCTGTTGCTTGTGTTTGTCTAATGAATTAGAGTATATGATTATATCATCAAAGAACACTCCAGTAAAGGTTCAGTGAAGCCTTAATAGCTTCTCCATCAAGCGGTTAAATGTGGCTGGTGCATTGGTCAAGCCACAAGGCATGACAATGTACTCGTAAAGACCAAATGTAGTGTGAAATGCGGTCTTTACAATGTCTTGATCAACTATCCTTATTTGATGGTAGCCACTTTTTAGGTCAATCCTACTGAAGTAGGTTGACCCCTGTAGCTTATCAAATAGGTCTTCTACCCGTGGAACGGAAAACCTATTCTTGATAGTGGTCATATTTAGTGCTCTATAGTTGACACACATACGATATGTGCCATCCTTCTTTTGCACTAATAACACTGGTGAACAAAATGGAGATGAGCTAGGCCTAATGAGCTAGGCCTAAACATGCCTTTCTCAACCAACTCATGCACTTGCTGCATAATCTCCTCTTGTTGAGCTTGAGAAACTCAATAAGGAGGTTTATTAGGCGGTGAGCTTCATGGAAGAAGTTAATTGCATGGTCGTCCCTCGTTTGGGGGGTAGCTCACAAGGGATGTCGTCAATAAAAACATCTTGGAATCCCTTGAGAAAATTCGATAACTCTAATTTCTTTTGATTGCTTATATCTTCTTTTGCTAAAACATTAGGTTCATTTTGAGAATCTTTAACAAAAATCATGTACACAAAAATAGAGATCTTTATTGACTTATTAAAAGCTTGCTTATCTACAATGGGTATGGTGCTATCCAACTCTTTAGCATCTATGTACATATCTTTTTTCGTGAACCTAAAGTAGATTTGCTTTTCATGGAATTTAACATTCGCAACCATGCGATCAAACGATGGTGTCCCTAGGATTACGTCCTCATGCTTGAGATGATATGTAAAGAAGTCCTCCTTGTCCACATAGCTTTGGACATGGAGCCTCAATTTCCCAATTAAGGGGTGACTGAGGCTTCATGCCCCTTGAAAGCACCATCGGCAGGTAGGACATCTCCCATCTCATAGGCTTGGATGCCTAGTTTGGTGGCCAACTCTGTGGATATGAAATTGTGAGTAGAACCAGGGTCAAAGAGAATGAAAGCATCATGTTCTCTTACCTTTCCCCAAGCATGACATAGAGGAGATCCTTTGTGATGGGCATCCTCTTCTTGAATTTTGACCAAGGTAGCTCTAGGAGGCTCATTATGTGTATTCTTGTGGGGACAAGCACGATAGGCATGCCCTTGCTCCCCGCACTTGAAACAATGGTTATCTTTTCGATAATGCTTTAGTTCAGGAGGAGAGAGTTTATTTTTGCCTTTACAAACTCCCTTCTCCTTAGCTTTGTTGTTGTTGGCATTGCCTTTGGGAGACTTTTGGACGTTATCCTTCCCCTTAGCCTCATTACGGTCCTTGTTTACCATGGGCTTAAGATTTCTCTTAGCCCCTTGTTGGAAGTTGATTCTTGAAGCCACCATGGTATGGAGTATGACCGCAGATATGGTGCGTGGCCTTTGGGAGTTAACATACTCCACCATATCCTCAGTTAAACCCACACAAAATTGTTGTTTTTGCTCTCCAAAATCCATCTTTTTGAAGACAGTGACTTTGAGGTGTTAATCCCAAAACTTGTCTACATATTTGTGAATAGACTCGTAGGGAGAGAGCTTCAAGCTTCGCCATTCGGTGAGTACTTTGTCTTTGGCATCAGTAGCCAAAAATTGCTTCATGATGGAAGCTCTTAAAGCTTTCCATGTTCGTGGAGCTTCACCATTTGCTCATAGGCTAGACCACCATTGTCTGGCGGACTTTTGAAGATGCATAGCTACATGACATAGCTTAGAGCACTCCGTGAAGCCCTCATCTCCAAATGCCGCATCGAATTGTTGGATAAAGGCCAAGACTTTGTCTGTAGCACCAAAAGTTCCATCGTAGGTAAGGAAAGAGATGTTCTTTCCTCCCTCTCTGAACTTTTTAAGCTTGGACGACCTTTTCTAGGCGGCATAGGATTTCCTATGGCCTCTTCTTTTGGGTGGCTCAAGAGCTGCACCATCACTTTCTTCAGAAGAGGAAGAGTATGAGGAGGACGGAGAAGAGGTTGACCTCTTTCTCGTCTTTTTCTTCCCTTTCTCCTCCTTGTCTGCACCATCACTTTCTTCAGAAGAGGAAGAGGATGAAGAAAATGGAGAAGAGGGTGACCTCTTTATGGCCTTTTTCTTCTCTTGTTTTCTCTCTTCCTTCTTTGAATTATGGTGAAGAGGAGTATGCGATGGTCTTCTCTGTTTAGGGGGTGTTGGAGAGCGTTTTTCCCATCGCCTTCGTGGTGCCATCTCACTCGAGGTGGCAAGAGACTCACTTCTTTCTCCTTCTTTCAATGGGGGCTCTACCGTTAAAACTTGGGTTCTCCTTTGGGAGGGAGATGCCTCATTGAGTGGTAAATTTTTGAGCCCTTCGTACGGATCCTCCTCTTCTTCCCTTATCAGAGAGAGTCCTCTTTTGGAAGTCTCACAAGGAGCTTTCCTAGGTACTCTCTCTTCTTGGTGGGGAGTTTGGAGAATACCATGGGCACGCAATTGCTATAGCACTTCACCTTGGAGGGATGGATTTTGCACAGGGCTTGTTGAAACCTAGAAACAAGATAGGTTACAAGCATAGGGGCATCATTAATTGCTCTATCATTAGCAAAATCAAAGCTATCAACATTCATTTCAATCTCTTTTCCCTTGTCAGCCATATTAGCAAATTTTAGGTGTAAATTTTTACTTGTACTTTGGCACTTCAAGCCCTAGTTGCTACTCCTCTTTACCTTCAAAGATAAGCACTCAAGCATCTATACCCGTGGCTCGAATATTATTAATTGCAAGGAATAGAAGAGAGGGTTCAACAGAGCCAAGACAACACCGATTCCTATCAAGCTTCTAATAGCTCAATAATGGTTAAGCCATAGGCAAACCCTGTAGGACTCCATTATTAAGACCATATCTCTCAACGGTATCCCCGTTAACTGCATAAAGTAGGCATGCTTCAAGGATGAAAAAATCCCTATTATACTTACTCTTTTGCAATTACTAACACCAACCATTTGTAGCAAGCTTGAGGACCTCTCTTCTTGAGCAAGAAGAAGAGAAACCAATAGCTCTGATACCAATGTAACATATAACGCACTAATAACTTGTGTGTAGCAAGAATTGATAACATAGTGAGCATTTCATTAAGAACAAGTTCCTAATGAGCATAGAGAGAGTACTTAATTTGAGAAAGCAGCTTAGCAATTTACACCTAGCTAATTTGGCATTGACAATACTTGAAAAGAGAGAGAAATAGAACAATTGACAACAGTTGAGGACCGGATTTAGATGGAGCCAGTCCCCCCCTCTATAAAGGCTTTGTATTATAGCTTCTCCCATCAAGGAGACTTTTGTACAATACAATCTTTGTGTTCCTTGACAAAACTAGTTGGTGCAATGAAGATGGAAGCTTCATCCACCAAATTATGCTTGAAAAACACGCCTAGTGCCCTAGCCTCAGTCCCAAGACTTCACACACCTTCAAAAATGGTGAGAGCTAGCAGGGAATGAGGATGATTGAGAGGAAGAAGATGTATCTTACGAGAAAGAAGTATTCTCCTCACATAATCACTTTAATAGCATAACTTAGCTTAGTAATTAGCATGGTAGAGGAGATGAGCAAGCCATTGAAGCTTGGCTCTTGGTTGGATTTGCATTCCATAGCCAAGAGTTGTTGTGTAGACCTCTACTTCTCAATGCTTGGAGAAGGAGATGGAGTTCTTCTTGCACACATGAGTTGTGTGTGTGTGTGTGTGTGTGTGTGTGTGTGTAGCATTGTGTTAGACAAAAATGTAGCCCTCTCTCTTTTCTTGGTCGACCCCTCTTGCTAATTACTCATGTTGGCCTCCCATTCGCTCCTGTAAAGCTTAGCCAATCACAAATTAGAAGCATAATTGATAGCCTTGTGACATGTGTCCCCCTTTCCCCTTTTGTGAGAGCTTTAGGTAATTAAATGATTCATTGAAACTCTCATTGGACCCTTGGTAAGCCATGGGGCTATTGGATGCTCATTGGACCCTTGGTAGACTATCCAATAGTCTTCTAAGGAGCTTAATTTCTATTGGTTCTTTTATCAAGCATTTTTAAATTGATCAGACTAATTTTACTCTAGCCTAATTCTCATTGGACGGCCTCTATGGCCATCCAATAGGATTTGAGGGGAAATTGGGGGCAACTAGCCTAGGAGCCTCCCATGTGTCCATTCTTCCCTTTGGGGAGAGCTTGGGAGTGTGTGTGTGTGTGTGTGTGTGTGTGTGTGTGTGTGTGTGTGTGTGTGTGTGTGTGTGTGTTTCTCTCTCATCCCCTACCATTAGGGCTCGCCCCCTCCTTCCTAGGGATGTGGGAAGACTTTTTAGTCTTCCCATGACCATCCAATTTTCCCCTACTTTGGCCATTGGACAATTGAATTAAATTTAGGAACTTTAGCCTATGGAAGTCTTAATGGAGTTGAACCTTAGGTCTTTTGAGCCCCATTGATGCACATTGCTCTTTTGCAGACTGTCCCCCCTTGGATCCCTATTCTTTCTCCTTTGGATCCCTGACAGAGACCGGTCTGGCAGCCTTACCAATATTCTAGCTTTTACTCCCCTGGTACTTACCCATATTAAATGATCAGTTTAACATGACAAAAATCATTTGGGAGAATTAAATATTAGTTTTTATGGCAATCAATAAAGGCCTACATCAGCTTCAAAGACTCCTTACAACAAGACCAATTGGAGAATCACACGAAAAATAGATGTCTTTATATTCAAAGAAGGATAACCCAACCAACAAAGATTTTGATTCAAAGATGATAAAACAGTTATGGCTAAGGAAACCTTCAATGCCAACTTGGTCCTTCACTAATCCTCTTTTTGAGGATTCAAGCTTATTTTTACCTGAAGAAATGTTTGTTGTAAGCACAAGAATGTAAGAAGTCAAGTCGCCAGGGTGCAAAAAACACTCTTTGGCATAGTCAGAGTCGAGCTGTTGAGCCATAAAATGAGCAAAGCATTAGTCCCAAAGCTTCAAGTCGTAATAAACTTTGTGCTAAGGGTCGTAGTTATTAGGCTTACGTTCAAGCTGAAAGAGTTCAGCATATCTAAGTCATGTCGCTCATGCTGGATGAGATGAGCATAAGAGTCAAGTCTATTAACTTACAATTGGTCGAGTGTCATAGAGTCCAACACTCACGCACAATGCACAGTAAGATGAGAGCACATATCCTCGACAATGAAAACCATTCTTGAAGGGGTGCCAGCTTGCAAAGCCATGTCATATGATTTTATACCTACACCATCTTTCTGAAGAACCCTCAACATTTTTCTTACACGGCATATTGTTTCCCATGCATTTCTATGTATGCATATAGGATGTCCCATCATCGGACATATGCATTAGACACTCTTTTTTGCTTCCACCGGACTACAACAGGCAAACCAATGTTCCATCATGCTACATTCATATATTTGTTGCCTTCTTATTTTAATATCTATCAGCAAATAATCAGTCTTTCAGTACTTTATTAATATTTCCCATGCTAATCAATACTTCATAATGCGCTTATCCCAAAGGCACTTTTTTCCCACTGGGTTTGTTCCCTTTGGTCATCCAGGTATTATAACCTAATTTAGATCCTCATTGTTCTACTTCTCTTGTACACATACATTTCATAAATAAACAGCAACCTCATCATTATGCTATTTAACTGACAAATGCAACATCATCTCTCACATCAAACATATTTGGACCAATCAAGATGCTACAGCGAAATGAATCTCATCAACAAATTCAATGCGACAAATGAAGACAATTCAGCCCATCGACAATTTTAACAACCTTCCATGGACACTTCTCAATAGTGCCCGAGGACGGGCACTGAAATCAAACGGGGGAAATGTTAACTGAGTCGACGTCAATTAACAAGGACTGCTCAAGGTCCAAGCCTTACAAATTCATATTAAGGATAAATACAAAGGAGCAGTAAAGATGGTAGCAAATATAGCAAGGAAAGGGTGCCCCCCCCGGGGGGGGGGGGGGGGGGGGGGCACACAGGGCTATCCATCAAGGCAAGTGCAAGGGAGGGAAGGAGCATGGAGTGTCAGCGATAGTGATGGCAATGGGGGTGCGCTATGTAGAGAGACAAAGCAACATGGCAAGCCTAAAATTCTCAGATTCTCTCGAAATATCAAGGGAAATTAATTGAGCAGTAGTGACCATCATGCTTTGTGATAAAGTTACAACCTAGCCGGTCCTCAATCCTTGCAAATGAATGTTTTCCAAGCTCTATCTGTCCCCGCCCCCCCCCCCCCCCCCCCCCCTCCCCCCCCCCCCCCCTCCCCCTCTCTCAACCAACCAATCAAAAAATTGTATAGTTTTTGAAAATAATCTTCCAAGCCTTGTAGGGCACGTAGCAGGTGAAAACGGACATTCTCCCTTTGTTGCAGGCATGCAAATTCTCTCGCTCTCCCTCCCCCCCCCCCCCCCCTTCTCTCTCTCTCTCTCTCTCTCTCTCTCTCTCTCTCTCTCTCTCTCTCTCTCTCTCTCTCTCTCTCTCTCTCTCTCTCTCTCTCTCTCTCTCTCTCTCTCTCTCTCTCTCTCTCTCTCTCTCTCTCTCTCTCTCTAGCGAGAGCCTCGTGCAATTAGTATCCAATATAGCAAGGAAAGGGTGCCTGGGGGGGGGGACACACAGGGCTGCCCATCGAGGCAAGGGAAGGAAGGAGCATGGAATGTCATCGATAGTGATGGCAATGGCATTGTGCTATGAAGAGAGACAAAGTAACATGGCAAGCCTAAAATTCTCAGATTCTCTTGAAATATCAAGGGAAATTAATTGAGCATTAGTAACCATCATGCTTAGTGATAAAGTAACAACCTAGCCAGTCCTCAATCCTTGCAATGAGTGTTTTCTAAGCTCTATTTGTTCACCCCCCTCCCCTTGCCCGTGGGTCCCTTGTTCTAAGCTCTATCTTTGTAATGAGGGTCTTCTCTCTCAACCAACCAACTAGAGTGCTTCGTTAGCCGCATTTGTATCGAATTGAGATCGAACAAAATATTGGAAACTGAGAGAGAGAGAGAGAGAGAGAGAGAGAGAGAGAGATTTTTCATGAAAGCGTGTAAGATTTTTCTACTTGAGAGTGTTTGGGATACGGATTGTCATGGTTCACAGGTGTACCTCCGCATAAATTGGATACCGATCGTAGTGCTTCAGAGGGGTACCTCGCCAAAAACCACAAGGAGTGTTAGAGTTTTGTCAAGCTCAATGTTCATGATCATACAAGATGTCAATGTTATTAAGTGTTTGTTGTTCCATTTTTATGTTTTTTTTTTTTAAAACATGCAAGTCTCCTTGCATGGGGGAGTTTGCACTCCCCAATTTTTATAATACGAGGGAACGTGCCATTCCCACGACAACATGCAATTTTTAGTGTGTTCATTAACTGCGTTCTCAGTGTCAAAAATCAAAAAATGATAATGCTTACTCACCGCTCGACTGAATGTCTATCGCCGATGCACTTCCTTAACAACAATGTTGGGCATCTCCTGCACTTAACTCGCTGCAAGAGACGCTTTTTTTGCTATCGTGGGAGCACCACATTTGACATACAGTCAGACAAAACACCACCAAGTATGATATTTCTTCACAAACAATCCCTTATTAACAATCTTCATATGAGAAACCCTCACTTGGCATTTATCTAAAGCAGCCCAGAGCACTCCAAGAGATCTCACTTCACATCTGGTGAATGCCTTCAAGATGCACGCATAGGTGATTGCATCTGGACAAAGGCCCTCACTTTGCATCCACTGAGAATAGCAAATGGCTTTCCAACCCTGCTTCTATTGTGTATATCCTGCAATCAGTCAACGTCGTTCCGAATAGTAAGCTCCTCAAACATCTGTAGAAAACATCCCAGAGCTTCTAGCGTGGCCCTTGTCCGGCATATCCTGCAATCATAGCGGTCCAAGAGACAACATCCCGCACCACATTTGGCATACATATCGACCAAGGCAGTTCCAAGCACGGCAATTTTTTGCAACAACCCCTATTAAAGTGAATTTTCAAGCCCAGATCGACATCTTGCGTACATCAAGATGCACGCGTATGTGATTGCATCTGGAGAGAGGCTCCGGCTTTGTGCGAGTATCCCGTAATCAATTAACGTCGTTCCGAAGAGTAAGCTCCTCAAGAACTTACAGAAAACAGCACAGGGCTCCTGATGAGGCCCATGTTGATCATATCCTGTAGTCATAGTGCTCCAAAAGACAACATCCCGCACCACATTTGGCATAGATATCGACCAAGGCATTGCCAAGCACAACATTTTTTTGCAACAACCCCTATTAAAGGGAATTTTCAAGCCCATATTGGCATCTTGCATACA